>NW_026571353.1:11573307-12287770 GCF_026225935.1 Boleophthalmus pectinirostris
TCGATGGTCTGCCGTAATAATTGTTTTGCCTCGAGTGCTTTGTGGAGTGGGTAAGACTGTTTTTAGTGACAGGCTAACTATGGCCATTAACATGCGCTAGCCTAGCACCAGTGAACACTCTGACTCACTAAGAAATGAAGCCCTATGTCCAAAATTCCAAACTGTGCTTTTAAACATGTCTATTTTGTATATGGGTACAGAGATAAATCATGTTTATGGAAAACAAAATCTTACATAGTGTCTCTTTAACTTTTAGCTAATTCGTACCATCCACCTATTGATAATATCCAGTATTCCTCTATGAATACAAGGACTGGATGAAATTTTTAAAAAGTGTCTCCACACGTCTCCAACACTCTGGCTTACTAGGAAATGAAGTCCTATGTCCAAAATTACGAACTGTCCCTTTAAATCATGTCGCCGCTACAAATGAGAATGTGTTCTTTATTGACTTACCTGGTAAGATATTGCATAAATAAAACATCAAATAAAAATAAAATATAACTATTATAGTCAACCATTGTAATGATTTATTCTTAAATATAGCTGACTTGATGACCAGTTTGTTGTATATTGTCTTGTATGTGTCCTCTATACACAGGTTAAGACATTGGCAACACAGGTTCAGTTGCGATTGTTTTTTTTTTTTGTTTTGTTTTTTTAGAGCTCAGGCCACATACTGTACCTTTAACTTAATCTATAAAAATCTGTGTCTCTTTGCAAACTCACCAGACTACACAGCGCCAGCATACTTCTATACATATTGAGCATTTGTTTGGGAACACATGTACTGCATTGCTCTCTATTGCAGCACGACACGAGCAGCAAACTGGGCCCAATCTGTGTGTAGATCAGAGGGACACTTGTGGCAGGAGTAGCGAGCGCTGTTTACAGATTCAATGAATACAAGATAAAAGTGCGCGTCTGTGAAACCGCCACGCATCCACTGACTTTTAAAGGTCCCCATTTTTCCTTGAAGTCCCCTGCTTGATATAGCGCCACGCACACACACATACTTTGAATGCCGTTATTTCCTTGATAAGAAATACCTAAGCTTGAAGATGTTTGATTCTCCTGACCTATACCTTTTATACGGAAGCCTCGATTCAAATGCAGCGTCTCGGAGGGATGCAGTTTGTCACGGACGATGCTGAAAGAGTGTATTGAAGAATTGCTGTTCAGAGACTAAAGTGGTAATGACAGAAGAAAGGAGAGTGTCAGACAACATAGACTCAAGGTGGAGATGAGATAGCACTGCTTTGAATGTACTTCTGATCTTTCATTAAAAATGTGCATGAGTATAAGTTCTGTTACTGTAGTGGGATTATCTTATGTCAGAGCAGATGAGGTGAAGGAGGAGTATATGATATCTGCTCTTAGCTTTATATTTTGGTAGAATAACAATATGTGCATATATAGGTGCACTATGTAACTTTTCTGGAGAATGGTCTTCTATCTCCTTGTCTCCATGGATATTGGTTATCGCTATACCTTGAATATTCCTCAGTAAGGCATTTAACTTGTCAAAAGTTTTAGAATACCCTAATTTTTCCAGTTATTTATTGCAGTTCAAGTCGATTTATCAGCTTCACTTTGTGGAAACCATTTCTGTACTACTGGTGACTAAATGTCTAAGACCAAGGCCCCATCCACACTAGTATGTATTTGAGTCGTTTTCATTGCGGATGCACTGTTCATTCACACTTATCCGATGGAAAATGGCTCCAGAGACGGAATGATCTGGTACCGCCAGCTCCCACAAATTCATCTGAGTACGGATCTGATCCTGCACTGTGTGGACGCCTGAAAACGTTGATACACTAATGTAGGCACTCTAGTTGCTGTCCTTATTGGACCACATCACTGTGGCTTGTGCCTTCCTGATTCAGCGGGTTTGTGACAGCGGTCATGTGACGCTAAACAAGCCCTAGACAAGCGGGAAACAGCGTAGCCATGCTCATTTCAGGGTGTCTTGCGTTACTGTTTGGATAGGGTAGGCTTTGATTGTGGACACAGATACCACGTGTCTTTTGTTTCCGATACGGTGATACAATGATTGACTAACCTCACAGCTGGAAGGTCCCATGGTGACTTATATTGAACTAAATATCATATCTATAAATGTTTTATTGTCTATTTTTTTACATCACTGACTTCAGCACATAATTTTAGCACAGTTTCTTCTTGCTATTCTTTGTCTGCTTCAGTTCACCCTCCATATTTTAAACCCCACCTTGAGAACGTGTCCACTGCCTTTTTTAATCTCCATTTAAACCGCAGAATCGGCCTTCTCTCCGTATCTCCCCATCTGCTTCGGCCTTACTGTATCCTAAACATGTTTTTGTCACTGTACTTCCACCCGCCTCTATCCAAGGTCACCCCCCTCCCCCCTGTGTCACCCCGCCCGCCCCCCCTCTGTTAAAATGGATGACTTGAGGTACAACAGAGGACACGCATTTGGCTATGGCCCGCTCCATTCTCTCCCCTTTAACACAACAGTGAGCTTCCCCAACAAACGTCACACCTCATGTATTTTTAATCTTTTGACAGATGCAATTATTCTCTACACGCCGCGCTCGTTAATCTTAATGCAGTTATTACTATTCATTGCGTGTGACTGGTTTCTTTTTTTTTTTTCATATTTTTTTGTCTTCTGCAATTATTACATTTGAGTGTGGGAGTGCATGCCCGCTGCCTGTTGCGCACTGGCCAATCAGAATGGGGTAGTGAATGTAATCAGGAAGCAGAGGTGGTATACAAGTTTTAAGGTCCTATATTACACAAAATTGACTCTTGTGAGGTTTTTGCATGTTAGAATGTTGGTACCTCCTCAAAAACATACCTGGAGTTGTGTTTTGATTCATTCACCTAGTGCCTCACTCAATTTAATGTCTCTCCAGAAGTTGTACCGTGCACCAGCCAGTCAGCAAAGAGCTGCGAAGCCATGACATCAAACTCAAGCGCCTGTCTGTGTCCCTTTTGTGATACAGCACAACAGTAAACAAAGCGGTCGAGATGGATGCAGACGAAGCCATACATTCTGTATTGGCGACGATTCTTGAGAATGAGGATTTAAAGCCAGAACAAAGAGAATGTTTGGTGAATTTTATCAAGGGGAATTTGACGCATTATATATGTCACAACCAAACAGCAGCAATTGGTTAAATAAAAAAAGCAACTGCGTACCATCGAGCGAATGAATCCTAATGCGTCAGACGGTTTCCACAAAGTGAATAAGGCTGATGAATCAGGGTATTCTCTGTTTTATCTTGCGATGTTATAAAGCAGTAGTTTTCAAGTTAACAGGCACCTTTTGCTTTTTGTTTAGTAGAAAACGACAATTCCAGGGCTGAAAACATCTAAATTATTCTAGTGAAGGTGTTTAAAAACAGTGAAGCACTTCCTGTATTACCACATTACATCACAAGGTGGAATAGAGTGTTTTCTGTTTGAGAGAAGAACTCAGACTAAATATGCTGGACATGTGTGAATGAAACAAAAAACAACTACTGGTTTGAGTTGATAAAAAAACAATATTAAACCATAGATCAGAAAATAGTGTAATATGGTTTATAGTTTTAATCATAATGCAGTATATAATAACACATTATTATTATTAAAAAGTAATGGTCAGCCATAAGACATTAGTCACTTAAAGAATTTTCTAATTTTTATATATGTGCTTGTATATGCTTTTACCCATGCCTCTTTGCCACTATAGCAATCTGTCAGAAAACTTCTTCAGATCATGAGCTAGGTTCATGGTCAGAAATAGATGGAGAGGATTAGCGTGTTTACCAAGTTTTAGGTTGAGGAATCCGGAGTACCCATAGACTGTATAAATAAATGGATATGCTTTTGCCTCCTTCAACTCTTTGCCCCTCTCTTTGTAACTGCTGCTGTGAGCCTCGTCATTTTGGTCTTAAAATGTTCGCGTTAACCCGCTCTACATGATCCTGGTGTTTAGCTATTTGGTCCGTAAATAACCTGCTACTCCTAATATGTAGCTCACCTCCAAATTTGCCCCTGTGACTGACATGAAATTCATCATGTCTGAAGAAGGACTTGACCCGAAACATCACATTGTGGGGTCACTGAAATAAAAATTTCTTCTTTTACACAGTTTTTGTTTTTGGACCCAGCACGCAATCCCAGTTTTTATTGGATATGCATAACTCTTTCTACCTTCATTTTACTGGACATTATGGGTGATGTCACACTCCCTTAGTCCACTTCTTTATACAGTATTAGGGGTGTAACGGTACACAAAAATTACGGTTCGGTATGTACCTCGGGTTTGAGGTTACGGTTCGATTAATTTTCTCATTACAGTATGGGAACAAAATCCAAAACCAGTTTCCACACTGTCAAAAAGGGGAAAGTGAAGACCGGCGTGCAACGACCGTAGTTTTGCGAGGACTTACGTGGTTCGCAGGCACATAGTTAAGGCGGGGGGGCACTCACAAACTCACTCATGCACAGCCCTGCACCAAACCGAACTTCTCATACTGAAACAGTTCAGCATAAATACATGTACCATTACACCCCTATACAGTATGTGGTTGTACCCTGATGAAATCAATCCAAACATAGGAATCAAACCTGGGACCTTCTTTTTGTGAAACGCACTCTGCCACCCTGGTGCCACTGGATGAAATCTAGTGGTTTAGCTGAGGACATGTTTTCTCAAAGCCAAAGCCTGTTCAATACTGCATGTGTCAATCTCTGTCATCTGGACACATTTCATTTGCCCCATTCACACAGTATTACACATTAATATCTGTTACTGTGGTCCAATAGCGTTACTCTTTGTCCTACTTTGACAATGCATCGGTTCAATAAACTCCGCACAAATAAACTTCCTGATTCCTGTCATGATAGTTTGCCTGTTGTTTTATGCTTTTGATGCGAGACGTCAATCCACACGAGTTTCATTAGTGCCTTATATTTTGATTTGCGGATGACACTTCCCCATGCTGTGCCCCTGTATCTCCTCGTCATGAAAGAAAACCTGTAAACCGCGGATGCCTAACTATCTCCTGCATCACCTCCGCATTGTTTTTGATCAGCCAACGTAAGCAAGTCGTGATCACTAAAGATTCAAATTTGGTGCTGTGTATCGCTTGCCTATCTTGCGCTGTTCGGTTGAAGTTTGTTGAGGATGTCGCCGCCGGCATAGCCCTGAGACCTGCTCCTTTTTGCTCCTCCAAACTCACTCCACTCCCAGGAGCCAAACTGTGCTCCAAATGGCACCTTTTATCTCAGACTTTCTCAAGATTTCAATGCTATGGAACTCTGGGGTCTCTGTTATAAAATCTAGTAACAATCGCGTAGGTCAAATTAGTTGTCGTTTCAATCCGAGTTGAAGTTTGTTTTCACTGTAGAATGAAAGCTATTCTATTGTACTTTAAACTTTACTTTTTAACTTTTTTATGTTAGGATGTATGATACTTAAAGGTGCTTTACCTGATTTGTACTGTCTAGTTTTAAATGGCAGCAGTGGTCCAAAGTTGTTCCTCACTTACCTTAAGCACCAGTGCATTTCCTGATTATTAAACAATAAAATGCTTTATAATCAGATTCAGACAGTTACAGATGACTTATTCTGACCTTAGGAACTGCTTATACAGTATATTTGAATTGGGGCAAGACATATTTTGCTGAAATACATACAAAATTGGCATAGGGTCTTTAAATGACTGTACCCAATTTTACCATACCATACCAACTTTATGTATAAAGCTAATTAAAAACTTTACAACGGGCCAAAGTGATGTACACAAACATAGAATAGACAAGGACAATCGCAGTACAACACAATACAATACAATACAAACACAATACAACTACTAAAAAACACAGAAAATAATACTCAACAACAAGAGATGTACATGTCACCAGCCAGTGAAAAAAAGATGCATTTTTAGGAGTGATTTAAAAACAGGTACAGACTCCACCTGTCTAATTCTCTAATGGCAACTGGTTCCACAGCCATGGGGCCACAACAAAAAACACACGGTCCCCATGAAGCTCAAGTTTAGACTTTGAGACGGTGAACTGGAGCTGGTCTGCTAACCTGACTGCACGAGAGGTGGATCAAGTCAGTGAAGTAGGAGTGTGCTAGGCCATGCAAACACTTAAAGGTAAATAAAAGAATTTAAAAATTTACTTTGAAAGACACTGGGAGCCAGTGGAGAGAGGCTAAAATAGGTGAGATGCATTACAATAATCCAGTGACTTCGAAGTGTTCCATTGACAAAACAGGCTTAATTTCGGCCAGTTGCCTTAGCTGGAAAAAACTAGACTTTACAACAGCACTAATTTGCTGTCCAATTTTTGGCCATTTGAACAGAATTAGTGTTGCCTCAGTACACATATATTGTTAAATCAGCTTGTAGGATCAAAGATTTCTGAGTTCTGTCTCCGTAATCCTCTGAGAACCAGGAAGTGCACTGTTGGCATGCTAATGTTCACTAGCATTACTATGACCGTAACCCTGCTCTTGCCTCTGAAAGTTGTGAAAAGCACTTATAAACTCATTTTGGAATAACTTTAATATCTGCAAATAATTTCAAAATTGTGTAAAAATAAGGTAGCACCTCTAACATTTAACAAACATACTAAGCGTAATCGATCCTAAAACTTTTACAAAGTCATTATAATTTCACACACACAACTGGCTTTGTGGGAAACCCATTCACATGGTAATGGGAAATACTTTGTACATAGAAATTTTAATTAGTGACTCAAAAGATTTTTTACTTGTTTATCAAATTTTTTAAAAGTTGTTTTTGTCGTCAAGGTCACAGTCAGACAATGGCACAGATCAGGACAAGATTAGGCTTTGAGAATTTATTTTATTTTTATATTCTGGTAAGAATAATCTGAAATCAAATTATGATTACTTCTATTCATGAGCAATATATATTTATTTATTTTTTTCTTTATTTTATTTATTTATTTATTTTTTCAGTTAATAAGATAAATATTGTAGACCAATTCTTACCAGTTGGAAAGTTTTGTGGATTCAGAAGCAGCTTTTGTCACTTACCTCTCTTCACCACTATATCTTCCTGTTCATATACCTTTCCCATTGTATGTAATGCGCTGGAATACATGCCAACAGCACTTGCTAGTGGTGACCAGGGGAACTGCGGGCTGCTCTGCCTCTTTTTGTCTCATTAAGTCACATGTCCCTTTTGTATGTGCGTCTCTCTAAGTGCCTCACGTATTCAAGCCGCATTTCTCCTTTAGCGGTGAGAACATTTGAGCCATTCATTTCATACAAACGCATAGAGCCAGCCTGTCCTTCTACAACTTGCTCTATACATGAGAGAGCTCCAAGGCAAAGGCATTGTGAGCGGGTAGCAGCAGTTAGTTAGAGCAGTATTCATTGGGAGAAAGCCAGCCACTCATACTACAAATAAAGTTTTCAGGTTAATGCATTTGCTATAAGCTATATTATCAAGAATCTGTATTATTTTATTGTACCTATTTTGAACTTCATATTCACTTTTTAAAGGAGACAAATTATACAGAGTTTACTTTTATAAGCTTTTCTCCACGTTATATAGGTTTCACCTCATTAAAAGCTTACACAAAGTTGCCTTTAGCAAATGTGGGGACTTGCAAGTCATGACGTGGACTCAAGTCAGACTTGAGTCACCATTTTTAGGACTTGAGACTTGACTTGACTTCTATTCTGACCATAATGATTCACACTTAAGATCTTGTTCAGACATTTAAAAAGGAAAAATGTACATTTCTATATACTCTATAAATACTCTTATATACCATGACTTTTTAAGTACAATTTGAGGTCAAAGTCTTGAGACTTACTTGAGACTTGCAAAACAATGACTTGGTCCCACCTCTGGCATTTAGATTCATTCGTGCATGTTTGAATAAGTCTAGATGATACTTGCAGTACTTTGAGAAAATACTTTTACTATTCGATCCTGAACGATGTGTACATTTGAAGTTTGAGTGATCAGAAAATATCAGTTTCCCCCTTTCTCCACCCACAGGACTGTACTAAAAAATGAATTTCAAAGATAAAAACACTATACTGCTTTTCCAATATGAGGGGGCGGGGCCTCTTAGTCTTGCAATTTTCAACAGGAAGTCAATGGACCCATTTCTATTATTAATGTGCATTAGATCAATATTGCTATTTACAATGAACAACATTTTAAATTATGACCTGCATATGTGATAGTTTATGAGTGCCATAAAAGCATAATGTGTCTTCTTTAAATATGTGTAGTTTCATAAGCAAAGATTTTAGGACTCATGGATGACAAAAAGGTGCCAGGTTTGGTTCCTGGATAAATTTTACTTGTGCGTTTTCACACAAGAATCACACTAATCCTCCAGTTAGGTACTCCTGTCCAAAATCCTATCCCTTAGCCGAAGCGATGTCCCTGGTACTGCACTGTGCTCGCCCTATTTTCTTGACAGGTTGCCCCAGCAGCATTGAAAGATTAAACACATTTTCAGGCACAATAAAATACGTTAAACTTTAAAATATACAGGAATACACTGCTCCATCAGATGCATATAATAACAGTCATGCAAATATATAAAACCATACTCAGCGCTTCAAGGCAAAACGCATTGTAATCACGGCGCCTCAGTTAAAGCAGCGTTTGCGGAGGTCTGTGGGAGAAAATAAGGCCATGTACAGAAGGGAAACGAGAGCTCTCCGGGAGGGTCCAGATTATGCACAAGTGATTAATAAGAGCCGTAATAAACATAGGCCCAGGGGATGTTTGAGGTGCTTAATAATGCATTATGTTCATAAAAGAGCCCAGGCCCTCAGCACGGGTCCCAGCGGACTACAGGGGACCCCAGGGGGACGCGCCCAAGTGGGGTTTTAAGAGCGGGAAGAGAGGGGAGAGATGAGTGGAGGAATGTGAGACAAGGAGCAGCACGGATTTGGAATTAGGTGTGTTAAAATAGGGGGGGGAATTATAAGAAGTGGCACATTAGAGCTGACTTACAATAGTGGAAGGTAATGAAGTACAAAAGTAAAAGTGCAATAATAAAGTATAATTTTTAGGTATATGTACTTTACTTAGGTACATTTACCATGGATCCTTTTTACTTTTGCTACATTTGAGAGCATATATCTTTACTTTCATTTTATTTTATTTTATTTTTTTACATTACATTTTTTTAATATTGCCTTACAGCTTTGAGTTAGAACTAGGGGAGGCGTGCAGAAAATATCTTTGCAAATATTGATATCTGCCCATATGTGATGTGATGTGATATGTTTTTTATATCTAAGTATTGGTTCCCACTAGGCACAAAAATCACAGTTCAGTATATACCTCAGTTTTGAGGTCACAGTTCAGTTCATTTTTGGTACAGTGTAAAACCAATTGCCTATTGTCTTTTTGTTGTTTAATGAGAAAATAAAATAAATGCAAAGTGCTGTTTGGTAAAACTTATAAGTTAAATAAAATATTCTCAAATAAGCAACAACTGTATGAAATATATATATTTTTTTAAATGTATTCCTTGTAAACAGTAAACAAAACTGTAAAGGTTAAGTTAGCTCTTGTATACATTAACATACAGTCCTTGGCATTTAATAGTAAGGTTATGCTTTTATTTTGGTGACTTCCTGTGTGAGCAGAAGTTATGGTAAAAACATTAGCTTGGTATACAGAAAAGATGCAATGTAAACACAGCAACGTGAACGGTGAAAAACAAAAACAACGGTGAAAAGTTATATAAAAACCTAAAGATAGCAACAGTTGACAGTATTGAATTAATGTTAAAATATGGGTAACGGTTAAACTGTGTAATGAGCTAGTGATACAGCGATCATAATTTCTGTTATTTTGTTCTTGTCTAGCTCTTATGTTTGTTTTATGACACGTCAAGGAAAAGATTAAACCTTAACCTTTAACCATAAGTTCTGGCCTTCTCAATTTGACTGGATGCTACAAAAAACTTTTCAAAAAGTAAAGCGCAGCACTAACACTAAACTCCACTAAAATGAGGCCCGGGCCACGACGACAAGTTGTGCGAGGATTCACGTGGTTTGGAGGGACATTGTCAAGGCGGGGGGCAATTGTTGTCAGGGCGGACCGCCCTAAATATAAAGCGGGAAACACTGCCACCCCAATCACGGACAAGTTCCCTTGTGAATTTTAAAGAGTCAAGCCTTCCGTGTAGCTGCACATGTAAGCGGCGGAATGTAAACACACACAAATTCTGCGAACTCACTCGCGCACAGCCACTCACCAAACTGAACTTCCCATACTGAAATGGTTCAGCACAAATACATGTACTGATACACCCCTAGTTCCCGCCTATTTCTTTGTGAGATTCTGTTTAATAATGTGTCATTCCCAGTTTACAGATTACTAATGTTACCAAATGGTATCCACCGCTCTCTACTTCACGATTTTCTGGGTCACCATAAAAAAAAAATCTATAATTTTCTATGGATTGATGACCAATGTCCTGAACTTAATTCAAGTAAATCCATAATATTCCATAATATTTTCACATCACATATTTTCAAGATCAGATATGTAACAGTAAAAATAATACAAGAAAAATAATCGCCTTAAGCCTCATACACTGATAATTAGCTTTCAAATTTGTGTTGCACCATTTCTGTAAGTCTGAAAACCCTTTTGGCTTTGTAATTGTTTTGTACTATTTTCGCTGATAATGAAGTTGATGTAGTACTGTGGTCATTTAGCTGCAGTGTGGATGCTACTTAGAAGCCTGAGAACATGCTTGTTTTATATCTAGGTGTGAAAAATAGTACTACAACTACATTCAATCAAGACTGAAAATGAATTAACCATGACTTCTACCATTACACAAAATATCACATTGTTGAAAGTTTTGATGTTCATCATAGTCAGTAGCGCTCAGTTTTTGTCCAATTACGGCTTCCATCGAAACATGATTGTAAACAAAAGAGGCTATAGCTTAGAGCTCCTCACTTACATCTTGTCTACTTATTATTTAGAGGTCAGATTATCAAACCACTGTACTGTCTTTGTAATAATAAGACAAAATCCAAAACAATAACTAGAACTGCCTGAAGTCAACAAAACTGATAATTAACCAAGTTTTTTAAGTTCTGTTGTGATGATGTTGAATTTCATCATTTCAGTTTTGCCGATAATGAGGTGATTGTCCTAAAGTTTGAACTTGAGCTAAATATTGTCCCATTTGTGGATGTGAGAGAGAGAGGGGTGCTGGAGGCCTGGAGCTGGGGTGTGTTCTAATCATTAAGAGTTCACTCTATTCAACCATTTGTCCCGTACTTGCAACAGGACCAGATTCAAAACAATAACTAAAAGTGCCTTTAGTGTACAAAAGTGATAATTAACCACACTGGTAAGTAGCTCACGGATCACATTATATTATAATAACAAGAGAAAAAATACAAATGGTAATAATAAATTCTAAATAAGTAGAAAAATAGCAAGAGACTGGTGTCAGAAAGGCATAATTATATAAATGTATACTGCGTGTACAAGTTAAAATAAAATAAAATAGAAAAACAGTGTAAACATGATATGATGACTGACTGGTGTAAGAAAGCTTTCAGAAATATCTGTGTGCATAGGATAGAAATCTGTGCATATTTGGAAAATCCATGCATATTTGACTGCATAATTGAAAGCATAATTGTAAATTTTCATTTCATGATTGTTATTCTTGATGTCGTAACTTTTCAATTTGTATTCTGATAAAATAGACACAATACATTATAAGTACGACTGGACTCATTCTAGAGTTTACGAATATTTATTTTATGCTCAACTACAGCCAAATATGCACAGATTTCCCAAATATGCACAGATTTCTATCCTACTCACACAAATATTTCTGAAAGCTTTCTTACACCATAGACTGGACATAGGGTTGCTGTACAGTTGTATGGAGTATGATATGAATGTAGTCCTGTATCTCTCAGTGTTTGAGCAGTGCTGTAGGAGCCCATTGGAGAATGAGCTTCTCTGTCTCTCTATAGTCTAAAAACCCTGAAATAGCTGCTGCAATCATGTTGAATTTTATCATTTTGTTTGATTGAAATTTGTTAAACGTGAACACAATCCGTGTTCTGTCAAATTCTTTTTTCCTTGGAGATGTTATAACGTTGTTTGGAATGTTTCACAGTATGCCTTTAAACATTTCTATCTTCATGGAGCCCAAACCAGACCAAGTTACAGGTCAGATCTGTGGAGAGGCAACCCCGCTCACAGTCAGAATGCCTGTTTTTCTAAATATTTTTGAGCAACAAAACCACCTGTAATTGAATACATGTAAAGAGCTTTTTAATGTCACACTGTGGAATATTCCAGGAAGAGGAGTGACACATTTATAGAAACACACAGGCGACGAACCCTCTACCAGAGAAGTTACACAATGCACCTTTAACTGTGTCAAATTTTTTTCTCTCTCCTAAATTTGTCTAATCTTATTGTTATGTCCTTCTTATTGTCTTCCTTATTGTCTGTTTAATACAAAAAAAAAAATAAATAAATCATTGTGGTCATTTGGCTATCTTGGCTATCCCAGTTGTGGATGTGAGATGAGTGCTGGACGGGTGCAGAAAGGGGCGAAGGAGGGGTGCAGTTTGATCAGGTTCGGGGTGCGTGTGGCAGGTGCGTTGGGGCGGTCCGTCTTGGCCTTGTCAGCGATACCACATCATTAGGCGGCGAGCGCGGCAGGGAGCGCCATTACGTCTCCCTGGGCTCTGTGCAATTACGCGCTGACATAATTAACCCAGCAAGCCCATTAGCCGAGCGTTGGCCGACTGAAGAGAGGGGGAGAAAAAAACTATAATTATTTGTTGTGCGCATGTTAATGAGGCCAGCTGTGTTCCCATCATACAACACGAGCAAATTAATTTACAAGGCTGCGCTCCAAGGTTTTTTCTTTTCATTCAAAACATCTTGTGTGTTATTTTTTTTTTTTTTATTTTTATTATTCTCCGAGTGGACTTCAAGGTTCGTAAACACGCTGCTGCAATGAACAGTAAGACTTGTGCCATGTTGTTGTCAAGAGGCAAGAGTAAGTGACAAGAGTGGCCACTTTCACCTTTACAGATAAGAGGGACTGTTGGAAGTACAGTAGGAAGTATTCTTTTAACTTGTCAAGGATTATAGACTTGAAGAAAATACTCCAGCTAAAATTTGGAGGTCGGTTAATACAAAACTAGAAAAGTGATCCTTTCCTGGTGTCTCATTTATAAATCTGCTAATAGAATTCTTGCTAAAAGTGTACAAATGTCCTCGTTCCGTTCACTTCTCCGTGAGTACAAATTGCATTTTGCCTCATCTTATATTAAAGGGCCTATATTATCCAAAATTGACTGTTGTGAACTTTAATCCAAGTTATGATGTTGTCACGTCCTCAAAAACAAACCTGGAGTTGTGTTTTGTTTCATTCACACATGTTTGAGTAACCCTTTCTCATTAGTCTGTCTACATCTTCCAAAATCAAAGTGCTCTGTTCCACCTCGTGATGTGATCAAGCGGTAGTTTGCAAATTAAGAGTTTACTTTTACTTTTTGTTCAGTGGAGATTGGCAATTCCAGGGTTGAAATTATTCTTGTGATGGTGTAGTGTTTAAAAACACAGTGATGCACTTCCTGTTTCTGTTTGAGAGAACTCTAAATGTGCAGGATTCGTGTGTTAAAAATATCTCTGAATGAAACAAAACTCAACTCCAAGTATGTTTATGATGAGGAAACCACATTTTAACATTACAACAATGCATAATATGGGCACTTAAAGAGTTTGGCAACCAGACCACGCAATCCCATGTCAAATTATTAAGGCTATGTTCTTAACAAAAAGTAGACGGCTGCTTAGGGCCCCCAAAGCTGGAGGGCCCCCAACCAATTAGAGCAATTAGATTTTCTCTCAGTATGATATTAAATGAGAGTAGTTTACTTTTAAACAATAATCATAAGAAAAACTAATAATAGTCATATGTAATGGATGTAAACAAAAATGTAATTGTACTAGCAAAAAAACAAAACTACTTCCAGTTCTGGTTATCTAGTAGGCGACCTAACTAATAAAACAAGTTTCTAATCCACCGTAATTCAAATGTGCAGAGATGTGCATGTCTCAAGAACAATGGGGAAAAACAGACAGACAATATTTATTTATTTATTTATTTATTTTTATTTTTTTTTAAGTGCATTATAGTGAGGGCCCCAAACTCAAGTTCGCCTAGGGCCTCCAAATTGCTAACTCCGCCACTGAAAACTACCACTACATCATAATGTGGAACAGAGCATTTTGAACATTGGAGATGTAGACTTGGGTTACTCAAACATGTGTGAATGAAACAAAATACAACTCCAAGTATGTTTTTTGATGAGAGAACAACATTCTAAAAAGCTCACAAGAGTCATTTTTGCTTAATATAGGACTTTTAATTCAAGACTCACACGTATGAAACTTATATGAATATGCCATTTATCAAATACTAATGGTATATCAGACCTGACAAGTATTTTAGCTAACAATCAACCTTTAAATCTATCACAAATATACTCGCAATATTCATTTTTTATCTGTAAATCTGTAGAAGATACTATTTAGACGATACTGTTAAGTTAGTACCATAAATTTTCTGCTACTTTCAACACACATCCCATTTTAAAACATGACAGCTGTCTTTATGGTGCGTTTTCTGGCATTTGATATTCAGTCGGTGAACCACGTCTCTTTACCTTGATGTGGCAGTAAGCGTGAGAACATAGTGCAAAGTAAAAGAGGTAGCGGCGCCTTTTGTGTGCGAACAAAACAACAAGTGAAAGAGAAACTTCTTAACCTGCTCGCTGAGTCTTTGTCTGACACTGGCAAAGATGGAGGAGTTCTGACATCAACACAAAAGCACTTTTAAAGAAGAAGACGCGCCGAACAAAGAGCGCAGTGAAAAAACATTTTGAATTAACATGAAATAAAACCAAACTTCACTCAAAATGCACCAAGACGTGAATGCTCGTGCAAAGTGGTAAGGTGATATAGAACTATGGGATGAAAAAATGCAGACATATATAAAGGTACTATTTATTTTTTTTGTTATGGGCTAAATTCTCATATAGAAATATCAGTTCATATTTGGTTACCAGTACATTTGCAGGTGACTGGAAGTTTGTGGTGGATAACCCCTAACCCTAAAAATCAAATCCTATGTTTTTGTTTGTTTGTTTGTTTCTTTGTTTTTCTTTGGATTCCACTTCTTAGAGTTCACACTTCACTGTGATTGGTCATACTCTGGGTGAGTGACAGGTGGACCAGTTGGAGGAGTGAGAGGGGGAAAGTAGGTGATATATGTGAATTCATCAGCCTGTTACATAATATCCTTAAAAATTCTTTGGCGCATAAGGAATACAGCCATTATTTTTGATATTGTAAATGCAAACATTAATGTAATTACACAAGGAACAGGCTCTAAAATAGCATCTTGTTATAAATGAATGGGGGGGGGATAAAAGACCTTCACAATATTGTTGAAGGTCTTTTATCAGTACATGACTGATGAGCAATGTTTTTATTAAAGATAAAATGCTTTATATTCAGTCACTGTGAATAGTAAAGTATGTCCCAGTTTTTCTCAATTTGCATCCAAAGAAATAACTATATTTGCTCTTCTTTCCCTCTTTCTCCAGTTCACCCACACTGTGGTAGGTAGGTAAGCCTTACATTTGTGAGCAGGTGAGGTTTGTCATTATTGTTTGATTATTGTGATACCACAATAGTTCTGATTCAAACCTTTGCTGTGTGTGTTAGCAGAGGATTCATTAGCACATGTGTCTAAAGTTATCTAAGCTTTATAGTGGACGGAGCTGAGCTGCTGCAGATCCTCTGTCCTGAGAGACCTGCCTTTGACGGGGTTAATTTGTGTTCTGACTTAAGTTCTATCCCTTCACTTTAAATTTGACTTTATTTGACTCCCCTGCTGCTGATTGATAATCCGGCTTGTCGGTGAGTGCGGGATCCGTACTATAATGTGTGTGCTTTGATCAGTCAAAGTTGAAAGGATATATGGGAAAGAGGCTGATAAAGTGATTTCTGTGACAGAGAGTCAATGGGAGAGCCGTGCTTTAAGTCATCCTGTTTGTCTTAGAAGAGTTGTGCTCTTAATAGTCATGTCCCCAGTGACTGATGCAATAGCTGTGCGCGCAGTGTAACAATGAAGCCGACAACTGTAAACGGTCCTGGGAAAAATAGCTCAATCAATTAGATGGCCCAAAATGTTTGTCTGATGAAAATGCAGATGTAGCCAGTTGCAATGCGTGGTCAGGATTTCAGCAAATTGCACTTTGTAAACTTTTGTTTGTGATGAGTGGCTGTGTTGTGGCCTGCAGACTCCGGATTCATTCTTCCAACGGAATCTGGCAAAGTTTAAGCGTCTGTGGCTCCAACTTCTTATAAAGCCACTTCAGAGCGATCCAATCGGGCTCCACGCGCCGAGGAGACGAGTGGATGAAAGCTGTGGGAGAAAAGTTTGTGCAGCAAAGCAGCGATTTTGCAGCTCTTTTGGAGTTTGAAGTATGTGCGCGTGGGCGTGCACGTGCCTCTCTCCCCTGAGCCCTCTCTGTGCCTGGCACCACAGTCACCTCCTTTGGTGTTGTCGGCAGGTACACAACAGGCTGCTCTTCTGAGCTGAACTTTTGGGGAGGGGAAGAAAGGCGAGGCAAGATTAAAAACACTCCTGTGATGTGGAGTGCCGAGCGCCTCCTGAGGATTCCTGGCATAATAATTTAAATGATCAAATGATACAGAGGAGACTTGTTAGCTGAGAAACAGCCTCCTAGTTGGCCCCATGGGCCCGCTGCTGCCGCGCATGCATTGCAAAACAGCTCCTCTGTTGTGCTAAAGAATCACACTTTTTTCTTTTTAGGCCTTTTCAGGAGCAGACTTGTGCTGTGTGCGAGGTGTGCTGGGCCTGCCTCTTGCCTGTCGCTCATGTATGGCACTGGGCTCATTACACAGGATCTCTGATTGAATATGTACGCCTGGTCCTCCCTGTGAACTGTTCAGGTCTCAAGTCACTCTGTGGGACAAGTCTCAGTGGAGTCTGTTTAAAACACTGTACACATGTACTTTACAGGCAGCAGTCAAAAACACATATTAGACTTTGAGGGAACATGCCTGGGTCTTCTTCTTCATACTAAGCAGTATAATGCTTGTGTTGCAGACCCTGCCCCTGTGCTGGAGGCGTCCCACAGTCTGGAGGAGAGGCTGCAGAGGCTGCACAGCTCAGCTCCAGACGGAGAGGCCCTGGTCCAGGAGATCTCTGGGCTCTGGAAACAACACCTGCAGTGCCTTAAACACACAGGTAGTACCTCCTTACTCCCCTACAATAATCATAAGAGAACTAGAAAAAGACTAAAAGAGTGCACTGTTTGTAGTGTGTCATGGTAAATAACTAATGATATTAAATTAACGCTCTTGTCTAGTCCATGCCTGATACCTCTCCTCTGTTTTATCCCACAGAGGACAGTGCAGTGGTCCCAGTGTCAGACTCAGACCAGACCTCAGAGCCCTGTCCCAGCGCCCTAATGACCCCCAACAGCACCCCGGCCCCTGGGGCCCCTGGATCTCCTCAGCAGAACCACCAGGAGCAGGCACAGGACGGAAGGTGAGCAGCTCTGTTTATCATCCACTCACTCATTCAGTGTATCAGGGTTGTCATGATCCTATTTTAGTTTTTAAATTATTCTTACAATATTCATCATCATTGAAATACTTGTTGAATGTTTTATTTTACACTGTGAAATAGATTGACACCAATAGCCTGCTTTGAATGTTCTGTGTTTGCTGCAGGGAGGAGGAGGAGAGCTCAGATGTGAGTGTGACCCAGAGACTGTCTGAAGCCGAGGACAAGATCAAGGCTCTACATTCATGTGAGTGTTTACACTGGACCAGGGTTCTGGGGCTCCATATGGCGACCCCTACTGAAACTACAAGATTGTTGCTTTTAGACAGAAATAAACTTTAGCTTTTATGTTATACTTTAGTTTATGTATCACAGTCATATTAAATGCACACAGACAAAACAGTAATAGTAAACTTGACATAATTATATTGTCAGACCTGCTCAGAGAAAGTTGGAATGTTATTAGAATGTTATAAAGTTCTTAGATCAATGTTTGTCTCGACAGCTTTGGACACGGCACAGACTGAGCTGCGGGACTTACGGTGTAAATACAATGAGGAGATCAGTAAAAAGTAAGTTATTACAACAACTTCATAACTTGTTTTAAAATTTAACATGCTGTCTTCAAATGCTTTAGCACTCTGATTGGACTACATGCAAGTGATCAGCCCAAGCTTTTGTTTTCTTTTTCATTTTTTCTTTTTACTTGTTTGTCAAGTACTTTCAGACAACAAAAAACAGGTATCCATCTGCCACCTTCAACATCTTCAAAATAAAAGTCAAAGATGTTTTTGTAGCTCAGGAATTAAAATAGTACTTAAAAATCTAACTTTTATGGTGGATGACCTAGCTGTCTCCATGAAGCTGTTATTGTTTTGCTAAGAATGTTCTACAGTATAGCCTTAAAATGACCTATGATGCTTTTTTTATTGCTCTAACATATCTTGACAAAACATGCACTATTACTGTGAGTGGGGTCACCGCTCCACGGATCTGATCTTTAACTTGGACCTGGATAGATAAATTAATGCCATATTGTGTAACGTTCAAGACAAAGCATTCACATCTCCATGGAGACAAGCACCTGAAAAGTTACACTTTTAGTGTGCTTTTAACAACTCCTCCAGGCTACATCTTTTTGACTTAGCACAATTTCTGTCAATTCAAATAAGTTCAATGTTAGTGCAGGCAAAATTATAATAAATCAACTTAAAGATGCATTGTGTAACTTTTGGAGGGTCTGTCAAATGCTTTTCTCCATGGAAATCTTGATGCTTTGTCTGGAATGTTACACACTATGGCAGAGGTGGAACCAAGTCATTGTTTTGCAAGTCTTAAGTAAGTCTAAAGTCTTAGACCTCAAGTCTGAGTCAAGTCCCAAGTCAAATACAGGCAAGTCCAAGTCAGGTCTTGAATCACTGGCCCATAAGTCCAAGTCAAGTCATTTCAAGTCTTTAAACCAAAGTACCAAATATAGCTGAGATTTTTGCAGTTTATATGAATGTTAAGATACATTTTATTAAAGAAAAAAAAATCATAGTATATTTATATTTGAGTATTTATAGAGTATGTAAGAGTTGTAGAAATTAATTTAGTACATTTTTCCTTTTTAAATGTCTTCACAAGATCTTAATGTGAATCATTACGGTCAGAATAGAAATAATTAAAAGTGCTTCTCAAGTCTTCTCAAGTCACAGGCCTCAAGTCCGAGTCAAGTCTCAAATCACTGATCGTCAAGTCGAAGTCGAGCCCTAAGTCTTAGTCCATTTTATCAAGTCAAGTCTCAAGTCCTAAAAATAGTGACAAGTCTGACTTGAGTCCAAGTCATGACTTACAAATCCCAACTGTGCACTGGGGCATTAAACCTTTCTATCATCATGGAGACCAAATAAGGCCAAGTTACAGGTCAGATCTGTGGAGAGGCGATAACATTCACATTTAGGTATATTTGTAGCAATAAAACCATCTGTAATTGAATAAATGTAAAGTAAATCTGTTTAATGTCATACTGTGAGAGCAATGACAATTCCATAGAAACAAAAAGATGATGGACCCCCAGTCGAAAAGTTACACAGTACATCTTGCATTGTTCCTCGTAGATTTATATTGTTGGGTTCGGCGTGCGTTTAGCGTCATACCCCAGCTGAGAGGAATGCCATTGTGAACGCCGGGAGTGAGAGTGACTGAGGCCGTAATACAGGTCGATGAGGGAGAGAGCTCTGTGCCGGTAGCTGGGCCCTGACAGCCCTCAAGAAGAATTGCTCCATTTAAAGATTGCTTCAGAAAACACTCTACCTTGTCCTGGCTTTTGAGCGCCACGTATCCAGCACAGGGCCCAAATGAATCCGCGCTGGTATGAAGGATGTCGATTCACAGTAAACAGCTCTTTGTTTGGGTTGAGCTCCAGAGCACGGGCGGCCACAGCTAATGGATTTTCTCCCAGGCTTAATCCATGGCACGATTGAACTGATGTTTCTAGAGCAGCCACCATCCATTCTGCCAGGCCCTCACCTTTCGCCGCGCTTCGTTGTATTGGAAGACTGCGTGTTATGTGTTTGTCAGGGACTTATTTAGAACTGGAGAGAGAGGCCGGTAGCTGTCTACTAGTAAATAATACAGCTATTCACCTGCAAGTATTACTCACATGCAAAGCTAAACCAGTGAGTGTTGCTATACAAAGATTCGATTTTGACGGCCTTATATTACACTGATTCTCGTGAGCTGGAGTTCTGTTTTGTTTCATTCATACATGTTTAGGTAAACCTAGGTTACTAGTCTGTCTGTGTTCTCCCTAGTGATGTCATTTACTGGTAGTTTTTAGGTGAACATCTCCTTTTACCTTTAGTGGATTTGGATAGTTCCAAAGCTGAAATCATCCAAATGATTCTAGTGAAGAAGTATGGAGTTTAAAACTTATAATACCACATGACATCACAAGGTGGAAAAGTGTGTTTTCAGTTTGAGAGAAGAACCTCAGCCTAAATATGTGTGTGTTAATGAAACAAAACACAACTCCAGGTTTGTTTTTGCTGAGGAAATGACATTATAAGATAGATCAGAAAATAGCTTAATAGCAGCCCGTTAAAGTTGTAACTTTTCTGCTTGAGGGTCGGCCACCTGCCGCCACCTGGAATGTTCGGCATAACGAAGAACATTTCATTTATCCATCTCCATGGAGACAAGCAGAAGACGTCTTCAGGCCACGTTACAGGTCAAATGTGTGGAGAGGTGGCTGCACTCAAAAAAAGAATGAATGCAATGAAAACCCCTGTAATAGAATAACTCACTGAAAGTTATGTGTTATGCTGTAAAAATGTTACATAGTGCATCTTTAAAATGTCATACACCTCTGTTTACTTCTACTACCTTTTTATCCTTATTACTTCATAAAAAGGTACACATTGGGACTTGCAGTTTATATACATGTTTGATCAAAATGCACATTCAAAGTGAGATCCCAAACTTTAATCCATATATTTTCTTCACGACACATTCTGAAATAGATTTTTTTAATTTAAAATTTTTCTGTTTACCAAGTTATAATGAGTAATTTTGAGTCATTTATTTTAAAAGAGACATTTTATGGAGCTTTTTTAGCTTTCCCTATTCCTTAAAGGTGTGCTATGGCTACCATAGCTTTTTTGTTGGGGCCTGTCTCCTGCTTGTTTCTGTGGAGATGCTCTGCCTAGAATATTCCACAGTATGACATTAAACTGCCCTACCTTACATTTATTCAATTACAGGTGGTTTTATAGCTCAAAAATTCCTAAAAACATGTATCCTGACTGTGAGTGGGGTTGCTTCTCCACAGATCTGACCTGTAACTTCTGGTTTGGTTTCCATGAAGATAGAAATGTTTAATGCCATACTGTGAAACATTCCCAACGATGCAGGAACATCTCCACAAAGAAAGTTACACAGTGCACCTTTAAGATGTGTTGTCGTCAATGCGATATACACTCTTTTTTTTCTGAACACTATAACATCATTCCAGTTGCCTCAGTCCCTGTCTGCAGCACTGACCCTGCCACACCTGTCTCTGTCTCTGCTTCCTGCGCGTTGATAAAAACACTACATTTGTGGAGTCGGGCTTGAGACGCTGAGCAGATAATCAATACAAAACATTTTGCGCAGTCTGTGAGTTCATTAAATGTGCAGCGGACACCTGCGAGTTCTTCCTGACAGTGTGTGGAGACATCTGTCCCAGATGCGTCAACGTCCCGGAGCAGGGCCAGCACCGAGGCAGCTCCGGGCCAGGCCTGAGGAGCGTAGGGGGTTTAATGGTGATAGTAGTGGGGATAGTGTATTGTAAGCTCTGCTGTATGTTAAAAGTGCACTGTGTGACATTTCTAGTGGAGGGTGCGCTACCTACTTGTCTCCATGGAAATGTTATTGCTTTGTCTAGGATGTTCCACAGTATAGACTAACCCTATCTATAACGAGGGAGGCAAGCAGGTTACAGCACTAAGTTACAGTTCAGATCTGTGGAGAGTCGCCCCATTCACAGAAGAAATTCATGTATTTTTGAGCGATAGAAACAACCGTAATGAATAAATGCTGTATGGATATGTTTAAAGTCATACAATGGAACATTCCAGAAAAAGCAATAACATCTCTATGAAGGCAAGCAGGTAGCGGACCCTACACCACAAAAGTTACTCGATGCATTTTTAAGTAATTGCTTTGGATTGGATTTTTGGATTAGTGGTAAATATGTGAGACGTTAATATTTAAATATTGATGTATCGTATCATTTAATGTGATGATACAGTATCGATATCGTGGGTTGCTGTATCACCAAGAGTACTTTTTGGTATATTTTATGAAATTATTTAGTTCAGTGCTACAGTTTTCTTGTTTGTTCAGAGGAAGGAAACATATTTATGCAACACATTTGACATATTCACTGTTTTGATGATTAAAATGGCTTTTTTTCATATTCACTTTGCACAAGATGTGGTTTAACAAAGACTT
Organism: Boleophthalmus pectinirostris; assembly: GCF_026225935.1. Classification (NCBI taxonomy): domain Eukaryota; kingdom Metazoa; phylum Chordata; class Actinopteri; order Gobiiformes; family Gobiidae; genus Boleophthalmus; species Boleophthalmus pectinirostris. The sequence goes on from NW_026571353.1 coordinate 11,595,949, forward strand.
TTAGTGTCACAGCCATGATTTAGCCTTTATTTTTATTGAACCGGATAGAATTGTTTTGAAATATATCATATATCGAATCGAAAGCTCCCTGTATTGAGGTATGTATCATATTGGCAACTTCTTAACAAAGTCCTAGTTAGGAGTAATTAGGTGTGAAAATGGTGTTTGTTTATTGTTTATTTGGTAGCGTTTTATAATATAATTACACTTTAATTAGTCTGAATAAAGCATGAACAAAGACCGTAATACTCTCACTCCTGACACTAACCCCTTAACTAAGTAGTTAATAAGTCAAAATCATTTAAACTATTTGTTCATTATGAGTCTTTGTTTACCTCATTAAGGCTAATGGGTGTGTAATTATTGAAGTTGTACTGTTTATTTCATATTGGTAACTCCAAAAGACTCCATTGTAGTGGCTGCCAATTTTGCTAAAAAATATTAAAGCGAGCAGCACTAAATAGCTTCATAATACATATATTTCAGGGCATGGGACATTATGAGCAGATTGGTGCAGATATGTAAACAATTCTTTTACTGGTCCAAATGAAAATAGCTTAAAAAACTGCTCAACTCCAGAGTCCTATTGATTACACTATACAATTCCCATTGAGCTCAGGATTGTGTTGTTACACTTCACAGCATATTAAAACTATGGAGATTTGAAGATGATAAATTCTAAATGAATTCTAACACTGCAGATCCAGCAGCTAAGCGGGTTGTTCCATGACTCTTGTGGTCAATAGTTGTGTTTTACGTATAGTTTTGGCAATGCATCTCTACGGACATTTTGCACTGTTGCTTCAAACATGGAGGATTTTTATGGTGACGTTGTTTTTGATGTTCCATCCCAAGCACCGTAGTGTTTGCTTTAACTAAAATTTCGAGATCATTTGTTTTGATTGCATTGATTCAACATTGTTTATTTACCTATTTCAAAAACAGTGGAGGAGAGTTCTTCTCTGGATCAATAAAAGAGTGAAAGCGCTGAAGGGGACTTACAGAAAACAGATGCTCCTCAGACAGTTAAGCATCCTGGATAATACAAAAACTAAACTAAAATAATCATTATATACAGGTATATATATATTTTATCCTTGGTTCCTCTTCTGTGATGGCCGTCGTCTGTTATTGGGCATTGTTTGATTTAATGTAATAAAACCACAACTAATGCACTACTATTACTACTACTACTACTATTACTACACAAGTATATCTTCTAAAATTACTTCAGAAAAGGTAGAAACATCAAAGGGATACCATTTCTCAAGAGATTATTATTTCCAGTGTATTAAAAGTGCATAATGTATTTTCTGAACAGTTAACAAACCTGGTGCATGTGAATCTATCTCGTCATGGTCCCTACCTTTTGAAAACCAGGTCCCATGTGAGAGAAGGGAAACTGTTGAACTTCAAACAATCCTCATGAATATTCACCAAGAGCTCCTGTTTTAATGAGAAAACTGTATTATTAGACAAATCCAGTCAAAGTCAGGGGTTTCCAGGATGTGACTCTTTCCACTGGGCATAACGAAGTATATCAAAATCAGTCACCATCTTTCTACCAAATCCATGGATTTTATATCTTTCTACTATCCAGAATATATTAATGGTTTCATCTTCCTGTTATATGCAACAATTTGAGGACTTCTCCCCTCTCAAAAGACATATGTTGTTTTAAGTTGTATAAACATTAGCTCACTAAAGGTTGCTCAAAATGTTACATGCTGATGCTGTGTCATTGTGCAAGACACTTTCAGCTTCATGTTATAGGTAACATTTGTTACCTATAACATCTTATAGGTAAGATTTTGAGCCCTTTTTTTCCCTGAAAAAATCTAAAAGTTTGTTTTAAATCAGACCTGGGCATTGGACAGCTCACCATATATTTGACTCTGACTGACTCCTTTAAGATAACCAGGCTGCCACCACCTAGTGCCTCCGCTCAGTTTCATTTCTCTCCAGTGACTAGGTCAGGAATTGGAATGCACTAGACAGTTTGCAAGAACCCCAGAACTTGTAGACCGTGCACCGGCCAATCAGCGAAGAGCTGAACTAATCCGAGTTGCGACAGCAGACTGCACACACTATCCTCCTTTGGACTTCCTTTGGCAAATACAAGCTTTGCATTTTTTTATTGCAGCTTTAATTCGCAAGTTCACCTCGCAGAAACAACAGTTATCGTTGACAGACATGTTCACTCTCTGCTTTGTTGGCGGTTGTGCTGGCAATTACTTGGACATCACTGAACGCTCTGGACCATTGCAAATTTCACAACCAAACAGCAATGTTTGGTTAAATAAATAAAGTATCCGCCTACCATCGAGTGAACAAATCTTAATGCTGTGAGGTCAGATGGTTTCCACGAAGTGAAACCAGCTGATGAATCTACTACCTTTAAGCTAATTTGGAATTACAAAATAAACATACAGTATTTTATAATTTTACCTCATGCATGGACTAGAGCTGCATTGCTTTTATTTTAGAGATGTTTTTTAAATCACATTTTTTGTAAGGCAGCATCACTTTTTGATAACATATACCCTTACCAGTCTAACCAGCTTGTCAAAACATTGCTATTTCCTGCTTTTTTATAAAGAAACACATTTACTATTATGCAGAATTGAGTTAAGCGTTTTGGCCCTCCTCAATATTTTCTGTTTCTCATGTGGCCCCATGGAAAAAAAATAATAAAATTGCCCACTCCTCTTTTAAATTGTTAATCACTATGCACTGACCCTAATTTTCATAATTCTGAAACCTATGGATAACTCAAGCGTTACGTCCTAAAAGAAAAGGTTTTTAAAGTCTGACATACTGATGTTGTGCCCTTAAGCAAGATACTTTACCCACCTCCCGTTGAGCGTCTAAAAACAATGCAATACTTTTGAAATATTGTGCAAACCTAAATAAAAATGACTCAACTAGATATCCCGACGCTAATTAAGACATAGCCACCATTTGTGTTTGACCAACGCTAATCATGACAAAATCCATCGCAATTACATCTCCCCGCGTTTCCCCTTTATTAAACCGCTAATCTCCGCTGTAATCTGCTGTAACAAGGTCATCCAACTTTCATCACTTCTTGTTTTCACTTTCACAAATCACCCACTTTGAGTTTTGCACAAATCACGGCAGAATTAGCCAAATGTGGCACAACACTTGGGCTCATTGTGTACAGTGGAGAGGCTCTCAGTAATCTGTTTTCACTGGTCTCTGTGTGTGTCCCAGAGCCGAGGAGGTCCACAGCATCATGGCCGACCTGAAGACGGCGAACCAGGTGAGTTTTTTGATTGAGACGCCTCTTCGTTAGGGCAATCACTCGTCTAATCAGGCCCGAACTTTAATTGCACCCCCTCCATCCTGCCCTCCTCGCCCCTCCCCTCCCCCTCTCTCTTTCTCTCCCTCTCTCTCCATCTCTCCACCCCTCCGCTCAGAGTGGGTGATTAGCCTGTGTAAACCTGGGAGGAGGTGCACTACAGCGGCATAACACTGCGTTTCCTCCTGGTTTTCTTGATTGCTTCTTAGTCTGATGTTACTGCTGCCTTTGCTCTGCTTCTGCATAATGTTAGTCAAATATGCAATGATAATAACTAATATCGATTCAGTTTTTATTTTTAAAGGACCCATATTACGCTTATCTTCTGATCTGATCTACAATGTTGTTTCCTCATCAAAATATACCACGAGTTGTGTTTTGTTTCATTCACATATGTTCAACACACAAACCCTGCATATTTAGGCTGAGTTCTTCTCTCAAACAGAAAACAGTCTTTTCCACCTTGTGATGTCATGTACATACAGGAAATTCTCCACTGTGTTTCCATACACCTTTGCTAGAATTATTTGGATGATTTCAGCCCTGGAACTGACAATCTCTTAACTAGCCATGCTGGCGCCACCTAGTGCCTCCTCTCAATTTCATTTCTCTCCAGCGACTAGGTCAGGAATTGGAATACACTGGACCAGACATGTCAAACTCAGGCCCAGGGGCCAAATTTGGCCTGCGTTATAATTATATTTGGCCCGTGAGATCATATAAAATATTTATTAGAGCTTGCTACAGATAGGCTATAGAGACATTCTTTATGTAAAATTGTGTTAGAAAAATATTATATACATATAGTATTATATAATATACATAATATATTATGCTTGTTCTGGATTCAATGTTTAAGCAAAACTATTATTAAACATTTATTTTAATAAAAAAAAAAAAGGTTTAACATTACATATCTCAAAAGAAGAGAAAACGTGCAGATGTTTCCAATAAATATTTAGTCTGGCCCACGACTTAGTCCCAGTTTTTAATTTGGGCTCTCTGTGAATTTGAGTTTGACACCCCTGAATTGCAGACGAAGCCATACATTCTGTGTTGGTGAGATCGAGGATTTAAAGGCGGAATAAAGAGAATGTGTGATGAATTTTATCAAGGGGAAAGACATTATTGCCCTTCAGCATTTGGTGCATTATATAATAGCAAATAGCAGCGGTTGGTTAAATAAAAACAAGTACCCGCCTACCGTCGAGTGAACAGATCCTAATGCTGTGAGGTCAGATGTTTTCCATGAAGTGAAACCGTCTGTTGAAACATGCTCGTTGTTAACATGAAAACATGAAAACGACAATAACTTGAAAACTCCCTGTTCATGACATCACAAGGTGGAACAGAGGATTTTGCGCTTAAGAGATGTAGACAGACTAATAATAAAGGATTACTCAAACACAACTGCTGGTTGTTTTTGATGAAGTAACAACATTTAACATTTAACGTGGCTTAAAGCTCATAAGAGTCAATTTTGTGTGATAAAGGACCTTTAAGTGCTATTGCCGGCAGTAAAATTTGGTAGTGACTCAGCCAGCTATTTTTAAGACACTGCAATAAGATCCACAATAATTATGCTAATTTTTTGTACTCTTTAATCGTACACTGTGGAACTTTTTTGGTGGAGGTTCTGCTGCCTTAGTTAAGATGAGCTTTGTCTGGAATGTCCTACAGTATGGCATTAAACTTAAACTTTACTTGTTTTATAGCAATAAAAACACCTGTAATTTGATAAATGCAAAATAAATACTTTTAATGCCATACTGTAGAACATTTCAGACAGTGCAATAATATTTTTGTGCAGACAAGAAGACGATAAAAGTGATATTTTTAAATTGACTTTAAATTGAAATCTGTAGTGAAATTTCAACCAGACAACAGTTTTTCTACCTTGCCTCTCAACTAATAACATCTCAAGATATTCCTAGAAATACACGCTCTCTTTCATTCACGTATCCTCTTTCACTCAAGCACAGCAGCAGCTCCTTCTGCCACCTCAGTCTGTCCTTCTCCTCCTTTTTATCAATTGAGTCTTATGAAACTTACCAGGGTCTAGGCACCAGAGTTTATCCATTCACTGAAGCCTTCATTTCGCTCACACACTTGATTGCTTTCTACCTCGACGCTAATGCTTCCACTTCGAGCTTCTCTGTGGATAAATGTCCTCAATATGAAGCATTAATTAGGCAGCCACGTTTTGACAGAGCAGGTAAACAGTTTGGGGAATAAAGTGGGGCCGAACTAAAGAGCGTTTTCAGCAGAATGGAGCGGTGACTGCGAAGGTTCCCCCTCAGAGCCAGGGCACTATCTGTGATTTATGTGCACGCCCTGCCTCACCTTTATGAAGTCTAACTATCTTATCAGCAGTTTGCTTTGACCTGCATCAGTGTATGTTCAGAAAATATTCAGAGCTAACAGCCAAGCTTTCTGATCCAAATAAAAGGAAACAATATAAAGTTTTATTTAAGGCTCATTTAAGGGGAGACACTGCAGGTAGAGCGTTAACATTTTTTGTACACCGAACTGTGCAATCTTGTATTTAGATTTGTTAATATTTAAATTCTATGCCTGATTAAGTAAAGTGCTGACTCCCAAATACTGTGGAATTTTCACCAATTTTTAGTAAGACCTAGGTTTATATTGAAACGAATCACCATATCACCGTGTCGGAAGTGACTTGTGTCCAGACATGTCTGTGTCCACAAGCATGTCTGTGTCCACAAGCCTTCCCTATCCACACAGCTTTGAGCATATTTGTTTACATTCTACAGAAACAAAACTTAACCGCATGGCTAATTTGCATAAACTGAGAGCTCAAAAAACGGCTCACAATTGTGCTCTGATGCGGTTCAGCTTCTGTCGGACTAAAGGACATGACTCAGTGGAATATGAGTGTTCTTTCTGTGACAGACGGGTGTTCTGCTGATGGTGAGTCTGTTCTGTGCTTCTGTCGTGTTGGATATGGTTCATATTAAACTTTTCAGACATCATACATCTGCAGGTCATACATAGACCGTATATATGAATGGACATATATTCTAGCCTCTTAGCATTTTGGTGGTGAATTACTTTGCAGCGCATAGACCTACTTCAGCGTATCAACGTTTTCAGGCGTCCACACAATGCCAGATCAGATCCGTATTCGTATTCCGAATTCGTGGAAGCTGACGGCACAAGATCATTCCGTCTCTGGAGCTGTTTTCCATCGGATTAGTGTGGATGAACACTGCATCTGCAACAAAAACGACTCGAATACGTACTAGTGTGGATGGGGCCTAAGTAAAGACTTCCAAATACTGTGGAATTTTCACAAATTTTAGGTAAAACCTAGTTTACTCAAATACTAAATAACATATTCAATATCCCCTCTTCTGACTCTATCAATTTTTCAAATTTATACTTCCCAAATATATGCAATTTTGGCCATTTGTACAGATTTTTCACTGTAATTTATATGGAAAACTCACATGATGAAAACTTGAAACAGCAAAAGATTTCCCCCGTATTCACCTGCAGTGTACTAATATTTCTTTAACTGACATTTTGACCCTCTTGAGACTACCATCATAAAATAAGCTATATATAACTCAGTGGTCAAGAGATGCTTGTGAGATAAAGTAATGGTTTTGATGTATGTTTTTTCCAGAAAGCAGAAAACGCTCACAGGGAAGTGGAGAGGCTAAAGGAACAGTTATCCAGCACCACCGGCAGCTGTAATCCTGCAGAGGGCGCCACCAGGGTAAGTGGCATTGATGTAAAGAAATATAACAGCAATCAAGGAGTTTGCTCTTGTTTTATGTGCGTCTCAGCAGTGTGTTGGTCAGGAAGGACAGGAAAGGAAATGCCTTTAAAATTATGCTTTGAGTTTGTAATAAATAGTAAAAGATGATGAAAGGAAATAATGATGGTGGAAATAATATTAGTTTAAGTATAGGGACTAAAAATGCTTATTTAATGAAAGAAGAAAGGGAGTAAAGGAATTTCAATTATAAACTGGCCAAAATATATAAATGTAAGGGGGCCTAGCGGTGTGTTTATGCTGCACTACCTCGTTATTTTTGTTTTATTTAACCAAATGTGTGTTGGTGTGTGTGGTCGGGGGGAAATCTGGAGGGGGCATTTTTTGTTGTTTTGTATTTGTTGTGGGTGTTGTAGGTGTTGCTTTATGTTTTTGTGTTGTGTTTTTATGATTATTGCATTTTGTTAAATGTTATATTCTGTTATAGTAAAAAAAATAAAAAAAATAAAAAAAATAAATCAGCCACTTAACTGTGAGATGCCAAGTTCTCATTTATATATTTATGAGATTTTCTACACTCTCATTCTCTGTTGAAAATAACCTGTTCATAGTATATTTGCCTTACTTATGCATTATAATAAAATTTGCTGTTCTACATTTTACTCCCTGTTAATACCACTCTCCTTCATCATCATTTTCTGTATTTGTTCCAGGACAAAAGTGAGGATTCAGAGCTGTTGCCATCTCAGCTGGAGGCCGCTCTCTTGGCGAAAGACCGTGAGATCCTGCGTCTCCTCGAGAACATCCAGAGACTGCAGTTCACACTCCAGGAAGTGCAGGAAAGCTCAGCCAATCAGATCGTGGAGCTGGAGCGGCAGTTGGCCTATAAAACAGAAGCTATTGAGGTTATTACAGGAAACACATGGGAAAACTGTGATTAAAACTTTTCTTGTTACACCTGCTAAATGTGCTCCTCGTCTGTATTTGTTTCAGAGATTAGAAGCTAAATTGCAATCCCAGATGGACTATGAAGAGATTAAAACTGAACTCAGGTGACTGTCAGATTTGCTATATTTAAGAACAGTTACTTCAATTTGTTAACAAGCTTTTCCACCCAACTTTTTTATTAAGTAGCTTTTTGTAGGAATGTGCAGTTTTACCCTTAAAGGAACACTACATAATTTTTTTAGATGGAGGGTCTGTCATCTTGTCTCCATGGGAATGTAATTGATTTTCCTGATATGTTCCGCTATATGGCATTAAACATATCCATTTCCGTGGAGACAAGTAGGTGATGCTAGTTACTGGTCAGATCTGTGGAGAGATCAACCCCACTCACATTGAGAAAGCATGTTTTTCAAGATATTTTTGTAGCAATATAAGACTTGCAAGAAAAATGCAAGATACAGTACATCAACACAATGCCATACTGCAGAGTCCTGCATGGGTCCATTTTTGGAGACCCGCACCCACCCACACCCATGCAGTACAGCACCACACCCGCCCCTTAACCAGTGATTTGATCAACGTTAAACCCGCACCCACCCAGACCCGGTAACATTCCCCCTGTTACCCACCCATGCTCGTGATAAATCACACAGAAATTAAAAGCATTCTAACTGAAGCATCCATCAGAATACGAATTGAAAATTTACGACTTCAAGAATTACAATCACGAAATGAAATGTAACGGTTACGTTTTCTTCTTTGCGAATATGACAGACACGATTCGACTGTCTTCACTTCACAGGCATTATTTACTGAGCAGAAGAAACACTGATGCCACACTTTTGCGCCACATACACCACGGACTGAACCAGGACTAAACTGGGACTAACCCAGGACTGATCGTGTAGAATGTAGGGTGACTGCAGACAAAAGGACTGGCATAGAGCTCCGTGCCGCACAGAGGTAAGGGCAGCCATTGCCCGATCCTGCTTTGCGGACACCTGCTCCACGGACTCGGGTTTCTCCAAAATTAGTCCTGGTTTAGTCCTGGTTTAGTCCTGGTGTAGTTCTGGTTTAGTCCTGACCCACCCATGTGTAATTACTACCCACCCGCACCCGTAAAATTCCAGAACGTTAAAACCCACCTGTTTCAGCAACTATTTACCTGCAGGTACCCGACAATGACCCTCCACCAGAAAAGTTACGTAGTGGACTTTAAAGGTGTGACTCATGACTTATGATTATATATTGTAATTATAATATAGCTTCCTTAGTGTAGTTCATTGTATGTTTAAATATATATATATGTATAGATCTTTCATGAATCAATGCCACTACAATATGTGTATGTAACTAACTATATAAGTGTTGTTTTTCTTCTCAGTATCTTAAAAGTAATGAAACTGGCTTCAGCAAATGGCAGCTCCACACAGGTACGTGCTAAAACGACACAAGTTTTCTGTTGTTACAAAGTTAGCATTTCTAGTTCTAATGTATTCTGGGTGCTGTGAGAGAAAGTTTGCAGGGCTATTGAATGCCTCAGTGATCATCATCCATTATAAGGCTATCTGCGGCCGTGGATATCGATTGATTGAAATTAACAGCTGGTGTTTGGTGTGTGTTTACTTTTATATAGGATTCTGCCAAAGCTGCAGAGGCACTTTTGTTGGATAAAGAGGCCTTTCTTCCATCTCACAAATACCTGGTGGACAAGGCTCGGCTTTTGCACAGTAACGGTAAGAGGACCGTGTATTTGTTTAAAGGGGTATTACATGAGACAGAGGAGACATTAAGCATTTTTAAAACAGGGAAACTTGTCGCCGTCAGCTCTCTGATTGTTCGGCGCCTTGTGGTCAGGCTCAATTGATTCACAGATCAATGTTTTTCAGACTTAAGGCTCTTTGCATAAACTCTTGTGGTTGCATTGAAAAACAAAAAAGCATATGCAATGTTATTAGTAAATGTCTCTAGATCTGAAGGCAGTATTATGTTCACTTAAAGGTGCACTATGTAACTTTTCCGATGGGGGCTGTGATGAAAATCTGTGGATATTTAAGGTCTGATTGAGTAGGATTTCTGCCATATTTGTTTGTGTTAATGCATGAGATTCTGCCTTTTAACTTGCATGGCCAGCCAAGTCACTAGCTTTTACAAGGCTTAACTTTTTTTTTAAAGACATAAAGTCTGGACCTGTATCCTGTCTCCTCGATTTTTAGAGGCTGTGACTGACAAATGGATAAACCAACCAGAGAAATAGTGATCTGTTTATCTTGAGGATACAGAAACAGCACTTATTTCTGCAGACACTAGGAAACCCCCAACAAAACTCTTATAAATCTGAGGTAAAATAAATTGCACATTATGATTTGAATGCTACCAGAAAATTTAAGGGAGATGTCTTCCGCATTTGAAAAAACATTAGATTGTATCAAACGGTTGCCTGATGTGCTCCATGATCTTGTTCTAGACCCTCCTACATGCAAAAGAAAGTGGGACTGACATGCAACCCGAGAACCATGCCAGACATTAACATATGTGAAGAAAAGTAGCAGACACATCTATCTCCTATCTACAGTAGGAAGGGACACTGTTTGTATCAGGGCCACCTGTCTGACTGGAAGCCCCTCCCCCTGACTCGTTTCTTTATAATGGGCTCATTTTAAAAGAGACGTGCAGCAGACTGAGAAGCGAGGGTCTTTCAAACTCTTGCCTCTACAATACAAGCAGTAAATTTCAAAACTCCCCAAGGCTCAGTAAAGGATCCTATTTTTCCACAACAGGAGTCTGCCACCTGCTTGTCTCTGTGGAGATGTAATTACTTTGCCTGGAATGTGCTACAGTATGGCATTAAACTGATCTATCTTATATTTATTGAGTTACACATGTTTTCTCTCCTCAGTCTCATCTGACCTGAATCAAAATTGTGAATCAGAACTTTGTTGCTGCTTAAATCTTCCAGCCTTCATTGTTTTTTTCTGTAACACACCAGTGACAGTGTCTTTCAGTGTTAGTGTCAGAATGATGCTTGATGCTGCAGTAGTGACCAGTAACCATATGTTATTTATAGTTACTTTGAATAATAATCAATGTATCATTTGTTCATTTGTTTTTCAAAATAAAACCAAAAATAAGAACATGAAAAAACTACAGTTTTCTTCATTCTTCATAATGAAGAAAATAATTGTTTTTTTGTTTTCTTATTTTTGGTTTTATATTGGAAAACGAATGAACTAAAGATACATGGATTAATACTCATACTGTGAATTCATCTTCTCTTTTCAGCCCCATGCGAATTTTAACTCTATATTACTAATTCCCCTAAACCTTTATACTTCGTTATCTTCTCCTTAGATGAAGACCGCTCAGAAGACGGCGGCAGGGACTCGGGGCACCCCCTAGTGTCCCACTCATCCTCCTCCCAGGCGGACGCTCGCTCTTCCCCCAGCGCACCCACCCCGACCCCGGACACCTCCTCCGCCTCCTCCACCACGGCACACGACCTGACCAGGCCCTTCTCCGCCTCCCCCAGCTCCACAGACCGACTATCAGGAGACCATATCCTCCACAAGCAGCTCCTCTCCCCACACTTCAAGAAGGAAGGTCTCATGGCATTCCCCACGGCCCTCTACGCTGCCAAAGTTGCACTCATGTCCAGCTCCCAGGTATAGTGATGATATCAAACTTTCTTGAAAAATTACAAAAAATTTACCTTTCTGAATGTTAAAGGTGCACTGTGTAACATTTCGGTTGGGGGTCCTTCACTTTCTTGTTTCTATGGATATGTCATTGCTCTGCCTGGAATTTTCCACAGTATGACCTTACATTTATTCACTTACAGGTTGTTTAATAGCTCAGAAATATCTAGAAAAATGGTGTGAGCAGAGTTGCCTTTCCACAGATCTGACCTGTAACTTCTGTCTTCTGTCTATTTTGGTCTCCATGAAGATAGAAAGGTTTAATAACATATTGTGAAATATTCTAGACCAGGGGTGTCAAACTCATTTTGGTCCGGGGGCCGTATCCAACCTACTTTGATCCCAAAGGGGCCGGATCAGAAAACTCATGGCATATAAACCCCAAAAATAACAATAACTTCAAATATTTCTGCAGAGAAATGAAAGTCTATTACAGAAATCTTTTTTAATTGATGAACTCTTTCTTATTATAATATTATAATATTATGAACAACCTGAAACTTGAAAATAAAAAATAACTTGTATGAAAACAGGAATAAGTCCATTTTTCTTGGAAAATCCTGCACTCTGCGTCCACTTTTCTCATGTTGGACATTTTGTTGATGTCACGGTCAACAGTCAAAACGATCGTCCTTTAAGAGCGTTTGGAAAGAGACAAGTCTTCATTTGTGCTGCTCTGGTGGGAGGGGTCACGCACAGAGACGCTGGAGACACTGATATGCTCAGCACCGCAGAAAATTACCAATATTTTAATAGAAAATATAATTAAAATATTTTAGTAGAAAATCACCCAAGGGCCACATTAAAGGTCTTGGAGGGCCGGATCTGGCCCCCGGGCCTTATGTTTGACACCTGTGTTCTAGACAAAGCAATAACAATGCACCTTAAAAGTTAAGTTAAAGTGACATAAATAGCTTAATAGACATTTATGTATACTTTTTTGGACTATAGTTTTACTTGAAAAAGGTTTAATATTGCTTCGAAAATTGTCACAATAATTATTTTTTATTTGTCACGATTACATTGTGGCCTAAATATCTTGATTGAAGAGTCTGTATTTGATTTTGAACCATGAGTCAGGAACATGATTTAGTTTTACTTTTAGCCATGCCCACTTCCTTATATTTCTTCGTTCTAATTTCTGCCTATGTTTTGCTTTTTAATTTCTCTTGAAAATGCAACATGGCAGAGAATCAAATGTCTGGAATAGTGTCAGGCAGTTGATTTCCCATGATTCTCTGTAACAATGTGTGTAATTGGATTAAAAGGTGAGCCCTGTCTGTTGCTTCTTTACTATTATTACAAAGAATAATGATAATAGTAACAACAATAGAACAACAGGTGTAACATATGAACAGTTCTTCAGATAACAATAGCATAAACAACAGAACATAACATGTTTACCAAACTCTCCATCTCACTCCAAATCACTAAATCCATTGAATTTTACATCCTCAGTGTCACTTCTGTGTCACTTCGTGACCTCCAGAGGTAAACGGAGCACCGCTTCCTCTTCTGCGTAGCTGTCGTCAGACTTAGCGTCAGTTCCAGTTAGAATTATTTCAGCCTTTCTGAATCCTGACCGGATGGTTTTGGTTGTCACTGAAGTCCAGGCTTTGTCGATCCATCTGATGACTTCCAGGAAAGTTGCGTGGCGCACCCTCCTGGTTGCCGTGAAGCTGTGTTCTCCATCCCCGCTTTCCGACAGCCCCTCACTAGTTTCTCACTCTCCCTCTCGCAGCTGTCAGTCTTAAAATTTTAATATACAAGAAGCACCGGAGTATAAGTCACATGACCAAAAAAAACATTAAAAAAACTGTGATTTATAGTCTGAAAAACATGATATATAACATCTTTAACCTAGAATGCATGTTGTAAAGAGCATTTATCTTTGGTAAGTGTTTTGGGTTAGTATAAATGAAAGGGCTGACCTGATTTAAATTTTTTACTGAAAACGTTGTTACTAAGAACCATGGGAAAGTTACCATGCCAGACACTTGATTTCCTGTCATGGCTGATTTTCAAGAGTGACAAAAGGCTAATAACAGGCAGACATTGAGTTAACAGACTGGATGAGTGGGTAGGGCTAAAAGGGGTTCAATCTAAAACATGTTCCTCATTCATGGTTTGAAATCAGGTACAGGCCCTTTAATCGAATGATCTTGATATCTCTCCTTGTAGGGACCTGGTGGAGGAGGTGGGGGCTTGGGCAATGCAGACCAGGGATTGCCGAGTGACCAATCTGAAAGCGGAAGTTCAACGGGGGAGGACGACCAGGTGGACACAGCGGAGATTGCTTTCCAGGTGAAGGAGCAGCTTCTGAAGCACAACATTGGACAGAGGGTTTTTGGCCACTACGTCCTGGGGCTGTCGCAGGGGTCGGTGAGCGAGATCCTGGCCCGACCCAAACCCTGGAGGAAGCTGACGGTGAAGGGGAAGGAGCCCTTTCTGAAAATGAAGCAGTTTCTGTCTGACGAGCAGAACATCCTGGCACTGAGGACCATCCAAGTTCGACAGAGAGGTGAGCAGCAAGATGTGTGGGATATGTGTATATGTTTTAATTCTCCATATAGGTAAGCAGTATTGGAAAGAGTAGTGATGATGTGTACACAAGTACAAGTACATGGATTAAAATGTACCTGATTAAAAGTACAAATACTGCTGCCAAATGAGTTCTTAAGTAAAAATAAAAGGCATGCATGAAAAATCGTGTAAATATTCATTCCTCTGGGTTATTTTTATGGTATTTTTGTAAACGGCCTTTAAATAAACATGATTAATTATACAGGTTGAAAATGATTGAACTTGAAATTGATTGAACTTGAAATTGATTGAACTTGAAATTGAACCACAGTCCACATATTCTTATGTCTGTATAGACAGCAGAAACAACTGTGCATTGGTGTAATTGAGACCTGTACTGCACTCCTATGATCTTAAAAGTAGATAATTACTATGCCATGTCTAGAATTATACTCAGTTACAAGTGTTGTATTGTAATTAGTTACTTTTTACCTCTATAGATAAGTACAGATAGTGAGTGGCAGAGTTAAGCATTTTGGGGGCCCTAGGTGACCTTGTGTTTGGGACATTCACTATAATGCAATAATAATAGTCATGTTTTGATGGGGTATTTTTTGTATTTTAAAAAAATATTTATGGTCTGTTTTTTCCCATTGTTCATGAGACATGCACATCTTTATTTGAATTAGAGTTCATTGGAAACTTGTCTTACTATTTAGGTAGCCTACTAGATAACCAGAGCTGAAAGTAGTTTTATTTTTTGCTAGTACAATTACATTTTTGTTTACATCCATTACATATGATTATGATTACGCTATCATTATGTTCAAATCAGGGTTAAGCTGACTAATCTATTCTAATGTGAAAGGGGGGATGCTTTGACAATCAAAATAGATTTGGCAATCAGATTCTATTTTGCTGTTTAATATTTATTTATTTCATTCATAAAGTATAAAAAGATGTCAACAGAGTCACAACATCAAACATACAAGAAATGAATGAAAAGGAGCAGAGAGAAGAGTTATCTGTCCCCTTTTCCCTTTTCAAGACAAAACATCAACACCGATAGTTACTTTAGAACATTTCAAATCAGTACATTTTAGTTCAGGCACAATTATTAATCAATTACAATCAGAAATCTTCACTATTATGCACAAACACTTTTGTTTTCAAACAAAGTTTTCTTTTTTTTTGGTTTTTTTTTATGCCATCATTGTACTTGATTGTACTTGTCAAGACTATTCCATAAGTTAACTCCTTTCACAGCGATGCTTCACTCCATAACCATAACCCTGAATCTGGGTTTTTTAAACATGTAGGTTCCTTTTAAATTGTAGTGGCTTGTTTTTGATTGTGATTTTTTTTATTTTGATGGTGTTTTATTGTTTAAAAGTAAATCACTCTCATTTAATGTCAATCCGAGAGAAAATCAAATTGTTCTGAGGCCTCAGCCATTGGCGGCACAGAAGGCAATTGATTGGGAGCCCCTCCAGGTTCAGGGGCCCTAGGCAGCCGCCCACTGGTGCCTAATGGTAGCGCCGTCTCTGATAGTAGGTGGGTAGTACTAATTTCCCTTCATGACTGAATTTTAGTTTGAACTGTTTTCCAAGCACATTTGCAGTTATACAGTTCTGTCCACAATCCATCCACATGCTCGGCATCTGTTTTAAACATACATTTTTCATAGCTGCTACTAATAATTAAATAACAAGAGCAATACATCAGAACAACCTAAATTCATCACTGTGTTACATGATCATAGACCACAGCTTATTAAATACATTACACAAACTACAGATCAGGCAGGCCAACTGACGTCAGATAGATCAATGTATTGAAATAACTCTCAGTAGAGGCAAGACTAACTCTGTATCTTTGAACCTTTCAGAAACAAACAAATAAAAAGTTGACTCTGTGTATCTCAATGTAAAACACTCATCCTATGTTATGGTATGATTTCTTACTATAAATTAGGTTGTATTCATAGTTCACTTTTTTCACCCTAGCTCCATTGACTTCTCCATGTTGTTGCATTGTGTGGACAGACTCCGCCTTTAACCTCTCTAATCTAGTAGGACCTCATCCGGCCGTGACTGTCGTGTGGCGCTTCCTGTGCCATGTTTGTAGCGTTACTTTTCAACTTTGTTTTCTCCCCAGATTCTTGCGCGTTTGAAAGTTGAGCTTCCCGTATACTGCAGCCTCAGACAGCACGCGCTCAAAGGCAACCATTGATCTAGCAGTCAAAAGCAAGTCTTGGAACTGCTCTGTGATCCACCAACCCACTCACTCTCTCTCCCCTTCTCCTCTCTCTCCCTGCTCTTACCCTCTCTCTCCCCCCCTCTTTACCCTCTGTGGCAGGGAGCATCACGCCGCGAATCCGAACTCCTGAAACTGGGTCAGATGATGCCATTCGGAGCATCCTGGAGCAGGCCAAAAAGGAGATCCAGTCCCAGAGGGGAGGTGAGTGCAGCCCGGAGTGACAAGGCATAGACAAGGCGCTGTGGTTTTTGGACATCAAGAATTTTTATCAACATGTACTTTCTCTCTTGTCAGAATTGTTGACGATGTATGAGAGGAAGTCACATAGTTCAACCTGTTTGAAAAATTGTATAAAACAGCCATCTCAAGCACTGAATGATCACTTTTTACTGTTCAAGAACTTTTCTGTTGTTTCAACATTTAAAGCAGTAGTTCCCAATGTGAGGGTCACGAGGCACTGAGCGAGGGGGCTCTTAAAATCATTTGGAAATATAACTTAAAAAGTATGACTCTGTATCTAATTATTTTTTAACCATAATTGTTGGCAAAATTACACCCAAAAGCTACTCTGATTTATACTGCAATTTAACCAGATTTTTAATGTGTTGCCACTTTTTCAACAGTTTTCCTTCGGGGCTCAGGATTGGTTGCTAAGTTATTTTTGGGTTTCCCGGCCTAAAAAATTTTGGACTCCTTGGTTTAAAGTGATTGAACATATCAGTGACCCATGCTCATTATTATTTATTTATTATTTATTTATTTTGTAGTAACAGTATTTTTTTTTTCTGCAAAACATAAACATGATTTGAAATGTCATAAAAATAGAAACAGTAGGTGTTTTTTTCTCAAATGTGATGTCATACCCCAGATGGGGGACAGTTTTCCCTATTGATTACATTGAACTTCATCATAATATCTAAAACAGACATGTCGAACTCAGTCCGGGGGCCAAATTTGGCCTGTGATATATTATTATATATATATATATTATAATAATATAATAATATAATAATATAATATATATATATATATATATATATATATATATATAATATATATATATATATATAATATTATATTTTTATTATATAATTTTCATATTATTTTATATTATGCTTGTTCTGGATTCAGTGTTTAAGCAAAACTATTATTAAACATTTATTTTAATAAGAAAAGGTTTAACATTACATATCTCGAAAGAAGAGAAAACATGCAGATGCTGAAATGTTTCAATAAATATTTAGTTTGGCCCACGACTTAGTCCCAGTTTCTAATTGTTCCCCTGAATTTGAATTTGACACCCCTGATGTAAACAGCGAATTCACAAATGTTGAACTTGGTGATTTTTGTTAGTGACTAGACCCAAGATCACACTGTATTACAAAGAAAATCTGCATGTAAACAATAGTCATTTTACCTGCCCTCATCTGTATTACAATAATTGGCCTATAAAATGGTGTGATGTCATCTGAACCCCATCAATACCATCTTAATTGTTGAAAATTCTAAATAATATGCTTATATGTAACTATTGTGATCTCTTTTCTGTAGACACAAAGTCATCCCTGAACAGCCTGTCCAGCCGCAGCAGTAATGGCGCTGGCAGCAGCTCAGATGACACTATCAAGTCCATCCTGGAGCAGGCGCGAAGAGAGATGGAGGCGCAGCAGCACGCACTCATGGAGATGGAGGTGTGTGGCCGGGCCCCCAGTGTGGGCTCTGGGGCACAGGTGGAGCGTCTGGGCCCCCCTGAGAGATCCAGGGTCCCAACTCTCCCCATCTCCATCAAACAGGAGGAGGGCGGATGTGTCACTGTGTGTATGGCCAGCTCCATCAGCAGCCCCCAGACCCCTCTCAGTGTCCTCTCTCCGGCCGCGTTCGTCCAAAACATCATCCGAAAAGTCAAGTCTGAAATCGGGGAGGCGGGCACGTACTTCGATCAGCACTGGTCCCATGAGCGTGCTGCTTTGGGGCTCACCGGGAGCAGTTCCAGACCTTATAATTCTGTATCTCCATCTCTGTCGTCCTCCTCCTCTGGACCTCCTGCTCTGTCCCGGCCCTGGCCCCGACTGGAGAATGGAGAGGCTCTGCCCAACAGTGAGGAGGCGTCAGCTGCAGAGGACGAGCTCGGGCTGGGACGTCCCGTGGAGGTATAAATAACACTGCACTTCCACTGTATTTTTCCAGTCCTAACTTGTTCCAACATATTTCATATCTTATCCTATAATTTGCAAGCTTTAACATCAAAGAACCTGCGCCCACGTATTTGAGCAAAACTGGCTTGCCCCAGTACAGATATATGTAGCACTTGAGGTCAAAATAACTCAGCTGCATGCATCTAATTAGAAAGCATAATTATATAATCAGGAAGTGTGTTTTAACATGCTAGTTGTTGTAAGCTTTATCGTCAGTTCAAAGTGGTTTCTGAGCGTTGTGAAACAAGCTTCAAGCTTATAAACTGTGGTTAACTACTCAGAATGCATAAGGTTTTGGACTACTGGAAAAATGAACTAGTTCTGTGTATATATATATATATATATATATATATATATATATATATATATATATATATATATATATATATATATATATATATATATATATATATATATATATATATATATATATATATATATATATATATATATATACATATACTGTTTAACCCAGTGGACCAACTTGGGCCTTAAGTTATTTTAAACTGAACTTTGCTAAACTAAAATGATCACCCTTCTGTGCCGTTTGTTGTATCCACAGGTGAAGGTGGAGTCGGACACTTCTGTCAGTGGGGAGTCTCCTGGTCCAGTTGCAAGGGGCCTCTCTTATTACCCAGCCTACATCCCCCGCGCCCTCAAACCCACTGTCCCCCCACTCACTCCAGAGCAGTACGAGATGTACATGTACCGAGAGGTGGACACCATCGAACTCACCCGCCAGGTCAAGGAGAAACTGGCCAAAAACGGCATCTGCCAGAGGATCTTTGGGGAGAAGGTTAGACATGGAGTTTGCCTTATCTAACTGTTCCTCATTTAGATTAACAAATGAGATTTCTGTAAAAGCGGAAAGCTAAAACATGATATATGATGTAAATGATTCAATATATTTAACATATTAATGCTTTGCCATATATTTCCAAGAAAAATGCTCAGGAGTAACACCCTCATATTGAATAATTGGAAAATAAAGATTAGTAGAAATTTTAACTGTTCATTTTCCTCTAAATGGGTAAAATTTACTCCTGTTTGAATGTCAGTGAACTAAAGTAATTTGACATTAAGGGGATGCAGCTCCTGATGGTTTGTGGTTGGACATATTATTTCAGTCAATGTGACATTTTAACAGGATCAATACAGTACTATAGTGTTTGTGTTGTTTGTTCACCTCCATGAAACATGCATCAAGTCACTGTTTCAATGGAACACTGTCATAATTTTTTTGTATGTTGCTGCCATCTAGTGGATTATTATGGGGCTGCAGCAACAGTACGCTAATCCCTGGTGCCATGGGCATCTAATAAAATGTGTACATTGTTGAAAAAACTGATGCTGTTTTAAAGTTTTTGATGTTGTAGCTTTTGATGTCGACTAACTTCTATAGTTCTGCAATTGTGATGTTATTTTACTGTGTTTCCAAACATAGATAACACAGACATAACACAGATCATATAGACATAACATAACAGAACATAGAAAATCTCGCCTGGAATAGTTCCTGTTGAAAAACATATACAATTCATAATACAACAGTAGCCTTGCATGACTTGTTGATTTAACCAACAGAAAGTCAAACAGTGACTGGTCGACAATGGTGGAAAAAGTACTGAGTACAGGTATAGAGGCAAAAGGTTACTCTAGTAAAAGTAAATGTTTCACATGAAAAACATCTACTTAAGTAAAGGTATTAAAGTACCCATGTACTTTTAGAGTAAAAAGTAAAAGTATTTCACATAGATTTTGATGAAGTGTCTTCAATTTGTTAAATGTAGTCATATTGATTCAAAATTATACATATTTTGGTTAACAGTGCCCATACAAATCAGTCTCTTAATTTCCTTATGAATATTTATTTGTGTTTGCTTAAAGCCAATGCTTGAACTCAAAACTTTTAATGAGGATGTTACCACAAACACGATAAAAATAGCGTCATCTGGAAAGTACGTTTTACTTTTCAGTCCAGTTCAAAAGTGTAACGGAGTAGAAAGTACACATACCTACAAATGTTACTTAAGTACAGTACTACTTGTAGTTCCACCACTGTTGGTTGATATAACTGACAATCAGATTAATCAACATTCACATTCATATGTTGTTGTTGTTTTTTTCTGTGCAGGTGCTTGGTCTGTCACAGGGCAGTGTGAGCGACATGTTGTCCCGTCCTAAACCCTGGAGTAAACTGACTCAGAAAGGCCGAGAGCCCTTCATCCGAATGCAGCTGTGGCTCCTGGACCAGCTGGGACAGAGCCTCAATCAGCCCCCAAACCAGGGACACACTCAGGGTCAGCTCTTCCACCATAAACTTTTTTTTTTTGTTATTAAAGGTGCACTATGTAACTTTTTGGTTTGGGGTCCGTCACCTGCTTGTATGTAAGGATTTGTCATCGCTCTGCCTGGAATGTTCCACAGTATGACATTAAACAGATTTATTCAGTTACATGTGGTTTTATAGCTCAAAAATACCTAGAAAAACAGATATTCTGACTTTGTCTCTCGACAGATCTGATCTATAACTTGGTCTGGTTTGGTTTGAATGAAGATAGAAATGTTTAATACCATGCTGTAAAACATTCTAGACAATATTCATGGAGAAAACCAACCTCTATTGGAAAAGATACATTTCAGTAGACTTTTAAAAGTGTATTGTGTAAGTATTTTACCAAAGTTGGATTTTAAAAAAATGCACTAGAATAATCAGACAAGTTAACCAGTGACATTTACTGCACACACATCAGTGTCTGTGCATACTGGTGTATGAATGTGAGTGTGATCATTTACCATTTACCACTATACTCTTTTAAAATATTCTTTTTAGATTGTCCTGTTTTATATTGAATTACAAAAATAAATGTTGTTGTTTTTTTGTTTCTTTATTTTTTGTTGTTTTGTTTTTTTTTAGCTTAAATGTATTCATCTAATGTGTCTTTGAAGATGTATGACAGAAAATGCCCAGTGTTTCCCCCATGCAATTTCTCTCAAAACTTGTCTATATCAAATATTTAACTTTTAAGTATTGCCATTTGGACAGCTCAATCTACAGAACATTACACATTTAAATCTCACTTTATTCCATATTCCTCCAGAGAAAAGCCCGGTGACTGCCCACTCCTCGCCCTCTCCGCCCCCCAGTCCTGACACCCACAGCCCCCTGGAGCCGGTGGGCCTGTCACTGGAGAGCAGTAAGGAGAACCAGCAGCCCCCTGTGGCCCTGGGTCTGCCCCCTCACCCCGACCACAGCCTCCTCTTGCAGCCACCCTCCTCTACCCCGCTGGGCATACAGGAGCTGGTGGCCATGTCCCCAGAGCTGGACACATACGCCATCACCAAGAAGGTCAAGGAGGTGCTCACAGACAACAACCTGGGTTAGTACAGGCATCCAAATACATTTTATTTATTTGTGTTATCAAATTTGACTCATTTGGATGATAACCATGAAATAATTAAGACGTGTTGTGCATTATGATACAGACAAAATCAAGAACTGTGGTACATGGACTCCTGTGCAGTTCAAGTATTTGCTAAATTACAGTTTAGACTTCCTTCAGGCTAGTCCTTGTTTACAGTTTCTAGAGCTATTGCGTAGTCCTGTTTAGACCTGGAATAGTTAGACCTGATATAGATCTGTTTACACGCTATATCAGTACACCTTTCTACATTTTTATATACTGATTGACATTGGTTAATTTTTTTTTTCATATTCATAATAGAAAAAAAACTGCTGCCAGTCATCCTCTTAAATCTCTAATGATAGCTGACAAAACTTTTCTTTCACATCTACCAGAAATGTATTATTTCAAAAGCTAATGACAATCTAACAATAATGAGTGAATTCAAAGATGAGATCAGATACCCACTATCTCACAATATGTTTCTACCAGAGTTGGGGAATTGTAAGTCATGACTTGAATTCGAGTCACTATTTTTAGGACTTGAGACTTGACTTGATAAAACAGACTAAGACTTGGGATTTGACTTGGACTTGAAGGTCAGTAACTTGGGACTTGACTCTTACTTTAGACTTATGACTTAAGAAGACTTGAGAAGCACTTTTAAATCTGAATTCTTTCTGTTCTGACCATAATGATTTATACTGAAATCTTGTCAAGACATTTAAAAAAGAAAACTACAACTCTTATATAAATATACTATGATTTTTTTTAAAGTACATTTTAGTTTAAAATTCATATAAATTGCTAAAATCTAGACTCTATTTGGTACTTTGGTTTAAAGACTTGAAATGACTTGAATCTCAAAGTAGACGACTTGGACTTGACTTGGACTTATGGGCCAGTGACTCGAGACTTGACTTGAACTTGCCTGTCTTTGACTTGACTTTGACTCAAGCTTCAGGTCAAAGACTTGAGACTTACTTGAGACTTGCAAAACAACAACTTGGTCTTACCTCTGGTTTCTACTATGGGCTATATTTACTAACTATATTGCGGTACATCTATGTTGTGTTTACAGGCCAGCGACTGTTTGGGGAGACCATCCTGGGCCTGACTCAGGGCTCTGTGTCTGACCTGTTGTCTCGGCCCAAACCATGGCACAAGCTCAGTCTGAAGGGACGAGAGCCGTTTGTGAGAATGCAGCTGTGGCTTAATGACCCTCACAATGTCGACAAACTTCGTGCTATGAAGAAGATGGAGAAGAAAGGTTCTACATGCTTATTTAGTTATTCATAATTCAGCTAGTTAGTTACTTAGAACTCACTCACTCTATAACATTTTTCAACATTTCTTTTTTGTCTAATGCTAAACTGAAATCCTCTCTGCAGCCTATTTAAAGCGGCGGTACGGGCTTCTGAGCACTGGTTCAGACAGTGATTCTCCCACAGCGCGCTCCGAGTGCGTGAGTCCAGCTCTGAGCTCTCTGGACCTGTGTCCCTTCAGCCAGGCCAAGAAGCCCCGTGTGGTGTTGGGAGCAGAGGAGAAGGAGGCTCTGAGGAAAGCCTACCTCCTAGAGCCCTACCCATCCCAAAACACCATCGAGATGCTAGCAGCGCAGCTCAACCTCAAAACCAACACGGTCATCAACTGGTTCCACAACTACAGGTCCAGTGTGCAATACACTTATCTTAGTCTGGTGGCATTGGGGGCTACATTTATTGAAACTGAATCAAATAAAGACTGGCAATAAACATGGCCAAGATCTATTATATAAAGCAAGAGAGTTGAGATAAAGAGATAAGAACCAACATTTTTTATGAATTGGAATAAGCAAAAATAAATAACCAGTAAATAAATAAATGAATTTAAATGTAGGTCTGTGTTTGCTTAGCCTGATTCATCAGCCGGTTTCACTTCGTAGAAACCGTTTGACCTCGCAGCATTAAGATTCGTTTGCTCGATGGTAGGTGGGTACTTCTTTTAATTTAAGCAATCGCTGCTATTTGGTCATGACGTATGTAATACGTGCAGCTGGTATATTAAGCTTTTCCCAAATCCATTAGGAAGAAGGGCAATAATGTCTTTCCCCTTGATAAAATTCACTGAACATTCTCTTTGTTCCGGCTTTAAATCCTTAATCTCGGGGATCATTGCCAACACAGAATGTATGACTCTTCGCTGATTGGCTGGTGGCCGAACTCGCACTTCTGGGGTATATAGTGTATTCTGATTCTTGACCTAGTCGTTGGAGAGAAATTAAATTGAGTGGAGGCACTAGATGGCGCCAGCCTGGCTAGTGTTTTCTGAGGTGAAGTAATTAATTCAATTTTTTTCTGATTAAGGAAATCAGCCAATTTGAAAAATGTACATTAAAAACTTACCTTTTATAAAAAATTTACAAATAAATATACAAATAAAAGTGACCTTCTACAGTAATTTTGTAAAATTCTGAAATAAATAAATAAAAATCTCAATTACAAGCATTAAACATTGATTAGGCTCACTAATAAATGAGCCACATGACCCATAGCTAAGCAGAAATTAAGTTCTGTTAACTGGACAAAAGTTTTTTGGTCAAATACATTTTGCAACTCTTCCAAGCTGCTTCTTCAGTTCTGGTCAGAATGCTGGTGCTGGTGGACACTGCCTGAAGGGAAGAAATAGCTACACTTCTGTTTGCACTTGAGTCATATTAGTGTAATTGTTCTGGCCCACACATGACACATGACCCACTTTTGGTGATTGAACATCACTGGTGTTTTTATCCATTGTTGTTTTGTCCATTGTCTTATCTTTCATTTCTCTGTGTTTTATTATTCAGGTCCCGGATGCGGCGAGAGGTTCTAATGGAGGGTTTACAGGACAATGACACCGACCCCGACCACCTGAGTTACTCCCCCCACTCTGATGGAGAGGAGAGGAGACCCCAGCATCCCTCCACCCACACGGGACGTCCAGCCAGCGCCCTACCCCACGTCAAGCAAGAAGATCGCGATGATGAGCGAATCCACTGCATCTCCACAGCCGTTCAGTTCCCCCAAATAAAAACCGAACATGAGGATTCAGTCAGTGTGAGGTTAGCTGGTCAGAGGCAAGAAGATGTATCGTCAAAAACCGTGCAGTGTAAATACGAAGGGGACGAATCTGGCAAGTCTCCTGTCGATCCGGTTAGCTTCAAGGCATCATCCGAACCATCCCGTAGCAGCCTGGAAGTGTCTCTCAACTCCCCCTCTGCAGCTTCCTCTCCGGGTCTCATGATGTCCGTTTCCCCAGTTCCTTCTTCTTCGGCGCCAATCTCACCATCTGTACCCAACCCGCCTTCGACAAGCATGGACGCCAACCCGCCTTTTCAGAGCCCCAAACTGAACCGAAGCACTCAGAGACGCAATGAGAAAATGGCTAACCTTAATAACATCATCCACAGGTTAGAGAGGGCTGCCAACCGGGAAGAAACACTGGAATGGGAGTTTTGATTTTCAATTGTATCTCAAATCATGTCTTCAAATACACGCTTCCAGATGTAACGTCTATCCTCCAAGACTCAAAATATGTAGGAAAGGCGATTTAGAGCTAAACATGGCTAAAATCCCTTACATGAACTTTATGAATTGACAAAATGTTTCTAATGTGTTTTGTTTTCTTTTTTAAAACTTTGCTTTCTTCCTTTCTTTGTTTCTTTCAAATATTTGTGGCAGCACTAGCTGTCGTATTTGGACTTGACGTGAAGACTTTTGCAGCTATGGTGTCATGAAATGTACACTGAAGTTCTGTAGATTGCCACTGGGTGAGATTAAAAAAGACCCCTTCGTCTTAAGCCATTAAAAGCACTATATAAAACTATTTGAAAAGAGACATTGACCAAATTTGCTACTTTTTGAATAGTAATTTTTCAGATTTTGTCTGTAAGACTGGACAGTTTAAGTCAAGTAACATGACATCCTATTACTGACTGAGGGATAGTCCTTTAAGACTCTAAATATCCAACTTCTTGTATGTAAATTAGTTTCTTGGTGATATGTTTTGAACTATTTGTATCTCACACGTATAAAATGTGGTTGTACATGTTGTAGAGTTTGTCTGCAATAGCCTTCTCTGAAAAAACTGATGTAGCATGGTACTCACCTGAACCTTTTATCCTCCTGTAGTTAGTCTCATGTGATACTATTTGAGCGAAAAAAAGATGAACAAAAATCCTGCAAAAAAATCCAGAAAAGAAGAAACTGAAGCGTGGAAAATATTTGTGTTTTTCCCCCTCCTTCCTGGTGCTGTCGCTGTACTAATGCAGGAGCACAGTTTACATCTTACTTTAGACTTACCTCTCGGACCCTCTCTGAAGGCCAAGACACTCACCACTGGTTTACCTCAGATTCTGTTGACGCACCTCATGCAAACTAGTCATTATTACATTATTATTATGCATAAACACAACCCATATAATAAGCAAATGGGGGAGGAATACTCAGATAAGTTCAAGTCACTGAAACAAATAGCACCAACATAGTAGAGACCTCTGCCAAGGCATTCACGTTACGTATCTAGCAATTGTAAGTTGTATTATCCAGACTTGACTTGAATGGAGGATCATCTAGTTCAGGGGTGAACACTCTTTGAAATGAGCATTGAATCTACAAAAAATCAGCTCTATAAAGTAATTTTCCAACTTCTTGTGATTAATATTTTAATAATTTATTTCTTTTTTTTATATAAAATGTGATTTGCGGAAATGGTTAAAAATGGCTGTGAGCACACTTTATCCATAAAATTATTATTTAAATAGTACTAGACAAAGTATCTCATTTCTGCAGGTTGGTCCAGGGAAGTTCAGTATAGCCCTCATTTGCATAACACAATATAACACTATCTACAATGACACAGAAGTTTGCAGGTAACCCATATTATCTTTGACCACTTGTGTATTGTGTCTGTAGAAGTTTCTTTGTCATGCTTGCAAAGTTGTTCTTTATGTATTTTGCCTCGATTTTATACTCAGTTACCTAGATATTCAATACCTCGTGTATGAACTACTTACAGCACTTAGACTTTGATAATTGTGAGGAGAAATCTCGAATATCAACATTAACCTAACTTAGTGTCCACAAGTCTTTGCCTTTACTGTTATCGTTGAAGTCAGTAGTAACACTTGCACATGTCTACATAGTTCCGAAGACTTGGATTGTATTATGTAGAGCTATATATTACACAATTACTAAAATAATAATAGTAATATCTTACAGTCTTGGAACAAATTGTGCTGACTATATTGAAATAGAGTGTACAGATTTAATAAAACCAAACCCATTGAAGCCAGTTCTGGTCTGGCAGGCTTGCCCACATTTTAGACCTTCTCTCAGGGTAGTCTTGCTTTTTAAAGCTTTACTGAAACAGTCTGCTCTCCTCATTGGTGGTGACTATGACAAACAACGTGGTGTGTAAATGATATGTTAAAGGGACTGTCAAAAGTTGTGCGTATGTTTGAGGCACAACTCGACTGTTTTGTCACTGATTAAAGATGTGTCAAAGTCCAATGTTGGTCGAAACAGGTTGAGGCTGATGGGTTTAGATCCATAGACTTTGCTCTCTAAAATACTCATTATGTTTTTCTTGGAGCCACTGCAGCTTTCTCTGGTTTTTGTACAACCATCTTTGTGCATAATTTACTGTATGGTTATAGAAGTGGCATTTCTTTTGTGGAGACCTCATTGTCTTATACTCAGTACATGGACATTTGACTGAAGAAGAAATGTATTTATTCTGACAACATTATCTCATGTAAAGTCACCTCATTGTTTTGCATGCAACGCCCTCAGAAGGAAACGTGTGTTTTGTGTTGTTCTTGCACAGAGACATTAATCAGCACTTAAGTCTTCACCTCTGCATGGTGCAGCTGATCCATTTGGCTCTCACTATCTCTAGAAACTAAACAGTTTAGACCTTATCCTGAATATTTAAAGTACTGTTTTTGTGCCATATCAGACGTCTCTGCATTGTCCTTCTGGATTAATGCCTTGTGGTGCAGTGTGATTATTGTGTTGGGCTTTTGTTTCAAAGCAAAGCTTTTTCTAAAAGGAGCCCACACAAAGATGCTTCTATTTTTTAATTGACATGAGTCACTAAATTAAGGTAATTGGTCACACATGAACTTGATTGAATCAATAAATGTAAAACCCTGACAGATGTTTATCTCTGTGAACATATTTCCTTTGTAAAGTCAGCTGTGAGCCAATAAACTGTATCTTTGGGCTGAAAAAGTGTTTTGGGCCATTAAACATGAAACTATGGACAGCAGTTTGGAAAAGAATTTGCATATGTAAGCCATCATTCAATACATAATTGTTTAAGACTCTGTTGTGTGGAGTTTTCTTTCATCACTGTTTATTCCTAAACATGCATAATAAGCGATTTACTCAACTCTGTTATTGCTGTATAGGGTAAAACAGGCCTACATAGGTTATATACTAGCGTGATTAAGGTTCTTAACACCGAATAAGACGGAACGCCTTAAAGTAGCCTAAAAGTGTGCATTACTGCGTCATTGCCATATCTTACTTTTTAGGCAAATGCAGTTCTCATTGCTAAATAGTTTGTATTGTTGTCTGTGCTCTTATGAAGAGGAAAAAAACAACCTAGAATGCGCTTTATAGGATTACAGGCTCGTTTGTTTACAGTGTCCATGGTGTAGTGTTTACATCTCTATACCACGTGGTGTCCCGCCCCTCCCCCGCCCACAGCACTACTCTAACGCGATTGCGTCACACGTCACGCTGCCGTCACGTCGGTGTCGGGCTGGAGATTCGCGGCGATGGCGACGGGTCGGTGTTGCAAAGGGACGCAGTGAAGCTGGATATGACTATTCTTTATTTGATCGACGTTTGTTTGCTGCTTAATAGCTGCACGGATTGTGGATGAATCAGCGACTGGGGGCTTTTGCCGCGTCTTTTCCGGGTGAGTGTTCTACCGGTGGAGTCCTCTGCTCGGTGTGTTTTGACAGAGGCCTCGGGTTTGGGGTCCGCCCTCCATCTTCATAACAACAAAAACAGAAGCAGCCGAGAGCTACGCTAGCCCCGCTGGCTAGTGTTAGCATATGTAGTCTATCTACGCCCTCGTTTCCAACATGAGAACCTTTTATCCTACTTTTATTCATTAAAGTGCATATTGTTTCCGACTGTATTGTAACGGAGCATCATTCGACACTTGAAATTTCCAAGATTAAAACACCCACTATGAAAAAGGTGCTAGCGGGTTAGCTTGATCGGATTCTGAATTAGCTGCAAAAAATTACTCGCCAATATGGGAGTTAAATTAGGTTGTGTACTCGTCATTCCTTGCTTTCCCCATTGTAAATAATCCAGATACGTGATCGTTTACTAATTAAGTGTTATTTTATATCGTGCATTATTGTTGTTTTAAGATATTGTTACGTGCATGCAATAATTAACACAATACGTTTGTATTTTTGCAGAAATGGAACAGATTCGATTTTTAATATTATGTTTGTCTAATTACTGCAGACTGCTCAAGCGCTGCAACGTCTAATGTCAGTCAAAACATGTAGCCAGTGTAGGTTCTGGTTCAATAAACATTGTAACGGCTCAACTAAACCTTTTCTATCAAACATCTCTCAGTATTTAGATAAAGCTGAGCTGGATATGACTTAAGCCTCAGCTTTAAAATGATGATAATAATATTTATTACAACCTCCACGTGATACAATTACACATTCACATCATGTTTCTTAAAGACATCAAGAATGACAGCTGCCTTATCTGACCTGTGTACAGTTTGTTTACTTTCTGCAGCTCCACCTTTTCAGCTGTAACCTGAATCACTCTGTAATGTGGTTGGTGTATCAAAAGTGCATGCTAGGCTGTTTGTTTTAGCCTGTGATGTTTGTATCCTGTCACGGGACAAGAGTAACGTTAAGGCTCTAAGGGGCTTAGCTCTCTCTCTCCTAGTTGGAGCCCTGGGTCAGAGTGCTGTGGTAAACACTGCTCTGTGTTCTGCAGATAGACTTTATCAGGTGGAGGCAGCCGTCACTGGGACCGCTCCGTCTGCGCTCAAAGTCAAGTAATGCGCTCCACGCCTCTTCTGACCCGCGCTGACACCTGTGTAAAGGAATTTGCTCCAGAGTTGGACTGAAGACTTGTGTGACATTGGGAACAAGTTTTATTTGCTTTAATGTTAATTTTAGAGATCAAAAATCTCTAATCTCACATCAAAAATCTCTAATCTCACAAAATCTCACAGTAACAATGCATATGTTTACATGTTTTTTTTTAGGCAGCAGTTTCTAGAACATCATTATTAGCACAACACTGTTTCTTTTTATATAAATGACATTGAAATATTTTTCTCATCACATTATGAGAATGTTGAACATAGGTTTCAGGTTCTTGCTTATTGTGCAACTGTGATATGTAGTGGACTTGTTCTTGACGTGTGTCTGTGATAGTGGACCTTTGACCGTGAGCGTCTCAAATATCCAGTCTTTTGCAGTGAGATGATGTTACTGGGAACACCCTGATGTGTGAATCATTATAGATGTAAAGTTGTCTAATATTTAAGGGGAAAAAAATTTAGTCAGGTTTAAATGATTCAGTGATGACACCCTAGCTGTTCTCTCCAGCAGATACAGGGTTAGAACAGGCAGGTATAAGGGACCACCCTGATCTTGTGTGAAGTGGTGACTCTGTGGTAACATCAGCCCTACTCCACTGACCTGGCTGGATCAGGTTTCCGAGGGCGACCCATGGGCCTATTATTGGGCTGCAGGGCTGCTGTGGTTTGTTTGAGAAAGGAGTCTTTTAAGGCCAACGTTTAGCTCGGGGCCAAGAGCTCAGTGCATTTCCTCCTCACCTGATGCAGATATATTTCAATCCAGTTTGTGCCTGGAACCATTTTATATTCAATCTATTACTGGTTTTGCACGCTTTCTGTTTACTTAGTTATTCATAATGACTGTTTGTTTTACCTAAGGAAACTGAGTAAACACGAGGCTACACATTTTACACCACATTCAAAGTAGTCTAATGGTTAAAATATTGTATTGAGATTTTATTAAAGCTTATTTGACTTATTTCACTAGATTATTCAAATTCACACAAATAAAATACATAGAAAATATGGGATAATATACAATTATTCTAACATTCACATTCAGAATGCATCCTGAAGAATTGACAAAAGACTGAAATATGAACTGAAAAGACAATACAAGAATCACGTAGCAGAACATATTTGTAGTGCTCTAAACTACAGGGTTAGCAGAATAAGACACAATATTTTTTTGTTTGTTGAGGAAATTATGGTACTTCAGAAATTACAGCCTTTGCAATTTCCTAACTGTGTCCATTTTATATCCCATTCCCTACAATTTAATATTAGCTTTAAAGCATTATCATCCGGTTATTCGTTTAGTTCCTGTTTGAAGTTACTGGTAAACTGCCCATTCCCTTTCTTGGTTATATCAGTCTGTTTGCTATTCCTCTGTTAAGTTAGTGTGTCTCTCTTTGAATTTGTGACTTGTATGAGCTTCCCATGAAAACCACGGTGACCAGCAGGACTATATTTGCCCCTGAATCAAAAGCCCCTGTGTGGCTCTGAAGAGGCTGACTGTTCAAAAATGTACTCTTGCTTGTTTGTGAGTAAACAGCATTTTGTCATTATTTATGTGTGGGGTTTGATTTTGCAGATTTCCATGTCTGACTTGTAAGCGGCCGCATTGAACACAACAGGACTCCAGCTTTCTCACTAAGCGTCTACGGTGAGATTTTCAGTCTTATTACGAATACACAATAAGTATTGTGGTTATATATAAGTAGTACTTTTAAGCATGTTTCTAATTTGCCATGTAGAAGGTCATTTGAATATACAGTAAAATAGGCAGCAAACGAAAGTTGTCAGAATATTGCTATGATTTCAGTACTTAGGAAAATGCTTGATACTTGATACCAATTTTGAAACCATAATGATAATGTAATAGGTTTTTCTTTACATTAGACTGTAGTTTTGAACACAAAATAAATTGGTTTTATTATAGTGCAATACATTTCCTTTTTCCCCCACTGTCTATATTATTGAGAATCCAATTTCAATACTAGTTTTAGTATTGATTATTATCCAGGTTTTGATGCATTAGACAATGCGACAACAAGCAACAAATGAAACATGCTTAAGAGTGCCATACAGCATTAGATGTTGTATGATGAGAAATGTTCAGTCCACTTTGTACTTCCCATACTTTAATGTTTCAATGCAATAAACTTAGATTTGTTGACGTACTGTTTACAACATTGTTCTAAAGTGCCGTCAAAACCTCCATATTATGTCTTCAAATAAGGTTTGCTTTTGAACTGCCAAATGAGGAAATACAAGACTTCTCCACCACTTCCTGTTTAGTGCCACACTCTAAATAATTTCAGATGCCTTGTCATTGTCATTTTGGTCGCCCACAGTACACACAGTGATCGCACAGGGAAGCCCCAGCATTTCCTAGTTAGAGTTAGATCAGCTGGAGGATGTCTGCATTCAAAGACCCATTCAGCATTAAATCATAATAAATAAAGCAACTTTATTGCCAAACCTAAAACAACAACAGCACATATTCCCCAGAAGGTGATTTCTGTTATGAAAACATATTTTGAGTTATCTAAAATTACTTGTCTGACTTTTTGTTCAGATTAAGCTTTACCTATTCACATGCTAGCTACTATGAAGCAAGTATTCCCATATCCAAACAATACTGAACCTGTGTCATTATTTGTGACAAGATGACACTATATTTACCCTACCTTATTTGGATAATTTTTGTCTACACCATCTGAATTTATTATAGTTTACGGACCTATAAAATATGTTGTGATATAATTTGATTTCCTTTCTTTCTCATGTTGTCCACAGACTGGTGCAGGCCGACGTTCCTCTTCCGGGTGACCCACACTCCCTCACCATGGTAAAACCTCCTCCATGTTTCTCTCTGTGTGTTTGTTGTCTCACTTGTCCAATCGGAAACTGTCCATCGATTTCCTGTTGTAATCAGGGCTGTGGAGCAGGAAGCACATGACCCAGTGGTGTCAAAGGTCAACGGTCTTATGGTTCAAACTCTGTTGTGATGCAAAACTCTGTCGTGATGCAACACTGCAAATCCATGTGATCGAGGCATTCAATGGGTCTGGCTCCAAATGTCTGTGGACAGTGAACACAGACAAGAGGTTAGGCTGGGGCAGACATTCACATTCAAAGCGTCTGCCTGGTGGTAGAGCTGCAATTCTGCACCATTCTAAACTATGCTAGATACTCTTTATTCTGGCTAATAGTGCATTGTGTAATTTTACTGGTGGACCGTCAGTTGCTTTTTCTCTGTGGAGATGTTATTGCTTTGTCTGGAATGTTTCACAGTATGGTTAAAGCTTTCTATCTTCATGGAGACCAAATCAGGCCATGTTACAGGTCAGATCTGTGGAGAGGCAATCCCGCTCAGTTAGGCCTGTAATGATCATCAATAAATTAATTAATTGCACAGTAACTTTTAACAAGCTCGATAAGTTTTCCGGCTGTGATAATTTCTATTTTCATTTGTTTTCCTCATCTCTCTCTCTCTCTCTCTACCAAAGAGACTGAGTGTCAAAAGGCTTCTGTCCCTCTTGTTTCCTTAGTGTAATAATGCTCGAATGTGTCAGTATAGACCATGGAGCATGGACTGTAGCCCATAGACTGTATTTTTTCATCAACACAGCAGATGCGCACGCAGCCTGAGTGCAGATAGCGCCCCTGTCTGTGCGGTTAACAAGAAGCCACAACACCATCAGAGCACCAAAACATTTCATCGCTGTGTGACAAAACAAGTCACGATGCCAAATCAACACTAGTGAATGGGATATGTCTCAACTGTCCACATGCATCAAATGTACTGAGCGCATAAACGACGAGAAGAAATGGCTCAAACTCCAGCAGCCGACATACACCCATACCCAATCCACACAACTAGCCTAGCCCATGTGAGAGCCCGAAATCCGCTGAAATTCAACAAGACACCAACACAATACCAGCCAGGACAGGGGCTCTTTCTGCAGGAGGCATGCACAGCGCATAATGATAATCCCTGTATAAAAAAGTGGACTAAGTGAGGAGCCAGGCTCTGTATTATGAGTATGATTTTCTGACGGACAAAATAGCGAAATAGGGTCCTGTGTCACGGGTTAATACGAACACTTCAAAACCAAAATGCTGAGGCTCACAGCAGCAGCCATAGAGAGAGGGGCCACAATATTCCAATGTAAGTCAATCACTAAAATAACTTTTAAGGGCAATTTTGTTACAGAGATTTAATAATCCATTTTATTTATTGTTTTGGTTGTGTTTGGATCAGCTATGGTTTATTCAAATGCATTTTTTGTTAACAAGTCCTTGCTGTAATCCAGACTACATTAGGCTATTATTATGTTCATCAAGTCCATTTAATTCAGGCTTATTGTTTTTGGGTGTCTTGCAGTTCCTGTGTTAAAATTTCTTTAGAAAGCAAAGTTTATTGATCTTGAAAGGGTGTATTTGCATTTTTATTCCATTGTCATTATATTAGTTGAAAATGGTCTCAAAATGTCAATATTATCGTTCATCACAATAATTTCTTGGTCAGTTAATCATCCAGCAAAATCTGTTATCATTACAGGCCTATGCTCAGTTACAATGCTTGGTTTTCTAGGTTTGTTTGAGCTTTAAAAACACCTATAATTGAATAAATGTGAAGAAGAACTGTTTATTGTCATACTGTGGAAAATCCCAGACAGAGCAATGATTTATCCATAGAAACGAGCAGGTGGACAAGCGCGGACCTCCAACCAAAAAGTTACTTAATGCAACATTAAGTTAAAAAAAATAAAATAATTTTAAATAATCATAATATTTCACAATTTCTGTTGTAGTGCCCTTTGATATATTGAAATATGGAGATATACTGTTCTCAGAATTACTACTAACATTCTATTTTTACCTTTTTTAGCAATACAAACTGTTTCTTTTGCAGTTGGAATTTCTAGAGTAGAATCACTTGCTATAGCCAGGTGTTGCCAAGTCCTGACTTATGGGGTCAGGGACAAACAATGATGCTTTGGCAAAGAACTAGACTAGACTGAACTCTTAACATGCATTTCAACAAAAGTTACTCTATAACCCCTTTAAAATGCTGTGTCATCACAAGGTTCAAAATCCAGAATGGCGGCGACTTGAGGAAAAATAGATTGTTTGTGTAACAAGAAATAAGCAACGATTTCAATTCCCAGGTAATAAATGTCAGTAAGTAAACATTTTTCTGATAAAGTATGTGTGTTTTTAGATAAAATTAAAAACTATTGTGAGGTCAACATTTCAGTAAGAATCTATTGAGTAAATCCTGAAATTTGATTAATTTTTGATGAATACGAAATCCTGAATTTACTAGATTAGAAATGTTTATCATAATCTAATTTTACAAACCCTTCTTAATTTTTCATATTTTGTAGTACTCTGTGGATAATCTCAATTTCTCCATTGAAGTTGTGTCTTGTTCCACTTTGAGTCTGCCTCCAGTGGCCTCCATTAACTAACTTAGAATCTATAATATATTTGTTTATCTTTGAAGATCATTTAATTATTTTATAAAATAAGGCTTAATTTAATACATCTAATTTGAAACAGTCTTTTATCATTTCCTACCCTGTAAATCCATCCCTCAGATACATTCTTTGTTCCCTGATATGAAACAGTCCATTGTCTGCACAGTTGAACCCTCATATTTCCGCACCACTTTGCCCTTGAGTCAAAACCCTGGGCTCCAGTCTCCATGCCTTACATTCTTAACTCTGAGACATCCTCTGTATTGCATAAGGACAACCTCAAATATTTAACTGGCATGTTAAGACCCTGCAGCTGACTGTAAGGGGAGTAAATGTATGTAAATGAAACCAAAATTAGATTAGAAGCTATCCACAGAAACCACAATGGATGTTGTCAAGTATTGTTGAGCTGTTTTATTTACTGTTGGCCCATCGCTTAGCCACTAATTGGAATTGACATGTACAGTAATCTTAAGTGCACCAATGGAAGACCTGCTCCATGCACACTTAAAGATCCTGTATTATACAAAACTGACTCTTGTGAGCATTGAGCCATTTTATAATGTTACCTCCTCAAAAACAGACCTGGAGTTACGTTTTGTTTCATTCATACATGTTTGAGTCTGTCCACATCTCCAAAGCTTAAAATGGTCTGTTCCACCTTGTGATGTCATGGAGTGGTAGTTTTCAAATTCACAGCTTCTTTTACCTTTAGTTCAGTAGAGATGGGCAATTCCAGGGATTAAATTATCCAAATGATTCTAGTGAAGGTGTATGGAGTCTAAAAACACAGTGGAGCACTTACCACAGTATTACCACATGACATCACAAGGTAGAACCAACTGTTTTCTGTTTGAGAGAAGACCTCTGCTTAAATATGCAGGGTTTGTGTGTTAAACATGTGTGAATGAAACTAAACATAACTCTAGGCAGGTTTTTGATGAGGAAACTGCATTAGAAGAGATCAGGGAGTAGCAGTAGTAGTAGTGGAAGTAAAGTGCAACATTCATATAAAGTAAATAACACATTGACTGTAAAGTTTTGGAGGTCTGGGTTAAGAAAGTACTAAAATTTAATTACAAGGCCTTTACACCAATCCTGCAATGAATGGAACAACAAAGCTTTTCCTACCCGTAGCTACTTGTTTTACGACTACATTTTCTGTGAACTTGCTAATGAATTTTAAATCTGCTTATACACAAACATTTGTATTAACACTACTTACTCAAATCCCCTTGTAATAACTTACAGATTTAACTTCTACTTTTATACTTGACAGACTGACAATCAGGCCTACACACTCTACACTGCAGAATATATAATTACTGTGTCCAATAAATCCACTTATTTATATAGCACATTTTATTAACTGGACAAATTAAGACAGTAAAAAACAGTAAATCCTAAACAAAAACAATAAACAACATAAGAATACATAAAGCTAAACACTGTTAAAACTATAAAATTTATACAAATCTAAATAAAATAAAAATAAATATGGGCAGTACAGTATGTCAGGAGTCAAAAGCATAGCTCATGTAGCTAAGACAGATCACATGCTCTTCACTCATGCTGGTGCTATGGTGTCTGCTGTGGTTAATGTATGATTTAACAGTGTGAGGCATGTAGGAAACCACTGGATAGATATGATCACCATTTCCTCTTTCACAAGGAGGAGCTCGCCAGTCTCTAGCCTCAGCTGTATCCCATAATTTTTGACACTAGTGTGACTTCAACCAGACTGACTAATCACTATTTATTAGAAAATTGCAATTTCACCAGTTCAGAAAAACATTTGAAAAACTGGAAAATATTGCAAATATCGAGATCATTATATGTTAAAAAAGGAATTCTAGTATCTTTAACCCCTTTTCTGGACTGGCAAACCATGTAAAACTCAACACCTAAATGTATAATACAGCTTATTGCTTAACATTTACACATTGTGACCTCAGATGATTTGTAATGACATATAAGATCAAGGAGACAACTGAATGAATGAATGGTATGCTTTAGAACACACTAGAAGCCCTGTTATTATACCGCAATAATCATTGGCCTCTTTTAAAAACCCATTCTCTCTCACAGTATACTCATAGTTTTTAGTATGATGTATAAGTTAAACATCTGGTTTGTGTTTTCTACAAGTTCTCACCTGTCACATTCATTTAACAGTGTTGTCATATGATTTACTTGTACTAAACTCAAGACTATAAAAAGGTAGCATTTGAAGAAGATATATTATGTTTTATGGAGGTTTTCAGTATTAAAATATAATACATAGGTCTTTATTTTACATTGTGTTCATTGTAAATTGTAACATTGCACTAAAATAGATTGATAATAGGTTCACTGACTTGCATAACTGAAAAGAGCCACCCCATCACTGCCACTTGTCTGCCTTAAGCCCATAGTTTCTGGGATGGGCAATGCTCATCTATGACTTCTAGTACAATGCACCCAAAGGAAGCAGAGTATTACTGTTTCTTAAAGGTACACTATGTAACTTTTTGGTTGGGTGTCTGTCACCTTCTTGTTTCTGGATATGTCATTGTTCTGCCTTGAATGTAAAGGAATGTTTACTGTCATAAACAGCTTTATTTTACATGTATTCAATTGCAGGTAGTATTATAGTTCAAAAATACTTAGGAAAACAGACATTCTGACTGTGAGTGAGGTTGCCTCTCCAGAGATCTGAACTGTAACTTGGTTCTGGTTTGATCTCCATGAAGATAGAAAGGTTTAATGCCATACTGTGAAATAATTCCAGACAAAGCATTAGCATCTCCAGGGAGACAAGTAGGTGACTGACTTTCCCACCAGAAAAGTTGCACCTTTAAGGTTAAGGTACACTTCATTTTCCCTGTAGGGAAATTTGCTGAATAACTTATGCACTGACAAGTTATAATATACAATAACCTGTCGAAATTTTTGGGTGTAATCCAAAAAAACAATATAATAAGTAACATGATGCTATTGCCTGTTGTTGCTGTAAAGTTCCATATTGTGTAGTATTTCTTTTCAGGTCTTGAGTTTGTGTTTTTGTGTGTGTCTGCAGGAGGAGGAGGCCCAGCAGAGTCTGGAGTGTATCCAGGCCAATCAGATCTTTCCCA
Source organism: Boleophthalmus pectinirostris (assembly GCF_026225935.1). Classification (NCBI taxonomy): domain Eukaryota; kingdom Metazoa; phylum Chordata; class Actinopteri; order Gobiiformes; family Gobiidae; genus Boleophthalmus; species Boleophthalmus pectinirostris. Next base: position 11,634,742 of record NW_026571353.1, read on the forward strand.
AAAAGTCGCCCGTCCTGGAGGAGGAAAACATGCAGGTGAGAGAGAACCTGACAACCTGATATATAACAGACCAGCGGTTTAGGCGGTAGTTTTCCATGAATATTAGTGGATATTATTGACAAAAGTGAGTATGTCAGTTGTGGGTCACTGTGAATAGGTTCCTGTGTGGCTCAAAAAGAAAGAGATAGAGTTAAGTGTGATGTCACTTCCAGGTCCATTAGCTAATTGAAATTGTTATCTTATGGACAATTTCCTCTTTTGTTTAGTGACAACACATCTCTGGTTAAAAAGAGATAGCAGTTTTTTAAAGATAACAAGGCGATAAGCATGGATTTATAGTTATAACATTATCCTATGTTATGATTAATACTGCATTATTTACATATGTTATACAATTTGTGATTAAACATATGCTTTTGAAATGCAATTTAATAAAAAATTATTGAATAAGAAACAAAAACAAAAGCAACTGTGAAGTTTCTGGTTGCACCCGGATGTAAAATTATTTTTTATCAATTGTGAAAAATGAACTTTGAGCACAAATACCTTTTTAGAATCAGGTTTGTGTTACTCTGCATTACATTTGGTTTGCTTTAACCTGCATGAACCGGATGGATATCTGAGAATATGTTTCATTACAATGTTGGTGTAATATTTCATAAAAGATTGCTTCCCTGTACCTTCTGGCACATTAAAAAAGTGTATTTAGTTACATGATCGTCTTGCGTAAATCCAAGGGAATTTTAAGCATAACTGTAATAGTTGTAAGTCTGCTGCTGGTAATCATTGACCTTTCTGACTAAAATATGCAAACTATTTACTGGACTATAATTAAAAATGACTTCTAGTATGCAAGTGAAGTTGTCCACAAATCTGTCACATGTCCATTTCAGTGTGATAAATGCTTTATCATTTTAATCAGACCAAGTGTATTATGGTTAGTGTGGTAAAAAATGATTAGGATTTTAAGTGAAAATCTCAATGCTAGGCGGGATGAGACACAATTTCCATAAGATGAGACAAGACACAAGTTTGGGTCCAGTTGGTTCAGTTTACAATTTTGGCCCCATATTTTAAAATGTATATTATTTTCCATTTTAGCTCTTATTGTTGCACAGATTTTTGGAACTACAGCTTCTCAAGAGGTATAACTTACCACAGCTTAATCTTTGTTTTTTTCCTTGCCATATGTAAATACATAGACAAAAAATCTCACAAGATGATACAGTATTTCTCATGTACAATCTCATCTTCTGTGACCCATCTCAACAATATACATTTTACAAAGCTTTGCAGAAGTAAACAAACTAAAAAACATACATAAAATGAAAATAATAATTATATAAGACAATTGTATTGCACAAGGTATTTCAAGAATCAGTTGTACCACATAGAAAAAACAGACAAAAGAGCTTGTAAATGATCCTAAATGACATTTTGAAAATGCTAAGTCATCAAGCTAATCTAAAAACTGTAGTATATGTAAGAGCTAGACCCTGAACTGTCCCCCCTCTGGCCATACAGTGGGTGGTGAGTCACTGTGTAATGTGTTACATAATCACCGTGTGACTGACTTCACTTTCATTTTGCCCAGACACTCGAGTTTCAAAGGTCAGCAGCAAAGTAAGACTTCGTTTGTTTGTTTGAGGCTCAGTGTGCTGGAAGAAATTGTACAGTCAGTGTGATTCATGTACAAAGTTCACCTGTAGTTGTCAATACGTATGGGGTAATCATTGGTAATATGTGGTCTAGAGTCTGTGTACAAGAGCAATGAAAACAAATGTGTAAAATTAATAATAAGTGCTAAATAGATATGCCAAAAACGGTTTGAAACAATATATAGATAGAAAGGTATGCAGGTATTTTGACAGATATCTGCAATTACATATTTTTTGTCACCATATTTCAATCTTTATTTGGGTTATATTGTATTTAAAAACTTGACTAATAAAAAGTAATCACTGACTAGTTGACTACTAAAATAATCGCTAGTTACAGCCCTAATAGACATACAAGTCAATCTAACATTTTTCTATTGATTTAATTCTTGCAAAAGAACAGACAATGTGTGAGATGATGGCAAATTAATGGTTTTATGAAGGATTTAATCTTTACTATTTGTTTAAATAAAAGATGGTCTAATGATTTCTCTGTAATTTATCAGAACTACAAGAGTAGGTAAAATGGCAAAAGAATCATTAATCCACCCACACATTTCCTTTCCACAGAAATTATATTCCAATTTGATTTAGTGATCTAATTATTCAGATTTTTAATTAAAATATAATATAAATATGGAAATGGGAAGTTTTTGCCTCATAGGCTTTAGTGAACAAACTATTAAATAATCTCTCTTCTATCTCCACTCCATCTCTCTATGCTCCATCTCTCTCTGTGCTCCATCTTTCTCTTTGCTTCATCTCTGCGCTCCATCTCTCCCTCTGCTCCATCTCTCCCTCTGCTCCATCTTTCTCTTTGCTTCATCTCTGTGCTCCATCTCTCTGTGCTCCATCTCTCTGTGCTCCATCTCTCTGTGCTCCATCTCTCTGTGCTCCATCTCTCTGTGCTCCATCTCTCTGTGCTCCATCTCTCTGTGCTCCATCTCTCTGTGCTCCATCTCTCTGTACTCCATCTCTCTCTGTGCTCCATCTGTCTGCGCTCAGGTGCCCTTTCCGGAGCTGCATGGGGAGTTCACTGAGTACGTGGGGCGAGCGGAGGATGCCATCATCGCCATGTCCAACTACCGCCTCCACATCAAGTTCAAAGAGTCTGTCGTCAATGTGAGTAACATTCAAGTGCCACAGCCAAAATAAACAAGAATACACTGCATTGTGCTGATTGGAGCAGGGTGAATGAGCCTTTAATACTGGCGTGAATGCATAGTGCTGGAGTGTATTGTGGCAGGGCTGAGGTGAAAGGACCACGCTAAAATGATTGACTGTGGCTTTTGCTCACTGTTTGAGTTACCATAGCAGTAGCTGTAGTAGACAAACCAGTTTAGTGGAATCCTTTCACTATTATTTTCATTTTGTACTAGTGGTTCCTACATAATGGGCCATTTAGAGGTTGACTCCTTTCAGTATTTAATTCAGTTTTCTAATTGAATGGAAGAGAGCATAATGATGAACAGCTAGTGCTGTAAATACTTTGGTGCTACATTTTAGACATTATACATAGGCAGATTATAAACAATGCCGTGTCTTAAGTATTGCAGAGTTGAAGTAAAAAAGAAGCATCTTGGTTTTGATGAAATATAATTTGATAAAAACTCTTTGAAGAGACATTGAATTGAGATCTGACACATGAGAGCAGGGACATTGGGCATTGACAGGATCATGTGTTACAGGGATATCCAGTTATTCTGCAGACCACACTACAGTCAACTTTTGAAGTTGAGAAGACAAGTTTTGTACTACTAAAGTAGTTTCTGCCAGCATTCCATCAAAAGCTTCAACCATAGCAAAAGTACACAATCCATAACCTTTCCAGAGAACACATTCCTGCTAACCTTTAAGATGCCACTAATTTATAGCAGAGACATTTTTACTACTAATGAATAAGCACTTTCACAGGATTTCTGTCCTAACCCTGATAAATAGACTCCATCTGCAAAAACAATGGAGCAATGGCAGGTTTCCTCTTCTGAGGCAGCTGCAATTGATGCTGTGGTAGGTCTTTGCAGTATGACTATACAAATCAAATTGTGATCCTTGTGATGATATTTTGTGAAATCATCATATTCTGATTCATACTACCCACCCTCCTATTGGTCCGCTACTGTTGTGCTGAGTGAGTGACAGGTGGATTCAGCCAATCACACTGAGATGTGAACTCTTAAGATGGAGACAGTTGCCACTTGTAGGCAATGCAAAATCACATGTACTAGTATCTAAGAAAACTCCTATGTCTAATTTGGAATACCGCCGACTCCCTTACTGTAGCTCATTTGAACATTTCCCAAGCTGTGTCGTCCAGTGTCCGGTGTGACCTCTTCAGTGCATTAATCATGTCAAACACATTTGGTATCTCACAGCTGAGCATTTGTGGGCGGATGTGCTAATGGACGGGCTGTTAACAGGCTGCACAGGAATTTAGATGGACACTGATCAGCCTTGTACGCCACTGGTTTATATGGTTTAATATTGATATACAATAATTCATTCTACTTAATATTACTTTAACTAAAAAGTATAAAGTTGAGATTTTTACTGTTGTCTTTTGTTTTGGACAGAGTTGTTGTTGTGAGGTGTCAGTAAGTATAACAGAGCTGCACGGAGTGGAGTGTGTAAAATAAGCCTGTTTGCTTATAGCTAATGTCCTATCAAATAATTATTGTTAATATGTGTGATTCCTAAGAGAGGTGGCTACTGTGCATCATCAAAAAAGTGAATAGAAACTTATCAATAAATACATTTGATGTTTTCCTGTTGTAAATATAGGTATCATTTTAAACCATTGAGAATACAGTTTTTTTAAAGTGTAGAATTTTTCTTTTTTTTTCTTTTTTTTATTGACACTGAAACTCAAGACCTTCCTTCTAATACATCCAGTTTCTTGCTCATTTGCTATTTCATATTAGTTTGTATAGTAGTAATGAGGCTAGGTAATTTGATGACGCATGACATTGGTATTTGTGGAGCAAATACCAGCGTGCACCACTCCCTCTCCTCTGCATTATGTTATATCTAATTAACAGGTTTAGTGATAATCAAAGCATGCATTTGACACTGCTGTACTTTGGATGGTATTTGCCTGTAATAGATAAGACTATATGGAAAATGCAAATAATAAATTTTCATAGACCATAATTTGTCAAGGTTATTTTACATTGTAAGAACCAGGGTGCTACTTCTTGTCTTGTCATTAGCAGTTACCATTGAGCACTACACCGCCAATGCATGTGTTATGCATTTGATTTCCAGTGACCGCTGTGGCGTTAATATGATCTTTGCCCTTTTGCAGGTTCCTCTTCAGCTTATCGAGAGTGTTGAGTGTCGAGATATGTTCCAGCTTCATGTCACCTGTAAAGACTGCAAAATTGTCAGGTACATTCACTCCAAGCATGGCCTCTTCAAATTATTGACATCCCCTTAGAAGGAGCCACAAAATGTGTATATATGTATATATGTTTGTGTGTTAATAATGTAACTGTGGTTCTATGAATCCTCAATGCCTGCCAGAGAATGTTGCTGAAAGGCATTAGGGATATAATAGAACCCTTTCATATTGACCATTGTTGCTTCCGGTCTGGCTCAAATAGCTTTACAGTAGAGGCAAATCACTCTCATGAACGTACATGCCTATGCTTGAGTGTCTAACAGAACCGTAATTGCTGTTGTCAGGTGTCAGTTCACCACCTTCGAGCAGTGTCAGGAATGGTTGAAGCGTCTGAGTGCGGTGGTCCGGCCTCCAGCGCGCCTCGAGGACCTGTTTTCTTTTGCCTTTCACGCCTGGTGCATGGAGGTGTATGCTGGGGAGAAGGAGCAGCATGGGGAGCTATGCCGACCAGGTACAGCCGGCATTACTAACACCTGTGTCCTCAGGTGACCCCTGTGTAGACCCGTCTCCTGGCAACTGCATCCCTCACATCTGCATTCAATGTCATTAATTCAGATCACTATGGGCAACCGTGACCAAACCACACAATTATTTTGAGAATACACGCACTTCTGTTTTGTTGTGCTTAGTGCTATATAAACTACTACATTTTCTTTTAACTGTAATTGATTCTATTGTAGTAATTTTGAAACTAAATATAATAACAGTAATGGTTTCTTACAAACCACTGTGCACTTTAGACCTAGTATACCACACTTAGCTGTTAAGACCATTTGTGGTAAGAATGCAAGCGTTTCACTGTCAGTGATTTCACTGTACACAATTAGAAATCTTCTGATAATAATATATGTATAAACTCAACATAGTATAGAGGTAATAGATTGATTATGTAATTGTTTATACCCAGGTGAACACGTGACCTCTTGGTTCAAAAATGAAGTGGAGAGGATGGGCTTCGACACGCAAAACGCCTGGAGGATATCAGACATCAACAGCAAGTTCAGGTAATGTCAATGCCACTAATCAGGTTAAAGCTTCTGTTACATCTTAGTGCAAAAAATGTGATATATAAGTCTGATGTATTTTTTTGTTATTTTGAAATGTGAGCTAACCACTATACATATATAGTATATATATATATATATATATATATATATATATATATATATATATATATATATATATATATATATATATATATATATATATATATATTCATAACCAAGAAATCTCCATGGGAACAGACATAACCAAACGTTGCTTTTTCACACTGTCAGTATATCCATAGTAGTAGTGTTAAAAGCTGCCAGGCTGACTTGTTTCTGCTCTGTGCTCAGGCTCTGTCCCAGTTACCCCCAGCAGCTCCTGGTCCCGGCCTGGATCACTGACAAAGAGCTGGAGAACGTGGCAGGCTTTCGCTCTTGGAAAAGATTTCCCGCTGTGGTGTACAGGTTTGTGCAACAGCAACAATTAACAGCAACCACTCATGTATTTAGAGGCCTCCTGTGGCTTTTATGTGTCTGATATAAATCTACAATGCCTATTAAGCTGTTAACCTATTTAGTGTTTATTAAATGCAGTTTACCATGGCTCAGGAAACCATTACAAACTATAATTTACTAATGAATGACTTCCTTTAGTCTTGTCCTTTTGGTTTATTTGGTCTATATTAATTTTTTTCTTTTTTCTTTAATGTTTTATTTGTCACTAAGCATCCAAGGTATTCAGTAAAATTACCGGAGATCAGGAGGAGGGTAGTTGTTATACTCTTAAAACCCAGCAATGCAGACTCTAAATTTTTTTTTGTATTTTATTGATTTTGAACAAAACACAAATAATGCCCATAACAAATTAATAAAAAAACAAATAATCTAAAATTAAATATATAAATCTAAATATAAGACCTGTGGAATAGCAATACATTTAAATAATAAAACCAGGGTTAAGAATGACTGTTACTTATGACTATTACCTTTATTATTGAGATATTATTGGGGATTAAATTGTCCATATTACGCTATTTTCTGATCTATGTTATAATGTTGTTTCCTCATCACAAACATGTATATGTGGAGTTGTCTTTTGTTTCATTCACCCATGTTTCACACACTAACCCTGCATATTTAGGCTGAGTTTTTCTGTCAGACAGAAAGCACTCTGTTCCACCTTGTGATGTCATGTGGTAATACAGGAAGTGCTCCACTGTGTTTTTATACTTCAAACACCTTCACTAGAATCATTTGGCTGATTTCCACCTTGGAACTGCCTGTCTCTACTGAACAAAAGGTAAAAAGTAGCTCTTAACTTGAGGACTAACTCTTTGGTGGAAGATGGAACAGAACATTTTGGGCTTTGAAGATGTAGACAAATAGTAAAGGATTGCTCAGATATTTGTGAATGAAACAAAACACAACTCCAGATATGTTTTTGATGACGCAACAGCATTCTTACATGGTTTAAAGCTCACAGGAGTCAATGTGGCTAATATAGAAGAAGAACTTACATTATAAAACTGTCTCTCCCACAGACACCTGAGCACTGGTGCGGTGATTGCCCGTTGTGGTCAGCCTGAGGTGAGCTGGTGGGGCTGGAGGAACGCGGATGACGAACACTTGGTGCAGTCCATCGCTAAAGCCTGCGCTGTGGACGGCTCCTCCAGGAAACATCTCACCAACGGAGTCCATAGCAACGGCACTGAACTCAGTGACACAGACTTCGGTAAGAAATCAGTCACAGTTTGAAGGTGTATTATGTAACTTTTCTGGTTGCTATGGATATGTTACTGCACTACCTGAAATGTTCCTCAGAATGACATTAATTAGCTCGACCTTAGATTTATTCAATTACGGGCGGTTTTATAGCTCAAAAACACCTAGAAAAACAGGCATTCTGACTGTGAGTGGAGTTGCCACTCCACAGATCTGACCTCTAACTTGGTATAATTTAGTCTCCATGAAGAAAAAAAGGTTTAATACATCTCCCTGGAGAAAAAACATTTGTTGGACCCTCTACCAGAAAAGTTACACAATGTACATTTAAGTCACAAAGGAACCTTTCACTGGTTGGACTTTTTAGGTCTTCTGTATTATTGTTCAAACTAAGCTTTTGAAGGCCTTACAGTTATGCATTATTTACTGAAGTTCTTCTCATCATTTTCTAGTCTTTAAAGGTGGTGTACCTGATTTGCTGTCTTAAATAGATGAAAAACATAACTAGTTTTAACATTTTAAATGGTTTGTGGCTAGCATCCTACTTATTCTCACAACTTTCAGTCCAGAGAGGAGTTTTGCTGTCATGGTAAAGCTAATAACAACTATCATACTAATGCCACTAACAGTTTCTAATTAGGTGCATTAGATGATAAAACACAGCTGTCTAGTTATTACCTAAGTGCTGCTTTTATAATATATCTGTACTGGGGCAAAACAAAAAACTCAGCTATAGCCACTTACCTTTCCACATCATACTTACAAACTAATGTCCTAATAGTTTTCTCATGGTCAAAACAAAGCCCTGTGAAGTCCTTTGAGGTGACTGCTTTTCTTATATTGGGCTATACAAAAGTAAATTGAATTCAGGAAATGTTCTTATTGACAACGAATGGCTCAAGATGTATTCTGTTGACAAAAAAGCTATAATCCACAGCTTTAGAAACTGGTTCTGCTGTTAGGTTGCAGATTTGAAGCAGACAGAGTTGTGCAATGGGCTGTCAAGGCATGCACTCCCTATGGGCAGAGCAGCTGATAAAGTCTGAAGAATATGTGGAATTTCACTGTGGGCCAGATCTGTGAGAGGAGCTGGAGGTGTGGCTGCTTCCTGTCACCTGAAACGTGCATGACATAATACTGCTCTTCTTCATGTTCAGGGAAAGAAACTATCCATTTTGTGTTGGGGTGGGTGACACTTTGGGTATAACTGCTAATTTAGTTGTCAGTGAACTAGGGATGTCATGAGATAATTTTTTTTATGTTAGTGAATATTGCTAGAAGAAAAATCACAATATGACAATAACTAGTTTATGACCAGCTTTATTAAATCAGAAGTTCTGATTGATAAAGTAAAGTCACAAGCTACTTACAGAACTTTTGGTGAAATCGATTGGAGTGACTTAGTTTAGCTTCTAAAATGGCAAATCCTATACATAAAACAATTATATTGTGAACTGAATAATAACAATTATGGCTTAACTCAATCATTTTGACACCCCTACAGCAAAAAAAAAAAAAAAAAGTTATATTTAAAGGCCTGCAAGGGTAAAAATGTACTTTCTATTTAGATCATCACCTGCTTGTTTCTATGGATATGTCACTGCTCTTCTTCAAATATTCTACAGTATGACATTAAACAGTTCTGCCTTACATTGTTCAATTAAATATGATGTTATAGATCAAAAATACCTTCAAAAACAGGCTCGCTGATTGTGATCAGGGTTGCCTCTCCACAGATCTGACCTGTAACTTGGTCTGGTTTGGTCTCCATGAAGATAGAAAGGTTTAATGCTATACTGTGAAACATTCCAGACAAAGCTATAACATCTCCATGGAGAAAAGCATTTGATGGACCCTCCACCACAAAAGTTACAAAATGCTCCTTTGCCGTCTTCCATCATGAGTATTGATAAAAACATGACATATTACAGCTCGTTTTGTCTAATTATTACATATATGTTTTATGTTTCAGAATCGTCAATGACCAACAGCACAGAGGTGGAGTCGTTAGCCATCCAGCCTCACAAGTTACTGATCCTGGATGCCAGATCGTATGCAGCCGCTGTGGCCAACCGCGCTAAAGGGGGAGGCTGCGAGTGCCCAGGTCTGTCCCTCTAACCAACTCTAGACCGTCTAAATCTAGGTCAACATGTACTACACAGTCTAATGCTTCTAAATGCAATTGTTCCCTGCTAAAATTAAAAGGGGTTGTTAATTAACCTTTTGTTCTCTCCAGAGTACTATCCCAACTGCGAGGTGGTCTTCATGGGCATGGCTAACATCCACTCCATTCGCAAGAGTTTCCAATCTCTGCGTTTCCTTTGCACCCAAATGCCTGATCCAGCAAAGTAAGTCCTTTTTTTTAATTTTTTTATTTTGCCCCCAGCACAGCCTTCAGCTCCTTCTGTTCCTACACAACATAATAAAACAATTAACTGTCCCAGGCCTGATTGTATAAGCTTTTAATTAATACAAAGCTATTGTAAATACACTATTGTTTTCTCCTGCCCCATGCATCTGGGTTCAATTTGGCCTAAGGGTTGTGCGGGCTTTATTAGAGGATCTACTCTTTCCTTTGCACTCATTAAATCAAGCTGTATAATTTGCAGCTTACGATATACTTTACAGTATATTTTAAAGGTGTACTATGTCACTTTTTGGTTGGGGATCCCTCATGTGCTTGTTTCTGTGGAGATGTTATTGCTCTGCCTGGAATGTTCCACAATATGGCATTTTCAGCTCTACCTTATATTCATTCAATTACAGGTGGCTTTACAGCTCAAAATACCTACAAAAAAACATTCTGACTGTGAGCGGGGTTGCCTCACCACAGATCTGACCTGTAACTTGGTCTGCTTTGGCTAAATGCCATATTGTGAAACATTTCAGACAAAGCAATAAAATCTCCATGGAGAAAAGCATTTGATGGACACTCCACCAGAGGAGTTACACATTGCATCTTTAAACAGCTCTAAATGTGAAATATAACTGTTTAAAGGTGCGCTATGTAACATTTGCATTGGAGGATGTGTCTTTTCCTTGTCTCCATGGAGTTGCTATTCCTTTGCCTGGAATGTTCCACGGTATGACATTTAACATATCTATATCCATGGAAATAAGTGGAAGACACCACCAAGTTACAAGTCAGATCCATAAGAAAGCATTAATGGTCTTTTTAAACAATAAAAACAATTAGATAAGTGCATGTTAGAAATTTAATACCGTACTATGAACGTTTCCATGCAAAGCAATAATATTTCCATGAAGGACCCTCTAACAGAAATGGCAATTCAAAAACACAAATGAATGAATCATTATTGTGCCAAAGAGAGGCCAAATCATCATAGCTTTTGTTAAAATACATTTTTAAAAGTAAGCTTTCCTACTATACTGCTATATAAAATACCAACATTTAAAGTTACTACATCCTATTAGTGGCCAAAGTGCAAGAATCTTATCCAGGCCAAGAGTGAAATATTAACTTCTCACTAAGACAGGTCAGCCTATAAAACATTATGTAACTCACATAAGAGACACCTGCACAAACAAAACATCCTCTTCTTTAACCTACTTCTGCATTCATCTGATAAAAGGCTTCTCCTGCCGCCTCCACCACCTCACCAAAGACATGGAAACATGGGGCGGAGCTATGTCACAGTGAAGAGTGGTGGACTGTGAATTATTCAGGCCTTGAGCATTGTGGCGATTCACGGCCATAGACAGACTTTTTCCACTAGTGCCACTTCTTGTTATGTTTGGCTGAGGGGGAAGGAAAATACATGTTAAAAGTGTAGTGGCATTGTTTGAAACTGAGTCTTCATAAATTAACAACACTATAATACTATTATTCTTTTACAATAATCCAAAACCACGGTACAGTTTTATTCACAATGCAGTCAAATAATTTGAGTAAAGTAAAATGTATTAGTAAATGTTTTTCCATTTCTTAGAAAATATATAGCTTTTTAATAGTGACATAATAATAAATATATAAATATATAAATATATAATATATATTATATATATATATAATATATATATATATATATATATATATATATATATATATATATATATATATATATATATATATATATATTTTACTGTATTTAGTGCTTCACTGAGCTGTGAGAACTGACCCTAGTAACAAAGACAGCAGTGTTTTTGTATCTTGCCATGGCTTTAAGTATCTACAGATCCCAGTGCAGGAACAAAAACTGACTTTATTTTCCTAAAAACAAAAAATATTGTATGACAAAATGTGTCTTATTTACCTCTCAAGTAACTACAGATCAACTTGTATGTTAAAAGCTCAAACATAATGAGACATTCTGGGCAAAATATAGCCTTATTACATCAAGTCATAGCCTCAACCAGAATATCTGCAGAACTTATGTTTTGGAGCCGAACCACCAAGTTTTCATAGAGGCAAATATTTGATACCAGTATCAGTATCAATGCATCTCTAATTTCAGCAATGTTTAATTTGCATTAAAACCTCACATAAATGATTTCTTACTGTCCCTCAGTTGGCTGTCTGCCCTGGAGAGCACTAAGTGGCTGCAGCACCTGTCCCTGCTGCTGAAGGCGTCTCTGTTGGTGGTGAACGCCGTTGACAGAGACCAGAGACCCGTCCTGGTGCACTGCTCTGATGGATGGGACCGGACTCCTCAGATTGTGGCTTTGTCCAAACTGCTCCTGGACCCCTACTACCGCACCATAGAGGTAAAACTGTTTTATAAATATTTGTATTGAGAAATCACAATATATTCATACAAAATTTACAAAACACAATTTTTTCCTTTTACATTTTTCTTATTTTCAAAACCACCATTTTAATAATAAATGTCAAACCCAGATATGATCAGAAATTAAATAAAGGCAAACAATTACAAGATAATAATAATAGTGAAAAAGGAAAATTTAAAAAGTAAAGAGAAAGGAGAAGAGAAGAAAGTGTGTGTGTGTAAAAGCTAGTTGAAATGAGTAGTGCCAGTTAGCATGGTACTAACTGGGAGACCAAATAACACTCAATTTATCAGTATAATATACTGCTGGATAACATGGTAGAAGTTCAGTAATTGAAGTAGAGGTGGTTGTGGTTGTGGAAGCTGAAGTTTGTGGAGTAGTAGTGAGTTCTACTACATAGAAATTATGTATTGTTGCAGCATAAAAAGTTGAAGCTAGTCAGTATTGATGGCGGTACTTTTGTAGCAAGTTGGTCTAGAAGTATGTAGTTGTATTAGAACTATTAAGAGTAGTGGTGCTGCTATTGAGTAGATTCACATTTTGCTGCCATTCTAATAGTACAGTAAATAAAGTAGCAGGATAAAAGCAGAATTGGAAATAGTATTTTTTTGTAGTAGGAGCAGATCTACCCAAAATGATACTGAAAAGTAGTAATAATTAGACCTATCAGAAAAACTGATCCTTGCATTATAACATATAATATATAACTCCGTGTTTCCACAGGGTTTCCAGGTCCTGGTGGAGACAGATTGGCTGGACTTTGGTCATAAGTTTGCAGATCGTTGTGGACATGGGGAGAACTCTGAGGACCTGAACGAGCGCTGCCCTGTGTTCCTCCAGTGGTTAGACTGTGTGCACCAGCTCCAGAGGCAGTTTCCCTGCTCCTTCGAGTTCAACGAGGCTTTTCTGGTGTGTTTCACATCTGCTGTCTGCATTAGGATGTAGAAAACATATTCTAATCATACAAGGAAAGTTGATTTGAACCTTTTAGGCGATTAAGCCAGGAAACATGCTCAATAGTGCTCATGATGTTTAAGTACATTGCAAAAATATCCCGCAATAGCACAGTATTCTCCTCATAATCAGATCTATTGTGATACTGTGGGGAGACTAATGGTATTGTAAAAATGCATTAACAAGATGTAAGTCCTATTCCAAAATATTAAAAAAGTTTAATAAGAGTATTTTGTGTGACTTCATATTACATAAACCCCTTCCAAAACTAGCAAAGACATATACCTCCTGAGGCCAATTCAGTAAGAGGTTTAAAAGGCTATAGGTCTCATTAAATGTTCATTCAAAGGTCCTATGTCATGCAAAATTTACTCTTGTGTGCTTAAAGCTATGTTTGAATGTTGTTACATACCTGGAGTTGTATTTTGTTTTGTCTGTCTACATCTCCAAAGTTCAGAATATTAAAAGCTACCATTTAGCTTTTGTTTAGTAGAGATTGGCAACTCCATGGCTGGAATTATCCAAATGATTCTAGTCAAGGTATATGGAGTTTAAAAACCCAGTGGAGCACTTCCTGATATGACATCACAAGGTGGAACAGAGTGTTTTCTGTTTGAGAGAACTCAGTCTATATATGCAAGGTCTGTGTGTTATGTATTTGTGTTTATGATGAGGAAACAGCATTATAACAGATCAGAAAACAGCGCAGTATGGGCTCACTCTTTATATTAAGGGGTTTAAATTCCCATAAATAAATTCTTCTGTGTTGTGATTTCAGGTCAAACTGGTGCAGCACTCGTATTCCTGCCTGTTTGGGACTTTTCTGTGTAACAGCGGCAAAGAACGCGAGGATAGACACGTACAAGAGAGGACCTGCTCCATCTGGTCCCTCCTGAGACCAGCCAATCGCACGCTCCGGAACATGCTCTATTCTTCACACTCCGAAACTGTACGTACAACTGTGGGATCAACTTTGACACACATTTTTAGACTTTTTTGACACTATTTTGGACTTTATCAGACAGAGCTGTGTAGTGTGAAGTGTTGGTGAGAGGTGAGGTGAGGCAGTCAGCAAATAAGGCATAATCATATAAATGTATTTGTACAAGTAGAGTAATAAATAGAAATATAGTCAAAGAAATTATTTGTCTCTGTTGCTCATTTGCACATTAAAATTCAAACATCCTAATTGGACCAGCATTGGCATTTGACAGTTATAAAGTGACTACATTCAAGCACCATTGCCATAGGAGTACACAATTCAAAATAAAATCTAACTTTTGAATGGTTAAAAATCCTGATTTTGCCTATAAACAGGAAATTGAAGCCCATAAATAGAGATTTGTTTTTTTAGATCAAAGGAGAAAGACAAACCCTGGGGGGATATATTTAATCCAAGTATCTTTATAGATCTGCTGTTACTAATTACTGTCTCGACTTGATTTGCAGGCCTTGCACCATCCACCAGCACATTGTGGTGTCTCTGTTATTGTGTTAGCGTGCCAGTGTGGGGTGTGGACATCATCTGGTCTCAATCCACTGTCAAACCAATACATTATTTATTTGGGACAATATGTGTTTCAATATGAAAGCCTTTGTTTCAAGTGCTGTAACTTACTCTTTCAATTTACTTATACAACAGGAACAATAATAACATAAAAAACATTAACTATGAGCCCTAAAATTGAAGATGATGGTTCAGTACAATATTACTACAGAGACTTAGCGGCATTTAGTATGTCTTCACTTCAACAGGTAACTGTCAGATTTCTCTAATTTGGCAGGCAGCAAGCAGGAGTATTAGGTGAGATTACTGTGAATAAGTGAGGACAATGTATTTTATTGGTTTATGGTGAAGAACGCACTTTCACAGATGTGTTTTGCTGGTCAGTTTTGAAATTCATAGTTACATTGCTGTTGTTGTTTTGCTTCTTGTTGGTTCTCCAATAGTTAAAACACATCAACATGCACTCCCAAAATTATGCTTTTAGATTGTTACGATACGTCGTGTGACCTCCACTTGTTCATGCAGGTGCTACACCCGGTGTGTCATGTCCGAAATCTGATGCTGTGGACAGCAGTGTACCTGCCCAGCTCTTCCCCCACCACCCCCTCAGATGACTCCTGCGCCCCTTATCCCCTCCCAGGATGCAATGGGGAGGAGGCGCCCCTGGGCAGGTGAGAGCCAATACCCCCTGTGGGCCAGAGATCTTAAGTCTCTTAGACATGATTATTATTTACTGTTTTCACATTCAGTATAAAGAAAGTGTCATTTGATTGATGGTTGACTAAACATTTTGTCAGTGGCACATTTAATTATAGTCTCTGTCATTTTGCCTGAATATCTAATATGATGTTTTGTCTCCTCACAGACGCACAAAGACTCGCTCATTTGACAACCTCCCAAGTGCATGTGAGATGGGCAGCCCTCTGCCCGCCAACAGACGCTCCAGTGACCCCAGTCTGAACGAGAAGTGGCAGGACCACAGACGCTCCCTGGAGCTCATGGCAGGGCCAGACCAGGAGACCCTGGCCAATGGAGTGGGGCCGTACTCAGACATAGTGGACTCTGAGAGGGATGACAGCCCACAGCCCTGCCCTGTGGAAGGCCCCTGCTATGACAAAGGGGACGAAAAAGCAGAGCTGTCAGTGGCCGTTAGTGAGGGTCAGATGGAGAACATTCTACAGGAGGCCACAAAAGAAGAGGCCGGGTCAGAGCCCAGAGAGGATGTCCATGCTGTCAATCACACCCCTGACCAGGACATGTCTTCAGAGACACCTTCAGAGGTCCAGCCTGAGCTTAATGTGAATGGGACCAAGGAGGTGGTCACTAATGGACACCCGCCACAAAATGGCGTCTCATCTGAAGAGGAGGATGAGGAGCAGTGCCCTGCGACAGACCCGGAAGTGGCTCTTGTGGCTCGAGAGCTGGTGAAGAGGGTGGTGGAGCGCGTGGAGCGTGAGTCTGTAGCTGGGTCAAGTGATTCAGTGGAGCACAGAAAGACTGTAGAGAATGGCTTTAGTAATGGGACATCTGAGGAGGAGCACTGCCAAAGCTCTGATACAGGGGGCGCTGTGGAGCTAGACAAGAGGGCCTCTCTGATGGAGAGCTCCACAGAGACTTTGACAGAGGAGGCAAACAGCCGTCTGGAGCCACTCTGCACTGCCCGAGTGTCCGGCCCCAGGACGGAGCAGGAGGCGGAGCATGGCTTCAGGACTTTAAACGGGGGGGCTAAGCGCCCCTCTGTCAGTGCCTTCCAGTGTGTGAGCGGCGATCCCCGTAACGGTGTCTGTAACGGGGAGAGCTCAGAAGGAGATGTGTGTGCAGCATCCCACTGGGGCAAAGGCGAGCGTGCCCCTCTGAGCCGACAGGTGTCTGTGGCCAGCTGCAGCTCCCTGACCCTCACTGCGCGGGGTGTCCCGCACCGGTGCTACCACACGGGGGCAGCACGCGCACCTACCAGCCCCGAGCAGCCATCTCGGAGCCACCTGGACGACGATGGCCTCACACTGCACACAGATGCCATCCAGCAGCGGCTCAGGCAGATCGAGGCCGGACACCAGCTGGAGGTGGAGACCCTTAAGAAACAGGTCCAGGAGCTGTGGTCCCGACTGGAAAACCAGCAGCACCTGGGCCTGCACCGGACCAACGGGGACCTGGGGGATGAGCTGGTAAGAGTCGCTTGAGGCTACTGTCCTCTGCGCTGATACTGTGTATGTGTGTCTGTGGTGCTAAGAATATATTACTTCTTGACAGACCTCGATGACAGATTCCGAGTTCAACCTGGACCCCAACTGTCTGTCCCGCTGCAGCACGGAGCTCTTCTCTGAGGCCAGCTGGGAGCAGGTAGATAAGCAGGATGCTGAGGTGAGCGCCCCCTACTGTCTGTCCACTGTTTAAACTCACAGACACAGCAGGCTTAACCCTTGGCTCTGTGCTGTAGGTGACTCGCTGGTACCCAGACCATTTAGCGGCGCAGTGTTACGGCTGTGAGAGCAGGTTCTGGCTCGCCACCAGGAAACATCACTGCAGGTACATTCATCACACAGTCCGTCATAACAGGGACTCCATGTAAATACACTCAGAAGAACATGACTTCTGACATGAATTACTACCCAAACATTTTTGTCCAATCTGTGTTCGTCCTGTGTTGTTACTGTAGTCTTTAGCTGTTTATTTGAAGTTAGCTGTGACCTGCTGTGTGCCCCTCTCCTCCACAGCGACAGAGAGCGTGTCCAGGAGGTCTGGTGAGATTTGGCTCCTGCCCCGCCCTCCTAACCCAGTGTGCCTCTGTCGTCCCAGCCCCTCCAATCTGCTTTGACTCACTTTTATCTCTCTGTAGTTGTGTTTTCAAATAGTTTGAACTGGCTATGATCATGCGCTTTGTTGACTGGAGAAATTTGACTGAGTGAAAATAGTAGCTTTACCCAAATTCAGCTCACACACTTCTCATCTGTTTCACTACAGCCCTGTTGACTCCTGGTATTAACAATGCAACCGCATATAATAAATTGAAATGCAATTACGAAGTATGCGCTGACTAGCTAACAAATTGGTGTTTGGTCTATAATAAAAGTAAGTTTGGATCTTTTGTAGGTAATTAGAAGTTTTATGAAGTAATTTAGAGTGATTGATTTGATATGCCATGCTATTCTCTTGGCTGGGATGGGAGCTTTATTAGTCTTACTAGCGGTGACCAAGTGGTTAGTGCCCATAAACCAAAAGGTATAAATGTGTGAGTATGCGATTGTGGTTTCTGAGACTGTGCTAAGTGGCAGTAGTAATGTAAATCACTTTTGAGCATACAGAAAGTGGTCATTCTTGAGACCTTTCCTTCCTTTCAAGTACAGAGTTGTGTAGTTTTATGTGGGAATCAGAGAGACATACATATAATTTGAATGTTGTTTGGTGAAGACAGTGTTGGATCCTGTTAATCCCAGGAGTGCCGGAGCAGCATGCAGCCTCACAGCGCCCCCTGTCTCCCATCCCAGCAGCAGCAGCAGCAGCAGCAGCAGCAGCAGCAGCAGCAGTAGCAGTAGCAGTAGCAGCATGGCCCTCACAGTTTGTTGGTGTTTGTGTTTTTTTGGCTGCATTAAACCAGCACAGAGCATGGCCTTAACACAGCAGCATGAGGACATATTTGTAAATGTAAATGGGTTGAAGTTTCCATTTTATTGTATTTTAGTGGACTGACTCCCAAATTAATGAATATTTCTTACTTCTGAAAATGTATTGAAATAATACGTGTGATAAAAAAATATATATTAACTTTTGTCCTATTCCTGTCAGCATTTTGCTGTTTGTAGTGCACCCATCAAGCAGAAAGTAGTGGGCTGTTTACTGTAATAAGTGAATGAAAAATGCTGTAGGATACAAGGTTCTAATTATTTCTTTGTATTTAATTATGATAGTCCTGTATAGTGAAGATTGACATTTAGTAATTCAGAAAACTGCTAGTCTCAATGTTTAAAGCTGCACTTTAAAACTTTGATGGAGGGTCTTGCGGAGTTATTGCTTTGCTTGGAATGAAGTATGGTGTTAAACTTCTCCATCTTCATGGAGACAAGGTGACTCCACTAGGACATGGTCACTTAGCCTGATTCTTCAGCCACTTTTACTTTGTGGAAACCATTTGACCTTGCAGCATTAGGATCCGTTCGCTCGACGGTAGATAGATACTTTTTTTATTTAACCAATCACTGCCTTTTAGTTGCGATGTATGTAATGCACCGCTAACGGGACTAACTGGTATATTAAGCTTTTCCCAAATCCCGTAGGAAGAAGGACAATAACGTCTTTCCCCTTGATAAAATTCACCAAACATTCTCTTTGTTCCAGCTTTAAATCCTCTATCTCGAGAATCGTTTCCAACACAGAATGTACTTGCACTTCCGGGGTTCTTGCAAACCATCTAGTGTATTCTGATTCCTGACCTAGTCGCTGGAGAGAAATTAAATTGAGCAACGGCACTAGCTTGGCTAGGGGTGACTTGGATCTAGTAAGAATACATGTGCATCAAGGCAGTTTTGAGAAATAAAAGCACATGGTAATTTAAAAAATGCTAGATAGACAGGTTCAATGTCATACTGTGGAACATTCCAGGCAGAGCAATCATATAACCAGGGAAACAGACAAAGTTACAAGTCAGATCTGTGGAGAGGCTTACTGTCAGAATACCTGCTTTTCTAGATATTTTTGAGCTATAAAACCACCAGTAATAGGATAATTGTAAAGTAGAGCTGTTTAATGTCATACTGTGGAACATTCCAGGCAGAGCAATGTCATATCCATAAAAACAAGCAGGTAATGGACCCCCAACCAAAAAGTCACATAGTGCACCTTTAAGTTAACCTAGTGTGGAATCAATTGCATCTAGACTCATATAATAGTGTGTGAATGTTCACTGTGTGTAAATGGACCCTAAGTCTGCTAGCTGGCCCTTGGATCTAGTTAAAGAGGGTCCAAATAAATAAACAGACAAACCCAGACAGCTCTCATCTCTTTCAGGAACTGTGGTAACGTGTTCTGTGCCAGCTGCTGCGACCAGAAGATCCCGGTGCCAAGTCAGCAGCTTTTTGAGCCCACCCGCGTCTGCAAAACCTGCTACGGCAACTTGCAGCTAGGCCCCGCCTCTCGAGAACTGGACCTGGACACGCCCATCGCGGCCAGCTCCAACTGAGGACTCCCCGAGAAACCTAGAATGTCCCATGAACTCGAAAAAAAAAAAAAAAAAATGTGTGCTGCGAAAATAAAACTTGAATGTGTAAATAGAGGCTTATATTTCGGAGCGCTGGACAGTGGCGGGACGGTGCCTTGGAGCGGGAGGAGGTCGAACACTGTGCTGCTGTTGTAGTACTGAGACATTTCATCTCTGAACAATCCAAAAAAAACACAATCGACCAATCAGCAGCCAGATTGACACAGAGGAAGAAGCCCATTGGTCAGTTCACCCAAATGAGAAAAGCACAGTAGACTTTAATCAGCACTATAAAAAGTAGCACTATATTTAAAAAAGAAGTTTGGGTCAGTAATAGAACCTGTGACATTGTCCATCCAGATAGTGCTGTTGGCTTTTGGTCCATGGTGTATGTTGTTAAATTAAGTTATCAGAAAGATCACATTAATATAACCACATGATGAAGTATATTTCCAAGCATATATTAATTTAATTATACAAAATAGTTTTGATGTTTTGACTTGAACGTTCTCTGGCCAAAAAAGTATGAAGATCTTCTAAATGATTATGTTAATATTAGATTTTTATTTTTTTAAACTTTTTTTTTTAACATTTGGGTGAACTGATTCATAAACTTGAGATTTAAAAAAATCAGCAAAAAAGTCTTTTGAGACCTGCTGAGAGTCAGTGGTCACATGACGCATTGAAGTCTCTTGGCTCATCCT
The DNA here is from genome assembly GCF_026225935.1 of Boleophthalmus pectinirostris. NCBI lineage: Eukaryota > Metazoa > Chordata > Actinopteri > Gobiiformes > Gobiidae > Boleophthalmus > Boleophthalmus pectinirostris. The sequence continues at coordinate 11,655,613 of NW_026571353.1, forward strand.
CTTGTTTCCCCCGTCATTCAATCCTACCCTTTTGGATTTACCCAGCAGGCACTGGGAGCTAAACAATGTTCGCGTTTCAGTCCATCACAGTTCAATCACAGTTAGGTCCACAGATATTTTTTCAACTAAGTCGTAGCAGTTTACACTAACATAAGAATAGTATCTCTAAATAAAATAGATGACAAACAATAATTCTCGAGAAGTGACATCATTTTCCAAATTATAGTTTTAATCATATTGAATCACTGCAGAATTTGCTTATTAAGAGATCGCCGTCTTAAAATTGTCTTTGCATTTAATTAAACCTGAAGTCTGGTGATTTGTGGCCTCACTTGTAATCTCTCTGATTGACTGAATCGTAGAGCAGGGCGGCGGCTGCAGAAAGGGCTTTTCTCTTGGCTTATTTTTTCCGCAAAAGTCTGTAAATGTTTCGAAAAAATACCATGATTCACTTCCAGCACCTCTGCCGCTGATGTCCGTTCATCGACCTCCTTGCACACCCCTAGCTCTCTCTCTTTTTTTGTAAAATAAATGAATAAAATAATATATTCAGATACCTATATAGCATTTAAGAAAGTGTATAGAATCCTTGAATAGTGGCTCACTAAATTAGTCACCAAAAAGTTTTTTGTTTTTTTTTTATTTCTGTTTTCTTAAGTTGTTATTGCAGAAAATACTATATATATTTTGCGACCTGTTGAAAATGACAGATGTTTTTGTTTTTTAATAGAGACGCAGGGTGTTTCCTGTTTTGATGCTGCAGTGGTTTGTCCCTTTGAAATGCGATCCTTACTTTGATGATTTTATTTATTGAAGTTTTCATTTTTGAATTGCTGTTTTGAAAGAAAAAAAATTCAGACAATTCATTGCCACAAGATAATCAGTGTTTACGAAGAGGAAAATAATTAAAAGTTACACTGCTGGGTCCAAATGACAGCGCCCAGTGACGCTAAAGTTTAGTTAAAATGAGAGAAAGTGGATAAGCTATGCACTGACAGAAGCATCACACAAGCGTCACTAATGATCACAGTCATAACAAGCCCATTCAGATGCACTCCAAACTCTACCTCTGTCTGCAAATGATCATAGCAATACATGTTGTCATCACCTATATACTTAATGTTATGTCACAATCGCAAATGTAAGAATTTTTGCAGTGGGGTATATTTAGGAACCACAAAAACATCAAGATTATGGATGAATTTTAAAATTGCGTTGTTGATGAATAGTATTAAACTATATAAATACATATTATGGTTTACACTAACTATTTTGGTCAAACTATGAAGACAATACAAACGTGTAATAATAATATATGTACTCTATTGATTTGGATACATATCAACAACAAATTATGAAATAAATTTTCCAGATGCAATAGCAAATTGATAATCTTACATAGATTGGACTACATTTTGTGCATGGCTCAGAGTGATTTTGTGGCTTAAACAAAACAAAAATAAAACCTCAGTACAATAAAATTGCTATTATATTTTGTCATTACTCATCCATTTTAATGAACCTTCAAATTCTAGCTGGATAAATGATTGAGTAGTGTTTTGATTTTATTTTTCTATTAGTTCTTGAAAGATGACTGATGCCACAAAAACCAAAGCCAAGCGTAAAACTGTCCTAACATGATTCTTTCAAAATGTTCTTTCATTTTTGATAAGTTTAATTTTTGAAGAACCATTCATTCAAACAATTTATTTTTAAACACTTTTCCAATCCACACTCACTTTTCCTATCAAAAATCCATAATGTGAACTATCATTTTGCACGAGAAGACACTGCCACTGATTACATTCATCTCATTATGTTTCAATTACGTTTGGTGCTGTTTATGTATTGTTTCAGCAGAGGGCGCTGTTGTTTTAGCTAAAGACCACAAATGAACCATTCTCTTGTGTTATTTTCCTCCAAATTCAGCTCTTTTGTTTTTATTTAATTTTTTTTTAATTTTTCATTTCTTTTTTCCCACACTTCCTGACGCGTCCCTGCATTCATGGCCCAGTATCACACGCGCTTTGAATCACGCGCGAAATTCCGGAAGCATTTGAACTGGCGCGTTTTGGAGGCTGGTGCCATGCTGTTTTCTTTACGAGTATCTCTCTCTCTCTCTCTTTAAGGGATAACTCGTGCTTATTGTGGTTGGTTTAAATTCCTCCAAATCGTCTTTCTCCCTTTTGGTTTTCCTTCTGTTTTGAGTCAAGCACTTTCCACCTCCTCGTATCCGCAGAGGAGTGTGTAGCTGTACATAGCGACTCCTGTAACAAGTGCTCCTTGTTCGGTCTGAATATTTTGTTTTGTTGGATTTACTTTAAAGAACATTACATTGTTGTAGATTTAAAGGAGAAATAAAATAGATGAACTTGTGAAAGTGTACTGTCTTCTCTTATATTAATGGGGGCGGGATATAAAAACGTATCTATCTAGTATTACCTCGTCTGAAAATGCTAATTATTGTTTTAGTTTCCCACCTGCAGTACTTCATATGGCCACAAGAGGGTGTTGAGGAAGAAAACTACAATTTACAGTCGTCTCCATAGAGCGGGGTGGACAAACTGCAGCCTTTGAATCTTTTTAATCTGGCCTGCCAAACTTGAATAATTAATAATGATGATGATGATCTTCTAAAAGCCTTTTAAAAAAATAGTAAATACTGTGGGACCTGAAAGACAGATATTTTGTATATGTAATGCTTTAATGATTTTCAATTATGGGATATTTCAATAAAGTGAGATGTTTTCTACATATCCCATGTAATTTTTTTAAATGGGGTGGATTACCAAAAAACTCCATCCATCTGCTCCTGGTCCGGCCCTTCCATCAAATTTTAGAACCCTTTGTGGCCCACGAATCAAAAAGTTTGCCCACCCCCGACATAGAGATTTTATCGCTTTACCCAGGACAGAGGTCTCCAGCCTTTTTCCTCTGGTGAGCTACCATTACAAAACAAAAATTCCATAGAGCTACTAATTTTAGCGGTCGCAAAAAATAAAGTATACATAAGAGCCATTGCAAGACTAAAATGGGGTACAGTTAGATAAAACATAGAACATAAACCGTTATTTATTTATGAGTGCACAAAGTCAGGCATCAAAATGATAGATTTACAATAATAACAGGCATTTAATTCATCAAATTTGAGTTATTCTACTACTTGCTACCCTGAAACTGGTTGGGAGCTGCTGGTAGCTCCTGAGCTACAGGTTGGAGACCCCTCACCTAGGATGTCCCACCTTATGGCATTAGAGAATTTATCTCCATGGAGACGAGTAAGTGATTCAAGTTACTGGTGACAGATCTGTGGAAAGGTGGACTGCCCATTGTGAGATGCATTAAGCATGCAAAAAGAACTACAAAAAAACAGAAAAACAAATCTGTAGTTACAGAAATGCTATATACATAACAATTAATGCCATACTGTGGAACATTTCAGGCAAGCAGGCAGCATATCAACTCAATAATAAAAACATATCCAAATGTTACAAAATAGTTTGGCATCACTAATTGGCCATTACCTAAAAAACTGCTGGCCACAATCATCTCAAGCACAACACGGACACTGGGTCATTTTAATAGTTTAATGCATGTACTGAGATACAGGTCTAAAAATCAAGAATATTTTTAAATTACTCAACATCGATGCTTAGTAATTGTAAATGCAAATCCAAGTGAATAATACAACAGAACAACCAAGAGTAAAGGAGGTGGGCTGAGAAGTGCTGCTCTACATTGGTCATGCTCACGGTGGGACGGCCCAAAGAGGAGACCACACACAGGTATTTCACATACAGGTATTTCACTGCACACGGACGGGACACGTACGCACCATCAGCACCATCAGCACCATCAGCAGCAGCAGAAAGAGAGACAGAGCAGCTCCAGCCCCACGCACTAGGAACGTCCAGCACGCAGATCTGCAACCGCTCTTGGGTTTGCCCGAACAACACAAGGAACACTTGGAGCAGAAACATTGCTTAAAACATTGCTTTTTTTTACAAAGTTATGGCTAGACAAGGAGTGCCACAGGGTTCCTGCAAGCGGCTCAAAGGGCAGTCAATAGAAGTATATTAAAGGACACCTATTATGCAAAATCGATTTTTCTTTTAATCATGCTACAGCTGTATCCCCTCTTCTCATTTACTCTTTCAAAGTTGTATTTGGAGACAATTCATGCATGTTTAATCTAATTTAAATTTATTTTCTAAATGCCTACTGCCGATCATACCCTGTGTTCACCGCCACAGGTACACGCCCACTGCTCTGTACAATTTTATTTTCTCAATCAGTGATGGTATAGTCATTTTGGTATAAATGAAAAAAAATAAAATAAATCCGCTGCTTGCTAATGTGATATGAGGAGTTGCTGGTGTTACAGATCTGTTGGTGGCGATATGTCATCATGGGGCGATGTGGGCGTGCCTTGCAAGGACTCAGCTTTAATAAACCTAATATTTTGTTTAAACACTGTATCTGTGTTTCTTTTGAGTGCGTATCATTTTATTAAATCATTCCAGCTGTATCAATGAGGCACTGACTCGAAGAAACTGTCCGTGTGTCACAGACAGACAAACCTCTCACTGCTTTCCTTTAGTGTGTACAAGTATGTAAATCCACATCTCCACTTCAGACAGGATGCAAAAGAAGCCACATAAGAACGATTACATGTTATTTAGACATCGCTCCAGAGGACCTGGGACAGGTGTCTGCGCAGATGCCTGTGCATCTCTCTACAGAGGGAGGCTTTCTGTGGCGTGCGCGATATGAGCCATTTACACATTGGTCCTAAAAAATCCGTAACATCGACTCTGTTCGTGATGATGTTTACAGCCATGTCAGCTCCCATTGGGCACCACGTCTTTCTAAAGCAGCAGTCTGTGGATTATTTCTTCAATTAAGTCATTTTAGATGAATATTGAAATTTTAAATGTGTCAATAATAACATAATGACCCACTGGTGTCGTACGTTTTAATTATATAGTTGGCTCAAGGACAATATGTGATCTTTAAAGGTGCATTGTGTAACTTTTTTGGTTGGGAGTCCGTCATCTGCTTTTCTTCATCGAGATATTATTGCTTTGTTTAAAATGTTGTCTAGCTTCACAGAGACCAAACCAGACCAAGTTACAGGTCAGATCTGTGTCAGAATTCCTGTTTTTCTAGGTATTTTTGAGCAATAAAGCTACCTGTAATTGAATAAATACACAAACTGTTTAATGTCGTACTGTGGAACATTCCAGGCAGAGCAATGACATATCCATAGAAACAAGCAGTTGAAGGACCCTCAACCAAAAAAGTTTGCACCTTTACTATATAAATTTAAATCTGGAACAAGCTGGTTTGTGTCTCAAGTTGTAGTTGTGGTTCAGTTATGTTACTACTACTACTAGTACTACTACTACAACTACTACTATTGCACATTTGGGGTAGTAATTGCCAAAAACATTTTAAATCTAGTTTATTAACGGAATTTCAAGTTTAGTACTTATTACTCCACATGATAAACTAAGAGGGCCATTGTCTCATTCATATTGTGATAAAGCAATATGACTCAATTTAGAGTAAGTAACATTTTAATTATTCCCTCAAGTTGAAAATGCGTACTTCAAATATTTGTTTTGAGATAAGCGTATGCAGGAACCCTGTGTTAATATAAAGCGATATAGCAGGTTTATATCAAAGGCTTTTCAGTGGAGAGGACCGAACATCTGATCCAAAGACAAGACTGGCTCTGTTCAAATCCAATCTCTTTGTGCAAAATGCCGCATCTTACTCTATATATATCATCTAACTAATCTGAATACTCAATTACCAGCAACACGAATCTCCCAGCAACATCTTTAGAAATTTGTTAAAAAAAATATACATGGCTTTCCCGGCCGACTTTTCCCTTTGTCTAAAAAACTCTCACTTCAATATGCGTATGTACAATATATATAATAAAGATCTGTTAACCTGGAGAGCATGATTTCCCTGTGACCGGTTTCCTTTGGGACGACCCAGAGAAGTATCACGTGGATTGTCGGAGGAGGCGTCTCTGTGCACTTGGAATGGGCTAGTTTTATGAGAGCTAAGGCTATGTACAGGCCATGAGGACAGTCAGTGAACAACAGTGTGCTTCTATTCCCCACCACCAGGAGGCGCTGTGTGAGCTGGCTCAAACTGAAGACTGGTCCCACACCTGTAAGACAAAAACCAAACAAACAATGAATAAGTGAATTATCTTAAAATCTAATGTTGACCAGTTTTACATAATGTTTGTTTGTCCTAACAATTGCCCTTACGATAAGCTCCCGATTCTTATCATTGACACTAAAAAGGGAATCTCCTTGTTCATTTGTGGCTAACAATAAGAAAATGGTTTAACTTTGGTATAACGTTCCTCCATCTTGATGAAAATATAATCCACCCTCAAGAACATCTCTGGGCATTGGCAGAGGGATGGCACAATGTGCTAGCCTGATTCATCGGCCGGTTTCACTTCTTAGAATGTGGCTGACCTCTCAGTGTTAGAATTAGTTCACTTGACAGTAGACGGGTACTTTTTTCATTTAACCAATCACTGCTATTTGGTCGTGTCATATGTAATACGCCTCTAAAGGGGCTAAGTGGTATATTAAGCTTTTCCCAAATCCCAAGGAAGAGGGACAATAACGTTTTTCCCCTTGATAAAATTATCTTTATTATTCTCTTTACATTCTCTTTTTTCCGGTTTTAAATCATCGATCTCGGGAATTGTAGCCAACACAGAATGTATGGCTCTTCGCTGACTGGCTGGTACTCGAACTCGCACTTCCGGGGTTTTGGCAAACCGTCTAGTGTATTTCAATTCCTGACCTAGTCACGGAGGCACTAGGTGGAGCCAGTCTGGTTTAACAAAGTACAATTTCTATGTCAAGATTTTTGTGATTTTACTTTTATTTTAAGGTTATAAACATTCTTCAAATGCTGTGGCATATTAACCTGTTTCACACCAGACTGACGTGCAGCACTCTAAAGTGAATTCTATACATCAATCTGGAGTGGCTCTCGCTGAAAGTGATCTGCAGAGGCGTCATGAGGAAGAATTTAATTGCAGAAATGTAATCTTTTGATTTTTAAACCAAGCACAGACATCTTTCCTGTCCACAAATGTACAAAGCGCTTCAATCTGCACATTAAAAAAAGAAAAAAAAAATGCTAAAATGGGCTGAAGTCCATTCATCCGTGTTGCCATTTCAGTTCTGGTTGATTTGGGCTTCTGCCCAAACCACAAAGCTTCCTGCGATTGGACTGAACCACTGGTGGCCCAGGCAATCTCAACAGGATTCTCTGGATGTTTGTGAGCTCATAAATGTTCTGAGAATTCATCTTGCCGGTCAGGTTTGTGGAATCTAAAATCCTAAGTAAAATCTCCGTCATCACCATGTTGCCACTCACCTTGTTGACCGGGGCCAGTTGTGTGCGCACTGATCCAGCGTGCAGTCTGGTGCTCTCCCCAAAGCGCCCTGGGGACCTCTCTCTGCGGCTGTCCAGCACCCTGCCTGGGCTCTTCTCCCTCTCCAAGGGCCGTGCTGGAGACTTGTCCCGCCTGAACTCGGTGCGTCCCTCCCTGTAGCGGTGAGGGGTGCTGGGCTCGCGGTGCAGCCCCTCGTGGCTCCCCGGACCGGAGGAAAGGCGTTTGGTGATGTGCTCCGTGTATGTGGGAGGCCCTCGCTTACTGGGACTCCTGCAGAGAAACAGTGGGAGACTTTAGATATATTTTGCTGTGAGTTTGACGACTGACAAGAATGACAGACATGAAATTCAATGTACTGGGGTTGAATGAAAATCTGTTATGTAAAAGTCTTCTGTAGAGAACAAAATAGGCTATCTCCACTGGGTTTTGCAAAGGGATTTTCAAAGGGATGTGATGCCTCATTTATTACTTATACTATAGCAATTTATATTTGAGTAATCTCTCAAAGTTTAATGCTTCTGGATATGAACTGAAATTATTATTATCATCAGATTTTTTTCCCCTCAAAAATCTGATGATAGCTAAATATTTTTGATACCAACTTCATTCAAATAGAGAATATGCATAAGTATTCCTGACCCTCTGCTGGAGCCGGTCCGCTGCAGCTCCCCGCTCTCCCGCACCAGGCTGCCCTTACAGCAGATCACCCTCAGCTTGTTCTGGTACGAAGAGGCCAGGTAGATGGCCCCAGAGGAGATGGCAGGGCCCAGGTAGCGCGGGTTTGGGATGTCCAGGTGAGCCAGCACTGTGGGACTGAACGAAACAACAGCTTTATTGTTATTTAGGATTTACTGATATTTGTAATTTGTATTTCAAGTTTCTGTTTTATCAGACAATATTTAATGAATTTGATCTGAAAAATACATCTAGCCTACAAGTCCATTCAGAATGTGATAGAATATTATTATAACCAAATACTGAGTGCATAAAATTGAACATACTTTTCAGAAACCTGACATTTCTGTTTAAAATATCACTTTTTAAATTGATCTTATAAAGGACTATAATTTATGTTTAATTTTTGGTTTTCCAGTATCTGTAAGCCATAATCATAAAAAATATTTCACTCTATGTATCATGAGTCTATATAATATATGAGTTTGACTTCCTGAAATGAGTGACAAAAACTATTGAACTTTTTCATGATATTCTAATTATTTGAGAAGGACTAGTATGTCTATGTGAAAGTGTGAACGTTTCACAGCTACAAAGAACATGTTTTGAATGGGGATGGGCCAGTGTGCAGTTTAATATGATTATTTTATTCATTCAGAAAAATGAAGGTCCTGCCTCATTTCTAATACTCTTACCCAAGACTGGAGTGTCCCTGGACCTCGATCACATCCAAAGAGTTGAAGTACGTCACAAACAGATACGGCTCTCTGTAGGCTGCAACACAGTAGTTTTAGTTTGAGTTTACATTATGGTCTACAGAGCGAGGCAGTAATGACTATTGCCAATCAGCAGTATGCTATGGACTTTGGTTTTGGCTGTATCTGTATTCTATTTGGGAAAAGGACATCATCTCATTGTACAATCTACAGTAAATAGCAAACAGATTTTTTTATTTACCGAATGACAGTGGCACTCGGCTCCATTTGATCTCCTCAGTGCGGCTTCTGCGACCGTAAGAGTCCACAAACAAACCAAACTCTGCAAATACAAACAAGACACTCATTTTTATTCATAAGTCACTTTATTTCCAATTGAGCGTTACTAAACTAAGCACACTTTTTGTAAGCCATTATTGATTCTTAAAGGTGCATTATGTAACTTTTTGGTTGAGGGTCTGTCAACTGCTTGTTTCTATGGATATGGAAGTGCTCTGCCTGGAATGTTCAACAGTATGACATTAAACAGCTCTACCTTACATTTATTCAATTACAGATGACTTGAAAATCAGGCATTCTGATTGTGAGTGGAGTAACCTCTCCACAGATCTGACCTGTAACTAATCTGGTTTGCTCTCTACAAAGAAGAAAGGTTTAGTACCATACTGTAAAACATTTCAGACAAAACCAGTAACCTCTCCTTGGAAGTATTTGGCAAACCCTCCACCAGAAAAGTTACACAGTGCACCTCTGAATAGTTAGCGTCAAAAAATGTTAAATAGGACCTATCAAAGCTGCATCAGAACTGAAGAAGCTACTTGAATGAATGGCAAAAATGTCAATGCTTAAGGTTTCATTCACAAAGCCAAAGCTAAGATGTGTTGTCACGGTGACGGACCATGAAAGCAGAGCAGGTACTCCTCCTTCTGCAGGCTGCTGGCCACCTGCAGGATGGAGATGGGGAAGCTGTGAGTGGAGGCAGCGAACACCGCCGAGGCTAGAGACACATCGTTCTTGTCCAAGAAGTCTGAAATGAGCACACGACACTGGGATAAACACTATGTCTGAAATCAAATAATTTAATCATTTAAACATTTTACAAAACAGCAGCAAAAGGGGAATTAAACAGGCAACACCACGTACAGAGGCCCCCCTAGTGGTAAGTAAGAGAGTGTGCTTGCAGTAGCCTATGTAGTAAATATTAATGCCATCCATAGACCCATAAGTCAGTTTTCTTCTGCTAACTCAGCATTGGTTGTGAGAAAATACAGTCTAGACATGTTTATCTCTGAGACAGAATTGGCTTTGAAAACTTTATTTCGCCCACTCTTGTTTTTCAGGTTTAGTCTGAATACATTAACGCTAAGTTCATGCTTGAAGTTGGTGTAAACTTACTGGCAAAGCAAATGTTTCTGAATATTGCTGGTTTCAGTCCTTCTAATGTTTGACTTATGTAACAAATGTACAAAATATATAGTCTCTGGGGAACTAGCTATAATCAGTCCACTATATTTCTCTGCAAGTTGTCTCTAAAATGGTGCTCCACTTTGAAAACTAGACTGTAAACGGTGCAGATTTGAGAGAACATTGTTTGAGAATGACCCCATGTTTCGTTGGTGTTTTGGGCCTGGATGTTTTATGGAGTGTGCTGGTCTCACCCTCCAGAACAAACTGCTTCATCTCGATCTCGTAAAACTTGTTGGTGCCGATGATGATGCTGTAGGACGTCAGATGGATGCAGCTGCACGGCTCCAGTGTCTCGATTTCCTGTGAGCAATGATACACACAGAGAGGACTGAGAAATAAGGAACTTAAAATGGAACTAAACACTAAATCCACTTTTTTCACTGCTAAACTGTGTATATGGTGTTAATATGCAGTTGCAGTAGTTGGTAACATCACAGAAGACTGCCAGGTGTTTCTGGCTTTGCAAACACCAGGCTGCAGGGGAGGAGCTTGAAGTGTGTATACCTGTTCAACCAATCATACTGTTTCTTCTATCCCCTGACCCCTGACCCCTGACCCTAATCTTTCACTCTAGTGTTTAGTCCTCCCACTACTGCCCAGTTTAGCAGCTTTATTTAAATGTTGTGGGTGAAGTTTATTTATTTATTTATTTATGGCTTTGGTCCCACTTCATAGAACACCTATCATGTTTTTCATGTATTTAATAAACTATAACAGAAATAGAATACAATTTTACATTTTGTCCATTGTAAACTGTGATATTGATCTAATCTTCAGGCTTAGGCTTGTAAAAAAAAGCCATGAGATTCTGAACCCTCTCTTTGTTATAATATAGAGCAGTTGGCGAGGGTAAGGGATAGGTGAATACAGGAATTTTCTGAGCACTCCAGCCTCAGATAAACAACAATATAAAAATAAGTAACAGTAAGATAATAAAGAGGGAACACTATTATAACTTTATATATAAGATTTTCAAAATGCATTACATCTGATAGTGCTAAGCCATGTCCTTAACCATGACAGAAATGTCTTGCCCAACAACACAACATCAGTATGCTATGCTGAGAGCTGAGGTCTAATCAGGACTCTTGAAGTTGAGCTGATGCTTTTATCACAAATTTATACTGTACATCATACAATCACATTATTATACTACTGTGTCTGTATATTTATAATTGTGAGGACAAACCTGATGCCAAAAGGCAGAATTTCACTGTAACAAACAATAATAGAGGGAAGCTAGTTTCATAGTGGGTTTCAAATGACTTCATAAAAGAGGTCCAAACGTAGGGTTAGGAGACTACAAGAACTATACAGCTAAACTGCTAAAATATGAATCACTGAAAGGAAAAAAAAAAGTTTGGAAATCACTTACAAAAAGTAGAGTACATCATAGCACTCATTCTGTACGTGAAACAGACTGTCCGAAATGGTCTATCAGAAAACATACATATTTTAAACTGGCGACAGAAAAGGTTATTTTGTACAATGATTTTTTTGTTACATAACTGCAGCGTGTGAGGTTAGAAGGGATTTGAAGAAGATAGTTTAACATTTAGAGTGAGTTATAAGAATCAGTTGACTCTTTGAGACAGAAAAATCAATACTGAGATGCTGTCTGAAAGGCACAAGTTTAAGGTCAGCTTTTTAAATCTGTGTGGTTTCAAAGAGTTTCTTACTATAGACTCCTCAAAAGACAGGACTGAAAAGATAGAACACTGCTATCAGATCAAGTCAATGTCAAAATGCCATTTCAGAAACTATCAGTACATTGTATGGACTGAAATTTTCTGCCAAAATATTATACTAATATCATATTACATATATACATATTTTTTAAAGGGCCCATGTTAACTTAAGGTCAGATCTATGTTATAATGTTGTTTCCTCACCAAAAAGTTCTTCTCTCAAACGGAAAACAATCTGTTCCACATTGTGATGTCATGTGGTAATACAGGAAGTACTCCACTTCTTTTTTCCACACACTTTCACTAGAACAATTTGAGTCATTTCTGAAATTGCCAACCTCTACTAAAAAGAAGGTAAAAGGTAGCTGTTAATTTGAATATGACCACACCATGACATCACAAGGTGGAACAGACCATTTTGAGCTTTGGAGTTGTAGACAGACTAATAATGCAGGATTACTAAAATATGTGTGATTGAAAAACACAACTCTGTGGGTATATTTTGATGAGGTAATAACATTCTAACATGACTTAAAACTCACAGGGCCTTTAAATGAAAGGACATAACAAACACTGTCCAATCTGTTTTGACACTAATTTACCAAGGCTTTCATATAATTGTTTTTAGCAACTCAACTAGCTGACAATATTACTATAAGTGTTGTTATAATTAGTACAATTATGTTAGTACAGTGGATTCAGACCCTCATTAAATCTTTCAACTTTATTATGGCGTAGCTAGAAATGAAATTGTATTAAGTTAATTTAATTATTCAAATTCAACAAGGATCACCCAATACCAGGAAATTAAATGCAGAACTTTTGAATGCTTTACAAAAACATGAAAAAATACACCTACAAAACCTACAAATTCACAAAGTCCATGGTAAATACCTTTCGGATGCAGTACTTGTTGAGATTGTCATTGTAGCGCAGGATGGTGATTTTGTTGGGCATGGCGGCACATATACATGACCCATTGTCTACCTGTGAATCAAACAACACAGCTAATCATTATAAAGTCAACAGTAGTGGATGAAGTACTCCATTTTGTTACTTAATTAAAAGTACCGATACAAAGGTAAAGTATCACATGAAAAAATCGACTTAAGTCAAAGTATTAAAGTACCTGTTTAAAAAAGTAGTTTAGGAGTAAAAAGTAAAAGTACTTGTTAAAATGTAGTGATATTGATTAAAAATGATAGCAACTAATCAATTAATAATAATGAATACATTTTTCTTATGAATTTTGTATCGCTCAAAGCCAAAGTTGGAATAAGAAAGTCAACATGACAAACACGGCAAAATAACGCCTACAATAATTTGAAAAGTACTTTTTACTTTTCAGTCTAGTTACAAAAATGTAGTGAAGTAGAGAGTACAGATACTTGCACTCAAATGTAGTGAAGTAAAAGTGAAAAGTATCCACAGAAAAATGTAACTAAAGGTGCATTGTGTAACTTTATGTAGTTTTTCTGGTGGAGGGTGCGTCAAATGCTTTTCTCCATGGAGACATTATTGCCTGGTCTGGAATGTTTCACAAATGTAGTTAATACAATTAACTGAGATTCAGGAGCAGGACCACGCCTCAGCCACCCTCTCCTCTCACCAGCGAACCACAACTCACCTCGACCATCCCCTTTAATTTCCCAGAAGCCTATATGTAGCAGCCTTTCCCATCACCCCAGTTTGTCTCAGCTAACTTGATCTCACCCTCCCATCCCCTATTTTGTCTTTCAGTCATAAGACCCCTATAAGCGGGGTCCCGTTCCGGCTGGGCCAATTGTAGATTGAGACGGAGCCCCCACCCATAGTCTCAACCCAGCCATCTCTGCCTCACTTCGTACATTATCAATAAACTTCTTCGCACTATGTCGTTGTTGGCGTGGTCCTCGCTAGTGAATATAGTATTAAACCTTTCTATCATCATGGAGACCAAACCAAGTTAAAGGTCAGATCTGTGGAGAGGCTACCCCGCTTATTGTCAGAATCACTGTTTTTCTAGGTATTTTAGAGTTATAAAATAAAAACTGTAACTGAATAAATGTAAGGGAGAGCAATGTCACATCCACAGAAACAAGCAGGTAATGGACCCTCCACCAGAAAATTTACACACTGCACCTTTAAGATTCGACTTAAGTCAGTACTCTGTTACCTTCAACCACTGAACGTCAACAGACTTATACACAGTATCAACAGTATCCTGGCTTACCCTCCCAGCAGCAAACAGGTGGCAGCCTTTGACAGTCTCAAAGATGTAGGGGCTGAGCTCAGACTGACTGGGCAGGTGCGACTGAGACAGGGACTGCTTCACACGTTTGATCTCCACCAAACACAGGGCTCTCTCGTCTCCTGAAAGACAACACAATTTGTTTAGTTATGGATTGCTCAAGATGCATTATAAAAATCAACCATGAAATATCTGCAAAGCAGGGAATCATTACCACATATTCTGGGTTTGCTCCAAATTAAAAATCTATTGGAGTGAAATCCACACAAGATTAAATTTGGAGTGAACACAACATTTGATTCTGAAATTCTGTATTTAGGTTGGGTTATTTTCTTGGACCGGAAAAGTGATTACAAGCTAAGAATATTACATAAAATGGCCAATCCTGCCTTTACTGGATGGCTGGATTCATATAAGATTTGAAATATTTAAGATGGAAAAGCTAACTTACACAATAAACATCCAAAGAAACGAATTTTATTGTCTTTGTAACACGTGGATCAGGTATATCGCCCCAATTAGAACAGATTTCTTGTAACTTCCCAATTTCTTATGAAGAATTGTTTTATTATTATTTTACAGTACATAGCACTATATTTTTGGTTGCATTTTTGCAACCACTGTTCTTGTAAATGGTTTAGTTTTTTTTTTTTTTTTACTTTTTTCTTTCTATTTTTAACAGAAAAAAATGAGAAAGACAGCAGATTTGGACTGGAGTTTTTCTTAAATATAAGTTGAAAATTTTTAACTTCATATTGATATTTTTATTTACACTGATGCAACATTTTAGCCATGTTTGGGACCTACACAAAGCGGGGAGTCTGACAATTAACTGAGTATCTCTCCTCATTCTCAACCACATGTGTATTCTCTGTGGTTACAGACAGTATCACATAAGAAAATATTTGGTTTTCCAAGTTCCACCAGATATACCCCAGGTCTGAACTGGGCCTAAGGCGGATAATCTCACTTTCAGATATCAATATTCATTTCAGTAGTTTTTAACAGTAAAGATGTATTAACTTGTGGGGTGTTTTGATTAGTATTTGATTCATCAGAATTACAATACATCTCATTTCAAGCTTTATTTGCCAGTGGGCATTTGGAAACTCATTTTCTTATTTGAAGCTAAATAATAATCATAAATGTCTATGTAGTCTAATCAAAGTAACTCAAATCCAATTTCATTTTAACAATGGCTAGATGCAGCTATTGTTTTTTTTGCAGTGTATGGCTACATCTTGAAAACAGTTATTCTTGTTAAAGTTATTATATCTTTGTTTTGGCCCAACTATCTCAGCATAATAATGTTCTGCTTAATAAAATAAAGATTAAATAAAAACAATGAACATTAAAAGAAGCACAAAAGCACATGACATCTGACCAACAATCATGAGCAGTTTCTCCAGCTCTTTGACCACATGGATCTGGAAGACGGAGCCCAGGCCGGGAATGTGGGTCAGGGAGTTCTTAATGACGTTGAGAGCGTACAGTCCCTCTTCCGATCCCACAAGGACAATCTGAAAAAACATCCCAAAAATGGAGAGAAGAAAGAACAAATGATTCTGCTGAACACAATGTGGTGAGAGCAGGTCCTGGCTGTGAGCCCCGAGCAGCCCATAGATGTCTGTTAGATGATGAGTAGGACTGAAATCTGACAAAACAGCACGCACGTCATTGAGATATTTACAGATTCAAAACAGGCTCATGTCTTGTTTTAGTTTGAAATAAATGCATTGTGAATAAATGATTTTTTATAGCACCCACATATTAGAGCTGGCTCTCCAAGCTAGCACTGCATGTATTTTTTTTAAATATCCTTTTTTGTCAGAACAGCTTGGATTGAGTGATGTGACATTTAAGAAATAATTGCCGGTGTATCGTTTATTCAGACATCAAGTGGTAATAAAATATTGCCCCCGTATATTGGTCTATCTCATGGCTGAACACATGTAACTACTGCCTGCTTGTCTCCATGGAAATGTATTGCTTTATCTGGAATGTTCCACATGTATTAAATGTATGTATATCCATGGAGACAGCCAGATGAAGCAACCAGGCCAAGTTACAGGTCAGATCTGTGAAGAGGGGGGTCACAGTGAAATAGCATGTTTTTCAAGGGATTTATTTTAACAATGAAACACCTATTAATGGAATAAACGCATGATAGGTAAGTTTAATGCCATGCTGTGGAACATTCCAGCCAATGCAATAACATATTTCTGGAAACAAGCTGGTGGCAGACCTTCCGCAATAAAAGTTAGATATTGCAAACCTTTATTAACACAATATAATGTCGTACATTAATAATAATGAGCATGAAGTGGGCGGACGTCTATATTTCTTTCGTCGTACCTGATCAGTGAGAGGGAGGGTGCAGTTAATGTCCAGTCTGTCGTCTCCTTCCAGCTTCAGTAGAGAGTTCCCCAAGAGCTTCTGGAAATGAAAGGTCACAAAGAAAGGTCAAAGGGGAAAGGTGAGTGGGGTCGTGACTTGAAGGTAATCCCAGAGCTCAAAGGGGGACAGGAGGGTCTGACAGAGCTGGAACCAAGTCAAGCTTTAATAAGGCAAGATGAATATGTAAAATGCATCTTCATTTGTTGGGTCATTTTGACATTTTCTTCTTTCTTCTTCTATAAATTACAACACATCATAATTGAAGCAGTTTTCATTATATTTTGTTCTTTTGATTTTGAGCAGATGACTTGAGTCCGAGCGTCAGCAGGGGATTATGGGGCATTTGGGGTAAGAAAAGTACACCAAAACTGTCAGTTCTAACAGTGTCAATGCAGAATTCGAAGTCACAACTATTTGGTGAACAGTGACAAACCAGGATAGAACACAGATGTTTTGACAATACATTTAAACTACCCTAAATCAAAAGAAATGTGTGAGGTGGCATGCAGCAGACAGATGGAGCATGTGCAGTGAGAGAGCAGCCACATCTTGTTTATTTTTTACCTTGACCAGAGGAGACAGAGGCAGTGGTCTTTGGAACACAGCAGTGGCCTGTTAATTCAATGAGACCCAATGAGGTGATCCGAATGAGCAAATTAATAAAACATGCCCATATATGGACAAACAATGGCGTAGGATGGCAAAGCAACAGACAGCAGCGAGAGAGAAGAGAGAGTACAATTAATGACATGAAAGAGGTAGCACGCATAATCTGATTGAACTTGGATGGTTTTGACTTGACCGTGAATATTTAAAGGTACATTGGGTAACTTTTCTGGGGGGAGGGTCCGTCAAATGCTTTTCTCCATGGAGATGTTATTACTTTGTCTGGAATGTTTCAGACCAGACCAGACCAAGTTATAAGTTACAAGTTCATATCTGTGGAGAGGCAACCCCTCTGTTTCATGTCATACAGTCCCTGAAAAAAGTCTTTAAATTAAAAAATTAATCGATTGGTTTTAGAAATGTCTCATATGAAAGCTAAAACCCTCCAAAATTATGCTCAATATACTAAAATAAATTTGCTTCACTGAAGAAAGATTGATCATTTAATGAACACAGAAAGGTCAGATTTTGGCAAGACAAAAGTTTTGTCGCCTACAGAAAATTGAACAAATAATTTACTTCAAATACAAAAATATGTTGCATAATGTCAGTGAATTAAGTACTGGTGCTGTGAGATCTATATTTAATATCTTGTATGACTTCCATGAGCTTGAAGGACTGCATCCATGCGGTTCCACAATGATTCATACAATTTGTTGAAGTCATCAGGAATAGCAAAGAAAGCAGTCTTACATGCCTCCCAGAGTTCATCAAGGTTCTTTGGTTTTGCCTTCCATGCTTCCTCTTTCATTCTACCCCAGACATGCTCAATGATGTTCATGTCTGGTGACTGGGCTGGCCAGTCCTGGAGCACCTTGATCTTCTTCGCCTTGAGAAACTCTGATGTAGAGATAGAAGTATGCGATGGAGCACCATCCTGCTGCAAAATTTGACCCCTTTTATGGTTGGGAATGTAAGAGGTAGCTAATACATCTTGATATTTTAGGCTATTGATATTGCCTTCCACCCTGCAAATGTCTCGCACACCCCCATACTGGATGTAACCCCAGACCATGATTTTTCCGCCACCAAACTTAACCGTTTTCTGGGTGAATCTTGGATCCATGCGGGCTCCAGTAGGTCTCCTGCAATATTTGCGGAGGCTGTGATGTAATTCAACCGAGGATTCATCTGAGCAATCCACCTTCTGCCACTTTTCCAGTGTCCATCCTTTTAGCAGGCTGTGGGCCTTGGCAAATGCCACACGGTTTTTTAATTGCCTTTTGTTTAGTGCTGGTTTCTGTGCACTGATTCGACCATGGAGGCCATTTCGAGACAGAATTCTACAAACTGTTCTGGTTGACACAGGGACTTGAGGTGACCAGGCCTGGTGGAGCTCTGCTGCAGTGGAAAAGGGGCTGGCCTTGGATTTTTAAATCAACGAACGGTCCTCCCGAGCAGTTGTCTTGTGGGGTCTGCCGGACCTGGGCTTGTCAAAAACATCTCCAGTCATTTCAGATCTTTTTCTTGTTCTTTGTACTTGACGCTGAGACACATTGAAGGTGTCAGCCACCTCAGCAGTGGATCTGGTCTTCAGTCTCTTGATAATTAATGCTTTGGTCTCAGGGTGGATCTTAGGCATGTTGTCAGAGGTCAAGTTGCAGTTGATGTGAAGGTCTGGTGTGCTGGGATTCTTTTTATACACACCCACTAACTGATTGATCAGTAACTGATCACAGGTGAGGCTGTAATCTAGGATTGGGTGCATCATATGACAAGGCAACAAGACTTATGTCTTGTCAAAATCTGACCTTTCTGTGTTCATTAAATGATCAATCTTTCTTCAGTGAAGCAAATTTATTTTAGTATATTGAGCATAATTTGGGAGGGTTTTAGCTTTCATATGAGACATTTCTAAAACCAATCGATTAATTTAAAGTCAGGTTATAAGCTTTTGTTTCTACAAAATGGATAAGCGACAAGACTTTTGTCAGGGACTGTACTGTGGAAAATTCCAGACAGAGCAATGACAAATTCATAGAAACAAGCAGGTGACAGACCCTCCAGCAGAAAAGTTACACAATGCATCTTTAAAAATATGTTTTTTTGCTCTTCAACTTCAACGATATTGGTGGTTTTCAGATTCTAAATGTTATACTTCAGTTTTTCATATTCATTAAATAATATTTTCGTTAGAAATATCAAAATTTGCAAATGTTGAACCTCATCATTTCTACTGGTGATCAAACTTGACCCTTGACATTACTATATAACAACAAAACTAATAACATTTGTAATTTTAGCTGAGACTAATATCTATTAAAGGTGCACTGTGTAACTTTTTGATTGGGGGTTTGCCACCTGCTTGTTTCTATGGATATGTCATTGCTCTGCCTGAAATGTTCCACAGTATGACATCAAACAGCTCTACCTTACATTTATTCCATTACAGACAGTCCTGTAGCTCAAAAATACCTAGAAAAACAGTCTTTCTGACTCTGAGTGGGGTTGCCTCTCCATAGATCTGACCTGTAACTTGGTCTGGTTTGGTCTCCATGAAGATAGAAAGGTTAAAAGTCACACTGTGAAATATTTCTGACAAAGCAATAACATTTCCATGGAGAAAAGCATTTGATGAACCCTCCACAAGAAAACCTGCACAATGCACCTTTAAATATGATTGGCCAAGAGAATGTTGAGATGTCATCTGAAACCCAGCAATAGTCATGGTCCTACTTCTTGTAAAAATATAAGAGAAAATTTCTGTAGTGAACAATTAGTAAGTGTAATTTGTTTTTGCTTTAATTTACAGGCAGTACATCAGTAAATGTTTGTATTATGATTATGATTAAATACTCACTGCGTCAGCCTCTGCCTTCTCTCTGGAGGCTCTTCCACTGGCCACCACAGACTCCATCACTGCCACCCAGCGCTGTTTGTCTGGGAAACTGGGGGCCATGAAGTACACTGCCTGTCCCGGCCAGCAGGGGGTGTGGCAGCGAGACTCCAGCTTCAGAACATAAGGAACATCTGACAAACAAAAGATTCTGATCTCAGTTCATCTATTTTTTTATTATAATGCAAGTTATGTGAATAATGGAAGCAGGTTTTCAGTCAAATCACAAACCAAAACAATTTATTTTCCTAACATAAGCACCTCTATATCTTCTCTGATTCTCCAAAATGCTAATGAACTAACTCCAAACCTAAAGTCTTACCTGACTTTGCTGTATTGGGAAGCTCTGAGGCTCCCACAGCTC
This sequence comes from Boleophthalmus pectinirostris, assembly GCF_026225935.1. NCBI lineage: Eukaryota > Metazoa > Chordata > Actinopteri > Gobiiformes > Gobiidae > Boleophthalmus > Boleophthalmus pectinirostris. The sequence continues at coordinate 11,676,096 of NW_026571353.1, forward strand.
CATGGACCATCACTTCTCCATCACACAGACACAGGTCAAACTCCTCCAGTGGCTTCACCGCATCTGAAATGTATTCAATAATAAAATGTTTGTTAGGGCATAAGAACTATAAAAAGAATATTGCACTGATAAATGTGTATAACCTTCTCTAGGCTCAATGTCGTAGATAGAAATTTTAGTGCCATCCAGGATCACATATTTCCTCTCCCAGCCCTGACCTCGTTTTCCGTTCCTGTAAAATGAATTGAAAATATTCATAAATAAATTTCATTTTAAAATTTGTGACTGTAATAGGTATGACTTTTACCAGGCAGCTGACCTAAAATGTACACAGTAAGTACCCAAATAATAAATCAAACTCTAAAATCAGGATAAGATCTGCTTAACTAAACACCAGAAGAAAAAAAAATGTTACTATAAAAACATGTTACCGTAAAAACAAAAAAAAACAAAAAAAAAAAAAGCAAAAAAAAAAAAAAACAGTGGAGATCGATGCAGTCTTTTTTTCTATAAGGCCGATATGGCTAGACATTGTTTGGGTGTGGTTCTGACCTGGGCAATTTCATCCACCCCTCCAGGTGCATGTGTCCCCCGGCTTCTTTAAGTTGCGGGCATGGAGAGCTGCCCTTGTCCCGACTGGGGCCATCCGACAGGTGCAGGGAGCAGTCACTGGACATCCCACAGGTGGCAGGGAGGCAGGGGGAGCACTTTGGATGGCACAACGCATGGCATTCTACAAGAGGGAAAACTTTAAATGAGTAAAACAAACAAAGGGGAGCTAATTCTTAAATGTCTTATATTATGTCATACTAGATGTTGTTCCACATCTATTTGTCTCTCACAGTCCCATTTGAATGGTTAAATTGAGTGTCAGATGCCTTTTATTAACACCAGTGAGGAGTAAATCATTCTCACTGTGAGGTTAAGTACAGTTTGTCTTGCCCCAGTACAGATATGTTGTAAAAGCAGTTCTTAGAGACAAAATTAGACTATGCTGTCTGCATGTAATTCTATAATATTTTTATCTTCCATGAACCAGGCTGGTGCGCTGTCAGCATGCTAGTTGTTAGTGTTAGCATTAAAGTGACAGCAAAACTAAGTTGACAGCTGTGGAAAGTGCACACAAACTCATTGCAAAATAATTAGAATGCTAGGGATACATAAGGAAAGTGAAGAATAAGTGGGTGGCGGCAAAATTTTAAATCAACTACTTCTGTTTGTCACGTGTTTAAGACAGAAAAATATCAGACACGTTTTGTTTTTTGAGATGTCTTTATGTTTATGTTTTTTGAGAAGTCTTTATGTTTCCCATTTAATATGGGAGCTTTTAGAGGTAACAAATATAGATACTAAATATTTTGGAATTACATCCAGCAGAATTAACATCTAGACAAGTAGGATGAAACTGCTAGAATGAACTTTAGTGATCTAAAATGCGCATTACCGAGGCAGGTGGCGGCTTGGCGTCCGAAGTGAACAGTGTCCAAGCACACGGTGCATTTGGCGGCTCTCATGTTGAGCCCCACAGTGAAGCGGTGAGCCGTGTTGTTGTGGTGGACCCGCTCTCTGTCCCTGTCCCTCTGACTGTCTTTCAGGCGCCGGCTGTACTCTGGACACAACCAGGAAGTAATACATTTAACATTATAGCAGCTTTAATGTTACAATGTCTTCAAGTGAGTGGAAATAAGAGGTTGATTAGTAAAATGCATAACAAGCCACTGCCAAACAGGAATTGTGAGTGTGCATTGCTTCCACTGCTGTATCAAAAACGAGATTTATTCAGTCACATTATGTAGATGTTATAAACAACCCTGCAAACACGTTTTTCATACATGCTACACATGCAACAGTTTGAGGTAGGAAACAAATGTAACTGCATCAATAGCGACCTTGAGTTGAACCAAGTGTAATAGCTTTTTAGGTTTTAAAAGTTGCAATGCAGCCTACATCAATTTTACGTGCTTGTGAGCAGAAAACAATCTGCAAATCAGGTTTACCAAGCTTCAGCAAATTATATATAAAAAGCTTCAGATTTCTTAAACAATGCACTACAAAAGAGAAACAAATGACTTCCTTTCTGGAGTGATTGGACGTTTTGAGTGCAGAGCTTTTAAAATCTGGCCTTTCGGAGATGTGGATGAGGCAAAAGGAGAAGAGACCAAACTGTGCTCAAACCATGAATTTGGGACGACTTACTTTCAAAAGTGACTCTCCTTCTTTCTGAGAGATGTGCGGAAGAGAAAATATACATCAGTGATCTAGGCCTGTTCGCTTCGAGGGCAATTGAGCATGCAGTATTTATTCTAAATTTTAGGGAGTCTAGGTATTCGTTAACATGAACATACTTTGTTTAGACTTGGGCAAACTGGGGATATTGAGTAAATAAATACATAGTAACAAATATATAAAATAGTGACATAATCTGAGGGTCTTTGTTCTTTTTCACAAAATGATGCCCGTACAGAGAAAAAGTCATACAGTTTTTAACAGGTGCTTAAAATGAAAAAGTGTAAATGCCTTTGGTTGTGGTTGTCTCAGACTGACCCTCTGGAGTGGCTGTGTCCTTCCTGCGGCCTGAGCCTGATGGGTTCAGACTGGGGCCCTGCTGATGTTCAGGAGACTTCACCATTGAGGACATCATCATCTGCTGACGGGATGATGGGTTTGGGCTGTGGTCTTTGTACTGGAGAGCTATTGAGAGTAAACATTTTTAGTTTAATACATGATTACCTTGATAGTCCCGTAGTATGAAGAAAAGAGTTAGAACTGGCCCAGCAACTGCCTGACTAGCTTAAAAACTATACTTTTCTCCTCTTTAAACATCAACACACCTACTTCATATAGATCGTAAAGTCACTCTAAATAAAAAACCTGTATAGAACCTGGTATAAAACACTACTCTCACCTTCCTCTCTGAGAGATCTAAGCTCAGCCCTCATCTTCTGCAGTGCGTCCTCCAGCTCAGAGCAGCGGGCGCGCTCTTTGTCCAGGGCAGACTTCATGTCGCTGTACTGCAGTGGGACAGGAGGGGGCGTTGCCGAGGCCTGGCCCTGCCCCTGGGCCTGAGCCTGGGCTGCCATCGCAGCTATGAGGTCCTCTCTACGGCGACCAAACAGACCCTAGAGAGAAGCATACAAAATATACATGTGATCTTTGTTTGGATTTACTTTTGTTTTACATATATTTGAAATGTTTAAGGTAACTTTTTGGTTGAGGGTCTGCTTGTTTCTATAGAGATATCATTGCTCTGCCTGGAATGTTCCATAGTATGACATTAAACAGCTCTCCCTTACATTTATTCAATTACAGAGGGTTTTATAGCTCAAAAATTGTTAGAAAAACAGGCATCTTGACTGTGTGCGGGGTTGCCTCTCTACAGATCTGACCTGAAACTTGGTCTGGTTTGGTCTCAACTATACTGTGAAACATTCCAAACAAAGCAATAAAATTTCCATGAAGAAAAGCATTTGATTGCACAATGCATCTTTAAGGTAAAGGCTTAGTGAAGGATAAAATTCAATATGTCCACAGATAATTTTCTGATCTTACATTCCTCAAATAAATAAAGTATCTTATTCTTTACTCCTAGGCACTTAAGTATCTTTTTTCCTCCAACAGCACTATCTTTCTTACTGTCCATAACAACAGAAGAGCCCCTGACCTTCTTCTTCTTGGAGCCGCCGTGGGCCTGAGCCTGGAGGAAGTCGATCAGTTTGGTTTGCTGCGTGATGGTGCCCTCCATTTTGACCTTCTCATGGGAGTACACGGCCTGCAGGTGGAGCTAGTGAACATCACTACTGCCATCAATTTCACCTCAAATAATTCATTTACACAAAGGGCACACGCGGGACAGAGGAGGGGAGGAGGGCTACGGGCAGGGTCAAAGGGAGGTCTGTAAGGTGGTTTAAAGGGAGAGCTAAAGGGGAAGCAGGTAACTTTGAAACAAACCACTGGGACATAAGGAGAACAACAAGACTGCAGTTTACAAAATCATGAAAAAAGACTGAAATTTAATGCAGGAGCCAGTGACCATTAGCTTTCTCAACTTCACATATTTAGATGTTTTTGTACAATAAGATTTGAGTAGGTCAGCAGGTCATGTGTAGCTATTTAACAGACAACAAGAGCAAAACATTGAAGTCCATCTCCAAAAAAATGTTTATGTCATTGTTTCACAATCACTTGTGTGACAATCAGAGATAATGATTTGTAAAAAGAGTTTAGGGCAAAATAAGTGTTACTCTTCAGCCTAAACCCCTTCAGTCTTTGGAATAACTTTAGTGTTATGCGTAAAGTTTTGTGTTCAATCACTGGTAATATGATTAATGATGATTCCAAATGACCGAAGAAAATAAGCTAATTAACTACAGACTACTTAGAAACAACATGTAAAAGTGTGAGACCTGTATATTCTCGAGCTGGTACTCCAGGTCTGTCCTCTCAGTTTTGAGGAGGTCAGTCTGGTCCAGAGCATCCTGAAGACCCTGTGTCAGACGAAAGATGTGTGTCTTCTGGGCATCCATCTGCTGCTGCAGCTTCTCTTGCTAAGAGAAAAACAGACCTATATTCATTGAAAGAAAAGAGACAGATGTGTTTTTGCCATCTGAGATTCTTGAGATCAAACAAGCTCCCAGAGTAAGGCAGGAGACAAACTCCTCAGATTGGTTTGATATTATTAGTTAAATTCTATTGGTGTTTTTCAGATTCTACAATGTGATGATGTCATATGGGTCAAGAGACAGATTTTCCTATTGATAACATTGTACTTTTCTGTGAAATATCTAAGAGGTAAATTCACAAATGCTGAAAATTAAATTAAAAAAAATTAAATTTGTATTAGTGACTAGACCTCAGTATTCACTATATGGCAATATTGATTTTAGCTATAATACCATGTCATGTTCTGTGCAGAGATGTCTAGAAATACACCTCTATGTACCTCTGTGTTAATTAGCTACTAATTAGGGACCTGTGTGGTCTTAAGTGTTTTTCTTTGTCAGGTAATGGTCACAACACACAGTAAACACTTAGAAATCAGCAGCACATTGTGAACAGCTCTGTGAAGACTGACTGAAACTGAAAATTAAAGGCACATTGTGTAACTTTTTTGGTGGAGGGTCCATGAAATGCTTTTCTCCGTGGAGATGTTATTGCTTTGTCCAGAAAATTTCAAAGTATGGCATTAAACCGTTCTATTTTCATGGAGACTAAACCAGACCAAGTACCAGATCAGATCTGTGGAGAGGCAACCCACACACCCTACAGTCAGAGTGCCTGTTTTTCTAGGTATTTTTGAGCTATAAAGCCTGTACATAAATAAATAAAAGGTAGAGCTGTGAAAATGACATCCATAGAAACAAGCAGGTGATGGACCCTCCACCAGAAAAGTTACACAGTGCACTTCTAAAACTGAAAACACATTACAGAACATCTGAGTGAGCCATTTCTTGGAACATATCTCTAATAATTCAACATTACCTCTTCTAGTAGTCTCTGTTTGAGATCCCTCTCACTTTCAAGCTTTTGTTGTAAACTGCGCGCGTTCATTTCCAACATGGCGTGCTTCTTCTCTAGGTCGTTCAGCTGTGGAAATGACTTATGTTTAGTAATGAATACTCTGAAGATCAGAGCCTGAAGGGTTAATAATGATTAAATAGAATTAAATAAATTAAATAGAATAATGATTAAAAGATAAATAAATCAATAGATAATGAAATATACAAGATAAAAGAAACTGTGAATTTGCCTAAAAAGGAAAAGCAGGTTGGACCTTTGTAAATATGATGCGACAGCCCTAAAATGTTATTTTGTTTTGGCTCAGGGAGGTAACACATTCCAAGATGGAAAACAGTAAAAACAAAGTAGGTTTTAAACCCCCCGTACCCCATCCCACCCACTTCCCCTTTTTTGTTTTTGCTTTTTTTTGTTTGTATGTTTGTTTGTATTTTCTGTTTGTATGTGTGTTAGACTCATCTTTTTATTATGTCTTGTAATGTTTATTTTGTTAGTGTGCTGGGTGTACATACCTTCAAAATGATAAAAATAAAAAATAAAAAAATAAAATAATGAAAGTTTAAATTCTCACAGTGTCAGCGAGACTTTCAGCCTTCAGTTTCTGGTCCTTTAGTGCCTGCTGCAAAGCCAAGATCTCAGACTTATGCTCCTTCACCGCCTGCTCCACAGCCTGACGGGACTCAGAGCTGCGCTGTTCAGCACGGAGCCTGGAGAGAGATGGAGATATTACCATTATATTATATTAAGTAAGTACAACATATTCTTTGAAATAAGTTAAAAGTAAAATGATAAACAAACAACTGGGCCATTTGGTGAGTCAGTTGAAAAATAAATAACTGAGTGAATCTGTTAAATATAAAAAAATAAATGTCATCCCTTTTGAGAAATCACACTAGAAACCATAGCTACTTGTAAAAATGAGAATGGTTAAAGAAAAAAAGGTGTATTCCAAAGTTATCGACTTTGCATTTCTGCATGTTTAAGAGACACAAACACAAATGCAAAAACAATGTGAAATATCTCCTGCCTTTTAGTGCCATATGTTCAAATTATGTAAGATATTTATTATTATTATTATTATATTATTATTATTATTATTATTATTATTATTATTATTATTAAACTTTTTTTTACCTCAATAAGAATTAGACATTTACAGCTAGACAGGGAGAGAGTGAATAAGAGAAAAATATTACATTAGTGACCTCCAAAGGCATCAATAAAAAAATAAATAATTGAGTGAATATGTTCAGTATAAAACATGCATTTATTCAGTTTTGAGAAATCAGACTAGTTAGCAACCATATCAACAGCGCCGGCTGGTCCATAATGGGAGATGGGGCACCGCACTCCCTATCAATCACGCAAATTTGTAAACATTCGTTCGGCAATATTAGTCTTTAAATCATAAATGTTGACTATAAATAACATAAATCACAAGAAAACAGCCTAATCTGTCAGTTTCTTAATATCCTGCGTTTCAAAGTACACAACTGAGCTGCTTGGGGCGATCTGAAAACAGCCCACTGGCTCCCTTCAAAGTCTGAGAGAAATCTGACCTCCAGATCCTCTAAGGGTCTAAGGGTATGATTGAGGATCATACCCTGTATGACTGTATATATACACATTTTTATAAGGTCTATGCCCATAACCAGAATCTCATAGTGAGTGTGTTATGACGGCACAGCCATGGACTGTATAAAAAAGTTTACCGTCCATGGGCGCAGCGCAGCAGCAGCTCACCTTATAAACACCTGCACAGTGGCCCCAAACCCACGTGCACAGCTCTACAGTCACAACACAAAGACAAACTCCATAGGACCTAGGAACAACCTCACATTACACCTGACACCAAGAAGAGTTTAGCATTGCTTTGGTAGCATCTCTAACAAGCATCTGATTCCCAACTTATTTAAACACGCCAAGACAGTCTGCACTGGCTTTAAAATAAACTGGGACATAAACTTGTGGGAGAGGAATTCACTCTGATGTCCAAACGCAACCGTGTGGATGTTGCAGGAACTCCAATTCATTCATTGCAACACCCCCAAAATTCCAGACGAACAATCTAGAGAGTAAATCAGCAAAAACATAAGTTACCAAGCTATTTACCTTGTTGGAAACTTAAAATGTGATTTTCTACAAAACAGACACTGAGTTCATATTATGTCCCAACGCAATGCTCGAGTGTTAATCCCGAAGTAAACAAACCAAACACAAGCACTTCTTACCTCTGGTCTGGTTTTCTTGATCCAAAACAGACTTTATGAGTCAATATAATAATACATCCAAATGTATGTCCCAAACCTGTTCCCTGTCCTGTAAATAAACCTATGACAATATATTGCAGAATTTGTGACAAACACTGTAGGCCTCTACAGATTTCTTTCAGTCTTGCCTGAGCGAGTGTTTCTTGGAACAATAATACCTTACTAACATTGTAATATTATTTGTCAGTCAGTTATGTATCTATCTGTTGTAAAAATAAGAGTAGCTTGAAGTATGTTATCAAACATTGTAATTTTTTCTCACAGAATCCCTATTTTTCTGAATATTTTTTAGCTATAAAATTAACTGTAATTTAATAAATGTAATGCAGAGCTGTTTAAAGTCATTGTGTGGAACATTCCAGGTAGAGCAGTGACATATCCATAGAAACAAGCAGGTGACGGACCCCCAACCAAAAAGTTACATAGCACACTTTTAAGAGAAAAGGAGAAAAATATTAACATTAGCGACCCCCTCTTATTATACAGATGAGTCACCTGTTCTGTTTCTCATTGTCCAGCAGTCTCTGTACGTCACGCACACGTCTCTCAGCCTGGCTCTTCTCCTCCTCCAGAGTGGACCTCCAGGCCTCCCACTGACGCTCCTTCTCCAGCATCTCATCGTTCAGGGACTCCAGTTCCATCACCTGCTCCTCTAGCATGGTGCATGTGGTCTTCAGGGTCTCCAGGTTCTGAAGCAAGAGTCAAGATAAGTATCAAGTTAATGGGTATGGTATAAGAAAGGTGTTACAATATGTGTTGTCCTTTAATAGGTATGGAATAAGAGACATTTCACACAAGATGAGTAAGGACATGAGACTGGGTCCACAAGAATGAGACAAGAAGAGATTTTGACATAACTATGAGTTTCAGTTGACACTTTTGGCTTAAAAAAATGTGTAAGAAATTTACATATATGCATTATAACAAATACTATTACTCACAAAAGAAAGGAAAACACACTGCATGCTCAAAAGGGAGTGAAAGTAAAGTAAAAATACTTATTTGCTCTCACCCCCATTCAATATTTACACCAAATGCAGTATGACATCTTACCATTCCAACATATATATATAATTTTGTTTTTTACTTTTTAATAATTATAGAGATGATGATACTACCTTATGCTAAATTGCTGTTACTCATACATATAATACACATATACATATAAGTTAAATACACAACATTTCTCAGGACTCCGCCATATATTTCACCATCACTGCTTTATATTTTGCTTTGAATTGGGGAAAGGAGTAGCATTGTCTCAAAATGTATTACATTTATTTTTATTGTCTCCTTATGTAAACCATGTTTGGATATATTGAGCGAAGATGTAATTTAGTTAACTGGACAACAATTTTCAGAGTAGCATTATTATTTTCATTACAACTTCTCAAAAAGATAATTAACAAATCCCAATTTTCCATATGTGTGCAGAGAGAATTTGATTTGGTATGAGAACTTATCCTATCCCTATCCATTCTACATAAGAGGATTATTATGTGCCGCTATCTGGTAGCCTCAGGACTAATCAAGTTTATTATTTTGTCCAAGGCACAGCAGTGTGCTCTAATGAGAGAAGGGATTGTACCACAGGCTTTTAGATCAGAAGGCAAATACTCCACATACTGAACAGGACAGATACATTTAAAATCTTTACTTCTGGTAAAAATGAACACTATTTTCTGCTATTTGTCAGTACCTGCTCTACATTTTAGTAGCTATAGCAACAGAACTACTAGTGCCACCCACGGACATAGTTCATCATTTTTTTAAAAGTTATTTTTTTTACAAAATGCACTAACGCAGAATGATAAGAGAAAAATGTTTGCTGAAAATATTGGCATGATTATGTAAACATTCAAATAAAGTATACTGCAACTATATATTTTAACTTTTACAAAATACATTTAAAGCTGGCAAAGACTACTTTAGCTGCAATCACAAATGACTGTAATGATCCAGACCCTTCTAGCTTTCAGTTTTCTTTTAAAAAACTAAATTATGCAAATTTGTACAACACTGGGCCAGTACAAATATCCAAGTATATCCCTTCTATCACCATCTCTACTACAGCTGCTAGTGTGATGTGTAGTTAAAGATAGCTGCAGTATTGTTTACTTGCACAGAATGCTCCAGACTCAGCCTCCCTTTGTTTTTGTTTTTTTATTTTCACATGTTCTGACAAACCCTTATGCAAATTCAAGGTCCCCGTTTTTCACACTCACACAAAACATGCAAAACATAGCTCTGCAATGGACAAATATACACAATAATTGCATATATCCACCCTCCAACAACAACATAAGCTTTTATTGAGGTTCAAAATACCAAATTATAACATAAACAACTAAACACTTGGCCACTGAGTCTATTGTTTTTGTAATTAAGGATCAACATTACAACATTGTAGTAATATTTGATTTGAACATCATTACCTCATATCTGGGAACACATATTCCATATATTGTACCTTTAAAGCTTACTACATTGCCAAAAACTACATTCCTCATTTAGGAGGAAAGTTGACTTGCAAAATCAATTGTAGCTTTGGTTACAGAAGGAATTTAGTTTTATTTTTACATGTTCTGACAAACACAGACCATTATGCAAATTTCCTGCTTCCTCTTTTGATGCCCACACAAAACAGCTTTAATTTCTAACATTGCAGAGTGTTGAACCACCATAAACATGTCCAAATATAGCCCCTCCAGCACAGCAGCCTCTGAAGTCCACACTATCTCGACCTGGGAGTGAAGCGATGACACATGCCGCCCACTCGTCCCTCGTCTATGACTTAGGCTGGTTACACAACGACCCAGCGCGGGCTACTGGACACCCACACATGTATCCTCCCACAATGCATCAATCTGAGCCCAGCCTCCTCTTCCTCCTCAGCAGAAGGATCCAGAGCTTTCCTGAGGATTTCTGGATTTACGTTGAACACCGAGAGCATCAGTTTGTCTAGGTCATGTGTCACTGCTATCGATATTGTGTGCAAATGCCTGAAAATGAGTGGGAGTAAACTTAGTGTCTGACTCAAGGCTCAGGTTGGAAATAGTAACAAAATGACAACTTCTATATTTGGGATAATTCAAATTGAATTTCAAGTGCTGAGGTGGAGCTGTCATCGCAGAACTCAGAGTAATAATGTTTATAAGTAAAGCAACAGTAGCTCAGTTGGTGTTGGCGGTTCAAATCATTGAACATTATTGGCTGAGCGGTCAGATCCATTGACCCACAGGTTGCAATACCAACTCCCACAGATGAATACTGTCTTGTGTCTTTGGGCAGGACATTTAATCCATGTTGCTCCCAGTGTCTGGTGTATGAATATGATGAAAAGTGATTTGGGTGCCCTGAAGGTGGAAAAGAGCTATATAAAAATGTGTTTACCATTTACCATTTAAAGTTATGGTGAACTATGTTTTCCAAATATTACTGTTGATAAGACCAGTAACTATCCAATGTGTACAAAGACAAATGACTAGAGGTGCTCAAAGTAACTTTTCTAGTGGGGTCCACCACAGGATTTCTCGATAGAGATTGTCCAGTATCCAGTTACAGGAGATTTTATTGCTAAAAATATTACTGTGATTGGGAGTCGCCTCTTCACAAATCTGACCTGTAATTTGGCCTTGTGGGATCAGATGCTTATTCCAATGAAGATAGAAAGTTTAATAAATTATGGAACAGTCTAGGCAAAGCAATGACTTCTTCATGTAGATAAGTAGGTGGCGATCCTACATCAGAAAAGATAAAAAGTATATCATCATCTCTTTATTTCAGACTCAGGATCCGTATACTTATCCTTGTAAGAAGGAAAATTACCCATCCCTCAGGGCAACTGGGACAACATGTGCAGTGTCTGGAGACCTATGTCCAAATCTTTAGCTAGACTTGGTCAGGTGGACCACTTAGCTGGAGGAGGAGGATTTTGCCTATTGTTCAGGTTTTGGGTTGAAGTAGAAGCAAAGAGGAAGAGAGAGATATTGAGGAAGCCAACAGTTCTGAGGACCGTTGTAGGTGGCATTTCCTTGAAAATAATACCAGTCTCTTTCTCACTTATTTAGATTTTATTATTACAATTCATAATTTTTCCTCTTTGTTATTATATTATATTTTGATGTGTGAGCTACTGTGTCCAAATAATTTCCCTTGTGGATCAGTATAGTTTGTGTAAATCTAAGTCTAAACTGCAGGAGGCTAAATTTCAATGAGTATGGCTGTGACTGGCTGACAAATGTGTAACAAAAATATGTAATGTTAAATAAGTAAAATATATTACAATAAAACACACCTGTTTCTGGTTGTTCAGGTGCATTTCACGGTCAGCCACCTCTCTCCTGAGCTGGTCCACCTCTTGGCTGAGTTGCAGATGAGCCTCTCTCTCATCCGTGGCGTCATCCAGCTGTTTGGACAGGTAAAAGTTCTGACGGTTTAACTCGGCATTCTCCTGGGACAGTGAGGTCAGTTGCTCCTCCAGGTCTGTGATCACCTGGAAATACAAACATTCAAAAGGTCAGTCCAAGTTTTTATAATAGTAGAGTCTTACATAGAGTTCATAGGCCCATAATATTCTAAATCAGCTTTTTGAGGACCATGCTTTGATATGATGAAAAATATTGCTGGGTTTCAGGTGACATTACAGCATTCTAGAGAACGATATTAATTAATATAGATACAATTAATTTACCTTTTGGATATGTCATGGTAAAATACAATGCATCCAATAGGGAAATCTGGCTCTTGCCCTCCATCTGAGAGTATGACATTATCAAGTATAGAATCCGAAAACCACCAGTACCTGGACCTTCTCATTTCAAGACTGTTGGAGTAATCTTATATATTCAGAGCGTGTCCTTATAAAGATCTCATTACACTCAGTTCCACCATATAACAACCAATTAACTTAACACGCTCTCTATGGAAATGTAAGTACATTGACTGGAATATTCCACAGTATGGCATCCATGTTACACTTATTCCATTACAGGTGTTTTATTACTTGAACATACCTTGAAACACATGCATTCCCACTGGGACTGGGATTGCCTCTCCACACATAATAACATTTCCATAGAGACAGGCAGTTACATAGTACACCTTTAAGTCAAGTTAGAATAGTCTACATTTTGCTTAAATTAATTTGTAATAGGTAATAGTACATGAGTAATTAACAATGTGATTGATATTAAACATTGTTAATTGTTATAGAATGTGTGTTTTTACCATGTTACAATGTTGTTCCCTCATCAAAAACATGTTGCATATAGTATACTTTAGTCTGAAGTTGATCTAGACCTAGCTTCCCACGCAGTCAGTCTCAAGTTTGCACATTATTACATGATTCCCATATCTGGGTCAGTGATATAATGCTGCAATCATTCTTGCATGAGGTCGGACTTACTTTTCTTTCATAAAACATCAAGTGCCTAATCGTTCATCAGCATATGTGTTCCTTTAATCAGACAGAGTCAGCTACAGCACATAGTATAGGAATAAGATCCACTTTTTCTCTCAAAACTTATCCACAACAAAAATGGGAAAATTTTTGAGGTCATGATCAATTATTGAAGGGACACCATGTAAACTGTATTGTTGTAAGGCTGAAATAATGAAACACAGCTGTCAAAATTGTATTTCTAACTATGTTTTACAAAGTAAAAATCACAACGTGTACTTTTGATAATACCAGAAAATGGCAGAAATATTGAAGCTTTATAGAATCCTGTCCTGCTGACCAAAAAGGACAAGCTCAACACTGAAGGGAGGTGAAATTAATAACTCAGAAAATGTAAGTAAAAGTGCAATTTACATTTTAAATACAGTAAATGTCCATATCATAACATCATATAATTTTTACTCCTTCTCATCTTCATGGCTGTTTTTGGGTGCCCTTTGGAAAAAGTCTATTAGAGTGTCAAAAATCCCAGTTTAGATGATCCACATCAACATCTTAATATGATAGAGATACATTTAAATTCTAAGCAATGTCTCAGTAACTATTGGAATGTCAGTAGCTACTGCAGTCTTTTGGAGCTTTTAGAGACCCTCTAGTGGTTGACAGTTGACAAGACCCTATGGAAATGGTACCGTTAAGTTCAATACATATTCTGTATCAGTGCAGTTCTGAGGGCAGGCAGACAGACAGCAGCCTCTCAGTAGTTTAAGTCAGGCGGAGGAAAGTAGGAGCAGAGATGTGCGTCTGTGCTCACTATAATCATCTGTCAGAGTGATCTATAGAGCCACTCAAAAAGAAACCAACTCATGTCCGGATCATCTGCAACTCAATGCATGTCACTCACAACAGTTTGTCAAGAAAATTAAAGCCTGTAAGAGGAAGAAATGCAGTATCAGGGCCGGATGTTATTAAAAATACTGTGACATCGTGTGTGACAAACTTTTTTTAAAAGTGCGTTGTGTAACTTTTCCGGTGGAGGGTCCGTCAAATGCTTTTCTCCATGGAGATGTTATTTGTCTGGAATTTTTCACAGTATGGCATTAAACCTTTCTATCTTCATGGAAACCAAACCAGACCAAGTTACAGGTCAGATCTGTGGAGAGGCAACCCCGCTCACAGTCAGAATGCCTGTTTTTCTAGGTATTTTTGAGCTATAAAACCACATGTAATTGAATACATGTAAGTTAGAGCTGTTTAATGTCATACTGGGGAACATTTCAGGCAGAGCAATGACATCTCCATAGAAACAAGCAGGTGATGTACCCCCAACCAAAAAGTTGCACAGTGCACCTTTAAACCTTAACCTTAAAAGCTAATGTTGTTTTACATAAATTCAGAAATACTTGCATTTGGTTTGTATCCCATTCCTATCACAGTATTGGAAGACTTTTGGACAATAGTAAATCAGGTTAAACATGGCCATTTGACCATAGGTAGAATGGTTCATTTCTAAATACAAAAACAGTATGTTCTTAATAATAACACATTTAATTCATATGCCCCTTTTTAGGACAGACAAAGTGCTTAAATAATAATGACACCCTGAGCTATTGCAGGATCTTAGCCATAGAGGTTTCATCAGTCTCCAGGTGATAACAGTAGCATACGCAAAAACAGTTTGTGAGTGGCAGGACCTCAAACCCTGGCCAAAGTAAAGACAAAACAACAGATATTTACACTATTTAGGGTATTAAAGAGTTACAGCAAAATATTGGTACATGATTAGAAGTCAAAAAAGGTATTTAACTAAGTATTAGTTTTAGTGGATTTCCTAAATAATACTTGCTAGTAATAGTTACTCTGACAGTCCTGCATGTATTACAAACTCTACTGCCACTACCTCATACCTTCTTGAACATGATTGTGAAAATACTTACTAGTACTCCTAAACAGTGCAAATGCAATAAGCTTACTATTAGTAGGACAACACCTTATAATAACCTTTGTATTATCACTACAACTACTTTTGCAACAAACTCCTTACTTATACAGCTCTTTTCCAGATGCTCAAAGACAATTTCTGAGCATTATTCATTCACTGAATACCTGGTGGTGCTAAGTCACTACTGTAGCCACAGCTGCCCTGAGCCAGTCTGCGCAATTGGCCCCTTTGACCATCACCAGCATTCATGCTCACACCACTTTCATACTATCAAATATTAAACATGGTCACTCTGCCATTTTGTTAAGAGTTGCTACATTTGAACATCAGTTTCAAGCAGTGTTACTGGCATAAGGAAGAGTGAGAAGTGAAAAGAAAAGACGAATAAAAAGATCCTAATAATCTTGGAATGAGCATGTGATTTTTTTTCCCTTCTTTTTTGATAGAGATGGGAGACTGAGGCCATGGGCAGTCTGTTCCAGCAGGATCAGTGTTGATAATTGTAGCACTCGCATTTGTTTGTGTTCACGACAGAAATGCTGAGAGTAAACTGAAGAGTGATCTCCACGCAGTCATTCAGGCCCAACAGTGTTCAGATTATTGAGAACAGCTGTGAAACGAGCAGCGTAACAATTATTTACTCTCCAATCAATTCTATTTGGATTACAGTGAAGCTGATGATATATGGTTTGCCATTTGTGGAAAAAAAAAAAAACCCTTCGATGACAGGATAGTTTTAGTTTATTTAAAGGCCTGCATTACTCTGATCTATGTTATAATGTTGTTTCTTCATCACGAACATACCTGGAGTTGTGTTTTGTTTCATTCACATGTTTAACACAGAAATCCTACATATTTAGGTTGAGTTCTTCTCTCAAACAAAAGGTAAACGGTAGCTGATAACTTGAAAACTACCACTACATGACATTACAAGGTGGAAGAGAGCATTTTGACCTTTAGATATGTAAACGGATTAATAACAAAGGATTACTCAAAGGTGTGAATAAAACAGAATACAGCTCAAGGTATGTTTTTGATGAGGAAACAACATCTAGCATGGCTTAAAGATCATATTAGTGAATTTTGTGTAATATAGACCCTTAGTATATGACTCACTGCCTTGCCTGAACCAACCTTTAATAAGAAGTTAATCTATCTTTAGTTATTTTTGAATTAGAAATAAAGAAAGAACCCTTGCCAACCTCCAACTAGTCCCTAAAGGCCTAAGCCTACTATTAATACATTTTCAAATATTCTGTGTTCACTAAATGTGCAATAAATTAGTATGTATTCAGTTTTAAGATGTACTTTGTCATTTTTCTGCTAGCAAATCTGCCACTTGCTTGTCTCCAAGGAGATGTTTATTGCTTAGCCTCAATAGGCTTTAAACATAGCTATCTTCATAGAGATAAGCAGATGACTCTGCTAGGTCAGATCTGTGGAGAGGTAGGCCCGCTCACTGTAAAAATGCATGTTAATGAGCAATATAAACACCTGGAATCAAATAAATGCAATATAGAAAGGTTAAATGCCTGTAGAACTTTCTTGGCAAAGCTATAACATCTCCATGGAGACAAGCACCTCTGAAACTCTTCATAAGTGATAATTAGCATTTTAATGTGCAGTGAAGAAATGACGGGATATTACATAACATGAAGACAAGCTAACAGAATCTGGATTAATGTACTCCAAGTAATGCCAAAGTGAGCATGTACTTTTTCATTGAGCTATTATCTGTAAAGCATCTGACTTACCGCACAGCTGTCCCTCAGTGCGTCATACTTGCGCTGGATCTCATCTCGGTGTGCCTACAGCAGTAAAACATAACAGATGTCAGAGTCTTATTTAAACATATTAAAGGTGCATTGTGTAACTTTTCTTTGGAGGGTCCATCAAATGCTTTTCTCCTTGGAGATGTTATTGCTTTGTCTGGAATGTTTCATAGTACGGCATTAAACTTTTCTATCTTCATGGAGGCAAAACCAGACCAAGTTACAAGTCAGATCTGTGGAGAGGCAACCCCACTCACAGCCTGAATGTCAGTTTTTCTAGGTATTTTTGAGATATAAAACCAGCTGTAACTGAATAAATGTAAGATAAAGCTGTTTAATGTCATGTAGTGGAACATTACAGGCAGAGAAACAACATCTCCATAGAAACAAGGTGACGGACCCCAACCAAAAAGCTACATAGTGCACCTTTTAAGCTGTACCCTGTCCCAGTGCCTGCCTCACCCTGAGCACAGTGATCTCCTCCTCGGCCTCAGCAGTGGTCTCTTCCAACTCAGTCTTGGCGTGTTGGAGCTGCCCCTCCAGAGCGTGACGTGTGGCCTGGAGCGATGTCACCTGCCCCTCTCTCTCCTGGAGCGACAGGGTCAGCTCTGTTACCTGCCGCTTCAGCTCCAGCTTTTGCTCCTCGTGTTCCAGACCGATCTAAACACACCACACACATATTACACTGATGGAGTAATGCAAGATCATACCAGCAGTAGGACCGAAGTGGATTTTAAACAGGACAAAACAGTCACTGTATGTGACGCAGTGGTTGAGCTGAGTTTATGCTGCGGCTTTTAACTGGAATGGAAAACTTTCATTGTTTAAGACACCTCTCTTGCCAATGAATGAGTGAGTGCATATGGAGAGCTTCATCAATTTTCTGTCAACCCATCAAATTATTTCTAATGTGCCTTACTATTTGTAGTCTTCTTCAATGAAAATATTTAGAAAGAGTAGCAAAGGAAAAATTCTGTTCTGTACACTGCACAATTCTGTCAATTGACCAGAACTGAAGAAGCAGCTTGGATGAGCTGGAAAAACTATTAAATAAAAGCAAAAAAAAAACAAAAACACACAAACACGCACACACACAAAAACACAAACTTTTACAAATAGTACTTTCCAAATGGAAAAATTCTATGTGTACTATACGTACGATTTTATTTAATAACACTGTCTATGTGATAAATTCACTTGGCCAGATTAAAATCTGTGAATATAATTATAGATGGTTAATTACTTAATTAATGCATAATTATTAAGCCATGATGAATTCAGTAAGTAGTTGGAGTCTTACAGTTTACTATGCATTATTATACATTACTATACCTTACCTGTCATGCACTTTCATAGCACATAACATGTTTCAAGAGAAATTCCAATTCCTCTCACCTCTCTGAGCCGTGTCTCCAGCTCCATTACGCGGCTCTTGTTGCTCTGTTCCTGCTGGCTCATCTTCTCCAGATGTTCCTCCAGTTTGGCGTTTTGGGCCTCCAGCTTTCCAGCCTGAGACTCCAGGTAAAACTTCTGCTGCCGGAGCTCTGAGATCATCTCCTCCTGGGCTTTCCTGACAACAGCAGCAAACATATCTTTAAGAGACGTGATTCAGTCTGACTCTGTGTGGGACATGAACAGCCCCCAGACAAACAGCTATTGTGTTTATTATATCATTTATAGAGGTGAGACTGACCTTCACATGACTTTGGTAAGTCAGGTTCTGCACACTAAATGCTTTTGCAATGAAAATGAATGTTTATTGACCATACTGCATCGTCAGGGGTCTCATGAAATCAAACAGGATTTAGCAGAAATTCTGCTGCAGCCGGCCTGTGACAGTAGTTGGTAAATGTCATATTTGCATTCAGCACTTACATATTTTTCTGTGTGTAGATGCTGCTGTTTGCTGCCAGTTTGTTGGCTTCTGTCAGCTCAGCAATCCTCTGCTCCAGATTGTTCATCTTTGAATCCATGGCATTTATGGTCTAAAAAATATGAAAAAAATAAAAAAATTAATAAAAAATAACACCAATATATTCTTCTATTCAAACATCTTAGGATATGTTTGCTTATATCACAAAAATGTGCCTAAGGTGGACTATGGTCATTTGCTCTGCCAGAACTTTGTTGCTGTCTATGGACACACTTAGTATTTATTTACGGATTGATTTATTTACAATTCTATAATATAGAGTCACTTTTGTCACACCCTAAAGACGAAGCTTACCATATACAAAAATTGTTAGACTGACTACTTATTTAATCCAATACCAAAACATGCATAATGTGTAGTTTATTTGCAAGAGGCAGCCATCATCATTAGCCATTAGTTGTTAGTTTTTCAGAAATGTAAACATGTAGTGCATCATTTACTAGCTACGCTACACTAGCTGTCGGCTAACTCTTTTGTGACTTATAGCTAATAGCTGCTCATCTGTTTCAGTGGTAAACCAACTAATGACAAATGTTTTGTTTACACACAGCAGACGTTAGCATTAGCTTGAGCCTCTGGTCTGTTAGTCTATTAACATTACATATAGTGTTAAATTGCACTCCAATAAATCTGCAGTTGGCATTCACAGTGTTATTAGGGGAATGTATGTCAGTGTGATAAGATTTGAAAGTGTGTCATTGCCAAGCTGCCGACCGCTTACCGCCTTCTGTTCGCTGATGATGCTGCACTTCTCGCGCACCTCCTCCTCATATTTGCTCTGACTGGACTCAAGCATCTCTTTGTCGGCCATGTCCGCCTTCATCTGGGCCTCCAGCACCTGCTCCACACAACCACCAGAGCTTCATTTAACACCACGACACAAGGTGTGTGAGGAACCAGCTATAGGCC
This sequence comes from Boleophthalmus pectinirostris, assembly GCF_026225935.1. Classification (NCBI taxonomy): domain Eukaryota; kingdom Metazoa; phylum Chordata; class Actinopteri; order Gobiiformes; family Gobiidae; genus Boleophthalmus; species Boleophthalmus pectinirostris. The sequence goes on from NW_026571353.1 coordinate 11,695,837, forward strand.
GAACAAAACTCAAGGCAAACCAAACTTAGCACATAACAACACTTCCTCAATCTGTTGACAAAACGAATACACCCTATCTATTAGGAGTGGAAAGAATAATCAGTCTTCCATTTCACTGACTCTTTGCAAAGATTCCGAATTGATTCATAAAAGTATACCTAAACGGTAGGACTCTACTGGAGCAACCAGTCAGGAGCAGTGGGGAAACACAGTGCAATGGAATGGGAGGTGCCACAGAAGGTGAATCTGAATCTCTTCAGGAGGACCTAGCTGAAGGCAGTGGCCTATTGCACATTTTTAGGTTGATGTTAAAAACCAGAGCACTCAGTGGATAACACAGGCAGTGTGTTGACTTGTGCATTGCAGCATATGCCTCTATTGCTTAATTGAGACTGGGATAGGGCAGAAAAAAGACTATTTATATGTTTTGTGATGTGATATGCATTTAATGAGCATCCATGTGTATGTTATGAAACAGCACCTTTATCTTGTCTTCATAGAGCTTCTCCTTCTGCTTCAAGTGGGTCTCCAGTCTTTGAGCCGTGGACTGTGTTTCCCTCAGGTTCTCCTCCAGCTCCTGCATAAACATCAAACACATGGGCTTATTTATAGAAACACTGCCAGATATTAGGAAAACATGCAGCCCTTTAGACAGCTGTTGAGGTTGACTTTCCCTGTGGCCAAAGCAACACACTTACCACTTTGAAGTTAAGATTTTCTGACAGAAAATGCTGGACAGTTTGCTCCAGAGGGACGGTCTACTGTGATTGGTCATTCATAGTGATGATGTTTAGGAACAGGTTTATGATTAAGGTCAGGAACACAGTTATGGTTAAAGGGACTATATTACACGATTTTCTGATCTATGTTATAATGTTGTTTTAACACATGTTTAACACAGAAATCCTGCATAGTTAGGGTGAGTTCTTCTCTCAAACAAAAAACACTGAATCTTGTGATGTTGTGTGGTCATAGAGAAAGTGCTCAACTGTGTTTTTAAACTCCATACACCTTCACTGAAATCATCTGAATAATTTCAGGCCAGGAATTTCAACTCTCTACAAACAAAAAGTAAAAAGACAGCTGTTAACTTAACTTCATGACATCGCAAGGTGGAACAGAGCATTTTAAGCCTTGGAGATGTAGGTAGACTAATAAAGCAGTGTTACTCAAACATGTGTGAATGAAACAAAACACAACTCCATGTATGTTTTTGATGAGGTAACAACATTATAACAAGGCTTAGAGTTCACAAGAGTCAATTTTGCGTAAAGGGATGAGACGTTTAAGGTTAGGAGTTAGTAGAGTTCACATCAATTTGAGTTAGCTTATTAGAAAAGAGGTTGCACATCCAAGGCAAAACATATGCTAATGGGATCTATATTAAACTGAAAAAAATTATAATAAAATAAAATAATGTCACAGTTATGCACAGTTAAAGGTGGACTGTGTAACTTTTCTGGTGCCTGTTTCTATGGATATGTCATTGTTCCATAGTATGACACTAAACAGCTCTACCTTGCATTTAATAAATTAAAGATGCTTTTATATCTCAAAAATATGTAAAAACAGGCATTCTGATTGTGCGGGGTTGCTTCTCCACAGATCTGACTGGTAACTTGGTCTGGTTTGGTCTCCATGAGCATAGAAAGGTTTAATGCCATACTTTGAAACACTGCAGACAAAGAAGTAACATCTCAGTGTGGAAAAGCAATTGATGGATACTACACCAGAAAAGTTACACAATGCACCTTTAAGGATCCTTGGTACAAAGTCTATAAATATTAAATTTTGTAACTTTAAACTTTTTTTTTGCCCTGATTTTTGAACACTTATTAATGTATGTACATCCACTTTTGCTTTGTTGTTTGCACCATAACCTTTACACATTTTAAGAAGCCATGCAGGTTACATTTTTAAAACACGTGTCCTAAAACCAAACATTAACGTGCTTGTTGTTGGATTGCTAAATGACATTTCACATGGAGGCCCATGTGACTCTAATAACCAGTTTTGGATCAGCTCCTGTGTGTGTCAGCAACATGGAAAATGCAGCGATAATGAGCTTTTAATACACTGAGTCACAGCAAATTTACATCAGAAGACATTTAAATTCCATTAAACTCACATCATTTATTTAGCCAGATTTAACTAAAGAGTAAAGAGTGGCCGCACATGAGGGGTTTATGGTTGTGGTTGGATAAGTTGGAAGTGAATGTTTTTAATTACTCCGAAACAAAAGGCAAACAGACAAGGGACAAAGTGAGGGTGAATACACCGTCAACAATTTGATAGATCTTAGAGAGTGGAGGTCACTAGATGAATTAATCTGACTTGAAAAATTAAAGAAGACCTACTGTGCTTGTTTCTCCTCTAGTTATAATCTATAATACAATACATGTGGATGATTATGCTATAATTTGCAATGTTCATCTAAAACAACGTAATAAAAGAAACAGGTCTGCTGACGTCCATGTTAGAAAACTGAGGTGTGCAATGGGAGCTGATGTTGCTGTAAACATCACAACAAAGAGTCAGCATCTTCTCACACATCATCATATTTTTTTTTTTTTCATTTGTACCAAAATGATTATGCAACACTGCTGAATACTGCATGTATCATTGATTAAGAAAGTAAAATTGCAGAAAGAAGAAAGCACAGAGCAGTGGGCATGCCTGTGGTGATGAAAACGGAGATTGATTGGCAATATGGCAACAGGAAATAAGTGAATAAATATTGCTCAAACATGCACGAATCACTCCAAATACAACTTTGGGTGAGTAAATGGTGAGGGGAAACAACTATAACATGGTTAAAAGCTCTGAAAAATGTATTTGGCATAATAGGTCTGCTTTAATAATGAAACTACTGAGATCATAAATTACATTTTACAATTAGAGCATGTTGAGTTATTTTGTGGGTTTTGGACTGACAATTGTTGTGACTATAAGCCACTAATCACTGCCAAAATATTTTTAAAGCACTTTTAATTTAATCATCATTTAATGAGGAAAGTCCCAACAGCATTTGTGGATCTCTTGAAGGAAACTCTGGTTTAGGGACACTGAAAGAAAAAGCATAAGACTCCTGTTGCATTTAAAAGTCATCCAGTGTCTGAAAAAAAAGCAGAGGTGAGTTACCATGATCTTGTCTGCCATCTGCTGAATCTGCTGGCCTTTGGTTTGGATCTCATCTTTGAGTTTAGCCTCACGACGCTCCACGATCTCCAGCCTCTTCACCTGGTTCTCCAAAGTCTTCCTTCCATCCTACAGACAAGCAAAGCAGAGGAGATATTTAATAAAATGAGCTGTGTTATACATATCCCAATAGGACTACCTATGATACAAATATGACAAACTAAATGTATCATCTTACTTAACCTGTTTTTATAAAAAGAAGTTTAAACATGGTTGTCTTTATTTTGTACAATTTTAGCCTTGTCACTGGTTTCCACTGTTGAGTTTCAAGATTTACTAAGGCATATTGGACAGATTGACAAACTGATCTGTAAAGTTGGTCACATGATAGGCTGTGAGCTGGAGATATTTGTCACAATGAGGGACAGGAGGAAACTGGACAAACTGCTGCATTCTCCAACAAGCTCCTACAGCGCCCCTCAAACAGTGAGAGATACAGGACTGCATTCATACCATACTCCATAAAAGTGTACAACAACTCATTTATATAACAGAAAACCCTGTGTCCTGTCAATCATTACTTCATCTTTGCACTGTTTTCTTTACGACCTCTGGTATATAACAGATATATATGTCTATATTTTATTTTTACTTGTACATAAACATTTATATAATTATGTCTTATTTGACCAATCTCTTGCTATTTCTGCTACGTATTTAGAATACCATTCATATGTTTTTCTTTGTTATTATAATATGCTGTGAGCTACTGTGTCCAAATAATGTCCCTTGTGGCTCAATAAAGTTTGTCTAAGTCTACTACTTGAACCCTCTATGCCAAAGTAGGCAAAAAATTATTCTTCTTAAATGGAAGTCTCCTGCTCCACCCACAGTCCATGCCTGGATGATAGCCATTCTATATTTTGTCAAAAATAGAAAATGTAAGATTGAGGACTCATTGAAAACTTTTAAGAAAATGTGGGATCCCTATTTTATTTTATTTTATTGAGTCTGTTCATTTTCCATCTGTTCCAGAATGATATTTTCACACTTGATTGATCAATTTCTATCTCCTCTCTTCTCAAGTCTGGTACATTGTACATTGTTATTGGGACTAGGTTATCTGGTAGTTGTTTTGACGATTTGTGTGTATGTGTGTTTGTGTTTTACTCAACTCTTTGTCTTTATTTAAGTAATTATCCTAACAATGCTGATATTTGAAAAATGTTATTAAATCAAATTCTGAAAAAAGGCATATACAGTAATTATTAATTATTATTAATAATTAATTAAATGATTTAACTGTAGCATCACAGTTGTACCTCTGTCTCTCGGAGCCGCCGTCTGAGGCTGTCACTGGAGTCCTCTTTGTTCTGCAGACGCTCCATGTCTCTCTCAATCCGCTCTTTGGACGCTCTCACAGACTGCAGCAGCTCTGTGGCCTCTGCACTCGCCTTCAAAGCCTGCACAAGCATTAAGCGGGGCTCATTCTGACAAGATTTACTCTATATCTTTAGTGTCTAGTTTTAGTCACCAACTTAGTCGATAACTTTCAAAGTTTAAGTCAACCAGAAAATGTATTTTTCAACCACGATTTAAAAAACAACAACAATTGGTTAAATTATTTTAATGTGTTCCTTGGGCGTTAAGTTTGTGTATGTCTGGTTTGGGACTCTGGGATTGAAAAATTGATTTTGGGCATCTAATCTCATCCTTTTCGTTCATTTATGTTTACTTTTTTATTATCCTATATATCAATACTTAATGTCAAAAAAAGCATCTATTTTAGTCTAAGCTGTAGTTTACTTCTTTTAATTTAGTTCAAGTAAGCAAAATATGAGTAGCTGTAAATTGTAGTTGATGAAATTAACACTGCATCAAGTATTAAGTCAAGCAGTATCAGATTTTATAAAGAAGTAAGGCCTTACCGAGCAGTGTTCTTTGTTCACAAATTGAGAAGAGAATAGAGATGTAACAATAAACAAAATATTGTGATACTGTATCGTCAAAAGTATCACAATAACATTGTGGGCTATCACATTATAATGAATCACAGGGAACTATATAGACCATGACGCTTTGGTGTTGTCACTATGTGCAGACTATATGAAGAAATAACTGCAATTAAACACTTTTAAATATTAATTCTTCATAAGTAACAGTACCAAAGGCCTTTTCAAAGCCTTTAATATTAAAAAGTAGCATATTCACAATGGTGTTAGCCTCGCACATTGTGAAAACTGAATAACTTATGTTTATGTTTCTATAGTCCTACCAGAAAGAAAGATCACTCTTAACATAAAATAATGTTATCTCATATTAAACTTCTTTGTGGCTGCATGAAGTATTATGTCAAGTTTATATTTTACTGTTGGAGCTACAGCAAAAAGAACAAAGCAGTATCCCTGTAAATGTTGATACATCTAATCACAGCATTGAATAAAAAAAATCCTACAAAACCTTGCTATTTTCTCTAAGCACAGAGTGTCATTTTGCTCTTCACACAGTTCGCACAGGTTTTGTAGATGCAAATAGCAATAGCATCTGTGAATCTGCTTAAATAAATCACTTCATGCGAAATAGCAATGAGTCAAGCTTATCCAAAATGTGGGCTTAGTCATCTTTGAGTATCTGAAAAGCTCGGCACAATGGATTCAAACGTATTTCAAGGCAAAAACTCCATGGGCAGAAATTATCTTTTAAACTAGGGAAAAGGCTAGTAATTGGTAATAATTAAGTTGTAAATGGAAATGTGTTGTTTGTATTCTAGCGGCTTGTTTAAACAAAAAAAGAGGTCATTGAGGTTAGAGCTTTTAGAGCTTTCCGAGTGAGTTTTATAAAGCGTGATTTTTTATTATTCATCTACTCAAACAACAAAAGCAGCCTACCTTGGTCAGCTTCTCTTGGAGGTCCTGGATTTTAGTCTGCTGCTCAGCGTTTGTCTAGAAATGAGCAAAACAATAGTTAAATGGGCTGTAGACAGTCAAACGTTGTGATTATAATCTCGCTTTGTACCTTCTCCAATTTGGAAATGACTTCCTCTGCCTCCAACTTTCCTTGTTCTTTTGCCTGAAAATACATACATTAAGTTGTGTTAATTCATAGTGTTGCCTTTATGATAAAATTGATGAGTAAACTAGCTTGTTTTAACCAGTAAATTTAGTTAAAACAGCTCTAAGCAAGAAGTCTATAAGAGCACTGGAATGGGTCTAGAAATCATTATCCTTCCGAATTATCCATTGCCCCAGTTAAATATTTTAGCATGAAAGGCGTACCAACAAGCACATTTTTCAACTGCATAATTTATATATTCACACTATATCATCTTCTAGGATCCAAAGCATTCAAATCTGCCAGCTATTCTGTGGTTTTTATTCAATAACATGTGTCTTATATGCACAATGATTTTCACAAAGAGGTGAAACTGGATGTGTTATGAAACTGACTAGTTAAAACAAGCCTCATTATCTATAAACTCTTCTTGAATAAAAAGATCAAATTAGCAATCATTTAATTATCATATCTAGGCAGCCCGGCTTGTTTCCTAAATTGCTACCAAATGTTTTAAAATTTTGACTTGTAACTGATGATGTTAATGAGTTATATTTCTTAGATGTTCTCTACAAATGTTGGAGTCAAAACAAAGTCACAATTTGAATGGTCACATTTAGTAAATCACAAAGAGTGCACATAATAAGAAAGATAAATGTCCTCTACAAATCACAAAATATCCTGTCTTTTACGTATATATTTGACAATTCTGTAGTTTAGGCCTATATAAACCCTTTTCTAAATACATACAATTCATAGTCTTATTAAAGGTGCACTATGAAACATTTTGGTTGGGGGTCTGCCACCTGTTTCTATGGAAATGTCATTGCTCTGCCTGGAATGTTAAAAAAATAGATAAAACAACTGTAGTTACAACTCTAACACTTCACAATTATATAAAGTATATGCACGTCCCTTCACCCTCTGCCCTCTCTCCGCCCTCCTCCCTGCACACCCTCCCTGTTCTACACAAGTGGCTCTTGTTGTTGTCACAGTACTGACCTTCTGCATGCGGTGCTGTAGCTCTGTAGCTTTCCTCTTCAGTTCCTCACTGTTGTGCCGTGAGTCTTTGAGCTCTGCCTCGTACAGGTCACTACGGCGACGTGCGGCAGACAGGTCTTCCTCCAACTGCCGCACGGTGACACGCATCTCCTCCAACTGAGCATGGTACTCCTTATGAACAGAGAGGAAGGGACAGTCAGGAGACCACTGGGCTTACACATAACCAATACTGACCTAATGAAGTTAAGTTAAGATACACTTTTTTGTCCCACAAGGAGAAATTAAATAAAGAGACACAGTATCTGTGGTGAAGAAGTACCCAGTTTTGTTACTTAAGTAGAAGGACAGATATTGGAGCAAAAAAAAAAAACTCAAGTAAAAGTAAACGTATCACATGAAAAAATATACTTTAGTATTAAAGTACCAGTTTAAAAAATCTACTTAAAGAGTAAAAAGTAAAAGTATTATGTGCAGAGTGTGAGATCTAATAAAGCTTCAAATATAGTGTAGAATCAATCTTGTTATTCTAGCAGTTTTTATTTAGTTTATTTGTTATACTTTTATTTGCTCCAATTATGAATGTGTTGAAAGATAAACCCTCAGCCTTTTCAGCAGGTCTCAAACAATAATAAAAAATACATATTTTGCAGTCCAGTTCAAAAATGTAGTTGAGTAGAAAGTACAGATACCCACTCTCAAATGTAATGAAGTAAAAATAAAAAGTATCCACTAAAAAAAAGGAAGTAAAGTACTAGTACAGAAGTACAGATAACTAAAATGTATACTTAAGCACAGCACTTTATACTACTTTTATTAGTTTATTACATTCAGCCACTGCCACAGTACAGATAACTAAAATAACATAAATAAAAATACAAAATAAAGCATAACATATATATATATAAAAATAAAAATACAAAAGCAGTTCATAAAATTAATCTATTTATAGTCAGTATAGAATAAAAAAAAAAAAGTAGAGTGGCATATGCACTAATAGCTGAGATGTTAGGTTTAGTGTATGTTATTGTATTATTGGGTTTAAGTGTTGGTCTTAAGGGGCTGGATAGTAAATGGGTGGGTGGGCAGAGGATCCACAGTTGCAGACCTCCCCCTGCAGCTGTACTATAATGTATTATGTGAGCATTATAGTAAGAAAATATAGAATCACAACATCTTTATAGGTGCAGTATTTGTAATTTTTCTAATGGTGGATCACCTGCATGTCTCCATGGAGCTATAACAAAATTAAAAGTATCTTTCTCCATGGCAAAGTTACAGGTTAAATCTGTGGAGAGCTGACTATGCTCACAGTAAAAAAATGCAGGTTTTTCAATATATATGTATTTTTAAATGGTCACATTTTAGGCAGTCAAAGAGCTTTACAGCAAGGAACCACTCAACCATTCAAACAAACATTCATACACCAGCGTACACAGACACTAGGGGCCAGGTGGGTTATGTGCCTTGGCCAAGGACACAACCAGAGCATTCATCTTTGAGAGCTGGAAGCGCGCCACCAACTGGTGGGTCAGTGGATCTGACCACTCAGGCAATTATGTTTATGTCAAAAGCATGATTCAAACCACCAACATCAGTGGACAAATGCTTTTACAAAGCTACTTTTTATTTTTAGAAATAAAAGTAAATTAATTGTTACAATAGATAGGTAAAGCAATAACACTGACACAAGCAGATGGTGGACCCTCCACCAGAAAAGTTACAGAGAGCTGTTTCTAGTTTATCATGCTCATTACTTGCTTTTTATAACCTTAAGGGACAATTTATGTCCTCTGCTTCTTCTGACAGTTTGTACTTCGTTGTGATTGGATAAATCTTCCTGTCACTTACTTAAGCTAAAGGCTGACTGAGCGGAATGAGCGGGTGTGGACCGTGGAAAAGAAAACTGCATTTTCTGTGTGAACATAGAGTAGCATGCATTAAACAGAAACACACTGAATCACAATATAACAATAACAACATAATTTTCCAAATTGGCAATATTGTAACATAGTTATGTGTAATATAATAATTTGACTTGCAAATGTTTTAATTGGCCACTTCTAGCGCCAAATAGGCCACTTGGGTTATTTCAGTGCTGAATATTCATTGCGCTTAAATTATGTGTGCTATTTTACATTCTACATGGTAGTTTACTCAGATAACATATATGGAGAACACACAGCCTATTGAACTTGACACTCAAACTAGAGTGTATATGTTACTAAAAGAAAAACCCCTGCAAGACATACAAATATAAAAATCTTCTTTGGTGTGAGTCAACAATATGGAAAACAGCTGAATGGCCACTCTTTGAACAAACATGGATCAAAAGCATGTCTGAATCCAGAGCTACAGAATATCAATGCAGGAGAGGCCTAAACAGGGTTAAGATTTGATAAGCCAGAGCCACTTAGAGCGCGTCTCTTAAGTAGTCATTAGTCACAAGCTAATAGATTAAAATTAAACCTCCGTGTTGGGTTAGGGGGCATAGAGGCCTGTCTCTCACCATAATACAAAGTAGCATCCCTGTGTTTCCAGTGGGAGGGTTGTGCCTTAGCCAAGGAGACAGCATGAGACATGGTCAAAATACTGTTCAAATTGTTTAACAACAGTGAAACAGCAGGTCAAATCTGTCTGACATAACTAAACAAAACACAATTAGAGTGCACTGACTACAGAGGCGGAATAATGGCACTTAATAAATCACTTCAGTACCTGATTCTAAGTACTTATCTATGGACACAAAACAATACTTAACGTTCACAAAAACAATTTTTTCTATCATCAGGTTCATAAATGTGACATATTTTGTAACTGTACATCCAAATAACGACTCAGTGTACTAGCATTAATTTTCAGTTTTAAATTTTGGCTCTTAAAGGTTGTATAGAGGATTTTCCAAGGAACGAGAAATCCAGCGACTGTTTGTCCTTTTTCAAATGTTGCGCATGCGTGAAACCACCCCCCCTCCCCTACAGCTCCCTACGTAGAAACGCCTCCTCCCGCCTCCTCCTTACGCCAGAAACAGGTTTGTTTACAGCGCGCTGCACATGACTTGTAAACAACTAACTACAGTGTTGGTTAGGCAAGGCGGAGAAGTGAGGAGCGGGGGGAGCGGGTGCGCGGACATTTCGTGCACGGACGAGAAGTGAGGAGCAGGGAGAAGAGCGGAGCAGGGAACAGGGAGAGGAGAGGGGAGCGGTACGCGGAGATTCCGTGCCCGGAGAAGTGAGGAGCAGGGGGAAGAGCGGAACGGGCAGCGGGGACAGGAGCAGGAAAGGGGTGCAGAGAAGGTTGCGCGGAGATTCAGTGCGAATGAACTAGCTACAACACGCAGCAGCAAGCAGACTCTTTCTTTGCCTTGAAAATTAAGTTTTCAGACATAGAATATCGCTTTCGTGTCCTGAAAAACGTTTGTCTAGCTCTTGGAAATAAAGTACGTTTTTATAATAAGCAGAAGTGACCTGTCCAGGAGTAATTTGGCGACCAGTGCGTCAGTCTTTAGACTCTGCGTCTGCTTCAGTTGCGCCATCGCTGGAATGAATCTTCAAGAATCACCTTAGTTTGGCTTCACTGCTTTTCCCCTTGTCTTCTTCTTTCAGCAGTCTCAAAAACGAACTTTCTTTTGCGGCTAACTGCTCCTGGATTCTTGTCTGCCATTGCAACAAACTTTGTGCTAACTGCGAGGAAGATATAGGTAAAAAAAAGCCGCTAAGAACTGTTGCGTTGGTGGAGTAAACAGCGTCTGTGCGGCTTGCGTCTGTGGACTGCGTGACAGGCGTACGCAAACCACGTACCGGCGGCGCGCAGGCAAGTCAGTTACGCTAGAAATGTAGGGAGTTTGATTGACAGCCTGTCAGCTAACAGATAACGAGGCAATGTCGTTATCTATTGGCAAATGTTTAGCTGGCCCCACCACGTCCAGAGTTGATGAATTTTTATTCTCTTTTTTTTGGTCATCATAATTACAAGGCTACTACACCTCTATAATGCTATCATTGACAATTTGAAACAAAAAAAAATCCTCCATACAACCTTTAAGATTTATGACTATGACAGGCTGTGATAGCAAAACATGGGGAAGAGTGACTTTGCTGAAACACCTCACCTAAATGCTAAGTAAGTTGGGTGCACTGAAAATAACTCTGTACACAGCAAATTCAAAAGTGTGAAATTCATGGTGTTGGTGTTGTTGTGAGTAAAGTGAAGAAAATCCATATATGTTTGAACATAGTCAAGAATTATTTCAACTATGACAGTGCTGTAGAGTAAAATAAATAGTTGTTGATTCACAGTGTTGACATAAAATGCGTAGTTGTTGATTCACAGTGTTAACATTAAACACTTACAAAGTGTCTATTTTGAATATTACACTACATCAGTGTTGGGCTTTTGTAACGTTTCCAGCGGGAGAGCTACAGTCAAAGAGAGGTGCCACATTTCACCGTCCGAAGCTAAACTAAGCTAAGCTAAGCTAAGCTAAACTAAACTAAGCTAAGAGCTAATAGAGTTTGTTTTTCAGCAGAACTGAACTCAACGAGCCTCAAGTCCAAACATCTGAGCTCTCACATGCCCCGGGTCAGATTACTTTACCTTTTTAAGACACTCTTCAGTTAATTTAATTCATAATAATAATATATTTGGTCTAATAGTAGCATTGAGTAGTAGTAAGCTAACTAACCCGTGACAGTCAATGTTGCCATCACTGATGTCCATGAAAATTGGGTAAAATAGCCACAAATTGTAAATTAAGAGTAACGTTATTTAAAAAAAAAAACAACAACACTTTGTTGTAAGCCGAAAATCAATTTGCTTTTTGTTGAATTCCCGTTGTTTCTGCAGGCTGTACATCACGGGCAGCGGGGACGCTGTATACGCTCCGTTGCATGGAGTGCACTGGGCACCAGAGGAGGTGAAATCATCTCTAAACAAGGATTAAACCCGTATTTGACCGGGTCTAACCCGACACCCGCATACGCCTAAACCAGGTGAGCCCCGCTCTACCTCTGCTCCGTCTCGAGGAGACCGCAAACAGTGGGTCCACGATCTCACGCAGCCCTGATCCAAAGGCCCTCACACGGTCCTATCTCTGCCTGCACCCGGTACTGATTCTCCATTTCCAAACGAAAATCTAATGGCTTAGACACGGACCCCCGGTCTATACTGAAGTGAAGGCCAAGTTAGCATTCGTTAGCTTAGCATTCGTTTGCTTAGCTCTTCCAAGTTTTCACTGTCTTTTCCACACTTTGGAGCTGCATTCATTCGCTGTATTCACATTTAATTTAATAATAGCTTATAAACGTGCACACTTTTGTGTGGTGTTGTGGGCTTCTACCCTGTGTTTTTAAAGTTTCATTCATATGTTAATTCGCCCTATAATCCCTGTGTACATGCTGTGTATGTTTTTGGACTTTGGAGTGTCAATGGGGTTGGGATATGATGTCATATGGACGGTGAATGTATATGGGACAGATAAGGGGTGTGTCTCCAACCTTTAGCATATGCCAGTCTGTTATGGGACACGTGTTGGGACAAAACTGCTGTGTATGTTTCCATGAAGATGTTAACTCAACAGTTATGCTGGTATAAAAGGCACCCAGTTTTTCTGTGCATCAGTGGGGGAACGCCGACTGCGTTGTCAAGGGACGACCGACGCACATAGAGACGTTGGCAAAATCATGCTGAATCAACTTGAATCTTGAGACCTGTACCTGCCTGAACCAATAAAGAGACATGTCTGAGAACTTTTCTAACCTCCAAGCCTCTTTCTTAAGATTCTCTGTTCAGGCTGCCTCCAGGAGAAGCTGACAGTGTGTTGAGGTAGGACATTGTACCAAGTGGAGAATTATCAAAATTATTTAAATCAAAAGTTTAGTAGTATTCTGTAAAAATTTAATATCTTCAAGTATGATGCCTTACCCAATACAATGTCCTAACATGCTATTGACTTTTATTAAATTAATTAATTTATTTATTTGAAAAGGGACAATGCACATTAATCAACATCAAAACGATGTAAATGTGCACGAGTTAGCTGATAAGAGGTAATTTGCACCGGTAGTCCCTTTGCCAGATGTCAAAAAGGCATCCTAAAAGAAAATACATTTTTAGTCAAAAAGAGTAATGATACATTGTTATTTCTATCTCATCAGAGATTTGCAGGTGTGTCATGAAATGGTTAAATATAGAACTGAAACGTAACCTCACCAATAATTTCGTAATTGAATTTTATATACGTGCAAAGTAGTTTTAATTTTTGCCTTAATCTCATTGTAATTTCATGATTAATGGCATTTAGGTGTTTTGTTTCTTGTGGATCTTGCATTTAAAAATAATCTTTTCTAAGGGGCTACATTTTTTCAAATTACCCTTCAAGTTATTTATTTGAATGGTTCCTGTTTACAAAAACATACAGCTCATGCAACAGAATAATCTGCTTAATAGGAATAAACAAATAATAATACTAGTATATGCACCATAATATATTTACTAGATATTTACTTTTTAATTTTTATTCATGGCTCATTAAATATTGCATAGCCCATTTTGCAAGGTGGTTACTTGAATATGTTATATTTATTCTATTCTATATTTAATTTTACAGATTGGTATGGACACATTTCTTGCTGGTTGAGCCTGGACGGCCTTTCAACCTGTGAATGAAGTGGAAAGGACAAAGGTTTTTTATGTCATTGTTGACTTGGCTGAATTTGGTGAACACTTCAAGGCACTTGGTCCTCAGACTTTCACAAACTTTACACCTGTATTCAAAGAACTGTCTACAGCATGGATGTTGGATGTGTCAAAAGAAACCCCAAGAGTGAAAGTCTGACTCTTGTGGTAAATGGCTTCTGCAATGTTAATGTTTCATAATTAGCAGGACCGCCTCTATTGTGAACATTTGTTATGTTTATATAATGGAGAGAAGATCTTGTTTCAAGCAGTCAGACAAGCTTCTCTCATTTTTGGAGATGAGCATACCTGAATTCCATTCAAAACAAGATTTTGATTCATCCATCGACTGCTTGCATTGAAAAGTCCACTTTAAAAAAATTAAATAAATGACAATCATTGTGACCAACTGTTGAGGGCACAGAGAATTCCTGCTGTCAGTTGAATTTAGCAAAAATAGTATTGTGTCATATTGTTTAAATTTTGTTGACTGTATGATGTACATTGTAATAGTTGTAATACATTGTAATTGTTGTAATACAAGTAAAGTTGAAATGGAATTTTGTGGTGGTTTTCATTATTTTACATTTGTAAAAGGGATTATGAACTAGAATGACCACAGCATTTACAGTGTATTTAGTGAAGAAAGAGTTACTATTGAATAGTGTAACATGAAGAACACTTAACACTTGATGAAGTAGAAATAGTGTAGAAACATTGAAGAATTAACAGAATTGTTTAATACCATACTGTGGAACATTCCAGACAAAGCAGTAACATCTCCATGGAGAAAAGCATTTGATGGACCCTTCACCAGAAAAGTTACACAATGCATCTTTAATGTTTTGGATTTATGTTTTTCAACTGGCAACAATCCCATCTTTAGGGTTGAATAATGGCTCCACTTTTGTTAATCTGTCAGAGAAGATATTGAACTTGCCAGTTTTTGTTTCATGTGGTTAGGTCCAGTAATTACAGATATGAATCTGGGACCAGGTCAACAAATCTGCAACAGTTTAAAGGTTCTATATTACACAACATTGACTCTTGTAAGCTTTAAGACATGTTAGAATGAATGTTACCTGATTCTAGTGAAGGTGTATGGAGTTTAAAACACAGTGGAGCACTTCCTGTATTAACACATGATATCACACGATGGAACAGAATGTTTTCTGTTTGCGAGGAAACAACATTATAAGCCCTTTAGACAGATTCAACCACAGAATTCTGACCTGCCCTTCATTTGGAAGAATGTGCACCAAGACTAAGACTACTATACTGACTTGTGTAGTTTGCCGTGTAGTACAGGCCAAAACTATAATGAAAGTAGTCCCTCATTATGGTAAACAGTCACCTTTATATATAGCTCTTTTCCACCTTCAAAGCACTTGAAATCAAGGAACCACTGACACGTTCCACACACACATTCATACACCAGTGTACACAGACACTAGGGTCAAGGTTAAGTGTCTTGCCCAAGGAGATAACGACAGCATTCATCTGTGGGCACTGGAATTGCACTACCAACTTGTGTGTCAATGGATCTCAACCAAAGATGTTTATGCCAAGAGCGTGATTCAAGCAGTGAACCTTCAGATCAAATGCTCTACCAACTGAGCTACTGTCACCGGGGTATATACCTGTAATATGCCAGAATGTCCTGATAGTTGGTACATCAATAAAAAGAGTCTCTGAAACCAAAGCCAGTGTCTGCCCTGTGGAGTCTGTGTGGCATGTTTCTCCATAAAAGTGATAAACAGAGCAGTCACATGAGCACCATGTGGGAGACAGATGCTGCCCAAGATGAAATGCTGGATTTAGCAGTAAAAGCCCCACAGAGATAGTAACAAGGAGCACACAATACAACTCACCCAGACCGTTGTGTGGCTGTTTTACTGGCTTTTCACTTCCAAAACATCTCAATTTAGCTTTAATAAGCAACTTAAAATTATGCAATTTGTCAAAACATTCACACTGAGAGGTTCTACAGTTTAATGGTCTTAAACGGTTTGTAACTAATTTGATTGTAATAGAGCCAATTGGTAAAAGAAGTTACACTGATCATGGTGAATTAGACAAAAATGGATTAGGGGCAGACATTTTAAATAATTCATAGATTTTAGGGAAATCTTTGATAGTCTGAGAGCTGTTTTTACGAGTGTAAGAAACATATGAGTGATAAGATAAGACTACACCATCAAAAGTTGCAATCCATTGGTGATTATCATCAAGTAGGGATGGGATAATATCTGCCAGATCTTGAGAGGTAAAATTATGATAAAAAGGGAAAAGAGTTGAGACAACGCAGTTCCAAAAAGCAGTGTGACAATGACAGAAAAAAATGAAATAAATAAATAAAATAAAAAACAAATTGTGGGGCCAAAATATGAAATGTGAAACTCAAAGTCTTGTCTCTCCCGTTTGGTCAAGCTGAGTGAAATTGGTCAGTGGAGCTCCACAGTGACTGCTCATTTCCCAGTCTCTGAAGTAAATTTCTTATTCATGTCCCCCATAGATATTCAGAAAAAAAAAAAGGTTTGCAAGCTTGCACAGGGCTAATCAGCTACGTGGTGACTAATGAACAGCCGCGTTATGGATATAAGTTACTGCTAAGCTGGGTAGCCTCTGCGATGCCTTTGAACTCTTAATATTTGAATTTTTCTAAAAGTCTAGGGTGAAGATGAATGAAAAATTTACTTCAGGAACCAGACTGAACGGTCACTGTTGAGCTCCAATACAATTCTGAACTAGAGGAAAAGTGAAACCTATGAAATATGATACCACCAATTAAATTAATAAACCAACCAGAGATTGACTGAATGAACTGCTTGGCAACAGGCTAATTTTAGTCTGTCAAATCTCCCCTGATGTGCTTTTCTAATTCACATAATCTTTTCCTACTCTCTGATGGGCATCTCAGTGTGTCTACTTCACACATGAATAGCACCATATATATAGTTGAAAAACACTGCATAGTGTTTTATAACTCAGTAAGATTTTTTTAAAGGTCCTATATTATGTAAAATTGAAGCCATGTTTGAACCCTGTTACCTACTCAAAAACATACCTGAAGTCTGTCTACATCTCCAAAATTCAAAATGCTCTGTTCCAGTTAGTTTTCCAGCTACCTTTTACCTTTAATTCAGTAGAGACTGTCAATTCCAGGGCTGAAATCATTCAAATGATTCTAGTGAAAATGTATGGAGTTTAAAAGTACAGTGGAGCACATTGAGAGTTTGAAAGAAGAGCTCATACTCAGGATTTATTTGTTAAATGTGTGTGAATGAAACAAAAACAAAACTCTGGGTAGGTTTTTGATGAGGAAACAACATTATAACATGGATCAGAAAACAGTATAATATGGGCCCTTTAAAGAATGTCCAAATAATTTTGAAATATATGTTTTAAAATATTGTAATAAGCAACTCTGTGCCTTATAAACTCTGGACCAAAGCCAATGGGACTGGCAAATGGAAAGTAGAGAGTGTCTTATCATGTCAGCAGAAATTGCTTATACCAAGTTTGGCTCTTGGCAACAAAAGACAGCTACAAAGTAGTTCAGCTAAATTAATTAGAATCTAACATTTGTATGGGCATAATTCAGACTGAAACATCCTGATTGGTGGAAGAAAACTATACAAGACTCACTGTAAAAGGGGTGGTATTGCAGATGAAGACAGAAAGTGAGCTAACCACTCTGCCACTCTTTCATAATCCTATTCCCCAACACAGCACTACCACACATGATTAGATGCATAGACACTTAGTTAGCATAAATCCTGCACAAATTTGACTCAGTAGCCACCAGTCTATCAGCCACAACATAGTAGTAGTAGTAAGATGTGTGTTTTGGTGCCAGATGCCAGTGTGGCGTAAGTGTCATTCGCCTTGAATTAAGTAACGGTCAAAAATACAGTCCTGTTATAGTCAGAGCTTGTCACGACCGCCTGCCCACTGCATTGGCCTCCTCTCTCTCTCCTCTCTCTCTCCTCTCTCTCTCCTCGCCCTCCTCTCTCTTTTCTCTCTCTCTCTCTCTCTCTCTCTCTCTCTCTCTCTCTCTCTCTCTCTCTCTCTCTATCTCTCTCCTCTAGTAGGTATAGGACTCCAGTCTCCACAGCAACCGTTGCACAATGTATTGGGTGCTTGGAAACAGGGTTCGTGTAGGCTGAGAAAAACAGGTTCATTTTCTATTACCTTTTTATAAAAATTGGTGCATAATGCCAGAGGAGAGATTTTACTGTATCACTGTGTTGACGTCCTGGGGTCTGTCAGTTTTATTCTAGCAGCTGGCAGCTTAGTCACATAATCGAGATGAATGCTAGCGTATGCACTTCACACTACACATTGCAATAGAGACTTAAGTGTGCATGGTGAATTCCCAGCATGCTTTTACAAAAATGGCATTATTAACTCTGGGATGTCTCTTTAGCCAATAACATGCTATGTTAACGAAAAGAGCAGCATTTCATTTATCATTTCATAGTCAGATTTCCAGAGAGTAGATTTCATTCAAATACATTCATTAATAACACCTAACCAACCAATAGTACTGCATGATTTGGGAAAAATATCATATTGCAAATTTTCTAACAGGCATTGCTTTTGAGATTAGATTTGTGATTTATGGTCTAATAGAATTTTGTTCAAAGTTCACATATTAAATGTCTCCAGAAGAATTGACAAAAAGGAATATGAACTTGCTGTTTGTGGTTGAAAATTGCATTTGGATTGTGTTTGGATTGCGATTAATCTTGCACCCTACCAACCAACTGTGCAAGATAGACCCATCTTTCACAAATACCATTATAATATAGGTAGGTATATTGGTGGGATACTGGTTAGTGATCAAATATGGTAACATGGTAACTTCAGGACGCTAGTCGTAGGAGTGTAATGGCCTCCCTACCAGAAAGGTATGTTTACAGGATCACATGATCAACAAAATGACATACTTCAACCAACTCCAAGGTACACAAATTGTTGTAAGTTGTAATTAACATGTTCTAAATCTGTCAAACAATATTACAGTAATTTTAAATACTATTTAGGGTGAAGTATCAAACTGTAGAAAAGTGATTTGAATAGTAAAGTTCAATATATTGTGTCTTTGTGTGTGGAAATCAATCTTCAAATAATATAATATAAGACATCTTTCTTTTACATGAACAATTAAGTTAGTACAGCATGCTTAGCATTTGTTCATGCCTTATTAAGACTGACTACAGTGTAATTATTATAATGTAATACCAAAAAGCTTCTCTTGCATAATAATTCTACCTATGATTTTTCTATTAGGATTGACCCGGGAAGTGCTTACATTTTTCAGTCAGAAATATAGACTCCTTTTGCAGAAATTCTACTACTTCTTCTCATAGTGACATTTCATTATCTTCAAAATAATTAGCTATCTAAAGTAAATATGTAGATATGGAAATTAACTGGATTCATGTTCTTCTCCATGTACACCTTCATTAAAATAATGAATAGATAATTTCAGACCGAGAATTACCCATCTCTACTGAACAAAAGATAAAAGGTAGCTGTTAACTTCGCTTCATGACATCACAAGGTGGAACAGAGCATTTTGAGCTTTGAAGATAGACAGGCTAATAATAAAGAATTACTCAAACTTGTGTGAATGAAAGAAAGCACAATTCTGGATATGTTTTTGAAGAGCTAACAGCATTATAACATGCCTTAAAGCTTACAAGTGTCACTTTTTCATAATGTAGGACCCTTAAAATAATCGTATGTATTCTTTTAATGGTACCTGCTCTTTGATCTCCTGAAGTTTGTTGCTCTGGTCACGGATGTCGTTGAGAAGTTGAAGAGCTTTGTCATCTTCCTGTGTCACTTCCATCCTGGCCTGCTCCAAACTGCGCTTCAAACTCTACAAGAAAAATGTACATGAGAAATACAGGACTACAGGATACAGAGAGATACAGGACTACATTTATACCATACTTGATACAACTGCTCACTCTTATGTAACAGATATGTGTCCTGTCAATTATCATATCTTTGCACTGATTTTCCTTACAACATTTTATATATAGCTGAGATATTTTTATTACTTATTTCTATTGTATTTTATGGTTACTTGTACAGTTATATAATAATGCCTTATTTGACATCAGTCTCTAATATTTTTGCTACTTATTTAGAATGTATTATTACGATTTATATTTTTTCTTTTTGTCATTATAATATGGCATGTGAGCTACCGTGTCCAAAGGATTTCCCTTGTGAATCAGTAAAGTTTGTCTAAGTAAGTCTAAGTGTAAATCAAAAAGGACTTGAATTCAGTGCAAATTTAAGTCAGCGAGGATTAAATGTCATCCAGGTAAGATTTTATTAAACAGATGAAAATTTGAGCAATGTTGTGTATTCCATTCGAAGCAGATGTTGTTCCCAATCTTTTTTGTCAAATGAGCTACTGATTATTTTAAAAAACTCATCTGAAATATATATTGTGTTCAAAATTAAGTTAAAATCGAAATAAATATTCTACTATTAAAGGTGCACTGCACAGCTTTTCTGGTGGAGGGTCCGTCATCTGCTTATCTTCATGCAGATATTCTTGCTTTGTCTAGAATGCTCCACAGTAGAGAATAAACCTATCAATCTCAAGGGACACAACTATAGGCTCCATTACAGGTCAGATCTGTGAAGAGGCAACCCTATTTACAGAGAGAATTATTGTATTTTGAGCAATAGAAACTGTGATGAATAAATGCAAGGTAAATGTGTTTAACGTCATAAAATTGAACTTTTCAGGCAAAGCAATAACATCTCCATGGAGACAAGCAGGTGATGGCTCCTCAACTGAAAAGTTATGCAATGAATCTTTAATCAGACATTTTGCTACAAAAAAAGTGAGTTTATTGCAAAAAATGTGTATAGTTTGTCTTTGTCTTCTTTCACAGTCTCCATCGATCATTTGGAATAGCATTTTTCAAAGAACTGATGATGGGCTCAGTCTTACACTGACAGACACAAAGGTTTAACCTGTTGAAGCTATCAGCAGGTGAAAGTACTGCTTAAATAATGACACTGAAACTAGTGTTGGCAAAAACACCACAATATGCGATTTGTGCTTATCTAATACACTATGACAGCTTAAAGGATCCTGCAAATTCTTTCTATTTCCATAACATTTATAGCTGCCTTTTACATATAATGAGTCACACCCCGTGGAGAGAGACTGCCAAGAGGAAGATTCTGATTAGAAATGTGAAATAAAACAGCACGCCATTAAGCAAAGCATAAATGTCTCCCACTTTTTCTACATACTGGGTCCCCACGAAGCTCTGCATGTGCCACTATAGTACAACAGTGATGCTTGTCAGCTGCTGTTGTGTTGTTTGTTAAGGTATAACTTTAACATTCAAAACAATGCTTGGTTTTGTCTGATTGCACTCTGTGAATTGCAAAGCTATCTTCCAATTGACGTCACTGAACACACAGCATGGGTCTTTATGTAAATAAGTTAATCAGGCCTAATATCTTTAATGCAGTAGGTGCTTTCTCTCCTATAGCGCTCCATATGCTTTCCGTGTAATTAAGTGAATGCCATGACATTCACACATGTGTTCTCACTTATGGTGGTGCCTAGAACATGTAAAGGCTCACGCTGCACTCTGTGATGTAAGTTGCCAGGTCCTGCTCTAAAATGGTCCTCTGTGTTTCTGAAGCCTTCAGCTCAATGTCCTTCTGCTGTAACACGGACTCCAGGTCGGACATCTTCCTCTGGACCAGAGAGATCTCCTGCTCCACCTGCAACAGAATACTTATAGTAAAATGATGTTTGCTTCAAAATATAAGTAAGTAAGATCTAGTCAAGAGTGAGTATTTAAAAACACAAAATGTCTACTAAAAGATGACACACCAAATCATCTCTAACCTTCTACTTCCTGTAAGGGAATGGACATAGCAATGTCAGCATGTATTGGTTAATTGATAATCATGATATTCAGATCAAAATATATTTGTTAGAATTATAGATTTATAATCATTAGAAAGAATAAATGGCAGGGAGTGAGTTAGCTGGAGTTTGGGAGTGACTGGACAGTTTCATTTCCTTTATGTAGATTCTATTTACTAGTATTTCTCTGTATTGCGTGAGATCCTAATCATTTTGAAAGCTTTGCCCAGCACCACGTCCCCTTTCAGTTGCTTCATCGATGCACATGGCATGTTTTTAGTCTACCATTAATTTCTTTTGTACATTACTGCCCTACTGGTTATATCACATTAACATGACTTGATTCAGGTTCATTCAGATTTAAAGTTAGTCTCATACAGGATGTATGTTGTTCTATGAGACCATTTAAATAAAAGTAATTGTTATTTGGTCATGAAGTCAGTAAAATGATAAAATTGTGATGTTTTTTTTTTCTCAGAGTAAGTAAGTAAAGCAAGAAGTGAACTGTACAATTTGATATTGTGACATCCTTAAACATAACTATGAACTGCGAGTATTTAGTTAAAACTATGCCAGGTCACTTTGTTACAGCTCTAATACAATATATCCTATCCCTTCTATGGTCCAAGACAGTTGAAATTCCCAGAACAGTAGTATTGTTTTTTTCCCTGCAGCATGTTTATGTGTTTGTCCAGGCTAGGACAGAGGAGTAGTGGCAGATGTCACTCTGATAGAATTAAGCCAGTGCCATTAAAGCATTAGGAGCAAAAGGAGCCACAGAGAAACAGCAGGAGGAGCACAGTCACACAGCACTTAGTGTATAGCACCACTCACACCCAGTCACCATATTCACAACATACAAGACATGCTCACAGCAGTATGCCATGTGTCTGGGTCTGTCTAACATGAGAGGCTAAAGAAAAATGCTATAGTTTATCATTAGAAATTGTATAATAACAGTTATATATCTAAACATGTCATGCTACAGTTTAACAACACCATAGAGATGTTATGCATTGCTGTAAATGTTTCATAATATGGTATTAAACTTATCTATTTCCAGGGAAACAAGCAGTTATGTGAAGAGCTCACGGCAAGTATGTAGTGCATATATTTTTGAGCAATACAAGCTCCTTTCATTGAATGATAGATTAAAGGTCCTATATTACACAAAATACTTCTTCACAAATGTCTCTTGAGAGCTTTAAGGAGTGTTATAATGTTATGACCTCATTAAAAACATACTTAGAGTTGTGTTTCGTTTCATTCACACATGTCTGAACAACCCTGCATTATTAGTCTGTCTACAGCTCCAAAACCACAAAATGCTCTGTTCCACCTTGGGATGTCATGTAGTAGTAGTTTTCAAGTTAAAAACTCCTTTTTAACTTTAGATCCGTTGAGATGAGCAATTCCAGGTCTAAAATTATCCAAATGATTCTAGTGAAGGTGTATGGAGTTCAAAAACACAGTGGAGTGCTTCCTGTATTACCACATGACATCACAACATGGAAGAGATTGTTTTCTGTTTGAGAGAAGAACTCAGCCTAAATATGCAGGGTTTGTGTGATAAACATATGAATGAAACAAATCCCAACTCCATAAATTTGAGAAAACAACATTATAACATAGATCAGAAAACAGTGTAATATGGGCCCTTTAATGTTCATACAGTAGAACAATACAGGCAAAGCAATAACACCTCGTTGATAATAAAAATGTAGCCCACAATGGATAAAGTCTTACCTGGGACATGGTCTGTGGACTCCCTCTGTTTAGTCTTTTACAAAGGACTCTGGTTGTGTAGAACAAGATGGTCTTATTTACAATGCAGAGTGCTCCAGTCCCTTATCTGTGAGAAAGGGAAGATAATAGAAACATATAGTGAGACTCAGTGGCACAGTAAACCAGGAGCAGGCACTCGGGTGAAGAGCCAATCCAAAGCCCTCATATAAAAGAGCCCTAATAAGGCCCTGACAGGAACTGGTCACATCAATCTGTTAATAATGCAGTAGATCAAAAAACATTAGATGGAAATTAGATTATGAAATACTGCATAATGATACTGATAATACTATATAATAATTTGTGTTCAAGCTCTCCACAATGGCTGTAAATATCATCTGTCTAACATTGAGCTTAATTAACAAAAGAAAGGCTATTTCAATTTTAAAGATGCACTGTGTAAGGGTCTATGTGTAGGTTTTATTGCTTTGCCTATAATGTTCTAAAGTACGGCATTAAACATATCTATCTCCATGGAGACAACATCACAAGCTCACATTACACTTCATGTTTTTGTACGTATTTGAGCAATAAAAACACCTGTAATTGAATAAATGCAAATAAATAAGTGTAGTTTGGAACATTCCAGGCAATAACATCTCATGGGGGACAATCAAGTGGCAAACCCCCAACAGAAAAGTTACGCATTGCACCTTTAAAGTTATACAAAGAACCAGAACAAAAATTAAATGAATTGAATTTTGAGATACAGAAAGGGATATTAATTCACTCCTCCAATAGCACATAGAGATTGTGTGGTTCAGTGAAAGAGCATTCACCCCTGAATACGAGTATCTGTAAAATGTTGTCTGTTTCTTTTCCTTTACAATTCCAATTTTCTTTCACTCATTCTCAGCCTCTCCAGGTAACAAATCACACACACAAGATGAGTAATGTTTCTTGCCCAAAAGCACAATAGAAGTACACAATGCCAACATGTCTCACTATTACATATCTGATATCTGTTGCTAAGCAATGCTGCAGTTTTTTGCTTTTGTCCAGATCTGTACTCATCACGCGTCGTGCTGATGCTATAAATAGCCCGCGTGTGGTGCCTCCTTAACCACCGCTGGATATATTTGGCATCTTTTGTGATGGAGAGAGAAGCAGAAAAAGACCCACACACACAAAATGTCTATTTAAAGCATCACCTCCCACTCATCCCCTCAGTAACGCGCTCAACCCCAGTAACATCACTATAGTGCTTTCTATTTTTCATGTTTTATCTTCTTCTCTTCCTGCAAAAAAAAAAAAAAAAGGAGTAGTAATAGTGATCATCATCATCAAGTTTGATTGAATTTCAGCTTGCTTTTTCTGCTTTTCCTCTCCACATGTCTCTAAAGATTTTTGGATTAAACTTATCACTGCCTGCCAACATATCTGGCTCGAGGTATCATTTTTATCCATCAGTGTGAGAGTTTAAACACACTAAATGATACAGTTGTTAAAAAGAGGAGGCAGAAGAAATTTTTAAGTAAAATCACAACAAACACTGCAGAACTGAAAAGACATGGCTTCTTGCTAATTCAATTAGGAGCAACATACAGGTTTTCCTCAAATCTTATTAGAGATTGACCGATATGTTTTTTTTATGGCTCAAGCTGATACCAATCATTTAGACTCCAGATAAACCAATGGCTGATAAGCTCTGCCATTTACTTGATTCTGATTATTCCCTACATTATGCTATTTCAGTTTAATACAACTGCAAACTTACACACGCCCTTGTTTTTTAACCTTTTAAAGAGCAGTGTCACATTTTGTACTGTTATCTCTTCATACATAAGTGCTCTAATAGAGCATTATGGCTATTCTTTAGACAGCAGGTCAGCCAAATTAAATATTGTCCTCTGAGACCTCTGAAACCGTCAGCAGATACATTAAAGAGTGTAAATATAATGGCCAACCGATATATCAGCCCTCTCATCCCGGTTTATAGTCCCCTTTAGGTAGGAAGGCAGCACCAAAACTTATATAAATCAGCTGACCGGATGCGTCACACCAACATCACATAACCACTAGGGGTGGCACGGTTCACAAAATTCACGGTTTGGTTCGTATTGCGGTTTAAGGTTGCAGTTTTTGGTTCGGTATGGTTCTTGTCAATTTTTCTTTTTAATCTTTAATCTCCAGAAATATACTTCATCATGTGCTATGTTAGCTTAATTATCAACAATTTAGGATACAGCATTAAAAAAGTTATAAAATTATAGTTAGTAATGTAATCATGCACAAACTGAATTTGGCTTGACACATTATTATTGGACATTATTATTGGACATAGGCAGCTGTTGTGCTTCAATGAAAAAATGTTACCACCTTCCAAACCCTCCTCAGGAGTCGGGATACTTGGTTTAGTGAGATTGTGCTCTTGGCTGCAAGGTTAAGGGCCCTGCAGCACATACGGGCACGAGGCTACAATGTGCAAGCTGTGAACTGTGGAAACCGTACGGTACGCACATGTCCCAAACCGTGACAAGCGAACCGAACGTTTTTTTTGTTTTCTTTTCATGAACCGTGCCACCTCTAGTAACCACTCTAGACTGCTAGTGAGCAATCGAAACTGTCAGGCATGAAAACAAACTCTTGGTCTGAAAAAATAACCTAATAACATAAATTATCGGAAGACCAAATTAACCTCATTGGACCAAAGAAGGTCTTAGATTTTTTTTAAATCCAAGACAAGTCTTAAGGTTTAAACTAAGACTAAACCATAACATTGCTGTGGGCCACAAACCCTCAACATTGCAAAAAAGGTTGAATTCTGTCAAATGGATAAGAGTTTTTACAATCAATACATCTCTACCTGGATAACTGAGGGATTACACAAACCCAACCACAGCATGAATGCACGATCAATTGACACCACATGAGAGGTGTCAGTTGCTTCCATCTATCCCTAGAATACTCCTTGTTCAGAAGAAAGTAGCTATGGCTTATGTGGTGAAGTAATTTGGAGCTATTATCTTGAATATGACCAATCCTCAACAGCAGTTTCCCAGTGCAGTGTGAAAGCAGGTGTCAGATCATGAGTAGTTAAGCAGAGCGCGGTGTCAGACGAGAGGGTAAAATCAGGTGATCTTCTCTACTTGGCACACGGTCTGTTCATCTGTGTCCCGGAAAATAACACTGCATACATGTGGGGTCCCATCTGGAGGGCACAGTCAGGGTCCACACACGGTTGGGTCAAAGTACAGGTCAGGATTTTGGTTGATATTCTTTATTTATTTTTATACTGCAAGTCTTTTTTATAGATAGATAGATAAATAGATTAGAATAGTCGTAGTAGTAGCAGTAGTAGTAGAAGTCGGTTAAGTGTTTCAAAAAAGGCAGACAAAGCAGCATTTGCATTTGTTTTCCAGGAAGGTCAGTTTTTGTCCAGGTACATTGTTCACTTAAAGTCATGGAAAAACAACTGCCTGACTATCTCAGACAGAAGGAGGATCAAGCTAGGCCCACTTCTGCTAACTCACTAATAAAGTGCATGTGCTCCACAGAATGCAACAGCAGATGGAGTTGGATCTTGCTGCGTTTCTCCAAAAGTGCAGGTTCACGGCCCATAATGATGTGAGCTAACAGCCCATGCAGCTAGGCCCTCCCCCCTAATCACCATCTCCCCCTGAGCAGCCACAGATAACTGGAGATGACTCTGAGCTCATTCAAACCACAGGAACGCATCTAGTTATTCAAGATGGTGGCCCTTGTTTATGTTAGCACATGTTAAGTCCTAGAAGTTTAGTCTATGTTTGATTATTCAGTGAAAAATAAAAGTCAGTTTTGGTTTTGTCCTGTTTTAGCATTGGTTTGGTCTATACATCCTTTTTATCTTTTAGACTTCAGTTAATCTTGGGAAATTTGTTATTTATTCCTGGTTAAAATGACACTACATTTAAACATGCAGTCCAGATTTAGTCTGAGTTTAAGGTTAAGGTATTATTGCCATAAGGAAATTTGTCCTCTGCATTTGACACATCCTTCAGTGTCGCTGGGACAGCTTACCAGGAGCAGACTTGGTTTAGCCTGTGTTTAGCCTTGGTTTAGTCTGGGTTTAACTGGCAAAAAGATATTAATCCTGTCCTGGTTATCTTCTGTCTTAGCCCTCATTGAACTAGTTCTTGCATACTAAAAGGACCTGTATTACAGTATTTTCTGATCTATGTTATAATGTTGTTTCTTCATCACAAATACCTGGAATTGTGATTTGGTTCATCCACACATGTTTAACACACAAATCCTGTAGATTTAGGCTGAGTTCTTCTCTCAAACAGAAAAACACTCTGTTCCACCATGTGATGTCATGTGATAATACAGGAAGCTCCACTTTTTCTTTTTTTTTTTCCTCCATACATTTTCACTAGAATCAGTTGGATAATTTCACCCATTTCTCTACTGAACAAATGGTATAAGGTAGCTGTTAAATTGAAAACTTCAGGTTCATGACATCACAAGGTGAAACAGAGCATTTTGAACTTTGGAGAATCCAGGATTACTCAAACATGTGTGAATGAAACAAAATGCACCACTATGTATGCTTTTGATGAGGTAACAGCATTACAATGGGGCTTAAAGTTCACAAGCGTCAATTTTGCGTAAAATAGGACCTTTAAATTGTAAATAAACAATTGACCAAACAATCCACATTGTGCAACTTCCGTTTTGCAGTTTGATAAACACATGCAGCACAGAAGATGTTGCCAACCAGGGAACATTGTCTTCTGCTTTGCTGTCTTCATCCAACTATTTCAGACATTTGTTGTTTGTCTACACATTCACAATTCTGCTAATCTTTTTTTAATGAAATGGTAAAATAGTCTTAACACCTGATACACTGCCAGCCAGAAAATAGTGCCGGAACATTGCTTGTGTGACCGGAGTAGTCATTTAGTTGGTTGGATAATGATTTGGACGGTGAGTCAGATTTGTTGAGGAGGAGGCGAGAGGTTGTGTCCCAGTCATGGTGTTGCTCTACATTCGGGCCCTGGGTTACTGTACGCACCGTGGGCAGCTCTGAATCACATTGTTGTAGTGGCACAGATTATTGACAAAAGCATTTCACATACTTGAAAGCCCTTGAATCTTTTGCTGTTGTCATGTCAACAACATATGTTAGATAGAATTATTTATCTCATTAGAAAAAGCTGCTGTATGTGCACCTTACAATTGCAGTCAGTAAACACAGTTGCCCCCTTACTGAAAAGTTCACAGTTTGTTACCTATTTATGCCTTGTACTTATGCTCAGACAGTGTACTTAAACCTACTAGTATGAATTAAAGGAAATGCACTTTAATTTCTTCTAGTTAAGATAAATACCCTTTACATTATGCAGTGAATTGTGCAATATCAAAAGTGTGAAATAGTCACAGTGGGCACAGATTTATGAGAACAATGTAGTAACAATTGCATGAGACTAGAGTTAGCAGTTAAAACTAAAAAATGTTCCTGACTCATGGTTCAAAATCAGGTACAGGCTATTGAATGTGATTGATTGTGGTGTAATTATTTATATTGAACTATTGTTGTGTCTCTCAATTGCCACTACTTCATGAAATAAAAATTACCAGGAAAAATAACCCAGGATTTGAACTAAACCCAAACTATGTTGAGTAAAAACAAGGACTGCAATGAGACTACTAAATAAAACATAAGCAATCATTTAGGCAAAGATGGTAGTCACCATTTAGTATAGAAACTGTGCTTTCTTGGATCTCCCATTTTTATGTTCTCCATGTTTCCTAATAAATTTAGACTGCAGAGGAAAATGCTTATACAAAACTGAGAATATTTTTAAAACATTGGCTTCAAATCGGCGTACAGAAAAAAATATGGACGCTGTAGAGCAAAATGAGATCTTTCTGTTATTTTTCTAATAAAAGATTAGAACTCCCACACATTATATTGGGCACTGGCTATTCCAAGCTTTGTGCAGCCACACAACTTAATGTTACAATGTTAGGAATAGTCACTGTAGGGGAGTTAAAATTCCAACCAACGCAACTTATGTTGGATTTGTACAAGATTTTTAGCTGGTCTAAATAAAAAACTGAAAACATTTTGAGTTAACATTAAATTAGATGGACCAGTCAAATCAGCTCATCTAAAGTACCAGGAAATTATGCCAGGTTAATTCTCTAGTAATAAGTAATTATTTATCCACTTGTTTCTGCAGTTAAAGGTGCATAACTTTTTCTAGTGGAGAGTCCATTAAATGCTTATCTTCCTGGAGATGTTATTGCTTTGTCTGAAATGTTTCACAGTATGGTGCTATTAAACCTTTCTATCACCATAGAGACCAAACCAGACCACGTTACAGGTCAGATCTGTGGCGAGGCGACTCCACTCAGAGTCACAATGCCTGTTTTTCTAGGTATTTTTGAGATATAAAACCACCTTTAATTGAATAAATGTAAGCTAGAACTGTTTAATGTTATACTGTGGAACATTTCAGGCAGAGCTATGGCATCTCCATAGAAACAAGCAGGTGACGGACGCCCAACCAACATAAAAGCCCAGTTGCACAGTGCACCTTTAAGGAAGACATAAAATGACTATATATTGTTGTAATCGTATGAGTAATAACTAAATGAATCACAACTGAATGATATCTTATTATGATGTAGTTTTGCCTTTTACCAGTCGGATGTTGATTGCCCCAGATTTGAACAAGACAGTTCTTTCTCATGTGTGCCAATCAGTATGACCCATAGCTGCAAAGTTAGCATTTTAGGGTCGAGTATAAAAGACAGACATGATAGGTGATAATTCAAAGCGCGTTACCGCTTCAATATCTCAGTCCGTCATTATCTCCAAAGCAAAGTGATGAGTAGGACCAGCGTGGGCTCCTGAAGGGGCTATTGGGAGAATGACACTTGAGAATATGCAGCGGCAGCAGCAGTCTCTATCTCTCACATCAGAATCACACCAGAAATCACATATGCTTTTACTGAACTGGTATATGAATTGTTCACTGCATTTCTATAAAAGAGACCACACTAAAGTTGCTCACTGATTTTGTTTAGGTTATGTCAGATGCTCTTCCTGATACAACCTCCTCCGTTTATCAAGGCTTAAAACTGGCACAAACAATACAAAGACTTGAGAAGGCGAGATAAACTGTGCCTTGCCTATCTAATAGAAGTGCATATTTGTGGTTAAAGTTATCAAAATTAACCAAAATTTTAATCGACTGGGTGTCCAAAATTGAGCTGGAAGAAATAAAAGTGTTGTAAAATGTTTGTAAAAACTTAAGAAATCCACAGAACCCAACAACAACAGCAGCATTTGTCTGTCCTTGAGGTAGGAGACTCTAGACCTACTTTTCTTTGCTGTGAAACTGAAGGAAACTCCAACTATTATTATAGTAAATTAGATACACATTGTACTATTAAAATTTATAAAATAGCCCTCAAAGACAGTTTTGCATTTTGTTTATGCCTTATTTCTGAATTGCAGATAACAGGTGCATGTGGTTTAAAGGTACATTTTGTAACTTTTCTGGTGGAGCATCTTGCAAATGCGTTTCTCCATGGAGATGTTATGGCTTTGTCAGGAATGTTTCACAGTATGGCATTAGTCCTTTCTATCTTCAAGGAGACCAAACCAGACCAAGTTACCAGTCAGATCTGTGAAGAGGGCAACTCACAGTCAGAATGCCTTCTTTTCTAGGTTTTTTGGGCTATAAAACCACCTGTAATTTAATAAATGTAAGGTAGAGCTGTTTCATGTCATACTGTGGAAGATTCCAGGCAGATCAATGGCATTTCTATGGAAAAAAGCAGGTGACTGACAACCACCAAAAAGTTACATAGTGCACCTTTAAGTAGAACATGAAACTATCCTTCTGTACCATTTTTTCTTCTTCCAGGAGATGAACCCTTCTCCTCCAGATGCATGCTCTCCTTGTGTGTTCCTCCTAGCTCCTCCTTCAAAGCACTTATCTCCTCCTCCAGAGCATTGGACTAATTCTTCTTCTCTCATTTGGCCAACTCTCATCTCTCATTTGGCAATCCTCTTCCACAGCTCTGTCCTCCTTCTCCTTGTGCTGCAGATGCTCCACTGTGGCTTTGAGACTAGTCTTATTCTCCAGAAGGGTCTGCTTGAATGTCTTGATAGTTTTCTTGAGAACTATCTTTTCCTTCACCCTCTCCATGTTTTGGTTGACCTTTTATTCTACCATCTGCTCTATTTCAATCTTCATTTGGCTGATCTGGTGCATCAAGCCACACCTTTGTGCATAAAAACCACCCACACCTAGGGAGAACATGCAAACTCCACGGGATTCGATAACAATTCAGATTTCATTTGCACTCTTAATGTAGTAGTGTTATTTTTTAGTTAGTTTTAGATTAGATCCAAATCAGTGACTAATGCACAATACGGACCTCAAGTATTGACATTATCTTGCAATACATACTAGTATACATATACATCATTGGAAGTTGTTTTTTACTAACCACTTGGCTTTTTGGTTCTATTTCATAGAAATTATACACTGTGTGCACAATTATTTGGCAAGTGGGTATTTTGACCATATCATTTTACACATATTCTCCAATTCCAAGCTGTTTAAACTTGAATTCTTATTGGATTTAAACATTTCAAGTGAAGTGATGTGTATTTGTCTAACAAGGGAGGGTGTGGCCAAAGGAGATCAACACCTTATATCAAGGTATAAAGAATTAGTAGGCAGCTTCCTTTCCTCAGGCAAAATGGGCCAAAAAATACATTTAAATGACTCTGAACAATCAAAAATTGTAAAAAGTCTTCAGAGGGATGCAGCACTTTTGAAATTGGAAAGATATTGGGAAGTGATCAGAGAACCATCAAACTTTTGTTGCAAGTACTCAATAGTGTTGCAAGAAAGGTGTTGAGTAAAAAAGAGGCAAATTAACTGCAAGAGATTTGAGAAGAATCAATCATGAAGCTACCAGGAATCCATTTTCCTCCAGCGCTGTCATAGTCCAGAACTGCAAACAACCTGGAGTGCCCAAAAAGTACAAGGTGTTCAGTACTCAGAGACATGGCCAAGGAAAAGAAGGTTGAAACCTGACCACCACTGAAGAAACAAGCTGAAACATCAAAACTGGGCCAAGAAATATCTGAAGACAGATTTTTCAAAGGTTTTATGGACTGATGAGAAGAGAGTGACTCTTGACAGACCAGATGGATGGGCCTGTGGCTGGATCAGTAATGGGCACAGAGCTCCACTTCAACTCAGACGCCAGCAAGGTGGAGGTGGGGTACTGGTACAAGCTGGTATTATTAAAATGAGCTTGTTGGACCTTTTCGGGTTGAAAATGGTACTCAAAATTAACTCGAAAACCTACTGCCAGTTTTTAGAAAACACTTTCTTCAAGCAGTGGTACAGGAAAAAGTCTGCATCTTTTAAGAGGACCATGATTTTTATGCAGGACAATGGTCCATCACATGCATCGAATTACTCCACTGTGTGGCTAGTCAGTAAAGGCCTTAAAGATGAAAAAATAATGACATGACCTCCTTCCCCACTTGACTTAAACCCTATTGAGATCTTGTGGTCCCTTCTTAAACAAGAGATTTACGATGAAGGAAACCAGTACACCTCTCTAAACAGCGTCTGGGAGGTTGTGGTTGCTGCTGCTCAAAAAGTTGATTGTCAACAGATCAAGAACCTGACAGACTCCATGAATGGAAGGCTTATGACCATTATTGAGAAGAAGGGTAGCTACATTGGTCACTGACTTTTTTTTTTTTTTTGGAAATGTTAGAGATGTATTTGTAAATTTAGTTTAATATAGTTGTTTACTATTCTTACAAATTAAAATACTTAATAATTAATTTTTCATTTAGCTGAGAAATAATTCACTTCACTTTTACTTTCTTAAATATCCAGGTTTGAGGGTTATTAACATTTCAGATTGACTGAGTATATAAATATAAATATTATGAAAATGAGTCCTCATAAATACAGCTTGCCTAAATACCTAGAAACCAGCCCAATCAATGCACGTGAAATCATAACCAATTCATGCATTTACATTTTACAAGACCCATTACTATGTACTGTAATGACTTACACAGCAGGTGCTTCATTGGCCATATTAAAATAGATTTCTTATATAAAAGTGATCTATTTAATGTTGTTCTGGGTAAACATTAGCATCTTATTACTTTGAGAATTCTGCACCATTTTTCTTTTCCAAACTCCCTTCATTAAGTCTCATAACATCTGGTTTCCTTCTCTCATTGTAGCCCCTATAACAATATTGTCCTCCACAGACAGTCCCTCTGAAGTCCTCTGTGCTACTTGTCCAATAGCATTCATTATTATTCTGCCTTGTAACTGCTTCATAACACCAGTCAGCAGACTCAAGTAATTTATAATCCCGCTAAAAAGGCGCCAGAGAGAGACGCATCAAACTCTCTTCACCTCTTCCTCCTCTAGCCTTGGCAAAACCTGCTGTTACCATAGAGATATACTTCCCTCCAACCATCTTGTTTAATACTTTTCAAACCTCGACTTACTAAATCAAGCAAATCACACGCAGCAATATCCGATACGGACCAATTGTGCCAGCAAAGTTTATGCAAATCAACTTCAGATGAAGGTTTGACAAACTTTTTCAGACTTGGTTAGGATTAGTAAAAAATATATAAACAAGCAATTATTAATGTATTAGGATTACTGCATAGAAATCACTGTAAAAATGCCATCCCAGTGAGTGACATGCATCGCTCTAAGTGAAAACCTGCAAATTATATACTGATACAAAGATAAAAGCAAACAAAGGCAGAGCGCTTGAGTGTCGTGACCAAAAATAGCGCCTGACAGACAAGGTTTGGGGGCTGCTGCGTGAGCAAAGTGCAAATCTCCTACTTAGGATTCACCAGTCAATCCCAGCATACTCTGAAACCTTTAAAAAATCACTGCTACTGTTCAGATTCATTGCAATTACTTATAAACTGTAGTGGATACAAGCATAAAATGGACTTACTCAGAGACTGGCGGGGATAGAAGCTCACAGCCCCTCAAACGCTGCACCTCCACATGGAAAAAAATTGTTTGTTTCGTGGGGTCTCCCTCGCTAGCCGCCAGCCGGTGAGATGGATTCGGTGCTTGGGCGAATTCGCGGATGTCATCGTCACTGGCGAGCGGCGATCGCTGCTTTGAGAGAAGAGGAGAGAGAGAGGGAGAGAGGAGAGGAATAGTGAAGAAATGCACACTGCAGAATGAACATGCTCCCTCTCTCCTCTTGTCAATGGCTCCAATCTTGCCATCCAACCACCAACCACCCCCTGACTTGTTTTTTTCTTTCTGTTTTTAGTTCATTCTTTGGTTACCGCATCGCCTAATCACACTAATGTATGCAGATCAAACAGCAAGCATCCTCTGAAAAGTTGTTTGTATAACATCACATTCAAACATCTCATTATTGACAACCAAAACTGAACCACAATTTACCTCACTAATTATTCCCGGAGAACAATGAATTATAATATAGGCTTTATGTACCAAAAGAGAAGCCTTTTATCGATGTAGGCTATAAATAAAACATCTGCCCTGAACGTTAAAAGACACGAGTTCTTTCAGCATCGTGACGGTACAATTTTTAATAATTCATGTCGTGAGCCTGTTCTATGAAGTGCTGTGTTTTAATATAGAAAAATCAATAAATAACTAAACAGATGATTACATAATAGTCTATATACTTCCCCTTGAGCAGCACATAGAATGAATATTTCCTTATGTTCTATTATGCACAGTTATGAGCTTTTATGAAAACAACTGTACCTACAGTTGTGTTTTATTTCATTCATGCATGAGTAACCTTCTAAAAACCACCACATGATGTCGTCAGCAGATGGGCTCCTCTATGTTAAGTCCATTCACTTTCCCCAGACTCATTTGAATAATTTTATTTTGATTTTTAGTATTAAAATTGCCCATTACAGGTGATCTTTATTATTGCTTCCAAATATGCGTCTAATCCCCATTGTAAGGGTATTGATGAATGTTAATTGCCTTACGCCGGTCAATGATCAGTCAATATATTGTATGCGTACATAAATCAGTCACTGTTAGTGTTAGTGATTAGTAATATGGGATTGGATTTCCAAAACATCTCTAAAGCCTTATTACGGTGTTCAACCTTAAGGCTCACTCCCTAATAAAGTGAAGTGTCAGGGGAGATGAAAGTCAGTCTAACCAGGGCACTGTTTAAATCATTGTGGTGGTGGGTAAAGAGAATAGAGTTGGAAAGGGCATCCAGCTAAAACACTTCTATGGATATGTCATTGTTCTGGCCACAGTATGACATTAAACTGCTGTGCTACCTTACATTTATTCAATTACAGCTCAAAAATACCTAGAAAAGCAGCATTCTGTCTGTCTGATCTGATCTGACCTGTAACTTAGTCTGGTTTGGTCTTCATAAAGATAGAAAAGGTTTTAAGCCATACTGTCAAATATTCCATACTACATGCTATTTCCATGGAGAAAAGCATTTGACAAACCCTGCACCAGAAAAGTTACACAATGCACGTTTAAGTAAAACGCAAATCATGATAGATTTGAATTCAAAAAGTTAACAGCTAGGCAGTGTTCATATAGATCCGATATGACTATTATTAAGTTGCAGAGTGAGAGTGAGTTCAATTCTGCATATTTGTCATGATCCAAATTGGGACTAAACCTGGACTAGAACAGACCAAACTAAGTCCACAATCAGGAGTCGCCTCTGGTGTTGCTAATAATGATGGAACCAGGCAAAAACTGAAGACTGATACCCACACAGCCAACACAGAGCAGCAGCATAATGCCTGAGGGAATGAAATAGACCAGAGGTAAGACAACAATAAGGAGGATATCATGAAAGAATACAATGTTCACAACAAAAAATATTAGGGGTGTGCAAAAATATCGGAATATCGATATATCGTATCGTTTAATGTGATGATACAGTATCGATATCGTGGGCTACTGTATCGATATATCACCAAGAGTATTTTTAGGTGTGTTTTACTAAATTATTTTGTTACAGTGCTACAGTTTTGTTGCTTGTGGAGTGAAAGGAAACTCATTTATGCAACACATTTGATATTTTTACTGTTTTGATGATTAAAATGTTTGTGTTTCATATGAACTTTGCACAAAAAGTGGTTTAACAAAGACTTTTAGTGTCACAGCCACAATTTAGCCTTTATTTTTTATTGAACCGTATCAAATACATCATATTGAATCGAAAGTGCACTGTATCGAGATATGTATCGTATCGTGGCCTGTGTATCAAGGTATGTATCGTATCGGCAACTTCTTAATGATACCCAGCCCTAAAAAATATAGTGTAAAACATTACACCCTAACAGTATTTTTTCTAGAGCTATAGTTGCATGTCAGTCTAGCAACCGGTGGATTTTCATGTACATGTTTTTTATTGTTAGATTTTAACATTATGTGTATGATAGAGAAATGGGTGTGGATAGATAGGGGGAAGTTGCCACCAGATATTTTCTCAGCACACAAGCTAGAAGAGGAAAATACTGTATCAGATGCATAAATCAGTCAAAATGCAACTCAGAGTAGATGAGGCAATGCCATTATCACATGGCAAAAAGCTCATTAAAGTTGCATTTGCATCCCCTTTAAGTTTGGGTTTAGACTTAAATTCCAGCTCTTTAATCAAATTTCACAACATTTAGCTCACACTGCAGAATGGTGTCAGTGGGTGGAACTCCCCTGTTGAAGGTTCTGAATCTTAATGAGGCTTTCCTAATAAATGAGGGGAATTTAAAACTTTGCCATGTCCAAGGACATGACAACATTATCTACAATGTTCATAATCAAATGCTAATGTTTTGAGTTTTGAGGAAAAAATCTACAAAAGACAGGCCACACACAAGTAATTCTTCCAGCACTAATTTGATTCGATCCTTTAAAATGTACTGCAATGTTTCTTTTTCCACCAACATCATGAGTCTTGGTAAGAGAAGCATACTCCATGGCTCCCACAGTGAACTGCTCTGTGCAAGGTCTTATATAATGTATAAAATGCTTGAGGTTTCCAGTGTTTAGTGTTGGATCGAGGAAGACACATCTTCCTCAGGTTACCTAGCAACAAGACACTGTACTAAGTCTCTGAAGCAGCTCCCAGTTTAATTTCACTGGAAGAAATATGGACTCTCTTCTTCACTCTATTGTTTTTAAACATGCACATGTAGTAGTTATAGAATGGACTACACAATGAATGTCAGGTAAAACATGTAGCTGCAGTCTCTATATCAGAAAAAAAACAAAATATGCAATAGTTTTCCATCAAGTGGAACACTCTTCTTAGCAAGACTTTAATTAAAATACTTAAAAGGCAACTCTACTTAGGCATCATGTTATGGTTTATGGTGCATGTATTATAATTATCACAGAGAGAATGATATCTTTATTATTTCAATCTATATCTCAAATATTAAGTGTTTAATAGGCTTACTATATGTATTTTGGTCAATATAATAACACATACAACTGTGTATTTGGTTATTACAGCACTAAGATCATTTCTGTCACACTTGGAATATCCATGGAACATGCTTTTTTAAAATTTACTTTAAAACTATATTTTGTAGCATGCTGGGTCTCCTACCTTTAAAGCCAGGTGGTTCCGGGTTCAATCCTCAGGCTGACTAATCTTCAGTCATGTCTTTGGTGTGTATGTCTTCAAAAGTGTACAAAGGCCTGTATGAATATGTCTTGGGACAATGCCATCTCTCAATTCTATGCAAAATGCTGCCCTCCACTGGTTAAACATAAGATCATTACAAATAGATTGACATACATGTTGTTTGGGTGGTGTATGCCTCAGGCTTCATTGAAATACTGAGCTTTGAAGAGCTGGGTATTTGTTATATAATACTGATCCAAAAGGGCATTACCAGTGGAAAATGCCCATCAGAGGCCTATGACTAACAGTCAGGGTTATGTAAGATTGAAACAATCACCCCTGTTTTATGAGTAAATAGTGTAAAGGAAATAAAACATGCCAGAACAAGTGTCAAATATTCAAATTGTAGATATAATTAATAAACAGTTCATCCCTGTAACATCTGGATCCTCCCATTTCTATCTCCTCTAAACACATCAGAATCTAATGCACTCCAAATAACATACCTGTGTGGAGTCATGAGCCTCCACCTCCTCTCTCTCCACTGTCTCTAGTCTTTCTTGACACCTATTCAGTTCTCCTCATTCTGTCAGATATAACATTAAGAGCTTTTTTTCCAGCTCTTGGTCTCTTCTCCTGTTGTATCTAGTAGTTCAAACACACATGGAAATATATTAAAAGGATGCATAGAAT
The DNA here is from genome assembly GCF_026225935.1 of Boleophthalmus pectinirostris. Lineage (NCBI taxonomy): Eukaryota > Metazoa > Chordata > Actinopteri > Gobiiformes > Gobiidae > Boleophthalmus > Boleophthalmus pectinirostris. The sequence goes on from NW_026571353.1 coordinate 11,734,730, forward strand.
TTTTTTTTTAATCTACGCTACTAAACACTACTCTGCCCAGACCAGTTCATCTTTCCCACAGGGAATAATTGAGCTCCATAAAATGCTTCTTTATAGAGGAAAAAAAAAAAATATAATAACAAAACATTAATTGTCATTCAAAACCATGGTCAAGTTTCTGCACCCCCCTAAGCTGGTTAAAACAAGTCTTGACCAAGTTTTTGTCTTTTGTTTTCGCAAAGGGAAGAGCATAAGTATCACACATATAGGTGAAGAGCAGTAAACACAATGCATAGTTTTAAATCAGGGCTGCTTCAACTGATATGGTGAGGAACATCAAGCATACCATCAAATTCCCAAGCAGAGTTCCTGCAAATGTTGATTTGGAATGGGTTTTTTGAGCTCTTTGGGACCAGTGTGTGACCAGATAAAGGCATGAAACATGAACTAGTCAGGTTTCAAGAAATGCATTGTAATACTTTGAGTTTGGCCATAGAGGGAGCTATAGTACATAGCAACAATTACAAGAACCTATTTTTCAACTATACCATTAGCATTAGGTATGTGTAAATAACACACTGGTTGAATATACCATTAGCCATATTTTGACCTTGGAAAGAAGCCAGCTGGCATACAGTACACCATACGCTCTCAAATAGCCAAAAGGATGATATGAACAGTTTTTGTTGCAGCAACCCAAGGACTTGCAGCCTCATATAGCATAGCAATATGGTCTCTATTGCAAAAACATTCTTACTGCACCTTAGACCAACAATGATGTAGAAGGTGATTTGTTTCATTTGCTTGAAAGATACAGAAATTATCTTGTTATATTGTTGATTTGATAATAAAAACATTGTAATTCCTGGACATGTGTTGTTTTTCCGCATTTCCTTTATTTGTCCAAGTAGTATTACACTAATAAGGATAATGTAAGGCCCAGCATGCACCAGGCTTAGTGGTTTATCAGTGTTTTGATGGTCTCCCTAATGCCACAGCAGGAGTAGCAGGAGTGACCCACTTCTATTGTGCTTTTCTCTGTCAGTTCAGTAGGGCTTTGTTTGTGTTCATTCACCAATACACTTCACCCCTCCACTGCAAATGCACTAGAGATCTACATTTATAAATGAAGGATCATAATACAATAACAATACCATATTTGAAGGATAGGCAGGATTACTGTACATTCAGTTTGTTTTACTTACCTTACTTTGGAATCTGCAAAATAATAAAATATGAAAAAAGAAATCTAAATTTTGAAACTGGTGAGTGGATAAATAAAACATAATGCATCATGTTCATGTATCATGAGTTATTTCTAATGTAATGTAATATTAGTCTAGCTGCTGCTTGGCCAACTTTAAGGAAACGCTAAGGAACGACTTCTCACCTTAGCATATTTCTTTCGGCGAATTGGAGGTAAAATGCACTGAAAAGAAAGCCTTCAGCAGATTAACCATGCCCGTATGAAGCTGCAGCACCATGTTCTTAATCAACCATTGCGAGACAGATTAGCAACAGGTAATGTGTAAACTAGCCTATGGGCCTACACGTGGCTAGTTTGTAGCACATCAGAGCTAATTTAGGCGGGTAAAAAGGTCAGCACATAAAACGTAAACATGGTAAGGTAGTGTTAGCACACCACATGTTTATTCTGCCTGCTGTACTATGATTGATGTGTATTAAGGTCGTAATATACATATATATAAAAAACATAATTTGTCCTCGTAAAACAGGATCTCTCCTCGCCGGTGCATAGGCCCATGGATGGAGCAGACAGAGATGCTCATATCTTATCTCCTCCCCAGTCCTCCCCCAGACAGATGTGTGAGTACATGAGAATGATGTGTGCATTACAGAAGTGCCAAAATATGGCGCTATCGCTTTGAGCCAATGGTGAGGCGGTTTGTAACAGGTCTCTGCGCGTCACTGCTGTCACGGAGACGCGCACACAGAGATTGAGGAGACTGCGGGGCCGCGCACACCGCTCGGCTGATGCCTCCCGTTTAACATCATTATGGGGCACCGGGAGCCCTCTCCGAAATGGATCCTGACAGATAGACCCACCGAGGCTCGGACCCTAATACCGGGATAAAACAGTCTATTATTACGGTACGCAGGTCGCTATTAAAGCCGCAGAAGAGGCAGTGTTTGCTTTGAGTCGGTGCCGCGGTTGGTGCACTCCAGGCGCTAAAGGACAGATCTAGATCTGAACCGAAGGAAGATGGATGTGTTGAAAAGAGGCTGGTGTTTTCCGCCGAACCCGCTCATGCCAGGGTGGGCACAGCCGGAGTAAAACCAGCTAGGGGCTCTCATCTGTTGGCGTGTCTATGTCCGCTTTCTGCCTGAACCTGCACGCGTCCTCCACGGTGTCAGCACCACTGGAGCTGGACAGCGACTGCCTGGAGCCCCAGGGCCCGGAGCAGGAGTCTGGCGGCATGCAGCCTCACCCTCTGCGGCATGCCGGCTCCGGAGGCCTCGGTACGGCCTTGGAAGAGGAACTGGCTGTACTCACAGGGCAGCGAGACGACGAGGAGGAGCTGTCCGACCAACAGGCGCCTGGAGTGGGGCATAGCACAGACCTGCTGACGCTCTTCCGACAAAAGGAAAAAGACCTAGTTTTAGCTGCTAAACTTGGAAAAGCTTTACTCGAAAGAAACCAGGATTTGACCAAGCAATATGAGCGCATGCAGAAAGAGCTCAGCGACAAACTGGAGGTAAACAAACACAAAACAGTCCAAACAAACGAGCTGTTTCTCATTGTTCTTTTTATTTTTCCTTTATAAGGCATGATCACGTTTTACCCAACAAATAACTTTAAAGAGTGTGTTCTATTGGATTAATGTCCCCATCCCCTGCAGCTTTGGAGTTCTGCTTTCAGCCTTTTTAATTCAGGCTCTGTATTCAGCAGAAGCCTATGGGGCTTAAGATATAGACTACTGCAATGTAACATACTGCATATTGTCACTTGTCTGAGTAATTGTTATAGACAAAGCCTCACCACATTTTATCAGTTAACCTTAAGGGCTCTTTTTAAGCTGAGGGTGTTACCAGCAGCTTTAAGGTTATAAAAACTTGTCTTTAGTCGTTCCAAAGATATTAACTCAAAAACTTCCCTTTCTTTTTAAAATTAAACTTAATTTTGCCTATATGCTAAACCCAATAGTGTTTACTGAGTGAATCCTCCGTATTAATCCTGTTGCTGACCAGGCTTACCGTGTTGGCCGTACATCTGCTCAGCTCTTTGATCCACTTTTATCCCAATAAATCTCCTCCTATAAAAGACTGGTCCATCACTGAAGATATTACAACCCCCTCATGGCCTCCAGCGCTGTCCCATCCTGACCAGGGCTCTGTGTGCATGTTCCATTGTTTTGATTACTCTTTTATCTCTTCCTTTGTTGGTGCATTTGCAAAGAGATGAAAACCCCTGAAGAGGACAGCTGCAGCATAGACCACTCACTCAACAAAGTGTAAATCATACTGAATAAATCTACTAAATACTGAAAAAAGTATAGAAACAAAAAATATGGAGAAATACACAAAAACAGCTCTACTACAGTAGCTTATATATTTTTACACTCGTTTTAAGTCAGTCCAATGTAGCAATCTAGCTTTCGTCACCTCCTGCCCTTCAAAATAAAGCTTTTTGGAGCCTCTGCCCTTTACGATTTAGTTTCGTTCGCACTGCATTAAGTTTACCAACTTCAAGAGGCATTGGTGAACTTTTGGCACAGCCTGAAAAGTTGTGATTATAACTTCCTTCCTTAGTCAGCTATGGGGTCACAAAATACATAAGTCATGCAATGATAGTCAGACAAGGAGGCCAGTCATTGTTTTCACTATGAGGTCCATGCAGTGTTTGTTTTTTTTTAAATAGAGATGGGCTGTGACAGGTTTTTTCTTGGTTGATGCAGTACAGATTGTTTAGAAAGCAGAGAAAGTGGCGGCCAGTATTTTCCGCCAATATTTATTTGCCGATATGTAGGGCTGATCTGAATAATTTTCCAAAAATTATGTAATTTAAATTTAATACAGACTCATCCACAACCCTTTTTTGACTACAAATCTATAAGAAAGCTCTCTAAAGCTTGAGATTTGACTATATATTGGCCAGTAGTATAGGTCATATATAGGTCAGTTTGTTTCTGTGTTTGCAGTAGTTGTATTGTGACTTTGACTGCGATTGTCCTTGTCTGTTATGCTTGTGTACAGCACTTTGGCCAGTTGTAAAGTTTTTAAAGTACTTTATAAATAAAGTAGGTATGGTACATCTACATCACTTCCTTAAATCCTTAAATGACTAACTTTTTGCACACTCATAATTACATTTTGTTTCTCTTGTAAAATAAAAAATCTTGAGTAAAGAGGTAACTTATATAATCTATAGTATAGTAACTAATAGTCTTTACCATGTTGTACTGTTTGCAGCACTTGGAGCAGGAGAAGCATGAGTTGCGGCGGCGCTTGGAGAGCCGTGAGGGGGAGTGGGAGGAGCGTGTGGCTGAACTGGAGTCAGACGTCCTTCATCTCCAAGAAGAACTGGACAGACACCAGGTCCAATTGAGAGACGCTGACCGGGACAAGAGCCGGGCCATCAGGGAACTGTCCGAGCAGAACCACCGGCTGCTGGAGCAACTCAATAGGGTGAGGCTAGCGGTTATGGTGTAATGTGTTGTGGGCGTGGGCATGACCTGGGAGAAAGCACATTAAGTTTTTGTTGGATCTTGAAAATTCACATGTCAAAGCTTATGCCACAATTTAGGGACTTTAGGGACTCATTAGGCCAAAAACTTCAGGCAGAATTTGTATAAAATCCCTATTACATTTTTTTGACTTTTTTGTTAGCCCAAAAAACGTGGAGTTTCTATTAATGTTTTACATGTCCATAAGATTGATTGTTCCCTTTGATCAGAAGCTGGACAAACAGAAATTAACTTTAAAAAAGTAAAAGGGCCCCTATCAGCTCTTCAAGAAAATGTCTGCAATTTGCAAAAACACTGCTATTTTTATATTTCCTCCAGAAACAACTAAATCATTATTGTGCAAAAACTGTTGAGATATATACATGTTCTGTAAAGTGATTTTTGTTTTAGTTTGTCAGTTCATATTTCAGTCTTTTGGTGAATTCTTCTGGACACGTTTAAGATGTGAAATTTGAACAGAATCCTATTATTAAAACTCTTATTGTAATCGCAGTGCTTGTCTAAAAAAATCACTGAAAAATTACTTTCCCAAATCGTTCACTGCACTGGGCTGAAAGGCTTTTTGCGTAGAGCACGATTCATACAAAGTTGTGCAACAGCTGCAAAAAATGAGGCACATACTTTTTAAGATGGTGAGCAAGTGCTTTCACCTTTCCGCCTGTCAAACCTATGCAGCAGCCTCCACTGTGCTTGACTCATTCTGTAAAGGTGCACTATGTAACTTTTTGGTTGGGGGTCGGTTACCTTCATGTTTTTATGGATATATCACTGCTCTGCCTGGAATGATTTACAGTATGACATTAAACAGCTCTACTTTACGTTTATTCAATTACAGGCAGTTTTGTTGCTCAAAAATACCTAGAAAAACACACATTCTGACTGAGCGGGCCGCTTCTCCACAGATCTGACCTGTAAAGTGGTCTGGTTTGGTCTCCATGAAGATAGAAAGGTTTAATACCTTACTGTGAAACATTGCAAACAAAGCTAAAATCTCCATCGAGAAAAACATTTGACAGACCCTCCACCAACAAAGTTACGTAATGGACCTTTAACTTGGGCAGCTGTGGTGGCTAGAGGCTATGGGCTGTGGGGCCAGGGGACTCTAAATCTTGTTTGTTTTTTTTTTCTCTATTTTATATATGTTTTAGGTTATTATTACTTGATTACGGACAAACATCATTAGCATTCAAATTTTTCCAGAGTCTGAAAAGTTATGATTGTAATTTCCTTTCTACCCTTTTTTGGATTTCTTCATGGCAAGTCCTTCAGCTATAAGGCCTCTTGATTTGAATGGCTTCTAAAATACACAAAATGAGCAAAGACAGTCAGACAAGGAGGCCAGCCTTTGCAGTATTTACCTCTTTCCTAATGCCTGTCTGGCCTCACCTGAATTATGCCAACACATTAATATAAAAGTGGGTCTTCTGGGTGGAGCAATAAATAATTAATATTGATTGGACAGGACACTTATGCAATAGCAATCTGCATATTGAGGGACAATTCAAGGGCAATTTCTGGAACAGGTTCAATGAAACCCCTCAATAAAAGTGACAAGATGGAGATAGATAGAGGAGAGTATGCAGTAGTCAGTTATCTGTATTGGGTTTTCAAGAGGTTTGGGTTCAAGTGTAGTTTAACTCTACAGGTGCTTAAATGTGCTGGCGAAGCTACTTTGAACATTTTGTACCTTGCACTATGTAACTTTTTGGGTGGGGGGTTGTCACCTGCTTGTTTCTACAGAGATGTCACTGCTCTATTAAATGTTACACAGTATAACTAAACAGCTCTATGTAACATTTATTCAATCACGGGTATTTCTATTGCTCAAAAATACCTAGAAAAAATAGAATTCTGACTGTGAGCAGGATTGCCCCTCCACAGATCTGACCTGCAACTTAATAATAATATACTGTGAAACATTCCAAATGAAGCAAATAACATCCCTAGAAAAGAAGAAAGAAGAAAAGCCTGTGACGGACTCTCTACCAGAAAAGTTACTCAAAATACACTATGTCTAACTTTTCCGTGGAGGGTTTGCCGAAATAATAGCACCAGACCAAGTTATAGATCAGATATGTGGAGTGACGAGCCCGATCACGAGAAGTAATGCGTGTTTTTCAGGGTAAATTTAGCATAGTGCCTGTAATTGAATAAATACAAGGTAGGAAAGTTTCATTCTGAAAAGCAATAGTAATTTACATACAGAATAAATAAATCCCTGATGTACAGACAGCAGTAGAGTGGAGGCGAGGCTCAAGTGACTGGCAGTGAACTGGGCTGATGCAGGTGAAAGTGCCAATGTTTAAATCCTGTTAAAGAGCTCAACAAAAGACCTGCTCAATCTAAAAGAGCTACTCCCTGTTCAACCAAGGACAAGAACTACGATTAAAGGTGCCTGGTGTAACTTTTCTGGTGGAAGGTCTATCAGCTGCTTTTCTCCATAGAGGTGTTATTGCTTTGTCTGAAATGTTTCACAGTATAGCAGTAGGTTAGGTTAGGTTAGCTTGCTTTATTTGTACCCGTAGGTAAATTTGTTTAGCAGATTTGAGAGGCAGGCCCCACATTTCACATTTCATTCATCCACATTATGTACAATAACACGTATAAAAACAATCCTATTCACAGAGAGAATTATAGTATTTCTGAGTAATAGAAACACCTGTAATGAATGAATGCTAGATAGATGTGTTTAATGTCATACCATGGAACATTCCTGGCAAACCGATAACAACTCCAAGGAGACAAGCAAAAGATGGACCCTCCACCAGAAAAGTTAAACAATGTGCCTTTAATACAAGTCAGGGGCAGTGGCCATCCGGTTGCCAAAACTCATCTGATAGTTGTTTTGTTGTGAAACTGTTGGTAGCAGGTGCAGAGGCTGTGACACTCCCCAAAGCCCAAAGCGCAGCGGACAAGCCCGTACAGACTGTGATAACCCCAACATAGATGAGTAACTATGCCTCCTCTGGGGCCCAACTCATCTCTGGCGTTTGGGAAACTGTGGCCAATTTTTGAGCCAAGTAGATAGTATGGGAGAAAGAGAGAGATTAATCTATGCTGTTTAAATATTGTGAAATTTGCTATCATCGCTATTTGGAGGAGGCCTAATCTCATGATCTATTTCTTTTACTGTTACTGATTCATTCCCATCTCATCTGCTCAAGACAACCAGCACTTTTTATAATGAAGATATCCAATTCCAACACGTTTCATTGAGAATCTATATTGTATAGATCCGAGTTTAAGGTAATAGCATATTTGTGGGGTATTTCAGGCCTAAATTATGATGAGATATGCAATGAGAGGCATTGTTTTTTTTGCTTGTGGTCCGATTCACAAATATTCTGACTTAAATCATATAGTTTATCACTGTATATGATTGATATTACTGCTTTTTATGTTGTAAGAACTGTCATCTTAACCATAATCTCATAAACATTAGAATTTTTTTATAGTTAAAGAGCAATTTGAATTCAATTTAATTCTTAACTGTTCCACACCTCAATTTTATTTAAATAATTTGATCTATCTTGCATTTACTCGGTTATGAGTTTTTATTGCTTAAAAAAAAAAACTATCTCTTGCCACTCCACATATCTGGCCTGTAACCTGACCTGGTGGCATCACCTGCCTGTTTAATGTTTACCATATACTTTGGAACATTCCAGGCAAAGCAATAGCATCTCTCAGCACTTCCATGAAGAGACGGAAGATGTGGGACAAACCTTCCACCAGAAAAGTTACACAGTGCACCTTTAAAGTGCATACTGCAGATTTTTTTTTACTTTACTTTTAACCTAATTTGGTTGGATTATAACAAATCCCCAAATTTTTGGGGGGCGGGCCTGAATATACTGTATTCAGGCCCGCCCCCCAAAAATTTGGGGGCTCGGACAAGAAACCTCAAATAGGCCTCCCTCTAATATAAATTAATAGGAAGAGGGTTCAATTATGGGCCCCTAAAAATCTGGGGCCTGTCACATTTTCCAACCAGGAAGTCAAGTTTTTATCTTAAAAAATAGGCAAACTGGGAAAACGACTGTGAATGTATTTGCACAAATCTTACATATAATGATCTTAACTATGTTAAGTAAAATTAGTAGTCTAACCTGTTATAGGCACTTTAAACTAGGCTCCTTCAAATGAACTGTACCTAATTGTGTGCATCGAACCGTGTTTCCATGACTGGGCGAGTGTGAGACTGTGGCAGAAGTGATGATGAGGTGATTGGAGGTGCTGTGTTTACTTCCTGTTGTTGTGTAATTTTGTTTGGTTCTGTTGGTGGTGGTAGTGTGAGTGTATTGAGCACTGGGCTGTGACTAAGTGTTACAGTTCAGCCTGAATGGCGTGTAAATCACCTGCAGTTGTACAGACTTCAGGGACCCGCTATTTTTAATCTAAACTCTTATAATAGTTTCAGTGGAAGGCCTCTATTATGACTGCTGTATTTGCCTAATAATAACATTTAGCTGTGCATGTCAGTGATGATAGTTTGGATACTTCCTCTGGTGCTAGACTTAAATATATAGAGTTTCCTTTTTTCTACAGAAGTAAAAGCATGTGGTTTAGAGCAATGTGCCTCAAACTGTGGTATGCAAGCTCCTTCAGGTGGTATTTGGACAGCTCTTCAGTATGTGGGTTTCCTTAAAGGTGCATTATGTAACTCTTTGTTAGGGGGTTTGTCACCTGCTTGTTTCTATAGATATGTCATTGCTCTGCCTGAAATCTTCCACAATATGACATTAAACTGCTCTACCTTACATTTAGTAAATGTAATGTAAATGTAAGTTTTAGTTTTTAGTTTTATAGCTCAAACTATAAAACATAAAGCTGGCATTCTGACTGTAAGGATGGCTGCCTCTCCACAGATATGACCTGTAACTTGGTCTAATTTGGTCTTCATGGAAATAGAAAGGTTTAATACCATATTGCGAAACATTCAAGACAAAGCAATAATATCTCCATAGAGAAAAGCATTTGACAGGCCCTATACCCGAAAAGTTACACAATACACCTTTAATTTAGAGGCTGTTTTATCCACTTTTTGTCCTGCTTTGGATAATCTCAGTTTTAGAATTACAGTGAAAGCAGTCTAATTTTAGACCTGGTTTAGCCCTAGATTAGACCTGGAATAGTCCTGTATATACAGTGGTACAACCTGGAGGTCTAGGCAAATTTGAGTTTGGGGCCCTCCCAATAATAAACTAATTTTTATATTTATTCACATATTTATTGTGTGTTCTTTAGATGCACACGTCTCTATTTTTAATGAACTGGACACTTCAGTTTCAGTTAGGTGCTAGTTAGAGGTATGGCAAATTTAGTTGCCTAATAATTGTAAAATGTACATCAGGCACTTTACTCTATTATGTTCATGTCAGGGCCAGGCTGTTTTCCTCATATATTCAGTAGAAAGTTTTCTGATGGATTTTCCCATTGAGCATCTGGTGTGAGGAAAATAAACAATCACATCCAGTTACCCCACTTGATGTAGATCTGGTGGTACTCGGGACGCCAAATCTTTTCCTCAGTGATACTTGGTGTGAAAAGTTTAAGAGCCACTGTTTTGAGCAAAGTTTGTGAAATAAATGGCCATTCTTTGAGTGTAAATGACTGGAATGGAAAACATGAATCTGTTGTTATTGAGGTTGATTTTATTTATTTAAAGTCTGTTTTACCATTTTATTGTGCCCAGGCATTAAAATTCTAATAGGTTACCAAAAGTGTTGGATAAATTAATTCCTTATCAAGATATTTGAAATAATAGTATTCTTCATTTCTTTTACTACTTTACTTGAAGAGATACTTACACCTTACAGTTTTCATCAAGCAAAATGACTTGAGGGTGTGATTATAAATCTGAAATGAAGGTATTAGAGAAAATATAACCTTGTTTTTAAGAAGTCTCACCATTTTCCACTGGCCAGGTCATATTGTCAGTGTGTTGTTTTTTTACACCCCCTCTGAGTTTAATTAGCAGTGTTTGACCTTGAGGAGAGCAGTGGAACAGGAAGTGATGTAATGGTGCTGATGGGATTAGGTGTAATCCAGTGTAAGAACCTGAGCATATGCATCAGGCCCTAGATGCAGGCCCGTCCACAGAAATTTGGGGGCCCAGGGCAAGAAGCCTCAGATGGGCCACCCTCTGATATTAATTAATAGGCAAAGGTTCTAGGACCCTCAGGCCTGGAGCCTTTAAGAGCATAGTTTTATGTCCTAGATGCGTAATTTAAAAAAAGTACTTAATCTTCAATTGATTATATGACGTTATTTTATATTCTATCAAAGTGATTGAAATGATTGTTGAGAAAATAAATCAAACATGTCTTTAAAATGTGTTAAAATGTTGTTGTTGGTGTTGTTGTTGTTATCATTATTATATTATGTTATTATTATATTATAATATTTATTTATTTACTTATTTATTTATTTTAAGGATGATAAGAGTAATGACAATAATATTATTGTTGATATTATTGCTATCATTATTCTTTTTTGTATTTTTTTTGTATTTATTTATTTAATAGGGACAGTGCATATTGATGAACATCTAGAACAATGCAGTGTAACTATGCCAGATTATAGCAAAAATGCTCATTTCCATCTGTAGTCCCTTGGCAGGTAACACCACAAATTTAACAGTGAAAAACAATAACAAGTGACAGTTCTACACTAAAAGTGTCCACAAGTCTGGTTTTCCTTTCGCCACTATTACTGTACACATCTGGTTTATTCTAAAATCATGTTTTGTATGCAAGTTTTTTAGTATATAAAGAAAATGTGTTACAATTTTAGCAGAAAATGTGATCTAGGTAGATTTTTGTCTTGCTGGGAAAGCTGCAGCAATTGCATTAGTCCTAGAAGTATTTGAGCTTCAGCTTTAAGCTTCGGCAAATCTGTAGTAGTAGAAATAGTAATAGTAGAAAAATAAGTTATGTTGACAGGCATTGTACTGGTCTCTAATCTGATCAGAGGGAAGCAGGGGGAGAAACTGTCTAATGTTATTACCACAGGATCAGAGCACGTTTAAATGCAGTCTCTGTGTTTGGGCCTATATAAGCCATGTGAATGAACAACACTAAAGTTCTATCTGTGGCGTCTCCTTTATAACGACATCAACACTTTGCTATCTCTTGCAAATTAGATATTTCACTGACTCTTAACAATGGCAAATAGTTACTTTAGGAAATAATCAGGCCTGTTATTTTGTAATTGATTGTAATAACCCTTTTATATCACACTTTTTTTTTAATAACATGTCCATATCAGTTTTACATTTGTGATTGTAAGATACATGCTAACAAGACAACAGAAAAATGTGCAGCCTAAAGGTAGCCAGGCATTTAGCTGACAGCAAATCAGATGAGTCATTCTGAAGGTAGTTTAGCCTCCAGTTCTACTCTGGTAAGAGCTTAGAAGTTGAAAATGACTCATAGGGTTTACATTTTATGGATGTGAAAATGAGTGACCTGCAGGTTTTATACACAATATTGATCCATTTCAGAATATTATACTGTAAACATCAGTTAAGCAATCACAGGTAATATTTCCACTTTTATTAAAATAATTGGAGGAAATGTATTAATATTGGACTGTAAAAAAAAAAGTCAGGATTTTTTTTTTTTTTACCTTGTATTGATAAATCATGGTTTTCAATTTGATTATATAATGTCTTAATAAAAATAAAGAATTTCGATAATAATTTCCTTAACATACACAATACAGACCCTTAATCAGTGCCAACAGAAAAAATAGACACATTTATTCCCCCTAAGTATAGTTATGTTTGAATAATTTTTATTCTGAATTTTAGTTGCATTTTGGTGTACATTTTTGATATCTTTCTTTTAAATATTCAGCACAAATATTTTCAAGTTCTCAAATTCAGAGTGGAAAACTCGCAGTGGAAAATTTTGTAACAAAGATCCAAAATGCCAAGGCAAAAGCAATCGATCCTGAGATTGAAGAGGACAGAGGCTGTTTCCTATTGGCCGTTCTCATCTGTGGGCAGGATTTACACTTCAGAAATAAAAGAAATGAGGTTTTGATGAGGCTAATTCTGACCAATCACTTTGCATCGATTCCGCAGGCATCTCAGATCTTTGCTGCAAATGTTTGAATATTGATTGTTGAATTTGAGGGTTTGAAAACATTTTTGCTGAATATTTAAATATTTAATACTTAATATTTGTTTTTATTTTGTATTTTAAACACTTCGAAAATGTACACATAAAATTCCAGCCACTAAAACTCTGAATAAAAATTATTCAAACATGTTTTTTCAGAGTTAAAAAATTCAAAGTGAGAAATTCAACAGCATTTAAAATTAAAAATCTGACGAGACAAATTATCTTCCATATACAGTTGTCTCCAAAGTAGGGCTCTCGAAAAAAGTATTGAAAATCAGATACTAATATACTAATCAATACTCAAACTAATATCAAAACAAAACAGGACATTCACAGGACAGAAATGAACCTTTCCTGAATAACTTTAGAACGATCTTGAGCTGTATTAGTACAAGTATAAAAGCACATAGACTAGATGTCGGTTTTGGTAAGTAGTATAGTGTCTATTCCTTAGTTTGAAATTTTAGCATCATGACAGCACTACTCCAAAAGTCTGAACTCTGACAACACTGGCAATTGACAAAGAGAGCACTAAATCTTCATTAAAATTCAATTCATTGCCTTTAACCTTTAATATGACCCTCCCTCCCCAGATACAGATTTTTGATTGGCAGGTATAGTCCCTTCTTCTTCTGATTTGTTACACAGAGTCTGTGGAGGCGACAGAGGAAAAGGCCTGAGACTCAGACATCTCAGATCAGAGAAAGAAGTCATTTCAACCCATCACCAAGTCTTCTGGTTGTCATGACGACCGCGGTGCATGCAAATTCAAACTCAGCGTTGTTACTGATGGACTGTACAAAAAAAGCACTGGACTACAGGCAGAGAATGTGTCCTAAAAAGCTTGACATGAGTAGAGATAAAGCCTGTCACAGTCATTTTGAAGTATGATATATTACATAATATTATATACTGTAATATAATACTGAAACACATTTATGCCACTGACACAAAAACCCAAGAGCAAATAAACCACAAAACTATTAACTAAACCAGTCATAGAAGTAAATAATTCAACCTTTTATGGCTTAAAGGTGCATTGCGTAGCTTTTCTGGTGGAGTCAAAATGTTTTTGTTCGTGGAGAGGTTATAGCTTTGTGTGTAATGCTTCACAGTATGGTATTAAATCTTTATATCTTAATGGAGTCCAAACTAGACCAAGTTACAGGTTAGAACTGTGGAGAGGCAACACCGCTCGCTCACAGTCCAAAATGCCTGTTTTTGTAGGTATTTTTGAGCAATAATATCTCCTGTAATTGAATAAATGTGAATGTGTTTAATGTCATACTGTGGAACATTCCAGGCACAGCAATGACTAGAAAAACAAACAGGTGATGGAAAAAAAAATCTCATGAAGAGAATTTTTATATTGACCCCAAAAAAATCATCTGTCATATACTGTATATTGAGAGATAAGTCCATAGTGACAGGCCTAGTAGAGCTGTCCAGAGTGTGAATGAAACTCAATTATAGTTAAGATAGTTTCTCCTTTCGTGGTGCCAGCAAGCATGATAATAATTTAATTTACATAATGACAGTCGTGGACTTGAGTTATGCTTGTTTTTAATTGAGTTGTGTAAGACTGGCACTAAGGAAAGAGAGACTGAGGTGGCAAAAAAGTATGTAAAAACAAGAATCAGGTTTTAGCACTTGAAAAATGTTGGCATCGATTCAACATTATCTTAAAAGCAATTGTAATATGGATGATCTCTGGCTGAACAAATTTGAGTTAACTGCGTTGTTGCATTTGTGACTGTGATTAATCTTTTAAATGGATTTGGATTTTGTTCAGAATGTGCATTGTAAACAACTCCAGGAGGATTAAAGGTGGACTGGGTAACTCCGCCACCATGGAGATAATATTGCTTTGCCTGTAATGTTCCACTATAAGTTACCATAACTTATATAAGATGCATTTATTCAATACTGAGTGTTTTTATTGCTCCAAAATCCCTTTAAAAATATGCATCCTGAGTTCTGACTGTAAGTGGGGGCGCCTCTTCACAGATCTCCCCTGTAAATTGGCCTGGTGGTATCTCCTGTTTGGGTCTGTGGAGAAGTTTAATGCCATATTTTGCTTTAAACATTCCAGGCAAAGCAATAACATCTTTATGGAAAAAAGCAACTGGCGAGCCCAATACCAGAAGTTACATAGTGCACCTTTAACAATCAAGACGAGACTGAATATGAACTGATAAACTAAAACAAGAATTCTATGAATTTCAGAACATGTTTGGAGAAATCTAATTTTCTATAAAAATAAAAACATGTATTCTTTGCAGAGGACATTCTGTTATCAAAAGTAATCTTGCAATTTGACTCAAATTGCAGTTTTGATTTGATTGTGATGCACTGTGTACCAAGTGAAAATGTAATGTAGTAAATTGTTGTCCGTGTTAGAATAACCAAAATATTGTGATATCGTATCGTTAAAGGTCTCACAATAACATCGTGGACCATCACAATATATAGAATTTCAAGTCTCTTTGCCTAAATTAATAGTTATGGCACAACAAAAGAAAGAAGAAACTGAAAAAACAGAAAGAACTACATAGACCATGATTCTTTGCCGTTTCAGTGCAGACTACATGAAGAAATAACTGTTCTAAGCACTTTTAAAACTTAAGACAAGGTATAAAAATAAGTTTAAATTTAATAAAGTAAAGAAAAAAGATGTAATTTAACAAAGGCTCAAATTAGGTAAATCATTAACAAAAAGCCGGGCCCAACTGGGGTAACTTGAATCAAACAAAACAGAACAAAACTAACCCAACCAGACAAAGAACAGGGTGTTTAAATACAAGAGGGCCAACTAAAACTGAACACAGGGGGGATTACACTAAATAATTAAACTAAAACTATTAACTTAATCAAAATAACAAGAAGGCAAATAAGTATAATACAGAAAGTAATAAGTGATTAATAAAGTGACCTTAAACACACTAGACAAATGAACTTAGTAAAACAAACTCAATAATGCTCCCCCCATTGTTGATTCATGGATGGTCTCTGCCAAGGTCCTCCGTCTGGCTACTCGAACAAAACAAAAAAGAACAAGTGTAAGTAAATAATTCAGACTTACAGTATATTAACTAAATTGTGTGCACCCAAATTAGAATATAAGTCTACATAAAGGAATTAAATTATGTGCTGTAATTAACTTAATGTAAATGAAATGAAACAAAACAATACTAACAATATGGAGTGGTTGCAGAGGGATCCAACATAGTCGTACTGTGAGATGTATATAGTGAAAATATTGTACAGAGAGATATGGATATTGTTACATACCTAATTATTAGGGCTGGCTATCATTAAGAAGTTGCCGATGCGATACATATCTCGATACAGTGCACTTTTGATTCGATATGATACATTTCAAAATGATTTGATGTGGTTCAATAAAAAAAAAAAGGCTGAATCATGGCTGTGGTATTAAAAGTCTTTGTTAAACTCTTTTTTCCCCCCATTTTAATCATCAAAACAGTGAATGAATATGTCAGATGTACTGCATAAGAGTTTCCTTCCTCAAACTGTAGCGCTGTAACAAAATAATTTAGTAAAATAAACCAAAAAATACAATATATCATTACAGCAGCCCACGATATCGATACTGTATCATCACATTAAACGATACGATATATCAATGTTTCAATATTTTTGTACACACCTGCTACTTATATACTGTATTTTGTGTCCAAGAGGAGCCAGCTTCTCCGTTAAGCCCTACTTTTCTGTCCTGGATTCCTCCTCTATGTGATTCGTTCCCATTCGCTCTGGAGTGGAGGAATTTGTTCCGATTAAACCTCTATCCTCACCACTGGCTTTACTGCTCCAGCTCTACGCCTTTATCTCGGCTACTAGGTCACCCGCCAGCCACGGTTCTGCCCCCTGACCCCCGACCCTGCTCCACTGACTGCAAATTGGACAAGCACATCTGGCTGTCTGCAGATCACACTATGAAAGTACTGCAAAGGAATTAAATAAAAATCCCAAAGGAACCAGTAGCCTCTAGATAAACTTTTACTGTTAGGTTTAAATGGAGTTACATGGACTTTATTTTACCTCAGAATTTATTCTCGGGGATGGAGCACTTTCAGAGAGCTGACATAGGATTAGCATTTCAGATAGTTGGGAAAACGTGCATGAGGTGTTATGAACTAAAGCTGAACTATCTGATGAAAAAGATCTAATCATGATTTTTCCGACAAGCATTGCAATTGCGATTAGATTTGCAATTTATATTTTAATATTTTGGATTGTGTAAATTTTCTGGTGGAGGGTCCGTCACATGCTTTTCTATGTGGAGATATTATTAAGAATGTTTCACAGTATGGCGTTAAACCTTTCTATCTTCATGGAGACCAAACCAGACCAAGTTAAAAGTCAGATCTGTGGAGAGGCAAACTTGCTCAAAGTCAGAATGCATGTTTTTGTCTTTATTTTTGAGCAATTAAACCACTTGTAATTGAGTAAATGAAAAATAGAGATGTTTAATGTCATACTGTGGAACATTCCAGCATGTGATGGACCTATAACCAAAATGTTACATAGTGCACCTTCAATTTTAA
Source organism: Boleophthalmus pectinirostris (assembly GCF_026225935.1). Lineage (NCBI taxonomy): Eukaryota > Metazoa > Chordata > Actinopteri > Gobiiformes > Gobiidae > Boleophthalmus > Boleophthalmus pectinirostris. The sequence continues at coordinate 11,752,115 of NW_026571353.1, forward strand.
ACACGTCCAGAAGAAGTGACAGAAAGACTGAAATATGAACTGACAAACTAATACAAGAATCACATTTCAGAACATGTTTGTACAGATGTAAGCAACAGAGGTAGAAGTTTTTATCCAGAACAAGACAAAATGTAATCGTTTGTGATGGAAATTGGTACTTCAGAACGTGCAGCCTGTGCTTTCAGATTGTGATTCATATTGCAGCCCTATTATGAACTGCAAGGATGTGAAGAAAACAGAAGCAACTTTACTAATATCAGTCATTTTTCTCTATCTGAAACCTGTTGAGCTAAGGGTCTGGTCCCAGCTTTAAAAAGGCAACCTTGTAAAATTTCAACAGATACCATTTTGAGCACTTTTTACTATTCAAAAATATAATACTTTGTCACTTTGAAACCATAAATAGAGCATGCAGGCAACAGTAGTACGTAATATGCTAGTAAGATGGTTTCATTTTAGTGTAACCCTAACCTAATGTAATATGTAATGTTTATTTTTATCTTCATGAATGTACTCGGAGTTGTATTTCCACTGATTCATACATGTTTCAGTTCTCTTTTTCTAGGCTTGATTGCTTGAGAGCTTGTTACGGTAAAGTGCGACTATAAAGGAAAAGGGCCTCTCAGTTCTGCAGTTGGGAAAATTAAGTCAGTGAATCTGTTTCTGTTATTAAAGGTGCATTGTGTAACTTTTTGGTTAGGGGTTGGTCACCTGCTTGTTTCTATGGATATCTCATTGCACTGCCTGGAATGTTCCACAGCTCTACGTTGCATTTATTCAATTACGGGTGGTTTTATATCTCGAAAAACAGATATTTTGACTGGGAGTAGGAGTGCCTCTCCAGAGATATGACCTGTAACTTAGTCTAGTTTGGTCTCTATGAAGATTTAGATTTAGATTTAATTCCATGCTGTGAAATATTCCAGACAAAGGAAGAACATCTCCGTGTAGAAAAGCATTTGATGAGCCCTCCACCAGAGAAGTTACACAATGCACCTTTAGACCATTTTAGAATACCGTACTTACAATTACCAAAATATACACTGATCTGTGTTATAGTTTCATACTGAATACACAAAAAATGTAATATATTTTTTAAAACCTTATTTTCAAGATATAGTTCAAGGGAAGGTGCACATGTTTATACTGTAAATAAGCTCTACACTCCTTACACGCTTGTTTACTCTGTCCCTGCTCTCAGCCTTGTGAGACAGTATTTTGATGGATTTGGTGGTTGCCATGGCAGCGCTGTGATATGTAAATGAGGCGGATGCTGACTGTGAAGTGGCTTGATCGCACCTGGCCAATGAGCCCAAACCAGGCCGAAATTATATTGAAATAATAATGAAAATGGAAAACTGAATAATTTTACTCCCTCTCTTGATGGGAAGAACTGTAGAGCGGTGGTCCACTTTCTGAATTAGCACTAATCTTTGTATATAACTGTGATATACTGTATTTATATTACTATGTTTATATTTTTTTACTTTACTTGGACATATGCATTTGTATAATTATGCCTTATTTAACACCAGTTCTTGCTATTTTTGCTTACCATTTATACCATTTATATATTTTTTCTCTTTTTTAAATTTCCCTTGTGGATTAATAAAGTTTGTTCAAGTCTAAATCTAAGTCTGAAAACAACAAAAAAGAAAGAGAAACAGGAACCTCATTCATTTTAGTGTAAGTTTTCGTTTGGATATCTGACACTGTACTAGATTTACACCAAGAAGACTGTAGAGAGCTGCTTAAAAGGTCATGGCTTTTGAATAACAATATAAAAACTGGGGTTGCACGCTTGGTTTAGCCAGTGGAACGCTCTGCAACGGAAATTACTTTTTCAGAACTTGATTTAAAAAGGCTTATTATATTTAAGCAGTCATGCAAATATAGGACCATGGAAATTTGACAAAGGATATCTGAATTGTGTCTTGAGATTTGAATAGACTAGTGCGGTCACGATTTCAAACTCGATTTTGATACTAATGAATAGACTTGATACTCAATAATGATGATAATAGAATGTCATTTACAAGATTAAAGGTGCACTATGTAACTTTTTCATTGGAGTCAATTCCCTGCTTGTTTTTATGGATGACATTGAACAGTTCTACCTTACATTTACTAAATTCTAGGTAATTATAGCTTAAAAATATCTAGAAAAAATAGAATTCTGACTGTGAGTGTGGTTGCCTCTCCACAGATCTGATGTGTAACTTGGTCTGGTTTGGTCTGCATGAATATAAAAAGGTTTAATCGCATACTGTGAAAAATTCCAGACAAAGCAATAACACCTCCATGAAGAAAAGCATTTGACGGACTCTCCATTGGAAAAATTACACAATGCACTTTTAAATCGTAGTACTTTCTTTTATTTTATCATGTGGTCTTATGTCCGTGTGATCCTTCAGTAGTCCAAGTAGGTTTCAGAGTGGTCCATGGTTGTATACTGTGTGGTCTTATACTTTATTTCAGTTTATTTCTTATCGATGTTTCCACCTTAAACACAGTCAACCATAAAATCTTTGGAATCATTATACAAACCAGCACAGTAAGTATTAGAGAGGAAGCCCCAGAGTTATCACCACTGTCACATCCTCCACAAACACAAACTCTTGAGTTGGGAAAACCTATTGAAACTGCATCGTAATTGTTTAGTGTTTAAAATTCTGCATGGTTTAGCTCCACTTCCTCTTTCCTCCTTTATTACTGTCCAATCTAACAGACACACCAAAGGCACCACCAGAGGCACCTTCAGAGGGGACTGCACCCGCCCTCTGAGGAAAATAGCATTTAGCCAGACTGTGTTCTCATTCACAGCCTCACATCACTAGAACTCAGAGTCACAAGAAGTGGGAGAGGCACCATCGTTTCAGGCATTTAAAGGAAATGCTAAAAAGCGACTACGGTAAAATACCAAATAATAGCAGGGGCGTTTATTTGTTTCAATCACTTGACAGACCAGGGTTTTATTTGAGACCAGGCAGGCGATTAATTTCTTCCTCACAAAAATCTTGCTCAGTAAAACTGGGAAAATATGGTATTCAAATTCTTTTAACCAGTATGACTATGATTTACAGTTTTTACGATGGCCTGACAACGACTTTACCTATTTTGCCTGCACAATTCCTGCTGCCTTATCCCCTGCCTTTCCTCGCCCCATTGCCACAACTTTCCTCTTCCTCCACAGCAGCTACGATGACATTGCTGGCTTCGTCCGATTTGCCAAACTGGAGTACTATTACCAAAACTCCTAACAAACATTTGAACTGAAAGTTTATATGTTTTTTGTTTGTTTTTTGTTTTCGATTTTTTTTTAAATGATCATATAACTATGTAATTGTGAATGTTATTTGTATTTTAACAAATTTATTGGTACATGAACATTTGAGCTTCCAGGGGTTCTGTTACCATCTGGCATATTGTAATGTTTATTAATATTCACTGTCTCACTGAAAAATAACAAACTAACTAACTAAATAAAAAATAAAATAAATAAATAAAATGACCAGTATTCCCCTGTGCTGTGTTCTCATCCAGGCTGCAGAGGTGGAGCAGCAGCTGTCCACTCAGGTCACTTCACTACGGGATGATTTCAGGGAGAAGAGCATGTCCACCAGCCAGCACATGACGAGGCTGGAGACCCTACAGGCAGAGGTAAGATGCTCTTATGTCCACTATATTAAATTATATTTATGCAAATTTGTTCTGTACTTCTTATACACAGCGCTGTGGGAATAGTATTATATAGTTATAATATAGTTATAATAGTATTCGCTAAAATTATGAAAAGAGTAATGGAGAAACTCTGCTGGGAACACTAACTTCAGTAGTAAGCATCTTAAAATCTCTGTTAGTTTACTATCTGCTATCTCATGTGGGAACAGCAGGCAGTATTCCATTATCAATTTCATGTTGCAGTATATGGCAAGGAGAAAATTCAGTTTGTCGACTGGACAAAAGTTAGTTTGTTTGAAGACGTTTCACAGCTCATCCTAGCTGCTTCTTCAGTTCCGCCTTCAAACAAACTAACTTTTGTCCAGTCAACAAACTGAATTTTCTCCTCGCCATGGATTCTATCTGGACGACTGAGCGATTCTTCACACGTTGCAGTATATGAATAAAAATAAATAAATCACTGAGAATGCACACTGCCATTGTGTCCTTGGGCAAGGCACTTTACCCAACTTGCCTTTTGTCCCTTCACACATGTGTATATATCAGAGTCCTGCACTTGTGGGTACCCAACCTGGTACAGGCAAATAGTAATTAGCAAATAGTAATAGCGGGTAGTAATTACTCACAGGTGGGTCAGGACTAAATCATGGGTAAACCAGGACTACACCAGGACTAATCTTGGGCTTAAGAGAAAGAAAACTCCGAGCTCATGGAGCAGGGTGTCCACAAAGCGCTGAGCTCTGCGCCGGTCCTTTCACGGTCACCCGACAGTCTACGTGGGCACACCTCCAAGCCCGTCCCGACAGTGAGTCCTAGTTCAGTTCTGGTTTAGTCCTCCTGGTTCAGTCCTGGAATTAGTCCTAGGTTAGTCCTGGGTTAGTCATGGTTTAGTCCTTGTTCAGTCCGGTTGTGTGGCGCAAAAGTGCGGCACCTCGATCAATGTTTCTTCTTCACATAATGCCTGTGAAGTGATGACAGTCAAGTTGCCTCTGTGAATTTGTATTCGTACTGAAGAAAGTGTAACCGTTTCATTTCATTTTGTGATAGTAATTCTTGAAGTCGTAACTTTTCAATTCATATTCTGATGGATGCTTCAGTTAGAATGCTTTTAATTTGTGTGTGATTTATCACGGGCACGGGCGAGTAATGGGTGGAATGTTAACGGGTTCGGGCGGTTGCGGGTTTAACTTTGATATAATCACTGGTTAATGGGCGGGTGTGTTCCTTTACTGCGTGGGTGCAAGCAGGTGCAGGTCTCCAAAAATGGACCTGTGCAGAACTCTGGTATGAATACGTGTGTGATTACAAGTAAGAATGGGTCCAGTAGTGGTACAAAAGAGCACATTATATAATAAATGTCAAATGTACTGTATATAACACCCTTATCTATTGATCTTTTATATTATATACCGCATGAATATAGAGTTGTGATTCCATCTGAAACTCAGAAATATATATACACTCTTCAATTTACCGCAAGTTTATTTCATTATCGCAGAGTGCACAGGCCCCAGTAGTGCCCTTACATAATCCAATGTGAAAAGCTTGGCACACAGAGTACAGTACACTGCATTATTGAGCTCAGAGGGAAATCACATTCACTTGTGTCTGTCAGGTACAAAGAACAGCTGTCAGAAGCTCTTATAATATGTTTTCTCTCTTCACCATTTCTTCCTGTTTGTGAGAGCAGCAAGGGCTAGAAGTGAGTGGTCTCCGGCCGCTGTCCTTGTCTCTGTAACTGCATGCTGCATGGGAAATACACATGGTCCATTGAAAACAGGGGTTGTCCACTGACTACACACAAGAAACACAGAGTCATCTCAGCAAGGGCAAAGTCTCAAACAAAGAAGTAAACTCAGACTAAAAAGATTTAAAGGTCCACTTTGCAACTTTTCTAGTGGAGGGTCTGCCATCTGCTTGTCTCAGAGATGTTACTGCTTGGCCTGGAATAAATCAGTTTTGCAGACATAGCATGCATTGCAGCTAACTACTAACTTCTGGAATAAGGGTTAGGAGAATATATATATTTTTTAACTTCTACCTAGTTATGATATCAGAATGAATTTACTGTAATGTGCAGATAATGATACTGAAATAAATTTGTGCACACAAACTACCTACCTCCATGGAGAGAGGCAGCTGACTCCACTTGGCCGAGTTGCAGGTCAGATCTGTTTGAGAGGCGAGCACACTCACAGTGAGAGTGTATGGTATTTTTGAGCAGTAGAAAATGAAAATCATTCTAGAGGGTAAGTGCTATGTCATCAGACAGGGGATAAAGGGCACTGTTTACCCAGGGCCCAGTGCAGAGAGGGACCTCCATAAGGTCTATAATGTGCATTCTTCAGCAGACAACAGAGCCCAAGATGATGTATCCAGGATCCAAAATTTGGTGCTGGCATCACCATGGAGACAAGCTGTTCACAGACCATCCAGCAGAAAAGTATAGTGCACCTTTAACAATGAGAAAAAAGTCTAAATCAAATCACTATGCAAAATGTATTCAAAATCTAAATATGAATCAGATTCCATCCTCAGAGACAGAACAACCACAGGCTATGCTGAATTTAAATTTGAGATTACATTTGTCATAAAATTTGGATTCTGTTCAGATCACGTAATTTAAACAACAGTCTATAAAAAACAGGATATTATATTATCTAAATAAATACAGCCTTTGTCTTTGCAATTTGCCTAAAGAAACTATGAATCATATATTATGTCCAGACTTTTACAGTTACTCTTACTTGAGTGGTAGTTTCCCAAATACATTTTTACTCTTACCTGGGTATATTGCTGGACCACTACTTTGTGCTTCTACTTGAGAAATATTATTCTGAACTGGCAATACTCTGAATTTAGTAAAATCTTTGATAACTCTACTCACCTCTGATTATACTGATATGATAAATATTATGTTCAGTAGATCATAAAGCACGATTCTGTCCAGAGTACACATCGTGTTTTATAGAAAAAGACAGGATATTATGTTTTTGGAGAGAATATTTTATTACCTAAATAAATACATGTTTTATGATTTGAATTGTGCCAACTCATATTGAGATTTCGATCGTGATCAATTATAATAAGTGTTCATTATATTATGAATTAGCTCCATATCTTTCAAGCACCATCTGAAACCTGCACTGTGGTTCCTTATTGCCTCCAGATGAAAGTCATAAGCCATAAAACAGTCATAACTTTAAATCATCTTGTAGTACAACAAACAATTACACACTAGCGTGCCCATTGTTTGTTGTTTTCTAGATCAGATTGGTCAAACGTATCTGAAATTAGGTATGCGTCTGTTCCATACTGGTATCAGATACCTGCACCAATTCTAAAAAGTTAGCTGGATCAGATATCAGCTTCCAAATATCGATTCAGTTGATATTCTTTTTGGATATGTATATTGATGTAATAAGACTATTTACAGATGCATAAAGTCTATTAATGTTTGAACAGAAAAATTACACAATGCACCTTCAAGATGAAGTATTAATATTGCAATTAAAAAAATGGATCAGTGAAGTGAAATGGTAAATGGTTTGAAATGACAATTCCCTGTTTCATTATGTTGCATGATCTAAAGCAGGCGTCTCCAGCCTGTAGCTTGGGAGCAAGTAGCTCACCAAGGGATTTCTGAATCATACGTATTGTGTGTGCTGAAGAGCTCAAATTTGATTTAATTAAATGCCTATGATCATTGTAAATGTATCATTTTGGGGCCTCTCTTTGTGCCCTACTAAATGGATAATAGTTGTGTAAATGTTTTATAGGCATCAAACTGTACTCAATCTCCATAAAATGCTCTTATATTTACTCAATTTCTTGTGACTGCTAAAATGAGTAGCTCCCTGGCATTTTTATTTTATGAAGGTAGCTCACCAGAGGAAAAAGGCTGGAGACCCCTGATCTAAAGTGAACTAACTGTTTAGGGCATGAAATAATGTACATAATTCTTGCTATTCACCAGTTTACTCATTCATACATTCATTCATTTCAAACTTTTATTACAATGCATAGAGAGTGTTGTTGAAATGCAGAGAATAGCAGACTGCAGCGTTGCTCTATAATTGGGAGACCACATCAGCGCTAAATTTAGATCCACTGCAATGTCTGGGAGCTCCCACTTTCCAACGCACTTTCTATGTCATCCAGTGGTGACTAATGCTGGCTTGATGATGGTGTTGTTTTTGTTTCATTTGTGTGATGCTTTGGCTGTGTAAAACATATCAAAAAAATGTAGATTGTCATTTAAGTGAGGGTGTGAAGAAGCAAGTGTGAATTTGCAGAAAAGTGGGTTGAAGATGTAGGTCAGAAGCAGCTGGGATAAAAATGAACTAGATAGGGATTCAGTAAGATGTCTTGAGAATGCAGACTAAGTAGGTGTATCATTACTGCATTGACAATTGAAATTAACTATATTTAGACTTTTTAAAATCTTTACTCAGATATGATGTGTTAAACGAACTGTTTTGTGAGGATTTTTATCAAGTTTGACAAAAATGGAGGTAGATAGACCTGATTTCAAAAGTAGCATGGCTATTCATTCTCCCCATATATAGTAATAATAATATTAATATAAATATTAATAATAATATTAATAATAATAATAATAATAATAATAATATAATAACAGACAAACTTGGCATAAAACTTTATCTCAGTCAGAATTGACAACAGTTGAAGATGTCTGTAGTTCTGATCAAGTGAAAGTATCTGAATACATTCATTAAAAAATTCAATTAGCAGTTTGTAGTTAGTTTGTAGGAACTGTATTTCATAAACTTGAACTAAACTGACTTGCTATAATTCTAACGTGAATAATTAGAAATATTCTTAATTACAAAAATATTAAGCATGATGATGTTTTTTTATTTATGTTATAAGTTACTTAATTTAATTAATTAATGTATTTATTTAGATCTTGAGACGATTATCCAGTCAATTCAATTCAAGTTTATTTATTTAGCACAAACAAAACAAGAAAACTTGTCACCAAGATATCCTGTCTAGCTAGTATTAAATGCCAGGGGAGGAGGTGAGTTTTCAGTCTAGTCTTAAACTGTGTCACAGACTGAGAGGATCTGACAGGAAGAGGAAGACTGTTCCACAGTCTGGGCGCTGCCACAGAAAAGGCTCTGTTACCTCTCGTCTTGAATCAGAAAGCAGAATGAGCCTCACATTTGGACTCTGTCTGATCATAATCCTATCTAAACAGCAGCACCAGCAGCCAATCATGAACCAGCGCTAGTGCAGCCTCTGTAGCTCAGGGCATGAATCCTGGAGGTTCTGAGATTTCACATGAGGCCTGTCCATGTACTAGAAAACCACTCTATCTGCAGGTTAAAACACTAACAGCCCTGGTTCAGTTGTGATTGTAGTACTTAAATGTCCACTGTGTAACTTTTCTGGATCTGTTTGTCTTCATGGCGATGTTAGCCAGGCTGGCGCCACCTATGCAGTTTGCAAGAACCCCGGAAGTGCGAGTTCGGGCATCAGCCAATCAGCGAAGAGCCATACATTCTGTACTGGCAATGATTCCCGAGATCGAGGATTTCAAACTGGAACAAAGAGAATGTTTGGTGAATTTTATCAAGGGGAAACGTTATTGTCCTTGTTCCTAAGGGATTTGGGAAAAGCTTAATATACCAGTTATCCCTGTTAGCAGCGCATTACGTACGTCACAACCAAAGTACCCACCTACCGTCGAGCAAACAAATTCTAAAGCTGCGAGGTCAGACAGTTTCTATGAAGTGAAACTGGCTGATGAATCAGGCTATGGAGATGTTAATGCTTTGTTTAAATTGTCCACAGTATGGTATTGCATTTATTCAACTGCAGATGTTACTTATTACTTACTAAAATGGAGATTCTTAAGTTTACAGTTATACTGTGGAATATTCTAGGCACATCTCCAATGGAGACAAACAGGTGACGGACCCTCCAAGGACAGACAAGTTACATCTGCATCTTTAAAATAAAAAAAAGATCAAAGTTGACTAAAGTTTACAGAAAGACTAGGGAAAGATGTCTTAATGTAATCTACTGCTCACCTTGAGAACTTGGTTTGTCTGTAGTTTAATAGTTCCCAAAACAAACCACAAATTTCCAAAATAAACAGAAAGTTGTTTTAAATTGTTGATGCTGTGATCATAACTAGTATAATGAAAGAGGATGAGTGTACTTATAGCGTTCTAAATCCACATACAAATTTATCAACAAAACATTCCTGAAGACAAGGGTGGCACTGGACGCCCACTTAGCTCTTAGCAACTGCATTCTTCAGACCAGGGGGAGTAGCAGAATCGCTTGTGCAAGCAGAGAGCTGAAAGAAAACAACAATGTAACCTTAAATCAAATGCTTATCTGTTTTGGTACCATTGACGATCATCTCACGGCATGTTATCAGCGCGGTAGTTTTACTTTGGGGTTATGTGATGGCCTTGTGGCGTAACGGTGTGACTGGCTGCTAGATTAAGATGCTGTCGGAGAGGAAGATGGAGCTGGAGAGAAGGGTGAACTCTGTGCTGGAGGAGAACGAGCTGCTACAGAACACAGTGGATGAGCTAAAGGAGAGGACGCTGCTACTGGAGAGACAGTGCCACGACAAGGATCTACAGGTGAGACAAGACAGAACTAAGTTTTGACAGTGTTTTTGTATGGGAAGAATTAGTACTAGAGCTAGAGAACTAGTGGAGTATATTAAACTGCTATTATGTGTAAGTTATAGCAGTGGGACGAGACACAATTTCCACAAGACGAGACATGAGATTTTGAAATAATTCATAAAAAAACAACTGTGCGATCCCGTTTGCAGTTTTGGCCTAACATTTCCTAATTACATTTTTTTGTTGTGGTAGTAATAGACCTTATTTCTGGAATCACAGCTCCACAAGAGATGCCATTTACCAGCCCTCAACTCTTTTCGTCCAATCTAGATGTAAGCTAAATGGAAAACAATTTCACAAGATCACTTTCTTCATGTGTGCATGATCTTGTAGCAATTTTATCTCATGAGATACTGTGGCACAAGAGCTTGTCCCATCCCTAGTAAATTATGGACTAAACCAAAACTAAGATGACTGCTGATGAAACACAAGCAACAAACAAGTATTTTACATATCTATTTGAATAATTTGATCTATTTTAGTTAGTTGAAGGTGGATGATTTGCTGAAAGGAAAAGATGAAGTATAAACACTGTTGAAAATAGACATCTGTTTTACTTTTTGGGGAGAAAATGATTTCCATTTTCATGAAAGAATTGGAGTTTAATCAAAATTGGTCAAGTAGCAGGATTACCTCATAACCAAAATGTTTTAGATTCAACTCAAGGCAGATTTTAAAAGTAGCCATAAGTTATACAACTAGTTGGAGTAATAACAGTAGTGGTAATACTGGCTATACAAACTAAATAATAAATACACAAATACAACTAAAGTAAAACATATCTGAATATATACACATATTTAAACATATTCAATGCTGCATATATAGTAGGAGAGAGTTGGATTTTGGATTGTAGTTTTAATTAAAGGTTAGGGAGACCATAAATTACTACTGCCCCAAAGACTCTTTTTACACTAACACGGAACAATGGCTGGCTTTCCACTAGATTTACACTTGAGCTTAATTGCATTTGTGAGGACACATTCTAACTGTAATTGTGTGAACTTTAAAGGTCCTATATTACACAAAATTGACTCTTGTGAGCTTTAAGACATGTTATAATGTCGTTACCTAATCAAAGACGTACTAACAAAACACATAGTTGTCTTTTGTTTCATTTACACGTTGGAAGGAACCTTTTATTGTTTGTCTGTCTACATCTCCAAAGCTCTAAATACTCTAAATATGACACCATTTCAAGGTAATTTTCATGTAAACAGCTGCCTTTTACCTTTAGTTCAGTACAGACTGGCAATTCCAAGTCTGAAATCATCCAAATGATTTTAGTGAAGGCGTATGGAGTTTAAAAACACAGTGTTTTCTGTTTGAGAGAAGAACTCAGCCTATATATGCTGTGTGTTGTGTGTTAAACATGTGTGAATGAAACAAAACACAACTTCAGGTATGTTTCTGATGAAGAAACTACATTATAACACAGATCAGAAAACAGCGTAATATTGGCCCTTTACTTTGCCTCACAACCTCCCAGGAAACCCCCTGGCTGATACACTATAATAACCTATTCTTCACAGACTAAATCCATTCTCTAGGCTAGCCTAAGATAATTAAATCAGTGATGTTTGGACTTTAACCTCTTACTTACTGTACCCAGTTTCGTCAGAGCCAATTGGAACTCCAGGAGGTGCAGATGTCCCACAGACAGCTGAGTGCCCAGTTGGAGGAGCTGACGGAGGAGCACAGCCTGACGTCCCTCCAGCCCCACCCCTCCAGTCTGCTCTGTGAGATCGAACAGAGCATGGAGCAGGAGGAGCTGGAGCAGGAGAGGGAGCAGGTAATCAGTGCCAATGTAATCCCAAAAACACAATATAATATTTATATGAATTTGACTTCACCACAAAGCTAATAGTACACCTCAAAGCAAACAGCTTTAGTTTATAGCTGTGGTGTGCATTTTTTGTTGCATATTAAAAATCGTTTAAGACCGAAAAATCCTTTAGTGTGTGTGGCCTTAACTCGACTTTATATTGATTTTTGACCTTACCTTGAAGCTGAAGAATTTTAACCCTTTGCTGCCGTTTTGTATGAAAAAAAAAACATATATATATGTATGTATGTATATAATAATATATTATATATATATATATATATATATATATATATATATATATATATATATTATATATATATATATATATATATATTATATATGTATGTATGTATGTATGTATGTATGTATGTATGTGTATGTATGTATGTATGTATATATATATATATATATATTATATATATATATATATATATTATATATGGAATGTTTCACAGTATGATATTAAACCTTTCCATCTTCATGGAGACCAAACCAGACTAAGTTAGAGGGCAGATGTGTATAGAGAATGCCTGATTTTGGAGCTATAAAATCACCTGCAGTGAATAAAAGTTACACATTGCACATTTAAATGCATGTACTTGATAATGAAATAACCTATATCTAGCCTACCTAATAACATTTGTGCTTTTCCTTGTCCTCTGCAGCTGCGTCTCCAGTTGTGGGAGGCATACTGCGACGTGCGTGCCCTCTGCTCTCACCTGCGGGGGAACGATGTCACAGACTCAGCCCTGTCCACAGACTCCTCCATGGACGAGTCCTCAGAGACCTCCTCTGCCAAAGATGTGCCTACAGGCAGCCTCCAGGCCAGTCTACTAGAGCTCAAGAGGCTCACGCAAAACCTGCTCGACGGCAATGAGTCCACGGTAACATATAACACACATATAGCATACTGTGCCCTCCACTTATATAGAAACTCTCAAATACTTTAAAGATGCATTGTGTAATTTTTCTGTCATGTTTTTGGAAACATTATAGCTTTGTCTGGAATGTTTCACAGTATGCCAATAAACCTTAGGTTAGATCTGTGGAGAGGTGACCCCTCTCACAGTCAGTTTTTTCTATGTATTTTTGAGCTAAAAAAAAAAAAAAAACACCTATAGTTTAATACATGTAAGGAAGAACTCCTCAGTGTCCTACTCTGGAACATCCCCGACAGAGCAATGACATAGCCATAGAAACAGGCAGGTGACAGACCCTCCACCAGAAAAGTTACACAATGCCCCTTTACAGTTGGATCAAATTGGTTCTAATAGCCCAACAATCTACTGCAATTACTGTAGTTATTTAGGGGGCGCTATATCAATGAGGGTTAAATGTCTATTCAAATCTGTAACTAGTCACACTTCAATTCATAAATAAGTTATCTTACTCTTTTCCAGAACAGCTTCATATTCAGTAACATTTGAGTAAGAATGGGTTAAGATTTTATTGTTGACATCATTAGATTCAAGTATTTTCCTCAGAAATATTTTATCAGCAAACCTTCCCAGAGGACTGGCATCCAACCTTCATGACTCACATCAGGAAATTTCCAGTAAAGGCCAAATAAAATCCACATACATGTTGATACTAGATAAAGCCAGCAAAACATCTTATTAGAATTAGTCAAGTAAAATGGACTGAGTATATACATACTTGAAACACAAAGCCTAAAACACAATATACTAGAGAATACACAACTCCATTTACTAATAAGCCATGACAAACAAAAAGATTGAGGTGCCAAATAATTTTTTTTTTAATCAGTACTGAAAATAGTGCTTCCTGGTGACTGAAATCGTAGCAAAAGTAAACTCTTCTTTCTTCAGTTGCAGTTAGTGGATAAGAACAAAAACATGTTCCTACAAACATATCAGATCACTGAAGTAGGAATATTGTTTTCTACTGGCGTCTTAGAAAGAGGGCTGTCATCACATTGTACTTTCGTCTCTTGCATCATCTGTGTTTGTTTGTGTGTTCCAGGGCTCCCGGCGCAGTGAGGAGGAGCTGGCGCTGGAGGAGCAGGTGAAGAAATTGGGGGACGAGCTGCGAGACGTGAGAGAGCTGTATGAATGTGAACAGGAGAAGAGCCAGAGCAGCCAGGGGGAGGTCCTACAGCTGCATAACCAGGTACCACTGCACACGGCACTGATGTAACAGACACAAACAGGTACCACTGCACACGGCACTGATGTAACAAACACAAACAGGTACCACTGCACACGGCACTAATGTGACAGACACAAACAGGTACCACTGCACACGGTACATGGCACTAATATAACAGACATGAAATGGTATCACTGCACACGACACTAATTTAACAGACATAATGCACTGAGGTAACAAGCACAAATGGGTACCACTGCACATGGTACTGATATAACAAACACACTTCACATGCAGTTACCTCTACACATGGCACTAATGTAACAGACAATAGACAATTTGACACAAAATGATAATACTTTCTTTGTTACTATGTACTAGTTATCTCAATTTTGTACCACTTAATGTCATTTTTTTTAACATTGATACTTGACTGTCTAATTAAGATACTACTGTGGTTTTAGTATCAATTTGCATTAGATTTTCAATACGTTTGACAACCCTAGAGACAAACCCAATTCCCAACCAGGTACCACTGCATATGACACTGATGTAACAAAAACAGGAGCACTGTAATGACTGTAGAGGTGTTCTGTTTGACAGCTACTGCTGATAAGGCAAACTCAACAGAATCTAGAGGTCCCATCAAATCTGCAATAGGGTCTTGTTTCGCATGCCTTAGTCCTCAGTGGACCTAGTTAGCAGAGAAAATACTGTATCACTATTTTAAGAGGTTATAGATGATGACGTGCATGTTGGCTAAGTGGATCTGTGCTATCCTACACCTGTCTGTTGTAACTCTATGATGTGTCCTTTAGATGGCGCTGCTGTCTGTGGAGATGTGCTCTTTGCGGGAGGAGAACGACAGAATAAGAGCGATGTCTGAGGTTCGAGAGCCCAGTGAACAGCTCCAGAGCGCCATCAGGGACCGTGATGAGGCCATTGCCAAGTATGCATAAACATAATAAAATGCAGATATGAATTATTGAAATATATAAGCAATTTTTGTGGTTATTTTCCTCACATTAGGCTTTCATGCATCGCTGTGTGTGTGTTGAGTAAAAATCTAAATGAAAAATGTATGTGATGTATATGAGGAGATGCCAGGAAGAGTAGCAACCAAGCTCTGGAGCTAATGGGGATCTTAATAAACGAAACTAAACAAAAAATCCATGATATTTACTACTGGAGTGCAAATTCATCTTTATGTAGCACTTCCAATTGCTTATTACATTGAGAAACAGTTTAATCATATTTATATGCACATTTATATATTTTCATTTTGCATAAGTCAGCATTCCCATCCCTGTGTTTGTGTATTTAGGAAAAAGGCGGTGGAGATGGAGTTGGCAAAATGTAAGATTGACATCATGTCTCTGAACAGTCAACTCCTCGACGCCATCCAACAGAAACTCAACTTGTCGCAGCAGCTGGAGGCATGGCAGGTGCGTCACATGACCCACTGTGTGTAATAGACAACTAGGCTCATTTATATAAAGCCAGTGTAGAACAAGACTGAAATCATGTTTCATTGCTTTATCTGTACTAGGCTTTGCCTTACTACTAACTAACAACTTAACCTAACTGCCCTATCTCCAAATGTTAAGTTGAAATTGATTCATCCTTCTAACATCATCGTAAACAAATATAGGAACAAATATAACTCTGTGTATTTGTAATACTACATTTAGTCATTGAATTTTGTCAGAATCAGAATAAGAAAACATTTATCAGTGCCATTGTTAGGGAACAAAATTCACTCATATGAATAGGAATGTTTTTCTGCAGTATGAAACAACATAAAATAATGAATAATAATAGTATAATATAAACTATGATAACGTTTGCGTATGCAATATTTGAACTGAATAAATATTAGTATAGTGTGACTTAATATCTATAGAAAACAACTAAACACCACTAAATATTGACTTCCACCTAAAAACAACAACCCACTGAGATGTGAGACAGATGAAATCAGACCAAAAACAAGAACTGCCTGCACTGAAATTGGTTTGCTGTCTAATGAAGGTACTTTGTAGTGATCTGAATAAGTCTGGTGAAGGTGTGTGGACTTTAAATGGTTTATTATCTGTGAAAATGCCCCCTGTATAATACAAACTCCCCTTTAAATCCTTCGTAATTAAATACTTAGAACAAGACTAAATGAGCCCTCCAGTCTCTAAGCCCATCCCGGCATCTGTAACCTGCTCCTCTCTCCTCTCTCTCCCGCCCACAGTTTGCCTCTTCAGGGCTCTTTACTGTTTGGCTCTTGTGGTTTCTGATCTAGTGGCCTTTCTCCGCTTCCGTACCTCCCTCTTTCCCCCGTGGTGCCCCCCCTTCTGCCTTAGAGGTGAGCCCCCCTGTCTCATCTCAGCTTCACGGATCACAACTGGACCATTTCATCCCATCATTAACTTTTAATTTACAAATCACTCTTCTATGTCCCTCGCTGTCTTTTGTGGAAGATCATCTTGAGTCATATTTATCATATTGATGTATGATTATCTCAAGTGAAACAGAATTTTATTTTGCTGTTGTTGTCACTTACTGTGTATAACATTTTGTTTACGTTACAAGGTGAAAAACATTGTTTTATTCAACATACTAAACTTAAAGGTGAACTGTTTCCTGGTCAAGAGAAGGGAAGATTTTCTAACATTACGGAATTTAAAGTATCTATCTCAATTTTTTTTTACCTAAAAAAATTAACATGCTTTTTTGTTACTCAACTTTCAGGATGATATGCACAGAGTGATAGACCAGCAGCTGATGGACAAACATCAGGACGAGTGGCGCCCCCCTCTGGCAGGACAGAGCTCCAGACGCACTCGCCGCATCCACCAACGGGACAGGACACTTTTCTCTTTCTTCAAAAAGAACTGAACCTTATGGACTGTCCCGCAGCACACAGTCACGCAGGAGCCAGGGGGAGAGGGGGGTGAGAGGGCACCAAAGAGGGGTACAGATAGGACGGGGTGGTTTTGCACTTTCTCTGCCCATTCCTACTATCTACAGGTGAGCAACTTGTCATCATAGGAATTAATGGACCAAAATAATGTTACTGTGTGTGGCCTTATCACCTTGGAAATGCTGCTTCTATTACAAGTAACTTTGAAGTACAAATTAGATTAGAACAATAGTCTTTCATTTTAGCCCCACCACTTCTTACCAAAATAAATCCTTATTTTAAAGATACTAGACTGCCGTATCCTAACAGTAAGTATGGATTTAATATGATCCACCAAAAAAATCTGTAAACTATCTGGAAAATTATACTGAAATCTAATGGATCTGGCTTATGAACCAGTTCAAAAGCTTTCCTCTAGTTACTGATTTACAAGTTAAAGGGACAGTTCGGAATTTTGGACATAGGACCTCATTTCCTAGTGTTGGAGATGTGTATAGACACTTTTTAAAATGTTCCATCCAGTCTTTGTATTTTCAGAGGTCGCTGGTGCTAGGCTAGCACATGTCAATGGCCATAGTTAGCCTGCCACTAAAAACAGTCTTACCCACTCCACAAAACACCTGAAACAAATCTATTATTATGCGAGACTGTCAATGTAAATGTCTGTCAATTGAATAATTTTAGAAGCAAAACCAACCTTGCATTTGAAGGATTTATGTCTAAGCAGCAGCGAGTTGTACTTCCTGATAGAAAGTTTGGCAGCGGCAGGCTGATATATGAGAAAATAGTCCCTCAACATGCCATGATTCATGAGATGCAAGGTTAGTTTTATTTCAAACATTATTCTATCAACACAGACATTTACATCGACAGTCTAGTGTAATAACAGATTTGTTTCAGGTGCTTTGTGGAGTGGGTAAGACTGTTTTTAGTGGCAGGCTAACTATGGCCATTGACATGCACTAGCCTAGCATCAGTGTCCTCTGCATATACAAGGACTGGATGGAATATTTCAAAAAGTGTCTCCACACATCTCCAACACTCTGGCTCACTAGGAAATGAGGCCCTATGTCCAAAATTCTGAACTGTCTGAACTACTTTAAGTAGTAGAAGCAAAAGTTGCTTCTACTAGTCTGAATGAACATAACATAATAGTAATAAACATAAGAGAGTCCCATATGCAGCAAATGATTATTATATGAAATAAACATATCGTCACATTTCTTTTAAAACCAGCATTGACTTGTAGGTTGTCCTTTTAATTTCAGCGCTGTCAAACTGTTCCAAACACACACAATTTTGCCTAATACACTCCACTAACAGGAGCCATGTTAAAGTGATAATCTGGCTTTGCGGTCCTGATGCTGTACGAAGATTCACTGGTCCATTATTTCCTATTTACTGGTCAAGCTGGTGCAAGAATGCTACTCACAAAAGATGCTCAGTTTACCTCCAAAGCGAAGGTGTTTGTAGTGTCTTCTCTGCCCACTGCCGAATGTGGAAAACGAAAGTGAAAGCCTGTAGTTATGGCAACAGGAGCACATCTGAACCAGGGTTAACATGTATGACAGCGAGAGAGTGTGATCAAACTCCAGGAAACTCCAAAAATCTCAGGTTCATTCATTTGGTTAAAGAAAGCACACAACAGCTACCTCTCTGGGCCAATACAAAGAAACATATTTTGACCATATATAGTTTTGTGATATCAACATAATAGTTTATATATGGCCATATCTCTCAATGCACTTTCATGGTCTGCTATTTTTGTATGAATGCTGTCACATGACTCAATATTTATGATTAACCAACAATCCCTGTTAGCTACCCAATGTTTGCTCTAACACAATATAATAAACTGTATGCAATGCAAGATCGAGAATGAGAAAATCATAAAAATATAAATATAAGGACCTAAGTGGCTACAGCTGGAAAATGCACTTTATTTCCAAAATTGGTCACTGTGACTTACTTTGCTGATGCTGCCCTTAAGCAGCCAAAATATAAAATACACAACCTATTTCTTTTCTATAGAACACTAGTCGAAGAACTTGGAACTTAAACATTTAAAATACTAAACATTTCCTTGAATTATATATTTGTACTGCTAAAACTCCCACTGAAATATGATCTTATCCATAGATCTGCTCCTAGTTATTTCCTGGATAATGCCCACACTTCCTACCAGAGTTGGGGACTTGCAAGTCGTAACTTGGACAGATGACTATAGACTAAGACTTGGGACTTGATTTGGACTTGAAGGTCAGTGACTTGAGAAGACTTGATGTTTCTCCTAAAAAAAATATATGTTTTTAAAAAAGACTTTTCTCTTTACAGCTGATAAATGTGGTGCTTAATTTTACAGGAATAAACTGGTACATGTCCCTGTCACTTCTCTGTTCATTGCTTTGGTTGTAACTGAAGTACTGTGAGATGGTATCCTCAAATGTACTACAGTAATATACAGTAATATACAGTGCAATAGTGTAAAACAGAGGGAACTACACAGAACACAACCCTTCCATTTATACAACTATAAATACTCATATATAAATATACCATGATTTTTTGAGTATAATTATTTTAAAATTCATATAAATAGCAAAAATCTAAGATATATTTGGTTTGGTTTAAAGACTAGAAATGACTTGAAGCTCAAAGTAGATGACTTGGACTTGACTTGGACTTATGAGCCAGTGACTCGAGACTCGACTTGGACTTGCCTGTATTTGACTTGGGACTTGACTCGGACTTGAGGTCAAAGACTTGAGACTTACTTGCAAAACAGTGACTTGGTCCCACCTCTGCTTCTTACATTCCTAAAAATGTATTAAAACATTGCATATAAAACCAATCAAAGACTATCACTGCCACCAAAAATTTTAATAAAACCCATGCTGTACAAAGACTATTGAACATATCTAGAACACAACACAAAAATTAAAATGACAAGAATTTGTAGTTAGATAAATTCCTCCAGTTTTAGACAAATGATAGCCTCACTTTTTCTGTGTAAAATCTGTATGGTATGGTGCCAGTTACAGCAATATACTTCCCATAATGCCTTGATATACTGTAGTTCTAATCATCAAAAGCACTTTAGTTTAAAGCTCACCCTCTTATGCATATATCATGTCCAGTCGAGAGCAGCTTGTTGTGTGCCTCTTATAGCAGTGACAAATGAATGGACCACTGGGGCTGTAGTTTGATCATAATAATAAAGATATGTTATTTTTCTACATCAAAATCTTTAACATAAAAATCATGCATTATTTTGAGAAACGGCACTTACACTGTCCACGTGACATCAATCATCTTCCTAATCGACCAAACCCACAAAATGTTTACATCAACTTGAAAAGCAGGGTTGAGTATGGCTGCGTCCACTCACAGAAGTTAAAACAATGTCTTATCTCCAAGTTACATATCCAGACTCGATTCAATTCTGGATTTCAAACTTTATAATCATACTTAAAAATCTATAAAATCTGTCTTGACTTATGTGTGAACGCAGCCATATGTCAGGAATCACAAAGAGGTGGATTGCTGGACCTGCGTCGCAAGATATCTTCAACGGTTCATGTGCACTTTGGTTTGTTTGACCCCGCTGGGCTTCCTTACAAACTCCATATCTGATTTCATGGGTAATAACAATGGTGGTGGATGAAGTACTATTTTATTATCTAAGTAAAAGTACAGATCAAAGGTAAAAAGTTTAAAGTATCACATGAAAAAATCTACTGAAGAATCTGTTTAAAAATGCACTTAAAGAGTGAAAAATAGAATTATTTAGCAGAGATTTTTATAATGATTAAAGGATGAAATGTAGTGATTTTGATAAAGAATTAAACTGATTTTAAATGATTCAATTGATTTTTCTAGCTGTTTTTGTGTATTTGTGTATTTGGTTTGCTCAAAGTTGCAATGGAAACTCAAATTAAATGTGCTAAAAAATAAAGTCACACCATAAAAAAAAGTACTTTTTACTTCAGTCCAGATTTAAAATCTAGTGGAGTAGAAAGGACAGATACACGTTCTCAAATGTAGTGAAGTAAAAGTAAAAAGCATCCACTGTAAAGCTGACTGAAAAGTACAGATACCTAAAATTTGTACTTAAATGTTGTACTTTTACTTTAGTACTTCGTTACCTTCCACCACTGAATAATAATAAGGAATGTGAATGTAACTGCTGGTCCTGGTTCGTTGATGCTTTGACCTGGAGTAAAAAGCAGCTATGCAGATGTCTTGGTTCGATTGCTAATTGTTGGGAAGGATCAACCCAAAGACTGATTTTTATAACTAAAATGTTGACTAGGTTTGGTCAAAAGTGATATATTTATATGGAAGTTTTTTCAATTAAATATTTTTAGGATAAAATGACTTGTAAGTTATTTGTAGAATTCATTTTGTCACTCTTTTGTTGTCCAGTCTCTCACTTTTTCCCTATATTTGCAACAAAATCTCAAAACAATCTGATAAAACTATAACTTTGTCAAAGCTAACAATAGAAAAGTGTTGTGTTTTATGTTTTTTGGACAATGTGATAAGTCCGTCAAATGTAAATGGACAATTTACAATAATTACAATTCAATTTGTCAAAAATATTTTTAAAAAGCTGCTATACAACGCACAACTGACAGCTTTAGGGTAATTTAAATATTAAAATGTAATGACCAGTCATAAATAAAAATGTATAGTATGATTAAAATCTCTCCAACACCAACTGACATGAGCCTATTTAAAAATATACCCTTTGACCTTTCTCTTAATTACTGGTGAATACTTTAGATTATATCATGTTTTTCTGTTTGTCAAAATCAATACCATTCATGAGTCTCATTTGTCTTATATCTTCAAATGTTTTTGTTTGTATCTTTCACATTTTGACACTGTAGACTAATGTTTTTTCAATTAAATATCTTTTTAGAAACCTGACTTGTGCTTTTATGGGAAATAGATCTATAATCTAATATCCAAAGTTTATGTCAATGTATTTAGTTATTTCTGTACTCTGACTGAGAATATGTTTCTATAGATTATAAAATATGGAGTACAGTATAACATATTATCACTATAGTCATGATGTTTATGATAGTAGTAGTTCATGACTGCTTTTATGTTTATATTAGGGTTGTTAAAAGTATCGAAAAACAGATACTAATTTATACTTGAAACTAGACACTCATTTGGGCAGTTATCGATAATAAAAAAGAAGCATGAGAAAGCACGATCAAACTCCTGGAAAGTCCAAAAATCTCAGGTTCATTAATTTTGGTAAAGAAAGCACATGACAGCTTCCGCTCTCTGGACCAATACATAGAAACTAGATAGTCACTTGGGCATGTATCAGTACCAAAAAAAAAGTCACATCAGACTGACGGAAATGAACCTTTCCTGAATAACTTTTACATATTTTTTTTTTTTAATTAGAACTAAGAAATATTAAGACTAGTAGATTAGTAGATTAGTATATGCCCATGGATCTCTATAAAGGACAACTGAAGGATATAACACCTCATGGTAATACAACAAAGTGCCATTATTTAAAGGTGCATTGTGTAACTTTTCTGGTAGATAGTCTGTTACCTGTCATTGCTCTAGGTGGAATGTTCAACAGGATGATATTAAGCAGCTCTACCTTAAATTTATTCAATTACAGATGGTTTTATAGCTCAAAAATACACAGAAAAACAGGCATTCTGACTGTGAGCGGGGTTGCCTCTCCACAGAACTGGCCTGTAACTCGGTCTGGTTTTGTCTCCATGAACATAGAAAGGTTTAATATCATACTGTGAAACAATCCAGAAAAAGCAATAACATATCCATGGAGAAAAGTATCTGACAGACTCGTCACTAGAAAAGTTACACAATGCACTTAATGTTGAAAAATTACATACTGTTGTTTAAATAAAGACTGTTTATACCATATTATTGTACATTTAATTCATTATTTTAAAAAAATCTGATGCTATGTTAACATAGTTTCAAGTAAAAGGCTTGCCAAAGACCAAAGCACAGTTCCTCCCATATAATCTTTATTCACAGAAAAAGCAAATAAACAGAAAGACACAGGTTTGCAAATGAAGTTAAGACCAAGCCACTGACAGATGAGATGGTCACATGTCCGATATTGTTCCTTTAAAGTGTATATTATTTATTGATCATTGATTAAACTGATGTGGGGAAATGAAAAGTACAAATCTGTTCCAGTGTACAGCAGACCACAGCCGAGTGGATTCCCAACATTGCACACACTGCTCATTAGGGTTTGAATTGAAATAAGGCTGTATGCAGTTCCTTAAATTTTCTAAACAATGTGTGGTTCAAACTAGAGATGCATGACAGCTAAGAATTCAGAATTAGCTATTTAATTATCAAACTGCATAACCTGTTTTATGGTTAGTTTAAAGGGACAGTTCAGAATTTTGGACATAGGACTTAATTTCCTTGGTAACCAGAGTGTTGGAGACTTGTGGAGACGCTTTTTTAAATATTCCATCCTGTCCAGCTGATAGAATAATGTTTGAAATAAAATTTAACTTGCATCGCATTATTTGTCAGGGACTATTTTCTCATATGTCAGTCCGCCACTGCCAAGCTTTCTATCAGGAAGTACAACTCGCTGCTGCTGCTCAGACATAAATCCTTCAAATGCAAGATTGGTTTTACTTCAAAAATTATTCTACTGTCACGGACATTCACATCGACAGTCTGGCATTATAATTGTTTTGCTTTGGGTGTTTTGTGGAGTGGGTAAGACTGTTTTTAGTGGCAGGCTAACTATGGCCATTGACATGCACTAGCCTAGCACCAGTGACCTCTGCAAATACAAGGACTGGATGGAGTATTTAAAAAAGTGTTTCCACACATTTCCAACACTCTGACTAACTAAGAAATGAGGCCTTATGTCCAAAATTCCAAACAGTCCCTTTAATGTAATCTCTGGCAGCATTTTATAGCCTTACACAGGTGTGATTGTACTTGTACTTAAGCTATAATATTAAACACATTTAGTTTGAGGATCGAAAAAAACAATATGGTAAATTAATCTTTTTTTCAGTCAATATTTATCTCCCCCATAGTCATATTGTGTCTATATGAAGACAACAGCTTTTCAATTGCATAGAAATGAGTATAGAATATATAAATTATCTGAATACTTTTATCCTAATAAATTTTGACATTTAAAACAATAAAAGTTTTTATTTTTAATACTAGGTTGCTATATTCATCTTCAAATGCTGACAGAGAATGAGTTTATAATTGGAATTACCTTTACAGCTACTGTATACAGCCCCATTTGCGTCAATCTCAAACTTCTCTTTTGTTGACAGCCGCACAGTCAAACGCTCTCTGTGTGCAGGTCTCATACTGAATATTAACACACAAATATATTTATATATACATACACGTAATGAATAGAAATGATAAGGTTGAATGAGTTTAGATAGCATTTTTTTCAGCCACTGCTGTTGGCCAAAGTGCGGAGGTAAAGAATCCAACTTTTCCTTTCACTTGTTCTCCCAAATCAAAAAAATAAAAGTTTAAATGTCAGTAAAAAGAGATGCATTGTGAAGAATTTCATTGGTTCACAAAGTTCCACGGTTTTCAATGAAACACAATGTCCAGTAACGTGTCAGTTGTACAGTAACGTGTACAGGCAAACCAGGACCAAAACTGAATATTACACCTCGAAAATGCTTTGAGAAGATATTTAACACTTTTCATGCACAAAAACAAAATTACATCAAAACATCTTGGCGTTAAGTGAGGTCCACTATTCTGTATACTGTATAAAAAGATGGACAGTGTTGCTTATCAAATAGTTTAGAATTATCTTTCAGTCAGGAGTTCAAGAGACAATACAATTTAAACACTTGAACAATATCAAAGGTGCACTGTGTAACTTTTCTGGTGGAGGGTCCATCAAATGCTTTTCTCCATGATGTTATTGCTTGTCTAGGATGTCACACAGTCCAGACCAATTTACAGGTCAGTTCTGTGGAGAGGCAACCCCGCTCACAGTCAGAATGCCTGTTTTTCTAAATATTTTGAGCTGTAAAACCACCTGTTATAGAATAAATGTATGGTGGAGATGTTTAATGTCATACTTCGGAACATTCCCAGCAGAGCAATAACTAGAAACAAGCAGGTGACGCCCCCAACCGATAAATTACGTAGTGCACCTTAAGATTATTCGTCATTGTAGGATACCAAGAGTAGCTATTACACAGAAATGTAAAAGATGCCATTTAAATTTTAATTTGTTATGGTTAAAAGTCTAATATATGTACAAAAATAACAACATAGCTTCTTGGATACTGGGCAATATTAGACGCTGAAGAGTTAACTTCGAATTAAAGTAAATACATAAAGCTTTACATATATTTAAGTGTGGCAGTTAATATTTATTCAGTTCTATTTTTGGCTAATCTAAAGTTGATAGAGGGCTGTAGGCTGCAAGAATTCCTATTTTAAAACACACATTTTCAAGTAGACTGGTTGTCATACATTTGCTACTTGCCATTATGCTAATTAAGCACCATTTCCCACATCTCAAAGGGTCCCGGGTCCTATAAGACCAGACAAATCCTTGCACATAAGAGAAGCTTGGCTCCAACATAATTTATGTATAGAAAATATAAGTTGATATGAAGGTAAAAAAATAATTTGGATAATCTTTTCCTCTATGTCTTTTTTACATTATTGCTCTATTAATGCATTATAGCCAAGACAATATATCTTCACATTTAGAGTCACATCCCACTAAGGTGCTTTATGATGACAATCCATGCAACGTGCTTTCTATACACTTACAAAACTTTTCAAGTTCAGCTTCCATCAGTCATCTTATAACATTAACCAAACTAGACTAATAGCTACTGTAGTATACACTATTAGCTGAAGAATGACAATTTGGGGTTAAAAGCTAAAGCTAGATCTTGCGTCCAATAATAAAGTTTGTCATTAAAAGGAATATTTTAAAAACACGTTTTCATTGGAATTTAACGTTGTTTTTGATGCACTACTCAATTATAAGTTAGATATCTGGCGCCCTCATGTGGCCACAGTAGGGGGTGAACTATGTCAAACGGTAAAATACAGGGCATCTAATTTTGTCTGTGCCTATGGAAACTTGAAATAATAATAATAACCAATTTGGATTTATGGATTTAAATACAAGCTCCAATAGGTATGTATAGAATAGGCTCAAGCTCAAAATGTGAATTCTGCATATGTCTCCTTTAAAACTTGCACTGTGTAACTTTTCTGGTGGAGGGGCCATCAAATGCTTTTCTTTTCTTTTCTTTCCTTTCTATCTTCATGGAAACCAAACCAGATAAAGTTACCGGTCAGATCTGTGGAGAGGCACCTCTACTCGCATTCAGGTATTTTTGAGCTATAAAACCACCTGTAAATGAATACACGTATGGTAGAGCTGTTTAATGTCATACTGTGGAACATCTGAAGTAGAGCAATGACATACCCAAGGAAATAAGAAGGTGATGGACCCCCAGCCGAAAAGTTACATAGTGCAGAAGAACAGGTCAAAACAAACTATCCATCTTTTTATACAGTGTGAGACGTGCGCGATACTTGTGGACATGGTCCTGGGACATGGATGCCTGTGGCTGCGAGAAAAACACCATCAGACAGAAGAGTGGAAGAGGGAGGGCAGCCCTGAGCACTTCAACAGTCATACCCCCAAACACCTGGGGGCGCTATGGCAACAGTCCAATGAGAGCATGTTCTCTTAATAATAATAATAATAATAATAATAATAATATTGGCAGTATTCATGTATTAAAAATGAGAGGAGTTAAAAGCATAGTAAGACCGCAGTGAAGTTTGGTGGTTAAAGTGGTACATCACCAAGTTTCACTGCTGTGTTGCACTTTAAAAATGGTGGAATAAAACTGATCACGTTGTTGGCTCAGCACTAGTGGAGGTTAGACGGTACAAGGTGGGGAGCTTGGCAATATATAGACAGTTAAAAAACTACAGGTCAGCAGTTCTGTCCATTTGTGGGTTAGTTTGTCGCTATTATTCTATGTTGTGATTTTAATTCCATATTAAAATGCATTGAGGTGGCAACACGGATGTCTAAAACCATCACAAACTTCTTTCAAACTAACAACCCTTCAAAGAGCTTCCGAGAAGAAAAGAAAAAAAAAATTACCACAGAAAAATAGATCCACAAAAATTAATCCTCCTTCTCGAAGACGCAGAGGTTTTGGCTCTGAATGTCCCGTGTGCAGTGGAGAGAGGAGGAAGAGGAAAATGAGGAGGAAAAAGAGGGCGGAGATGGGACAGTGAATGCAACATGGCGTCAGTTGTAAGCTCCAGACCCTTACACAAACAAGGGTCTCGATATATATGCGATAGTGCCCATCTGCTGAAATGCAAATAAAACTTGCTTTGACGTCTAATAAAATCTGTACACTTTAAAGTCTTTATGATTAGTCCAAAGGGGACATTTTCCATTTTTTAAACTGTATATTTATTAAACTTTATCTTTAATTTAGATGCTCTGAGTCCCGTGGGTGTAAAATGCATGTGGGTCGATGACAAAAATGTGAGGTTAGCGGGGAGTTTGCTAGCAGCACTTTTTCTTTCGTTTACTGTTTCGAGTGAGTCGCACCACGTCATTCTGTTGCTGCTGCTGCTGTCGGGCGAGCACGTCCTTCTTGGCTTTGAGCACCAGCTCCGTGATGCAGTTAAACATCTGTGGACCACAAGCACAACATTATTAAAAGGGCTCACTGCGGATTGAGATGTGTTGTACTGTACATGTGTGAAGGGTCTGAGAGCTGACACTCTTTTTCAGGGGAGGAGTTGGCCCCATAGTGGACCCTACTGCACATGTCCATAGTGGTAGGGGAAACCGGAGCACCCGGAAGAAACCTATACAGGCACAGGGAGAACATGCAAACTCCACAGAGAAAGGCCCCACACTGCCCTCTTGCTGTGAAGCAAAAGTGCTAACCGCTTTGCCACCGAGCCTGTTTCTTCTTAGTTTTGGTGTTGATACAACACCTGTTTTAGAACTTAAAGATAATGTCTAATACATTTGGTATGAATAAGTCAGATTTCAAGATGCACCATTCAATAAACTATATTACTCTCTTTATACAGTGCTTTTTCCACCTTCAACCACTCAAAGCACTTCACATCAAGGAACCCACCCACACATTCATATACCAGTGTACAAACGCACTGGGGGCAAAGTGGGTTAAGTGCCAAAGTGGGTTAAGTGCCCAAGGACACAAATGCAGCATTCATCTGTGGGAGCTGGAATCATACCGCCAACCTGTGGGTCACTGGATCTGACCGCTCAACTAATGATGTTTATATGGAGAGCAGGATTCAAAAGGCCACCCTTCTGATCAGTGGACAAACGCTCGACCAACTGAGCTACTATCGCCCCTGTAGAGTATGAGCAAATGTTTTCACATTGTCCTTTACAAAAAGTCAGATGAAATAGCAGGTTATGCTACATGTAATGTGTTTGAATTAATACTTGAATTCTTGAATTGAACATAAATCAATACAGTCTTTTAATTAAGGCCATTTAACAGGAAGTCTGAACTCTGCTCCAAACCACATCCTTATACTGACACATGATTGACTGTGGACCTCTCGATTAAACCTGAGCTGATCATTGACAAATTGCAATAACTCTCTCTGTCTTGATAATAATGTGATTAACTTCCCAGCCCCTGATATTTATTGCAATATTTTGGCAAGGATAATATAATTGTAGATAGGATACTTTTTTGCTTTTAAAAGACCTTGACAAGATTTTTGTGCGAATTATTACTTAATTATTACATAAATCGCAAGAATTAAAGTAAAAAACATATTTCTTCATGTTGTCTGCACTGAAATGAATCATGCTATATGTACTTCCCTATCTTTATTAGCCATTGCTACTATAAAACAATGCATTTAAGCAACGGAACTTATAATCTGATATATTGTGACAGCCAATGATATTAATGAGACTTCTGACGATACGATATCGCCATATTTCGGTTATTGTTACATCCTTAGTTGTCAGTATCAACTGAAAAACATTTTTGAATCAGGATATTTTCAATTTCATTCATCGGACCAGACTCATTACGCCTGACTCCTGACGACTGTGTAAGTCTTGAGGCATGCTGGGTACATACCAGGCGTAGCTCGCACACAATGCCTACCTCTTCCACGTTGATGTTTTCTTTCGCGCTAGTCTCAAACAGGCTAATGCCCATCTGCTCTGCGAACTTCTGTGCATCTGTCGTCTCCACCACTTTAGAGTTTGGGTCATCATTTTTGTTCCCCACTACAGAAAGAAAACACAGGGATGACCACACTGAAGCACAGAGTTTTTATATTATAAATGTAATTCTTTCACACTGTACATTCATGGAGCAAAAGCGTGTTTCTGCAATTCAATTTCAATTTCATTTTTCCAATAGTCAGTTTTCCAAAATCAAAATACAGCTATGTGCTAACTTATGTCTAAAGACCTAAAGACTACCTAAAGAGGTAGTTTGCCAGTCTAATGAAAGTATACATTTAAAAGATCAAATACAAAATGTGTTAATAAAATTCTTTTTTGAGTTATGTTAAAGGTGCATTGTGTACCTTTTCTGGTTGGGGGTCTGTCACCTACTTCTTTCTATGGATATGGCATTGGAATATTCTACAGTATGACAAATAGCGCTACTTACATGTATTAAATTACAGGTGGTTTATAGCTCAAAGAACTCTAGAAGAACTGTGAGTGGCATTCCACAGACCTGACCTGCAATTTGGTCTGGTTTGGTCTCCATGAAGATAGAAAGGTTTAATGCGAAATACTGCGAAACATTCCAGACAAAGCAATAACGGAGAAAAGAATATGGCAGACCCTCCACCAGAAAAGTTGCACCTTTAACTAAAATTATAGGTCTCATGTTCATTAGTCTATATCTAAAATGATTTGGACATGTGTTTCTCGAAACCACACGGAGCTCATTTTTTTAAAAAATATAATAGAACATTTCAGCCTGGAATTGCCAATCTCTACTGAACAAAAGGTAAAAGCAGCTAACATGAAAACTACCGCTTCATGACATCACAAGGTGGAACGGACCATTTAGAGTTGTAGACTGACTAATACTAAAGGATGTGAATGAAACAAAACACAACTCCAGATATATTTTTGAGGATCTAACGACATTATAACTTGAATTAAAGCTCACAAGAGTCAATTGCGTAATATAGGACCTTTAAACAGTGGACTGAGGAAGACAGTGTCCCATAGCTACAGTGAAGGTGCAGCATTTTTACCACAAGTCATAGTCAAGGACAAACTCACCTAATATTCGGCACACGTCATCACAGTTCTGGTTTATTTCATGAAGCCATCGTTTGACGTTGACAAATGACTCTGCACTGGTGACGTCGTATACCACTATAACCCCATGTGTGCCCCGGTAATATCTGAAAACACAGGAGAGAGGCATACAGCTTTAGTAAGAGACAGACAGTCCAAGTCTATACCATCTCTTAACTGTATTTTAAGGTCTTTGATTATTTACGATGAAAATATTTAAAATACTTAATGAACTGCCATCTGGAAATCAGTGCAGAGGTAAGCTGTATTTATTTTGACTACACTGATATACTAATATTCTTAAATTCAACAGTTTGCCGAACAGTAAACTTCTTATTTTGCTTTCACAGTCAAAATTAAAGTGCATTTAAAGTTATATATATTTTTTATTATAGTTTTTCATGCATTTTTGGGTACATTTACTCCGCCACATTTTAAAATCAAAATATACATTTCTCATTGTTTTCTTTTAATATATTTACATCACATTATGTAAATATAATGTGTTACCAATGTATCTGCAATACTTCCAGAATTGATATATAAAATATAAAAAGGTAGGAGAAGGCAGATGCATTTCAGGACTATTTTTACCACTGTGAGAATAGGAAACAGACTTAATATTTATCCCATCAGACCTAATCAGAGATAGAGCTGACTCAAACAGGACCAGACCCAGACCAGAACTGTGTCCACTGCAGTCCTCGGCCTGGACCTAAACAAAGAAGCTTTGTTCACTTTTGTGTCAGTGTCAGAGTTTCTGTCATGAGTCTGAGCAAACACTGGTCTAACCATACAACAACCAACAGCATCCAACTCCACATGCACAGCCAGAGCAAATCTACAAATGTGAAGAATGGATCTAGCAAGGAACTGATTTATCCTGCATCAAAAAAGGGCCACAACACTTTTCTGTGCCGATGGCTGAACCAGTCCCAGTCTGACCCATTCACAGTGAGCTCTTTCAGGGTCTAATGAAGGGCCACACCACAGGCTCCATGCACTGAACATGACAAGGCACATGCAGGATGGCTCGTGCTCCTCCTTCAAACCCAAGCCACTGCACAGGTCTCATTATTATAATACTGTACAACTAAGAAACAATATCAATATATTTCAATTCAATGTCTTCTACAGGCAACCAGACATACAGTGAATCAATCTCACAAGTCACTTGAGTCATAAATTTGGGTCTGAGTTATAATACATCTAAAAAAACATT
Source organism: Boleophthalmus pectinirostris (assembly GCF_026225935.1). Taxonomy (NCBI): domain Eukaryota; kingdom Metazoa; phylum Chordata; class Actinopteri; order Gobiiformes; family Gobiidae; genus Boleophthalmus; species Boleophthalmus pectinirostris. The sequence continues at coordinate 11,783,903 of NW_026571353.1, forward strand.
TTATTTTATTTTTATTTTATTTTACAAAACATTAAGAATAAATTCATATTCACAAAGTAGGCCTGTCTGTGCTTTAAAGTACTCAAGGAAAAGGAAGAGGGTTATTACTGTGGTCATTTTGAACAGAATTATGAGCAGAGGTGAACAACAGCTCTGGGGCCCATCTAGGTCATTTGGCACAAACCTTGTCCTGTTGACTTATCAGTTTGTTCATTTAACCATGAAGCTTCTGTTCAGTGAAACTCACATAGAGGTGATGGTTCAGATTGTGTTCAGTTAAACTCACGTGGAGGTGATGGTTCGGAAGCGCTCCTGTCCTGCCGTATCCCAGATCTGGAGCTTGACCTTCTCTCCGTTGATCTCCACAGTCCGGATCTTGAAGTCAACCCCGATCGTGGTGATATAGCTACCTGAAAAGAGCACATACAGAGGACAAGAGTCAGGACAAACATAGCGGCAGTGACTAAAAATATCTGCACAAGAAGCAGCACTCACCTGAAAATGTGTTGTCTGCAAATCGTAGAAGGAGACTGCTCTTCCCCACTCCTGGAACACACATGCAAAGACAAGGAACAACTTAGATCTTGAAAAAGATGAGAATGAACTGTGTTTTGCTTTCTCATGTATTATAATAAATGCTAATCCATACAGATATATTATAAGCAGATGTTTGTTTTCAGTGCCTTAGCTGTAATCATATTGTCTCACCAGAATACTTAAGGGAAAAAAAACAAGCTTGGAAAAAAATGCAACTGTAGAGGTAAAGGGTAACATTTTCTTGCCATCACTGTAACAGGCTAGAGAATGACAAAAATATTTTTAAATGTATTATGTATTAATTTGGCTACTGTGTTTATACACAGATGTAGAAACAGCACTATTGTCTTCATGTTGGTTTCACTGAATCACGGCTGATGTGAAAAGCATAGTCCAAGGCCAAGCTAGTGTTTTTTTACAACACTAAAATTTCAAACTTGGTTTCGATATTGAGGAATACACTTTTTTTATTTGGACAAGAGATTTACATTAAATCATAGTACTTTCTTTTGTCTCATAAGGCCTTATCTCTGTGTAATCCCTCAGTCGTCCAGGTAGGTTCCATAGTGGTCCATGGGCGTATACTAGTCTATGTGCTCTTATACTTGCTCAGATACAGCTCAAAATTATTCTGATGATTTTTACTTTGATAGCGATACTTGCTCAAAGTAGTATAGCTTCAATACTATTTTCAAATACTAATCAATACTGATTTTGGATACTTTTGTTGTGACAACCCTAGTCCAAGATATCACAATTATTTCTATTACATATAAGGCCACAAGATTAATTAAAAAGGTTCTCTTTGGTCCTCATCACTGCATTAACATACACACTCAATATCGGTTGAATATAACAGTAGGAATTATAACACCATATTACCATATTCCCTCATATTACTCACATCACTTTTTGCACTTTGAATGTCATTTATGTCATCTTAAAAGGTCCAGAAATCAGATTGCAATTAGATTTTGGTGTACATGTGAACAAGGCCACTGAAAATGAATGGCCTACATAATAAATTAATTACAAATAATAAGTAGAAAAGATGTGTGCAAGTTTGACAAGGCCAACTATACAGTTTTTGTCTATTCTCGTTACAATACCAAGGACAGTATGGCATATTTGGGAGGTTTGTATTGAGTCTTGAATAACATTTTAAATTAAACAGTGCCTCAAGCAACAATTCAGACCAGACTGTTTCTATAACTTTAGTAACTTAAGACCGATAACTCGGGAGACTTTTTGGGGACTTGATGAAACTCTATCTGGGTTTTTTTTATCCAAGACAAGGCGAGGAGGAGCAGGAGTGGGATACGTTCACTGTCACTGCCTCATCATGTTACAAAAGTAAAAGGTGAAGAGGCAGGCTATGGCCCGTGGGTGGGTCCAATTCAAACTCTCTTCACCTATTGTATTATTGTCAGCTGTTTGTTTCGGCCGGCATAAAGCGCTCAACTCCTTTGTTGAATTTAATAATAATCTTCAAAGTGCTATGTCATTTATAGTTGAATTTTTTTTTGTCAATTTGAGCACCAGGCTTTTGTCCAAGAACAGTATTCATGTGTTCTCTATTTTTAACAATCTATTCTTAGACAGTCTTTTGAGTGTGAATCAATGTTTTATGCTATAAAGAAAAAATAGGGATATAATAAATAAAATGTCAGCAATTCACATTAATGAGTCATCTGAACCAAGTCACAAGAGGTGACTTGTAAACCTCTGGTCAAGATTTTGAGTCCATTGCATGAAAACAACATCCATCAACCGTCAGGTTGATAGAGATTTCTTCCAAAAAGAGTTAAGACAGCAACTGCCCTTTACTTTGCAATCCTTTGGAAGGATTTTCTTCTTTATAAATGGCAATGTCCAATTGAAATAAAGAGTAGAATGTGTGTAACTTCTAGTAATTTGACTTATGATGAATTTAATAAAAATGTTATGAGACCAATTTTAGTGACTTGTATTTTTTTTATAAGGCATTCCAAATTGCAGCCTTCAAGGTTATAATGATATAGAATCCTGTGGTCTTATGCTTTATATGCAGTGAATGGGATCTTTAAGTGTGCTGCCTATCAGAGACAGAACTTTGAACCAAAAGTCAGGCGATTTGTTTCACAGTCTTTTTTACAGTCTACCACAGTGACAGTGGTGGTCTCAGGCTCATTCTAAGGGACAGTGGCCCCAGTGTGACAGGCACCAAAGAGCCAGCAGTGTCAGAGCTGTCAATGAATGTATACACTACTAGCAACAAAAAGTGTTCACAATTATCAATGTACACTGGAACAGGGGGAGTTCAGATGCTCAAATGCTCATGTGCTACAAAACCTTGACCGTGCTTTGCACTATAAACGACAGGAAATATGCAAATTCTGCCAATATGCACCACTCACTTTATCTATTATAACGAGAAGAAAATGATAATTAGTCCAGTCAAAATGGCTTGCACTGGACTGAACTGGGAAAATTGATTTTTCATGATATGGTGCCAAAAATACGCAATATCTATCGCTAAATATAAAGATACTCCTATAAAATACTGTCCTTTTCATTAAGCAACAGCTGTCTGCAAGCCAGACAGAAGTGCAACATTCCTGCTTTCCTGCAGCCAACATTAGCATGCTAACAAGCTAAATAACACAAGGTAATTCTGACTTTAGTACATTGTATTCGCGCTGAGGGCCACAGTAACGTTTTGCACATGCAATAAGCAGCCAGAAAGACATTATCTGCGACCTATTACATAGATATTTTCCCCGCGTTCACTTCTGTGGTTTCTGTGGTTAGCTTTTACAGTCGAGTCAGAGTTGAATGAAAAAAACATTTTGAACTGTGGATATTTAATATTTTATTAAATTTCTCAGTAAATGTTGTAGATGAGCCCCTGTGTTCGTCTGGAGCATAGACCGTATAAAAACACACGTACCAGTCCCTGTCCAAAAACCCCAAACTAGCAACACGGCTCAGTAGATGTTAGCACAACTTCCAACTAGCCTTAGCAGGCTAATGGACAAACACAGAGAATAAAACAGAGGATCTTAAAGTCACGCGGTTGACTTCATGTTCCAATGTCATTTTGTCGTTTGAAAGTCGCGTCCAGGCCAAAGGTAAAAAGAATAATCAAGAGGCCGGGGTCGTAGATGTGGAGGCGATATCCGGCCTGAGACATGCACCACCCGGACGACACCTCCGCCCTCTCCCCGCAGCGCGCTAATGCTGCATTTGCCTCGGAATTAAAACATTGTTGGTCTTAAAATTATAATCAGATTCATTAAATTGCCGTGCCGTGCAGCATAGAAAAGACCCAGCGCTGTGTTCATTCCCACATTCATGTAAAATGATACAGAGGCCCACTTCCCGTCACGCATCCCCGGACTCGCTTACCGCTGTCACCGATGATGAGCAGCTTGAAGAGGTAATCGTAGTCCCTGGCCATTGCCGCCGGTAGCTGGTGGTGGCTCACGCCCGCCTTGTGCCGCTCGTTTGTCCGGTGTGGCTCCAATCACAGGTCGGTCTATAATGCTCAACACAAACCCTCAAGTCCCCCAGTGTTACAGCAGACGACCGCACCGACGTTGGACGTGGAGCCCCCCCGGACCGGCGGCGTTTGTGTCGGGTTTCGCGGCGTCAGCGGTCCTCTGTGTGCGCTGCAAACAGCCGGAAACTCCGCTTCCTTCTGCTTCTGTGGAACTGCCTGCACCCAACTGTGACACGATCTCACTGCGCAGACTCCGGCCAAAGCGCACCGGCCCTTCGGTTCACACTACAGGTGAAGGAGCGGTGAGTTGAACATGTCTTCAAATCCATTGAGGATTTTATTAACGTGTATTTAATTTCAATGTAAAGAGGAGCATAAATGAAGGGTTTACGCACGATAACTAGGACACCATGGTGGGCATTTTCGGTGTAGACCTGGGCTTCGTCATCCAGTTTTTCATTTCATGCCTGATGCTTCATATCTGCGTCAACGAGTTCAAATTTTGTTAATTGATTTCCCTTATATATCGTCCATTTCCACCCCCGTATAATTTGTATTAATGTAATGTATGGCAAAGTATTTTGCAAGAAAAAAGTCACACAATATCTGAAAATCACCTTTTTATTTTACAACCATATCACTGATAAGAACATATTATTCTTATATAGAGGTTGCTGTAGCCCAAACAGATCTCACCACATTCCTAGGAAACTCAGCAGAAGTAAAATACAGAACTGACGTCAGCTGGTGTTGTATTATTGACAGTTCACAAATTCACAAAATTTGGTAAAATAAAGGACAAAACACTCAAATTTCAAATGGATTGGCCTTGTGATTTTGATAGCACACAATATAACGTGTAGGGGTAAAAGAAAAATGTTCCTAGTAAAATTAATGTAAAGGCCGATAAAATAATGATTCAAAGTGACACAACAAAGATCCATCAAAAAAGTTGGCAAATTAATGTGGGCTTTTGAAGGGAGATGTTTGGGTGTCCTCATACAGTGAAGAATAGTCCATCACGTTAAAATGGTGTCGTCAATCTCTTCATTGGAGTCTGGGAGGCCGGAGATTTTCTTCAAAGATCGACGATGGCACTCGGACAACAAGTCATTACTCGCAGTGTCCAGGATAGAAGTGATAGTCTGATGGTAAAATGGAAACAAATGTTATTAGTCGAGTGTGATATTGATATTGCATTACTAAATTCTGTGATACAGCATCGATATACACTTGGGGCAAGGTGGGTTAAATGTTTTGCCCAAGAACACAATGGCAGCATTCATCTGTGGGAGCTGGAATCACATCTGATCTCTCAACCAATGATGTTTTTATGTCACGAGCAGGATTCAAACTGCCAACCTTTAGATCAGTGGGTTTTCTTAGAGAAAGAAAACTTGTTCATTTAATACATTTGACATGTTTTGTTGATTAAAATGGATGTCTTTCATTTTGTGTTTTCGGATGTAGAGGTTTAACAAAGAAATATTGTTAAAAAGTATTTGAGTCTTAAATAGTGACACCACAGAATGTCATCATGGATAATACATTGATTATTGCATATTTTACAGAATTGTGATATTATATTGTGAACCATGTGTCATTTCCAGCAAACAAAAAGGACCAAAAAGAAGAAGAGCTCTTTTTGAGAGTGAAGTTTTAAATTTTTTACAGGGAATGTATATTTATTATGCTATAATTTCAAAACATCCATTATATAATATGTCAAAGTTATTCACCTTATTCAGCCCCATCCATTTTTGTCTCTAAATGCTCCTAAACTGTGCTTTCTTGTGGTGGCACTTCCGGTTTAACAATCCCGTTCATTTCAATGAGAATTTGGGAGAGTTTTGCAGCTAGAATATGACATATGAATTGTATTATACAAAATAATATAGCCCAAATGATGATGGCGGCAGGCACGGCAACTTCAGGAGTAAGGCCACAAGGCGCCTCAAAAAGTGCTCATTCTCCAACAGGCTCCTACAGCTCCACTGAAACAGTGAGAGATACAGGACTACATTCAAACCATACTCCATACAACTGTACAACAACTCACCCTCGTGTAAAAGATAACTTTATATCCTGTCAATCATCATATCATTTTTGCGCTGTTTTTCCTCATGATCTCTTGTATATTGCAGATATTTTATTACTTATTTCTAATTTATTTTATTTTTACTTCTACATATACAGTTATATAATGAAGTGTTATTTGATTTGTTTTTGCTATGTGTTCAGAATGTATTATTACTATTTATTTATTTTTTTCTCTTTGTTATTACAATGCATTGTGATGTGTGAGCTACTGTGTCCAAGTAATTTGGATCAGTAAAGTTTGTCTAAAGTCTAAGAATACCATAAACTGTTTCTTACCTGCATAGTTTCGTCTCCTTGTCTTAGCCGTAGCAGATTGACGATTGTGTGTTCGCTCTGTGCTCGGACAGTGGTGTTTTTGTCCTTTGTGTTGTCCAGCAGAGTCTTGATCAGAGGTTTCATGAGTCCAGCCTCCATCGCAGGAACAGCTGGATCCTTGAAGACCCACCACAGCACCCGCTCCGCCACCAGCCTGATGTCACTGGACTGGTTCTGCAGACACTGAAGAAGAAAGGCATTTGTTGTATTACTTTGATAATATCAATGAAAAACATGTATACAATATTTTATTCATTGTTGTAAATAGAATAATACCAGTCCTAATATCTTTTCAATCTTTCAATTCAAATGCCATCTAAAACATTATTTTAAATTCTTAGAAAACATGTAATTAGCTTGTTTATTTGGAAGGTTATCAGATTAAAAAGAAGTTAAGTTATCAGTCTGAATCATTTAACTACCCCCATGTCTTGTAATCTTTGTGTATACTGTTTATCTGTATGTATGTTTATAATCATTTATATGTATATATGCAATACATTTTATGGAAGAAAACAAAAAGAAGAAAAAGCAAGAAAAGGCAGAAGCCAGGCAGTGCATTACAAAGCAAAACAGTCTAGACTTAGTATATCTCACAGTTTTACCTTGACAAACTGTGTTATGATTCTTTGTGAGATGCTGCTGCCGCCCTCAGATCGGAGCTGGTGTCTGATGAGGAACCCCAGAGCCCGGATCCCACTGGTCGCTATGGGGATCTGCAAACAAAAAGTCAAAATCAGTATTGTAGTGACAGAAATTATATTCTTTACACCAAAGTTTTATTCAGATTTGGATTTTTCTTTTACACATTCTATTTATACAATTAATATAATTCTTTTTGTCAGACAGGAGAGTTTGTTTACCTTTTTACATGTTTCAGCTACTTCCTGTACCCATCAGAAAGTCTAAAGAAACTCTAAAGAAACTATGAATAGAATGAGGGTACGCAGTCCTTTTGACCTGTGTATGTTAATATGGAATGATATGTACACACAGGTAATGTAAACTACAACTGCAATGGTAAAACACATACAGAAACATAGTTTAAATAGTTTAACAGCTTTTAAATGGAACTATTAAAATAAGGAGCCAATTAACAAGGATAGCAGATAGTCCACCAGAAAGGTTACACAGTGCACCTTTAATATTTTTATAGCATCTGAAATATTAAGGATATTTGGTAAATTATTGGTGCTGTAGCAAGAATACCGAAACCCTGTTGTGACTCACCCGGTCTGCAGTGGCATTTGCCAGAATGCTCTCTGTCACAGTGTCATTGTACTCCTTTGCACACAGTTTCTCTGGAGCAGATTTGACGGCAATAGCCAAGGCCATGCTTCGACCGTGACGCACCATCCAGTCCACACCAGACACATCAGCTAAAAAAGAGAATTAAAATGCAATCAAGTCATTCATTCATTTTTATTTGGTCAATGTATAACTCATTATAGTCAATATACATTATATTCAGTTTGATGCCCACAAAACAGAACATATTCAGCATGTAGAACTTCACACAAATCAAATACGAAGTCAATGACCAGATGTAGGCAGAAGCTAAACATGAAATATCTGGTGGAAATTTTGTGAACTTTATTTATCACTCAATTACTTTAGCTACATTAATTTATATATATATATTTATATATATTTATATATATATATATATATATATATATATATATATATATATATATATTTATATATATATATATATATATTATATTATTTTATATATATATATATATATATTTTTTTTTTTGTAGATAAATTACAATATATAATATAGGAATGAAAAATATGTGATAATGTGTAATGTCTTAACATATGCCTTGAGGTAAGTGATTTGTGCATCTTTAATTGCTGTGACATTGCAAAGGAAATTGATTGGATAATTACAGACAAACTGTGAACTGTAACTGTAGTAAAAGTGACATGACTGGACGAATTACCGACCCAACACATGCTGCGTTAACACCATTTTCAGCTCATCGTCTGAGAGGAAGGCACAAAGCTCGCCCACACAGCCAGCAGAGGCCATTCGAGTGTTATCCTACAACACAAAGTCAGACATGTCAGACTTCATTTGCATAAAACCACATCCTTTGCTACACTTCAGCTTTCTGTTCACCACAAAGGAAGCTATTTCAAATAAACAACTGATCCATATCATCAAATCATGTGAATAACAAATTGGGCGCTTACTAGTCTTCAAATTAAGGTTGTAAGAAATTTGCCAATTTTACCTTCAAGTTTTTAATTGATTTCAAAAGTAGTAGGTGCAAGTGTAACAGAATTGAGAGAAGTAATACTACACTACACTAGTCAAGAAATGTGTTTTTGTAGTCAAAGTTCAAAATTGTTCAGAGAAAGTTATTTTGTGAAAAAATATGTGAAAGAATTTAAAGAAAAGCCGGTTCCCAGGACAGACCCAATGCTCAGAGGCACTGGCTCCTCATGTCATACCTCATCATGTCCCAGCATGCCCAGTAATGTGGTGGTGATGTTCTTGCGGATGGCCGGGTCCACCTTTGAACCAGCACCTTGAATCACAAATCTTAAAGCTTGAAGCATGGTCTCCCTATGAAAACAACAAACCCCAAGTTACTTAATTTTTGTAATACTCATCATTATGCAGACTGGATGCAATACTTAAGGGTCCATGGTGTAACTTTTTGTATGGGGGTCCATCACCTGCTTGTTTCTATGAATATATCATTGCTCTGCCTGGAATGTTCAACAGTATGACATTAAACAGATCTACCTTGCATTTATTCAATTACAGGTGGTTTTACAGCTCAAAAATACCTAGAAAACAAGACATGATGACTGTGAGCGGAGTTGCCTCTCCACAGATCTGACCTGTAACTTGGTCTGGTTTGATCTTCATGAACAAAGAAAGGTTTAAAATTATACTCAGTATTTCCGCACATCACTTTATAATTAGGGAGGTCGCCTTGACAACTGCCCCCTGGCCTTGACTATGTCCCTCAGTCCCCCCGATCACCACCTTGACAAACCAATTTTCTGCAGGAAATACTGATATTGTGAAACAATCCAGACAAAGCAATAACATTGTCATGGAGAAAAGCATTTGACTTACCCTTCCACCAGAAAAGTTACACACTTTACCTTTATAATGTTCTTTATTTTACTCTAATGTTGGAGAACCCACTTCATTTCATTTGGCACACAACAGTTACATAGACCACATTTAGGATAATAACCTACAATCCAGTTCTAAAATATTTACCTTAATCAAACAATTTCCAAACACCTATCATGCTCACTCGAATAACAAAAACTAAAGTAAAATAAATGGCAACGAAGAATCAATACCAAACCTTGAAATGATATGTGTCAATGTCTTATGTCATTGTAGTGTCCAATTGTCGTGTATGTCACAGTTTGTTATGTTACTTGCCTTTATGTGTAGACATAGACAAACTTTATTGATCCACAAGAAAAATGACTTGGAGACAGTAGCTCACACATCACAATATATTATAGTAACAAAGAGAAAAAAAATATAAATTATAATAAATTCTAAACCAGAAGTTTTAATTTAAGTAGCAGAAATAGCAAGAGACTTCGGTCAAATAAGGCATAATTATATAAATGTACATGTACATGAAAAAATAAAATATGTATTATCGTGCATTACAATAATAATAAAAAGAAGCATTGTTGTTCCCTGATTTTGTACCTGACTCCGGCGTCCTCCGCGTTGCGAATGGCTGCGAGCTGCTCAGTGAACAGAGGGTCCACTTTGGTGTGAATGGAAACGAGCTGCCCCAGTGCCTCTGCAGCTCGGAGCCGGACCGCACGGCTGGAGTCCTGGAGGGCTTTTAGGAACGTGGTTTGGAGCTGGGGCAGGAAGGGCTTCAGGGCTATTCCCACCTGGGGCACAAGAAGGCAGGATTACAATCAGAAAAAAGGACTGTAAAATATGCAACAGTTCTATAATGTAATGACTTTTTATTTAAAGGCAGCCAATGCATTGCATTGTAATACTTTCAAAGTTGACAGTTGGATCCCAGATACTTACATTTCATACTACTGTGGTGTTCCTGAGCAAGACAGATTTCCAATTTGGGTTGTCCAAAGTATTATAAATTAGAAAGCAATTGATATTAAGACAGGTATTGTCCAGGGACAGACTGGGATCAAAAAACAGCCCTGGACATTTCCCCCACAAATGGACCTACCATGATTTGGAACGGTGGAAATAGAATAAATATTCTATTATTGGAAAAGTGGTATCAAAATAGGTATTTATGCACTGATCTGAAGTATAAAATCATAGTATCAGAATTTTAATTGTAGTACACTATTCCTTGCTTAAGTTACCTATCTTGAGTTAGTTGGGTAATTGAACTTGAAAAAAAAAAGCAAATCAATTGATATTCTACTGTTTGTTTTTTGGAATTTTATATGACATGGGAAAAGATTATAGTCCAGATTCGTGTCAACATTCAGGTAATACTCATTATTAGACACTTATTATGTCATGAAGATCAGTATGGTATGTCATGCAGCAGACCTTGGCCAGCAGTAGAGTGAGAGTCTCCAGCAGAGCGGTCTTGACGGTCCAAGCGAATCGATCTCCTAAAATCCTGATGAGGGGTCCAGTGATGTTGACCACAGAGGGGCGCAGGGCCTCAGGGGAGGTCAGTCTGATGACCCCTCCCAGTGCTTTGGCCGCCTCCTCTTTCTGCTCTGGGCTACCGGTCAGAACGCCCTCTCTCAACACAGGCAGGATACAGGTCACACCCTGAGGCACAGAGAACAAAACAACATGGTCAATACTCAGTCAATACTGACAACACCACTCTGATTTAAAATACATTGTTTTAATCTGTCATTTTTAATAATGTTGAGCATTTTTGCAATTCATTTTGTATAACTTGTACATATATATGTAGAAATGTGTTCTTTTCCAGCACTCAGATTCGCTGAGAACAATTTAATTTTACATTTACATTACATTACATTTTTTATACTCTTCTGGTCATTCAAACATCCGTAAGTGAAAAAAAAAATTCCATGTATGTTAACAGTGCACAATTGATTAAAGCCCAAAACAATTCAATAATTCACTGATGTACTAATAATTAGATCTGAAAAGTAAATAAAGTTTGATAGACTGATTTACTTGCCTTCTTGGGCAAGCAGAATCCAGGCAGGTGCTGGCCCTTCACATCCGCAGCTGCTGATCTAATGTCTCTGTGAAGATCGTCTATTAGAGACAACTGGCTGCTCGCATCCAATTTCTGCAGAAGACACATTATTACCAAGTGAGTGTCACAGTCACTAAACATCTGAAAAACTATTCTCACACGACTAACTGACAAAAAGCTGTACCTTGGTGATGGAGTTGATGGTGTCCCAGCTCTGAGCCAGGACCTCGGAGTTGGTGTCGTTGAGGAGTCTCATGAGTCCTGAGAGAAGAGTTCGGACATGGGCGCTGTAGTCCAGGCGGGTGCGGGCGAAGTAGGCGTTTAGTATTGTGACCGCGGCCTGTCTGAGCCCAGGGTCAGGACCACGAGTCGCCTCCAGGAGGTCCTCAATGATGATCCTCTGTCCCACCTCATCCTCCACAGACAGGATCACGGTCTGGGCACTGAGCAGTTCCTATGGGGATAAACAATGGACAGTTTAAACATTTATGTCAGTGAATCTCAAATGCTTTTTAGAAAGTTTGGAATTGTAACTACTACATACTGTCCTGGCCTCATTGTATAACAGATTTGTTTGGCCAAATTTATTTTGGCCAAATTTATTTAATTTTTATCTCTCACCCTCCACAATATTTTCTGTTTCTCAGGTGGCCCATGGAAAAATAACTGCCCACCACTGCTCTAAAATGTCAATTCAAAGTTCAGGAGCATGCTGTGTAAAAAAAAATAATAATGTCCTTACCTGAGCCTCTTCCTCTGTCCCCAGTTTTTCTTTGAGTGAGGAGAGCAGTGCAGGCAGGATGACCCCTAGATGGCGCGTGAGAGCATCTCCAGCCACAGCAGAGAGGAAGGCCAGTACTCGTGTGTTTACAGGTGGAGCAGTCAGCTAAAATGAACCGCAAATCAGAAGAATAAGAATAGGAATGCGCAATGACCGCAAATGTAGTTAAGAAATTACAATGCATACTTTTGGGACAAGATAAGGCAGCACTGAACGGCTCTTCACTGCCATAACCTGCTTCAGTCCATCCAGTGCAAAGTCTGCAGTCTCTTCATCATCCTAGAAAGACAGAAAAGGTACACGCATTGGCAAACCTAAACAACCTGGGTAAAAAACAACTATTCACATATTGACAAAACTCAAACTTGAAAACAACAGTACAACATGCGAGAAAACGGATAAAACGATAAGTCTAATATAGATCTTTTAATTCAGTATCCAGCATAATACCAGTTGTTTGAGCAGCATGGGCAGGATGTCGTCTAGAGCCTGGTGGCCAATGGTGGCGTGCAGCTGCTCAAAGGTTTTGGCTGCGGCCTCTCTGACCTCCTCCAGGGGGTCACACAGTGCCTTCCTCACTGTGGGAACCAGAGATTCTGAGAACACTAGCACCTGCAACAGACACAGCAACAGAAAGGCTGGTAATGTTTGGGTGTAAAATGTCAATGGCACGTTGTTAAGTTGTTTCTACCCTTTACATATGCTTAAAGGGCCCATATTACGATATTTTCTGATCCATGTTATAATGTTGTTTCCTCTTCACAAACATATCTGGAGTTGTGTTTTGTTTCATTCACATATGTTAAACACACAAACCCTGCTTATTCAGGCTGAGTTCTTCTCTAAAACAGAAAACATTCAATTTGACCTTGTGATATCATGTGGTAATACAGGAAGCGTTTCACTGTGTTTTATAACTCCATACACCTTCACTAGAATCAGTTGGACAATTTCAGCTCTGGAATTGCCTGTATCAACTGAACCAAAGGTAAAAGGTAGCTGTTAAAATGAAAACTACTGCTTCATAACAATACAAGGTGGAACAGAGCATTTTGAGCTTTGGAGATGTAGACAGGCTAATAATGCAGGATTACTCAACCATGTGTCACTGAAATAAAACACAATTTCGGATATGCTTTTGATGAGATAACATTTTAACTTAAATGTCAAGAGTTTGTTCCACAGGTCAATGAGTGATGCAGTGAAGCAAAAGTGCAGCAAAAGTACTACATGAATACGACTTTTCGTCTTGTTCTCATGGATTCAATGTTGTGTCTCATCCTAAATGAATTTATCAACTATTGTCATTGTTACTGTTCCTTAAATTATGTTATTACACTATTATAAAACACAGAAGCAACTCGTTCAATACTTTATCTGTTTAGAAATAATGACAGACACATCAGAAACAAGATTATTTTAAGAATCTAACATCCTCCTCTTTCAGTTTATGTCCTCACTAAATCCATAAATGTCCTCTTAAGTCTTTCTCTTTTCACCCTGGCAACTATCCACATTAATTTTAAATAAACACATAAGACTGACCGCGTCTTTGCTGGTGGACTTCATGATCTCACTAAGGCCAATGCAGACTCCCTGCCTCTCGTCGCTTTTGTCTGAGCGCAGTCCGTCCTCCAAAATGGGAATAATCTCTGGAAGAATTTTTTCACCCAGTTTCCTCACAAGATCTCCAAGGGTCCGAGCAGCAATCTGAAACAACACAAAATTATCTTGAAAACAAAAGTCTAATGTAGCTAATAATTGCAGTACTAAATTCAATGTGTAAAAATAACAGTTTACTAAACATGACAGTTGTTTGAATAGGATTATTAAATAGTGTAGCAGTTGTTATAATGACGTACTGGTAAAAAATAATATAAGCCCATCTATAAAGTAACTGTCTATTTTAACACTTTTGCCTTTCAAGTTAAGGTGCACTGTGTAACTTTTCTGCTGAAGGGTCCATCAAATGCTTTCTCCATGGAGATGTTACTGCTTTGTCTGGAATGTTTCGCAGGATAAAACCCTTCTGTCTTCAAGGAGACCAAACCAGACTAAGTTAAAAGGCAGATTATGTGAAGAGCCAACTCATCTACAGCCAGAATGTCAGTTTTTCTAGGTATTTTTGAGTTATAAAACCACCAGTAATTTAATACATGTAAAGTAGAGGTGTTTAATGTCATAGTGTGGAACTTTTCAGGCAGAGAAATGATATCTCCAGAGAGAAAAGCTTTTGATGGAGCCTTTAAACAGTAAACATACCGTTCTCTTGTCTGGACAGGTGGAAGCCAGGAAACCCAGCAGAAGAGTGAAGAGAGTAGGGAGGATTTCTCGGAGGGTTCTTGGAGTATTGGAGACCACAATTTTCCAAACATGGAGAGAGGCCTGACGCACGACCAGCTGAGTGTCAGAGCGTCCCATGTAGAGACCAGAGAGCACCCGATTACGTCTCTCTGCCCCCAGAGCACTGATGATGGCCTGGAGATAGAAGGATATGGAGTAAGAGCAAGAAATTATGCAAAATGTACTTCTAAGTCATTGTACTGATTAAGGGATAACATTAACTTATGTACAGTAACAATAAGAGGACAGCACATGTAAATGTATAAGTGTGTGTATGTCATTTAGTAATATAACATATATAACACAATTTAAAAATTAAAGTGCATATGACAGATTTTTATGATTGTGAATATAAATGATAGTTTTACCCAAATGAAGAAGCAATTTCAGAAGAAAAGTTGAAAAATATGTTGAAAATTACAGGAAGTAGAGAGTTCTTAAACACTGAGAGAATTTCTGATACTAAACAAAATAAAGGTGTTTTCTTGTATTTATATTTGTCAGATCATAATTTCTGTGTACATTAGAGGAGTTTTGATGGGTAACAGCATTCCCTTGTGTGATGTCAGGATTTCAAACACAAAATTTTAAACCTAAAAAATAGCCAAATTCAGAAAATGTGTGTGAATGTTTTTGCAAAAAAAAAAAAAAATTAAATATAATGATCTTAACTCTATTTTAGTAAAATTTGTCACTTAACCTGCCATAGGCACTGTCATAACAATGTCTAAATACTTGCACATACTTTGTTGGATGCTGCAGTCCCGAAGTTGTCATCCTCTGAGGCAGTCTCAGTGGTCATTTTTCCAGTGACACCAGAAATGTGGAACAAGAGATCTCCAAGAAGCTGCACCGAGCTGAACCTGAAGACATGACAAACATACACGTTTTATGTCCATATACACATATACAAACTTGTTCTGAGAAGAAATAAAATGACATTCTTTTTATTTGTGTCAAAAAAGCTTGCCATATTGACCCCAAACTAAATAACACATATAATCAAATATTGCAATGTATTTCAAACAACACATTATAGTTTTTCCAACTAGCAAATGTGAATAAGCTGTGAGTTTTTAGATGTATCATCATCACAATCAAAGGAATAAATAGAAAAACTTACCTAATTCTCCAGAGGTCGTCAAACAGGCCCTGCTCGAGCTCGGGCAGCAGCAGAGCAATGGCGGTCTCAGCGTACATACTGATGATCCTCTGTCCTGCTCTGAGCGCTGTGTCTCTCACATACTCATTCTCATCTGCCAGAGCCTAGTAGACAAACAGGCAACTACAAGTCAGTATAGATGTAAAGATCTGGGGGGAAATGTAGACTGCCACAAGCAGGAATTTTTTACCACTGGAGAATGCTATTTATAAACTGTATTAATGCAGAGTTGTTTAAATATTTTCCTTTAGATCAACTGTGAAAGAGAACCCACCTTGAGGATACATGGGATGATGGGCCCCACATAAGGAGTGAACTTGTCTCCAAAGGTGAGGGGGAGGTAGATAAACATCATAATGTATCCATCTCTGACGTGAGATGCGATGTCCACTTTACTGGCCGTTTGTACCACGTCTGGCATCAGCTTATCCAGCTTCTCCACGCCCAGGCCAGCCATCACCTCTGCCAGACCTGCACACAGACAAAAATATGTATTTCTACGTGTACTTTATTATTCTAGTATGAAATTTTGAGCAAGAATGTTGGTCTTCGTATCAAGCTACAGTGCATAAATTTGGATTAATTGTGGGAAACAGGAGTGCCTGTTTTGAAATCAACAGCATCTAATCAAAAATAATATATGTATGTCTTTAATATTAGTATATTTAATGTGACCTTGAGCGGCTCCAGAGCGGTCCACAGAGCTCTGTTCAGAAGCTAAAGTCTCCATGAGCCATGGCAGTAGGTCATCGAAGCAGGACTCTCCCATCCCCTTCACCATGGCCCCCAATGCCTTGGCAGACACTGTACGCACCTACAAAAAAAAACAAGATTTTATAAGCAACATATACTTACTACACCTATTTAACCTCCATTTATTCAGGAAACTATAGAAGAGATATGGCAGCAATATAGTAAACACACCTCTGGCACTGGGTCCAATAGAGACGTTTTGAGTCCAGGGATGACACTTGGAAGATAGGGTGACAGATCCTACAAAAAACAACAGGATGTCAAACCCATACAATGCATCTGGTATAGTCTTTTGTATTCACCTCTTTGCTGCATTACCTTCTGATCAGTGAGAGAGTACATGTTGCCGATGATCTGGGCGGCCATCTTGCGAGTGTCTGTGGATCTGTCCTGGAAGGCCCTCTGCACAATGGGCATGATCAGAGCGAGGGAGGGCGCATCAATGAAGTGGACAAACTTAGTGTCCAGCAGCGTCTGGAGACATGTCTGGGTCTTTCTGGATGGATCTGTGAGAGCGTCCAGGAGAATGGGGGTGATTGCTGAGGGGAAAAAATATATATATATTATTACCCACAACAAGACCTGAAGAAATGTAATGAAGCCAATGTATTTTGTTTACAAAGTACTTGAAGGAAAAATACTATGTGGATATTGGCTTAAATAAATTTGAATACATTTGAATTAACAACATTTTTTTCTTGTTGTTTTAGATGAGTTTGTTGACTGAGTATCATTTATAATTTAGGCAAACTCAATTGTGCCTGTTTTTCAACCATTCTTCAGAAGAAATAGGCAACTTGTCAAGAGCAGTGGACAACAGTAGTCCAGTGCCCGGGGACCCTTTTTCACAACTTCAGGGTCTTTGGCAAAGTGCCTAGCTGGAGGAATAGCCTAGCGTGTCTTAGATCCATGGGGCACCAAGAATAACACATAACACTTGTATAGCACTTTTCTTGACACTCAAAGATGCTTCACACAGTTCAAACAGAGAAAACACAAATGAAGAAACAGATAAAAATGAGATGCAGTTATGGGAAGGCAGTTTTGAACAGATAAAACCAATATAGTGAGCAACATGTACAGCCAGGTGTCTTCAATCTTACCCAGGATTTCAGGGTTGCGGATGACAGAGCCGATCTGCCTCAGAGCCTGTTGTCCGGCCTTTTGGACTTTAACATGAGAATCTGTCAGGACCTCTGTCAGCTTTGGCACAATACTGGGCAGGCACGAGGACAACTGTTTAGGAGCACAGAATGCCATGGCACCCAGCAGCTCCACAGAACCTGAGGAAGGGAAGGAAGAGAGATTTATAATGTGGCATGTGGAAAAAACTATTGTAGGAGTGTAATTTTCTAATCTAAATATCTCCCCACCTGCTTTTGTCCTCCATGACTCCTCCTCCAAAGCCACAAGCAGAGATGGCAGCACCAGTTTCACTCCATGAGCACTCAGGTTCCTCATAACAGCTTTGGCACAGTCATCAGCGGCCTATAGATTAGAAAATGCAAAGGGAGGAGATTTAAGGACAGATATAGGAAAAGGATTCATGAACAAAAGATAAATAATAAAAAGTAACTGTATATTAGTCTGGCTCCAGGATCCCCCTCCCCTTACACATGTGTGTGTATGTGTGTTTTTAAGAGCTTGTTTTTGTTTGTTCTCTTTTCATGCATTAAAAAAAAATCTGATTATATTAGAGAAAGTCCAATGTGCATACCTTTTAATGTAAATAAAAAGACTAAAGGAAAGGAAAATGCAAAAAATAAATACTAACTTACACTGAAAATTACAAGATAAAATGGTCATAATATACCTCTCTGACGTACTGATTTCCATCTCCAAAGCAGAGCAGGAGGTGAGGCAGTACATGGACGACGTATGGTTCAAATAACTTTCCCAACATGTTACACAGCATCTCAAAGGCAAATAGCGCTCCTGCAAGTAACAAAGATGTGGGTCAAAATACTTAAGGTATTAAATTGGTTCTTGTGAGATTTAAGACATGTTAGGTCATAAAAATCATACCCAGAGTTGTGTTGTTGAGTTGTTTCATTCACACATTTGAACGACCCTGTCTTTAAAGCTCAAAATGCTCTGTTCCACCTTTTAATGTCATGAAGCAGTAGTTTTCAAGTGAACAGCTACCTTTTGTGGAGTAGACATGGGCAATTCCCATGCTGAAATCATTAAAATGATTCTAGTGAACGTGTATGGAGTTTAAAAACACAGTGGCGTACTTCCTGTATTGCCAAATGACATCACAAGGTGGAAAAGAGCATTTTCTGTTTGAGAGAACTCAGCCTAAATATGCATGGTTTGTGTGTTAAACATGTGAGAATGAAATAAAACACAACTACTGGTATGTTTGTGAAGAGGAAACAACATTTCCTCAACAACAACATAACACAGAAGTGAAATATTGAGTAACATCAACCACATTCCGTCTGCTTAGAATGATCAATGATTGTGTTTATGGAGCACAATGTAAGTGGAGATTTTTCTTCATACAAAGTCATGATAAAAATTTACAGAAGGTATTCAGTAACAAGAATTTATGAATAACTAAATTTTGACATCAGATAGAACCACGTTATTTATAAGGGGATGATTTTTCAGTGATACAATTTTTGCAAAACTCAATCACACACATATTACATGGTTTAGGGTTACAAAACATACATTTACACTCAACAAAATCCAATGGCTAGTTTTTTACAATGATATATACATAGAAATAGAAAATCAGCTATCGTTACATAAAATAATCATGTTGTCTGTGTGAATTTATAATCCCAACATACCTTCTCTGCGTCTGAAGTTCTTCTTGTCCTGGATGGCGTCAGTCAGAGTGGTCATGATCTCCTGTTGTTTTAGGGCGAGGATCCCAAGGCCTTTAACCAGTCCAGCCAAACCGTAAGCCGCCCCCTTCCTCTCAGCATATTTATCACTCTCCAACAGCAGCTGCAGCAGGTTCCTCACGATTCCAGCCGCGTCCTCTTTGATGGCAGGGACCAGGGGAGGCAGACAGCTGGCAACAGACTCTTGGACCTTAATAAAAAAAAAAAAAAAAAAAAAGTAAGGTCATTACATTACTTTGTTAAATATAGTGCTGTGTTGATGGCAGGGACCAGGGGGGTGGTGTGTGACTTAGAAAAAATATGACCATGACTTTTTTTTGTAATATTCCAAAACAACAATTGCAATATTCAATATTTTTTCAATATATATCTCCCATTTCTAGTTCAAAATTACAAAGGTAAATATAACAACAAAACAGTGCCATTACAGTAAAGAAGATAGTGAATAATCTGAATGAGGCATGCACCTGCTGTGAGGGAGTGGACAGGGCGGTGATGAGTTTGGCCACGATAGGTTTGACTTTGGGGTCATTCTTGTCCAGATGTTTGGCCAGAGAGCCCATGAGGATGACCACGCTCTGACGAACTGAGTCATAACTGGCATCCTGGGGGGCATTCTTCAAAAACTCCTCAAACACAGGCAGAAGAGAGCTCACATTGTCCTGGGAAGAAAAAAATACAACAAATATTATACTTTAAATACTACATTAAATATTCTAAGACATCATAAACATTTAGTTGTTTTTGCTATAACTCATTTACTAAAATAAACTGTAAATCACACCTATGTTTTCTATAAGTCACTTTAGTAAAATTGGACTAATCATTAAAGGTACACTCTGCAACTTGTCTCATGTAAAAGTCTAAAAGGCCTGGCGTAGGAGCTGTCAAATGCTTTTCTCCATGGAGATGTTATTGCTTTATCTGGAATGTTTCACAGTATGATATTAAACCTTTCAATACTTAGTGAGACCAAACCAGACCAAGTTAAATGTAAGGCAAGCCCGCTCACAGTCAGAATACATGAAACCACAGATAATTTAATAAATATAAAGAAATGTCATACTGTGAAACATTCCCGCAATGACATATCCATAGAAACAAGCAGGTGATGGACCCCCAACCATAGTTAGATGTGCCTTTAAAGTTCAAATGATTATATCCAAAACTATATAGAAACAGTTTAATCTTCCACAAAGCAATCAGGAACTATTTACTATTTTACTAAGTTACATGTATACCAGTGGGCAGTGATTTGCATTACAGTTAGGGAAGTATTTATACCTAATGCAGCTCTCTCCACTTATCCATGCTTGGTAAATATAAATCAAATTTAAATTGAATACACTGACTGGGTCTATGAGTGAACTTATATCATTGTTTAAAAAATGTATACAGATTTCTCATGTTAGGTTAATTTTTGCGCTCTTGGAACTAAAGCAGTTAGATGGTTACTTGGAATAAACAAACACTAAATATATAGTTACCTTTCCATGTGTATTGAGGGCAGAGAGGGCTGCATCCAACATACAGCGGCGCACATCAGCGTGGCGGTCATTCAGAGCATCAGGCACAAAGAAGAGGAAAAGAGGAGTGATCTGAGACTCATCCAGATACTCCGACAGTTTGTTTAGGGCCAGAGCAATGCCACACCTTACAAAAAAAAAAAAAAAAAAAAAAAAAAACAAGAAGAAGATTCAAAAACTGCAAAATGAAGTAATTTTTATATGTAGTATGTATCATTATGTGGTCTGTCAACTCTTTTGTTATACAGAAGAATGTCGAAGGCTACTTGTTGTGCCATACCTAGCTTCCCATTGATCAGGTGGAGCTTCTGAAATGACCCTTCCAAGACCATCAAGAACAGGGGGTGGTCTCTAGAAATATAAATGACATATTTTGTATTAAATTTGTTTCTCACAGACTTATCTAAACATAGTTTGTGGCCGCACATATAATTTTTGCTGGTAGAGCTCGGTGAGTTGGCTGAGCACTGTAGCAGACTGGTCTTTGTACTGGGATATTGCAGAGGACAGTGCTTCAGCTGCAGCCGATCGAACCACCTCCTCATGGTGAGTGACATCACCAATCAACAAAGCACACAGGTCAGGCACCAATTCCAGACCAAGAGACTCCCACAACCTGGAAGATACCAACCAGAGAGTTTAATTAAAAATTTAAGAGAAAGATTCTTAAGAAATATACAAGTTTTGTATTTGATATTTGCTCAAAGCAAACAAATATAATCATTATATACATTCTGTAGTAATCCATGCTTACTTTTCAGCCAGACTTCTTCCTTCCTCCTCCACATCAAACCTAGCAACCCAAAGTCTGCGCAGTAAACTCATGCCACTTGGCTCAGCACTGTCTGTGGGTAGGGCAAACTCCATCTCCAGCAGGCCCTAAGGCAATAGCAAATATTCAATAATATGTCATCTTAATCAAATTAAATACTGCATTAAACAAAAATAAACCTTTCAAAGAATTTCAAACAATTCAAAGTCAAGTTTTTTTTTTTGCTGCTTACTGACCCTGAGGGCAGCATCCCGCACAGAGAAGCATGGACAGAGCAGAGCACTGAGCAAAACGTCGATCTCTGGCTGTTCCGCCACAGTACACCCCTCCCCCCCTCCTGCACTGGCACACAGGGCTGTCAGGCACTGGGATGCCAACACCTGAAACAGTTCAACAGCAACACTCTGTTTAACAAGTTACAAAACAACACAATTTTTTCTACTTCTATATAGGCTTATTATAAATCTTTTTGAGAGCATTAGACTTACCTGGAGTCTTGGTGTGGCTGTAGAAATAACTCTGGTCAACAGCACTAGCATGTTAACACGTGGAAGCAACTCTGGCCCATTCTATCAGAGGAATGTTATTAAATTGTTAAAAATCTATGAGTAAGCATTTTTTCAATAATGAGGAAATAGAAAGAAAAACAGTGATGCCTATACCTCATCAATTAGCATGTCGTCTGCCTCAGTGTTGGCACGAAGCTGGCAGTGTTGGTTTACCACCTGCAGGGCTTGGATCATCATGGCCTCCGCCTCCTCTGAGCTTTCTGAAGACCCTTTTAGTGTAGCGTTCAGGAGCGGGAAACAATAAGAAAAGGCAGGTGCAGACAGAGGGCCAACGTCTACACAAAAACATGAATCAGAAGAAATTATTATAAAATTATAAAGCAAGATGTTTTTAAAAACTTTGACAAGCATTTGTGAACAAACGTTGTAAGGTAGATTAAAGACTTTACCGTAAAGACAAATAAGTATTAATTTAGGTGTATATGTATGTATATATGTGTATACATTTTTATTTTTGAGTGTGTTTTAATGTTTTTTTTTGTTTGTTTGTTTTTTAAGGATGATGGTGCAATGTCAATAATTGTATTATTGTGGTTATTATTACAATCTTTTTTTATTACTGTGTGAATTTCTGTATATGGTCTACTTTATAATTTTTGCATGTAACCATATTTTTTTCTTAAAACTTAAAGAATACTACACAAAAGACTGTACTGCCCCCATAGTGAAATTTGTCTTTTTAAACATTATTCTGCTGGGTCAAACCTATTCAGACCAGTGGGCAAACTAGGAAGCGACCTTACCAGCAGTCTTGCCCTCCCGTTGCTGGACAGTGTGCTGGTGAAGCAGGAGCACAGTGCGATGAGTGGCCGTGTCCAAGTCCTCTTGATTCCAGGCCGCATCCAGTTCACATTCAGGCTTCAGCAGTCGCAGTGTCACATGACCAACAAGCACAGCTAATGTGATACAAAAAAGATACCTCACTCTAAGGCGCTGTACCTGTTTTTAATGGTCTTAAAAATGTGAAAAACAGATTTAGTTCATTTTAAATGATTGCAGTGGTTGCTCCTCATTTACATCCAAATAATTCAACGTGATGAGTTTATAAGCACTTTTTAGAACTTTCAGAGATAAGAGTGCAGTTTTGAAATCACGGTACAGTTAACAATAACTCACATGCTAAAGCACACTTCCTGAAAATCCGAAATTAAAAGGCTTTACAATTAAATGAGCAGAACAGAGCACATCACATACCCAGGTTGTGCAGGTGTTTAGGCATGAGGCAGACCCCAATGTCGAGAAACACCTGTTTAATTTGTGGTGCAGCAAGAGGGGAGTGAAGGAGGGGCATTAGGACCTGGAGAACACTGGGCAGCTCCTGTGTGATCAGAGCAGGGCCCTCTTTGAGAACTGCCCCAAGAAGACCCACCATGCTCTGCAACTCCACATCCATCTAAAGGCAAAAGAGCAAAAATACCATTACATTATTTAACATTACTCAAAACTAATAAACGCACACACACACACATATAACACTATTTCCTTTTTAAACTTTATGCAAATATCAGATATGGCAAATAAAAAAGCCATGGTGCACAAAAGAAACATGCAAATATAGTTGTATGCGATTGTGGTCAGACCTCTTGGAGTCTTTTACGGATAGAAGCCTCCTTCTCTAGCTGAGCCTGGACCATCTCCTTCTGTTTGGCTGTAAGCTGAACTTCATCTTTGATTCCTTTCTTTTTCTTGATTTCCTGTAACAAAGTGAGATAAATAAGAAACATGACATTGCTATAAACATTAAGCTTTGCCTTTGTTGTAATCAATCAAAAAATGCCAAATATTTCACCTCTTCGATCTCCATTTCAATGATTTGCTCTTTGAAAGAGTAGGCTTTGTTTTCCCTCTTTATATTCTTATTTTTCACTTCCTGTTGGGCACTGCAGCAAATGTGTGAATTTATTAATTGTGATTCTCATCACAATATTGAAAATACTAAAAAACTGAGCAAAAACACAGGGTTACCTTTGTATGATGCTCTTGTCGTACAGCTCTCCCGCAGGGGTGAGCATGGTCCCATACTCATCTCGTGTCACTTGGAGGAGTGCAGGTCGTGAAAAGCCCTCGATCACATGACCAATCACCCGTGGCAACAGCTTATTTGGAGACAGGCTGGAGAGGGCACCAACCGCATTTTTAACAGCCTAAAAGAAAATACTGATTATTAAAAATAAATACAGTATGTAATATGTAGTCAGCCCAATCTATAAACAAAATATGGATGGTCCAATGCAAAAAGAGATTTTGTCTCCAGAGGAAAACCCACAGCCACAGTACCTGGTTGTCAGCATTGACCTCCAAGAGATGTGGGAGAAGAGCATCCAGATTTCTCTCAATAAAGTCTTCAGCTTTGACATTCATTGAGGACAAAAGCACAGGCCACAGACCAGGTCGAGCTTCAACTACAAAAAGAAAGAGCATTTTATATACAGGTTGAATGAAATGACTAAAATCACTGCTCTGTATTTTCATACCAATTGACGGGTGGTGGCTGATTATGACTGTCTCCATGGCCAGATTTTGGGCTTCGCTAGGGTCACCCCATTGTCCCGCAGAGCAGCAGATTGTGCAGAGGGCATCCAGTAAAACACGAGGAGGAACATAACTGCGCCCCAATTCAGTCAACTCTCCAGACTCTGATATCAGGACGTCAGGGGGTAAAACCTGCGTTAAATTAATGTAATATTATAATTATAATATTGTCATCAAATTTGTAAGAAGAGGACACATTTTCTTTTTTCTTGATCAGAGAAATAAGTGAGTACCTTGTGTTTGTTGATGACTGCTCTCAGCTCTCCCAGCAGCCCAAGGGCCAAACTGGAACCTCCCAAAGAAGACAGCAGTTTCTTCACAGTCTGCTGAGCCCGCTTCCTTACCTGCCATGACCGGGACAGGAGCACAGCTACTGTGGCAGAGTGGTACATCCTGCCAGAAGGAGAAAAATAAACAGTAAACTTATGGCAATAAAAGATTGCTGATTACAAAGAGTAAAGGAAGAGTAAAAGCCTGACACTGACTTGGACTTGCTGTTGTTTAGACGGTGGGCATGGTCCAAGAAGAGTCTTTCGCAGAGCTGCAGCACTGTGCATAGAGCTAAAATGATAAACAATAACAAAATGATTAGAACAAAACTTAAAATGTTAAGTTTCAGATGAATTGGAACATTTCTACTCACTTTCATCATTTGCCTGAGAGAGAAATTTCTCTGTTGTGAACAGGGGATTTTTCTCATCCAAGATCAGCTTCCAGAAGTTTGCAAATTTTGTCTCTGTAGACAAAATTAAAAACATATTTTGACAATTACAGCAATGACCTATATTACATTTATCTAATCAGTCTGAACTGCACTAGTGCTTAATGTGTGGGTATGACTTTATTACCTTGCTGTGAGTCCAACAGGCACAGTCGACAGATCAAGACCGAGGCTGCAGTTCCTTCTGCGAGCAGGGCAGTCTGGGAACTTTGAGCAGCAGCTTTCTCAACCGTTTGTAAAAGCAATGGTATGAGGTCTGTAGCCTGGGTCAGAGTGTCACCTACAGATTAGAAAATAATCGTACAATAGTGGAATGAAGATGCCGCACTTCCTCCAGTCCAGTCAGCAACCACTCTGCCCACTTTAAAGCCACATTACAGGTGCACGGTCACTTCAGTTTGGGTTATGCCCCACCTCCTCACCAGCACCATCTTAGTTTCTCATCATCTCATCGTCCTCATTCTCTCCAGGCTCCGGGGGGGAAGACCTCTCCTAAACATCATCTAACTATCTAACTGGCTACATCCTACATTGCAGTGCCTTTTGCTGCAGTCTGAGCGCCAAAGTTAACTCACTCAATAAAACATGTAATACTTTCTCTTTGTGTCTGTCTGTGTCTCTCCAGATTGAAATAAAGTTAGTAACCAAACTAAGGGTTCAAAATCTAGGCTATATATGAGAAATGTTAAATACAAAATGGAAAACCTTTTGTCAAAATATAACACAAAATTATCAATCAAAACTGCATTCAGTGCATGTACAGGATAGTTGAGAAAAGGCTATAATATCGCTCTTCATCCAATAAATATATATGCAGGACATTCTGTTGCTCACCTTTGAAGGCCCCAAGCATGATCTGGAGATAGGCCTGGCGGACAGGGGAGGTGGAGGTTTTTAGGGTGAAGGCTTTCTTTAACCAGTCCAGCAGGGCAGAAGGCACCTCCACCGAGAGCCTGCCACTCCACTGTGACAACACAGACACCGCATGGACCAGAGTGCCCTCGTGAACTGAAGATATAAGCATTAAAATCTCAAAAATCTTAAGAAGGAAAAGAAAATTTAAGGTGTTACATTTTAGTGTTAATACGTGTTAGTAATTAAAAAAACAAAACATTACAGTTCTATATTTGCAAAGATAATTTATAAAAAACAAGTGAGTAAAATCTATTATTAATTTTCCATTAATACGCCAATACAATTACATATAATAATGTCACTTGTTTTCCTAACTCATGCTCAGTTAGTGAGGTATTAATTCTAAAGCATAGATTAAAATACTTGTTTATATGTTTTATATTCTGTTAGGAAAATAAGAACGAAAATTCTACCTTCTTGTTGTAAATAAGGGATGAACATGGTGGCGACTGCAGAGCTAAGAGTCTGATTGGAGGTTCCTGACACGGCGTGATGGCTGCAGCTGCCAATACCTAACAAAATAAAACAGAAAAAACTACTACTTGGAAGATTTTTTTAAGGTCAATTTTAAGTGCTTAAAGGTTGCATTGTGTAACATTTCTGGTGGAGAGTCCATTAAATTCCTTTCTCCATGGAGATGTTATTGCTTTGTCTGGTATGTTTCATTATATGGCATTATAATTTTCTATCTTTATGGAGACTAAACCAGACCAAGTTACAGGTCAGATCTGAGGAGAGGCAATCCCATTCACTGTCTTAATGTCTGTTTTTCTAGGTTTTTTTGAGCTATAAAACCACCTGTAATTGAAGTTAAGGTTGAACTGTTTAATGTCAGAGGACTAACATCTCCATGGAAACAAACAAGTGATGGATCCCAACCAAAAAGTGACATAGATCACCTTTAATTTATGAGCACGTACCTGACAATACGCTCATTTTTTGGGCCACAACTGTAAGCTTCCCTTCAGAGCCTGTGATTATCAACCAAGCACATTACCTTCTGTTCTAATTCAAATTAAATATTCACTGATGAGAAGTAACTGAAATCTTACCGCCAAGGATTTTGAAAAGGTGTGTAACGATGTCCTGAACAGCAGTGGCATCACTGCACTGTTGAGCCAGGTTCTGCATTGCTTCAACAGCCTCTTCCATCAGACGGGGATTGTTTGCCTTCATTTGACCTAAGACAGTGATAAAGGTAAAGGAAATATGTTGTTAAATATTACACAAAGTAAATAAACCAAATGGAAGTAGTGTATGGAGTGGTATATCTTACTTGCAATGGCCTTTCCAATATCCATGGCATACTGGCTAAGGTCAAGAGTTACACTGGACAATAGGCAGGAGATGGCTGGAAAAAGATTATCAGTGGCATATTACTATACAAAAATTTGTATAAAATATTGAGTCTTCAACTCATTATTTTGTTGCTGAGTATATAAAAACCCTCTACTTGATACTGTGAAATAAACAAAAATAAACAAAATACAAGTCTTTTTTTCAACTCCTTTAGAAATCTCAGACAATAATTTCACAACAAATACCATCCATTAGACATTACTATACAATTTGCATAGGGTTAAATTTCAACATAAAAACAGTTATAAATATTTAATAGCGCTTACTCTGCATTGCGTTTTCTGGACTGCGAAGCATGGTCTTCTGAACAGTGGGAAGCAGCAGGTCTTTGAACTCAGAGTGAGAGACGTGACGCAGCAGAGAGCCACTTTTCTCCAGGACATGCTGCTGGGGTTTGGTTTTACTCATCAGCACTGACTTTATGTACAGATCCAACATTGCACTCTACAAAGAAGAGATTAACTTTTGTCAATGTGAAACACTAATTTCTCAAAAAACAACTTTTTAAGATATATCTTTAATCAATTGGTATAAGACATACAAATCTGTGTTATTTTTCTAATTATTATTTTTATTAATTATATCATTTTTTTAGTTATTTAAAAGTTTAACCAAAACACAGCAGAGTTGAATTAGTTACACTGTAAAATTAAATAACAGATGAAAACGAGCACTGCACCAAGATTCTAGCCCTTACCTTATGTTTCTCTATTGTAGCGATATCTTTCTTGGTACTACAGAAGTTCAGACATACTCCAAGCATCACCATTGTAGTAGGGCTCTGGTCCAGGCTCAACAAAGTTGAAATGTAATTATCCACCAGTCCAGGGTACTACAGAGTGAAACAAAGCAATTCAAAATCACACAGAACTCGTTGAGTGTGTAAATAAACCAACCAGCTAAATATATTTTGTAGTAGTATATCTGTACTGTGAAGGTACTGACTTGTTCCCAGAGGTGAGAGAGTTTCTTTAAGCTTGATTTCTGAGCCGTGGATTTTGCCCCACCAACCACTTCAGCCACAAGAAGGCTCTGAACCTCCACCTAGATGTTGAAAGTAAACATATCAAGTTGGCACTTTTTTATGTGATAGTTAAAAGTATGAATTTAATTAATTAAATGTCATTGCAATATAAAATTTTTTAGATCATTTCTTAAAAAAGGATTTAAAATAGATAGTGACAACATCTATAAACTACAGCAACATAATACAACTTTTTGACTGACCATTTTCTTCCAAACAGGGCCTTCTCTTTTCTCTGGAGCCAAAAATACATTTTGGACTAATAGGCAGGTCCAGGAAAGGCCAATAAATGCAGAGGAGCCAGAGCTTTTACTAAAAAGAAAAAAAGAATTAAACAACACATTTTGAGATCACTATTATTAAAAATTTATCTACTCTCTACTATACCTGGGATCACCATTTAGGTTGACAACTCCACTGTTGAGCAGCCACTGGAGGAGGTTGGTAACCAGGATGTCCGGTTGACTCTCGGCCAACAGTGCAATAACAGACAGGAGCTCTCTGCGGGATACTGCATCCCTGGACACACCCCAAAAAATGGTTATAATTACAATTATTTTTGTCTAATTTATCAATGCAAAATATATGCAAATGCAGATAAGACTGGATGTGTTCAACAACTATGAATATTTGTAATTTCAAAAATAAAAACATATGTACTGGCAAGCCCATAGATTTTCTAATAAACCAAAATCTTTTTGTGATTCAATTCCATCTGTTTCTGATAGATAGATTAAAATCATGATTACAGTTTTGTATTATTGAGTAAAACATTTTTGAATTTCAATATTGTATGAAATATTAAACTCATACCGGTATCTGTGTGGTGTGAGGCAGAAAAGTTTGCACAATCCTTTAATAGCCGGTTCTGGTAATGCTACATGGATAATAAGAACATAGAAGTTATTTTGAGCACAAAGTAAAACACAGGGGAGAAAAATTCTCAACAATAACGTACATACTTTTGCCTTTTAAGCATTGTCTGAGCTCCTCACAAATCTCCTTGCGCTCATTGAGACTGGCTGTGGTCACCTTCACAGCAAACTTCTTGAGGGTATCTGTAACCTGGAGAAAATAAGGTTTATTATTATTATTATTATTATTAATTTTACTTATAACAGGAAGGTGAAATCTACAAATAGTCTGGTGAAGTGGGTGAGCAGGAGTGTTCATGATGACAAAGAACAATTTGTTCAGTGACCTCCTGAGCCTTACTGTGACAAATGGATCAGTTTGCCAATACACCCCAGTAGACCACAGTGAAGTACAGGGCGCTAAAGACCACAGACATATAGAAGATCAACAGTAACTTGTTACACACGATGAAAGACCCAACCTCCCTCTTCTTCTACTGTATTACTATTGTCCTTCAAGTCTAACATTGTAGCAGCCTACCACTTCCACTTCTTGGCCCTGGATGGTGATGGGGCTGGGGCTTCACTGGTGTCATTTTACTCCTGAAGTCAATGACCAGTTCTTTTGTTTGTCCAAGTTCAGAAGCAGATGGTTTGACTCAGACAACTCCACAAAATTTGCAAACAAACTGAATCACCACAGGTACAATTTGGTCACACGAGAAATATTATTGCTACAACAAAGTAATTACTGTTTTATGTCAAGTATTAACACATACATTCTTAATCTCATACACATTATCACAAAATAAGTTTTCTTATTTTATTTGTTGATTAAAATTGCAATGATGAGCAAAAAGAAAAATCTTGTTTACCAACAACTGGATATTAGAAATAGCACACATGCATTTAGCTGTATTACTCTTATTCTAAGATTTGGCTCGATATTAAAATGGTGTAAGAAATAAGAAAGTTTAGAATGAGGAGCTATCATACAATAAACATTTTTGCAAGTTTTGGCAACAATCTGCTACCTATTAGCAGCAATGACAACCTAACTGCTACTGATCATTTCAATAAAATACAACAAAATCTTAAATCTTGTCGACACAGCTCAAACGAATTCATTTTTACGAGTCATAATAGAAAATGCCTACTCGTGATGGAGCCACTGGGAGTACGTTGCATAAAGCTAGCAGCCACAGGGCTAATGAGTTACTGTTACAGCGGATATTTCACAAAGATCTCACTAAAAATAACAACAGCCCGAAAAGTTCAAACATGGGTCTAAGTGGCCTGAGCGACCACGCCACATCATTGCTTTATGGTTGACATTAAAAGAGAAAGTGGAGAGTGAAAAAAAGCCACACAAACCTGCGTGTCCGCTGCCATCTTGCCGGGTGATGCAGGAAGAACTTGGTGACGCTACTTCCGGGTCAAAGACTACAAAATAAAATTTTAATATAATAATAAATTGTAATGATGGATCTATTAAAACAACTTTTGTAATACAATAGACTGATTGTAATGCAGTAATTTCTCAATAATACCCATGACCCTAACCCAAACGTTATCATTTTGGGGAACTATGTGTTTATTAGTTTTGCATATTAACCAACCCCTCCAATTAATACGCGAATAAAATAGAGGTTAACACACCAGAACAGAGGACCAGATGTCACAATTTATTCATGAGTTACATAGATTGTAATAATTTTAATAATGTAATGTTTTAATATTTACAGTCTACAATTAAACAGGGTTTGTTCATTTTTTCTTCATTCTATCAAAACTCAATTAATCATAATAATTTCCGTCAGTCATCAGTCAGATTTAAATTTCCTTACATCTGTACAAAGTTAGGGAATTTGCATTTTGTTAATAATAATAAAAATAGACATTCACATAGACCTTCTTTTATTTATCGAAACAAAGACAAAATCTCCAAATGACAACATTTTAAAATAAAAACTCTTTCCTCATCTGAAGCTCTTAAAATTAGCAATAATGCTTGTTATTCAGTATTATATTACAATATTTTTGGCCTGTCCAAATGTTTGTTGTACTTTGACAGTATAACTGGTGATTTTATATTATACACTGTAATTTCTCTGTCCAACTAAAATACAACAGCTTTGATCAAGGCCAATTTCTTACCATTCTAACTTTTTTTAACACCACGACCTAAACCTACTAAAATGTTGCAGTGATAAAACACAATCATTACAATCAATTCACTCAATAGTTATTGTCCACATAAATATTTCACTTATGTGGCTTTGAATTTCCAATAATCAATATTGAGTGACAGTGAGAACCAACATGTGAAAACTAATTAAAATTATATGAGATTGTTAACTTATACCAGTTTCCAAATGTAATATTCAGTCCTAGTACTGAGCCATAAATTCAAATTGTCCACATTCATAACTTATTGAATTTGTTTGGTGCAGTGGGTTAGATGTTCCACACCAACCAAATCTTGTCAGTGTCTACTCTATAGTGATGTTGTGTCACGAAGCAAGACATCTACTTTGAAAAAATATTATTAGGCACAGATTTTACTAAATATCTTTGCAAATATGTCAATATAGTTAACACTGTTTAAAAGGGAGGACTAATAATAGTTCTTTTTTTTCAGTTGTTATGTGGACAAGTTTACTATATGCTCAGCGTGTTACCAGTGCAGCCGCTGACATGTGAGTGGTACCGTAATCAACTGAGGGTAATAAAACGTGGAGTCTGTCGTCCATAAATATCTCCACAAAACAGAGGAGTAAGAAGTTCAGGTAAAACAGCACAACACTTATCTTTACACAACTTCTACCTCAACCATTTTAGTCCATGTCAGAAAACAACTTAATTCTGTGTACTTTGCACAATAGCGTACACTATGAGTCCAATTATGATGGCTCCGACTGCGATTCCAATAGCAACAAAAATGATTTTCATCTTGTTGTTCTCCCATTGTTTCTGTTGCTTCACCTTCACAGTTGTCTTCTCAAAGGCTTTACTCTGGAAAAGAAACAATATTCAAGTTACTTCAGTTTACTCTAGTCTAAGTGTAACATTGTCAAAAGTCAGTTCCCCATACCATTGTTATTGACCTTATTCCACCATGCCCACTTTTGCATCAAAATGCTACCAAATCACACTGTGGTGGCACTTCTGGTTAAATGCAATCAATTCAGAATTAATTTATTTCAAGAAAAGAATTACAAACAGGGCTATAATGGTGGTAACAAATAACAAGTCCTATCTATCTTTTAAAACAAGCAAGCAAATCATAATGTTTAATTATTTCCCAGGAAAATCCAAAAGGCACCTGTTGAATGAACAATTCGGTAAGACTCAGTAACATAATTTCAGTTTTGTCATATCTGTTTTCTTACTTAGGTGTTGGACATTCAGGAGGATATAGTGAAGTTGATTTCATATACTAGGTCTGCCGGAAGCTATTGTAATATTGTTTTTTCCCTTTTACAACAATGCCCCACAATTAACACACTTTGGTCTGGACGTCCGCCATAGTTCCTCAATTAGTTTTTCTTGTTCATGCACTGCTAATTTTAGCTGCCAGTCTTTTTCTAGCCACTACAAAAACATTCACTTTTCCTATTTTTGTCCCTTGAGCTGCCGTGTGATGTAAGGAGTCCCATACGTGGGAAGGAGGTGACCCAGTATTTGACCCGGATGGATTTTGGCCCAGTGGCACATCCTGGACTCTCTCTGTTGTACCCAGCTTGCCTTTCTTCATCTAAGGAAACAATAAGAAATACCTTTCCCAAAATATCCCCCATCAGGATGTAAAATTGTTACATTTGTTTTTCCTTGCCGCTCCACCTTAAGAGTATTTATAGGCAGCAAAATGACATTTCCGACACTGAATCCCCAGACGCTGCTTTGTGGCATGTTGCATAAGTTAAGCTCATCCGTTTGACCCAAGAGAAAGGACTAAAATAGTTTTCAAAAGTACACAAGCCAAAAATATAACATATCTAACCTGCCTTCTGTGTTCATTGTTCTGAGAAGTAAAGCTCATGCAACATTTTCCAATCAATAATAGGTCAAATAGTGAAGGGTTTTTGTGGGGCAAATGTGTCTGTTTTGATGCTACTTTTCTTTCTTTCACTTTGATTAGTGCTCAGCTTTTATGTTTATTTTGTCATTTGTATTTAGTATAGTATGTTTTGGTTCTTTACTTAAATATTATGGTGGAGAATATAGGCCTATTCTTATTTTGAAACAGAAGAAGTTTCTCATGATTTTCCTTTCATGTGAGCCAACACAATTCCCGCTGAATTCACTAAAATAGTGTTTAGTCTAATTTTAACTTGTACTTGTAATTGTACTTGAGCTTGGGCATTTCCAGTTTCTAGAGAATGTCATTGATGTGCATCGATTCTCTCTCGTCACAAGTGAGAAAAAGGTCTCACGTTGTCCTCAACACTCTCTTTCCATCTCGAGAGTCTATACTCTTACACACTCTTTTTCAGGTAAGGTGTAATAATGATAATACACTTGTAATGCGCCCTTATCAAAGCCTCTCAAAGCACTCCTCTGTAGTCATTAATCATTCACTCCATACTCGATTGTGGTAAGCTACAATAGCAGCCACAGCTACCCTAGGGCAGACTAATGGAAGCAAGGCTGCCATCTGCCATTGGCCCCTCTGATCACCACTGCTCTAACTATCCCAGGTCAGTGATCTCCTCTCTGTTCATGAACTCCTCTTCCATGCTCCTCAAATTCAAGGCGTTTTATCTTTCTTTGTGCATCTCTTCTCTCTTCTCAAAAGGTTAATTAGCCACTTCAAGAGTGGACTATTAAATGTGCTATGCAGAAATACTTACTGTCTTTAAAATTGACTTTTGAGAGGTGGAATAACTGTAATAACTGTAAATGTACCCCAAATAAACCCACATTAAAAATCTTTTTTATAACCAGATTTCTTTTAGCAATTTATAATTACCTCACTAAAAACATTGGCAATTACATCGGCTAGTGGCACCTCCAATTGTCTTTAGCAGTATCTGTTTCCCACATCCATACGGGTCAGGCCTTGGTAGAAGGAGCAACGTTTTAGCTTACTGTGCAAACTACTGAAAAAAGCAGAAAGCAGGCAATGTTGTGTTGAGATGTACACTATTCTTACCAAGACAGCTTGATATTAAAGTTCCCTGTTTCTTAATGATTTTAATCTTTTATCTTAATATTTTAATTATGCGGAAGTCAGTGTTTCCCCATGGAATTCCTTCAGTCTGTGGTGGCACAACATATTTTTAAAATAACATTTTGTTCTCCTAGAATTGTGGAATATAAAATTTCTTTTTTTTTTTGTTTAGGACAATGTTTAGTCCACATGGCTTTGGGGGTAATTTTTAGAATTTGTGGGGCCACCATAGTTTTATTTAGCCTACTCTGAGATTTTGAACATTTTTGCTTCAAAGGAACATCAAACTTGTATTTGATGTAAAGACACTCTTACCTTTAGCAGCAGATTGTCAGCTCGCTCCTCCAGATCGGTGAGTTTGCCCGCTCTCTCATCTGCTTTGTTTAAATTGTCCACCATGATGATTTTGACCTCCTCCACCTCCTCCTGGGTCTTCTGCAGGCGGCTCCTCCCATTCTCCTGGGAAAAAATACCAGGAATGGGAATTAGGCAGTCATTAAAAAGAATAGAGTTAAGTCTGGGTTTTACTGGGACAGAGATTTAAACATGTTTTAGGGTAAATAAGACTCTGTGAAAGTCACCTACAAAGGAGTGCTATAATTAAGAGCTTATGTCGTTTTGAGTCCTTTAAGCAGGGGACGCTATGTACCAGATTTTATCAAAGATGATGCAGTAAATTAGAGGGCTAATATTTGCATTTTTTAGTATATCAGTTATCATCATTAACTCTCCAGGACAGGCCTTTTTTAAGGACGACCTGTAGCATATAAAGTTTGATTTGAACACTGCTGCTATGAAATAAGTGACCACACAGCTCTCTTGTGGGTTTTTGGTAAAAATGGCTGTGGTTGAGTTTGTAGTATATTCAAAAGATATTATAATGGATTGACATAATATCCATCAGAAATGTGCCTTTAATGTCACTTGCAATATGGAATGGACCATAAACTTTGTGCTTTTAATGAATCAGCCTTTTTAAATATATATTTTTGTTACAGAATATAAATTGATACTGATATTATTATTTCGATAATCTCTAAAATCCCATGCCTAACTGTAAAACATGTGAATACGATAAAATATTATTCATCTAAGTATAACGTGGAACATTCATAATTATCAACAAACTGCCCATTGTATGGATGAACTCACCATGAACATTTTAAAACAACCATCGTGTTGGAGCCATATGGCCTGCCTGTACCTCCCGCCACAGTGTGGCACTAGTTCTAATTTGTTATGTAATTTGCTACCCTATATAAGGGGGAAGAAAAGGTGCACACAGGTGTTGGAGTGTGGAGGTATACAGTCTTTTGACACTGTAGCGGCTAAACTTGCCCTGTGCAAGGTCCGCTATGACTGCAGCGTGTCGTGTCTCGGATGAGTGTCTTCCACATGGCATCTGTGCTTTCATCTCTGAACTACATTATGTAGATTATAAAGTAAAACTAAGCACAATTTCTGAAATTGCAGCACCAGGTGCAAGGATGTGGCAAAGATTTTAAAAAAAAAGCATTATGTATGATAAATGTGATGTAGAAAATCCCAGCCCCCTGTTTTCTTACATACATAAATGGACATGGCAAAAATCCCTCTTAACACTCATAGACATTGAAACATGAGCTTCTGACTGATACAGTATGTAGCTTTGGTCGTTATACTCAGTTGAAGCACATTTTGCCACTTTTAAGTAAATGCACATAATTCAAAATGTGGCATTTTCCTGTTGATTACAGGTGGTTTGTTTTTCTTGCACTATGTCAAAATGCTGTGATATCACAGATATCACACTTCCTACTGCAGTGTACACTCTTTTCCTTAACTCTATCAATCATCAGATTTCCAAAATCTCACACAAGCATGTCTTCCTTATGGAGTGCTGTTGAATGAGCAGGAGCCAAGCAATCATGAGTGGTCCATGACCACATTTTCAAGAAAATATTTTAGTTTAATATTCCCGGCTGAGTACCTTAAGCAGGCAACCAGTGGTGGATGATTAGTAGAGTTTCACATTAATGTTCACTAGGACAGCAAATATGGAGAGTGCTGGCTTTAGAGAATATATATGAATCAAGTGTATCATTGATGAAAATCAGAAATTGTATAAATAGGTATAAATAGGTTCTAGAGTTGAAACCTGAACTACACAAAAAGCCAAAAGCCAAAACCAGTGGTAGAACCTAACATAGCACATAATCAAGTTGAACAGGTGTTTAAGGATCACATGCATAGTTTGATTTGCTCCTGAATGATGTAGGCTATCTCCATTAAAGAGTGAAGTAAAACCTAAAATGAAAACAGAAACAAGTTATGATGGTGATGAAACCTGGTCCAACAGGTTTAACTGCCTCAGTCATCTGTGTTTGCTACAAAAACAAAGGAAGCACTTCAGTCTGAACCACATGGCCGGCTCTGCACGAGGAGATTCATGCAGAGACACTGGGCCTACATGGAGCAGTTTGTTTTCAGTGGAAATCTGCCACTCACAATGTGAAGTTTAACAAACAAACAAAAAAAAATAAAAATAAAGAAAACTAGAAAATCTGCCAAAAAGTAAATAAATAAATAAGATAAGCTGTAGAGCAGGACTATAGTTTAAAAGATTTGACTGAAATCCACAATCAAATCAATGGTTCAAATGGATTTGATTATTAAAGTTAAGGTACACTTTGATGGAGAAATCTGTCTTCTGCATTTGACCTCTCAGACACAGTGACTCATCATTAGATTTTGAGCAAAGCTAATAAGGCAGTGCATTTGGTATAGAGCTATTCAGTGGATAGAGCCAAAGTGACTGAATAAGAAACAGTGTACAGGCCTTTATAACCTGCTCTGATTAAAAAAAAAAAAAAAAAAAAAAAAAAAAAGGGTGTGTTTGTTTCTGGTTTGTTTGCCTCTCCTTGACCTCTGCCCTTTGACCCCCGAGCCTCAGGAAGTAAGATTTTGACAAGAGCAGGAAACACCTCGATGCTCTTCATATTTGTGTCACTTCCTCAAAACTTCTAACAATAGTTCTGTTTTTTGTGTCCACTCAAAGTCCAGGCAAGGTCTTAACCAGCACTGAGTCAGGTCTCTGCTGTAGATAAGTTGTAACCCACAGGACAAAGACAGATGTAACTCAAGATGAAATTAAACAAATCCATGCCAAATTAGTTCTAAAAAAGCCTGTCCACAGGAGGGCCAAAAAGAATAAACTGGACAGAATCCACTAAAACTATTTGTCTTCATGTTGCTTCTTCTGCGCTGTCAGTGGTTCATTCATACACACCGTACATGCCAGAACATGTCTGAACACGATTGTTACCAGTTTGATCTAAAAATGTGATTTTAATCAATTATTAAGCAGTCCTGCATTTTAGGTCCTCCCTTTATTTCCACGTGACAGACATGAGCAGATACAGAGCGAGGCGTGACAGCTTTTCAATAGAAAGCCAGAATCGATGGAGCCAGAAGCGCGTCCATGCTCACTTCCTATTTGGTTAGCTATGTCCATTTATATAAACAGTCTATGTCCTCCCACACACAAACACTGAAGTCTCCAAAGGCATAAAAAGATGAGCTCATTTCACATTAGTCATCGGTCACTCGATCACAGCACGACCTGAAGAGAACAAAGGGGACCGCAGATGGGACCCCGACTGAGAGATACGAACACTTAAAGAGGTTTAAAAAGGACAGGAAATGACATCACGGAGGAAAAAATGCTCTCATGGGTTCTCAAATTATTGTTTCATTTAATGGTACTGATGATTTGTGGTTTTATATTAAAATTACCCTGGTTTAAACTTTGATCGAGTCCAGTTAAAGATTTAAACTATAATCTTGAGTTAGTCCTGGTTCGGTGCACATTTTGTTCTTAAAGCCACGCTGTGTAACATTTCCGGGTATGGGCACGCAAATTCCTTGTTAAAGACTTCGGGAAATTCGCAGCACTAAAACTATTTAGAAGTCAGGTCTGTGGAGAGACAATCCCGCTTGCATTAAGTAAGGATTCACATTTTTCTAAGTATTTCTGAGCAT
The DNA here is from genome assembly GCF_026225935.1 of Boleophthalmus pectinirostris. Classification (NCBI taxonomy): domain Eukaryota; kingdom Metazoa; phylum Chordata; class Actinopteri; order Gobiiformes; family Gobiidae; genus Boleophthalmus; species Boleophthalmus pectinirostris. The sequence continues at coordinate 11,822,878 of NW_026571353.1, forward strand.
AAATGATTGTTCTAATATGAATACTATTACTTAAAGGTACACTATGTAACTTTTTGCTTGGGGCGTCGTCACCTGCTTGTAGGGCTGCTCGATTATGAAAAAAATCATTATCAAGTTTATTTTGGTCAATATTGAAATCACATTTAAATGATTTTTTTTTGTTACGCAATGCATTTATTCAGCATTTCTCTCTCAAAAAAACACTTTGTTATTGATAATTTACACAAAACATTTAAATTGAAAGTTAAATTCAGGCTACAAATATGAACCTTAGAGCAGTTTTGCAATGTATAAAAAAAAAAAATTAATAAAATATTTTGAACATGAAATAAGACATAGAAAAACATAAATGTATCCAAAATAAACTATATATCCAGCTGTTCTACAATCTCTGAACTTATGAAAATAAAATAAATATACTTATTTATATAACAAAACCATCCCAAAATAAACTTTCAACTCGATTATATGAGTTTGGAGATCGTTTGACACACAAATCGAAATCACAATCAAAATTAAACAGCTCTACTTTACATTTATTCAGTTAAAGGTGGTTTTATAGATCAAAAATACCTACAAAACAGGGATTTTGACTGTGAGCGGGGTCGCCTCTCCACAGATGTGACCTGTAACGTGGTCTGGTTCAGTTTCCAGGAAGACAGAAAGGTTTAATATCATACTGTGAAACATTCCGATCAAGGTAATTTCCGATCCGAAAGTAAAAATGGAGAAACTAATTCGACGGACCTTCCAGCTGAAAAATTACACAAAGAACCTTCGATTTAATGGCTGAAATGTTACACAATAAGACTTTAATTAGTACCACATTATCATTTTAGTAATAGTGTTCATCTTTTACATTTCAGTACCTGTTTGAGAATCCAACTTCCAAACGTGAGGTGAGAAAAGCCAGAGAGGAAGTAATAACTCAACGTGACAGTGATGAAAAATGGGAGGCTTAATAATGAATGGGACATATATATTTGCGAGAGTTCTTAAAGGACAGGAAGTGACATCATCGAGTGAAACGGCCTTTGAAGCTGAAGCTGATCGAAGTGAAAGGAGTCTCTGTGCTCCTGAGGCGGCCGCAGTAAAACAGTGAGGGGCACATTCCTGACTCTGCTCCCGAACCACAACAACAATAAAGTCAAGATCAGCATTAAACACAGCTGTGCGCAATACATCTGCAAGGCACTACTGTACTACTACTACTACTAATACTATTACTAATACTACTACTAATACACCTACTACTACACTGCTCAAAGTACGTACAATGCTCCCATTAAAAACGACGACTACTAATACTGCTAATTTCAATTGCTTCCACTGTTGACCACAAATATATACTACTTACTACTACTACTACTACTACTACTACTACTGCTACTACTATTGCTAAAAGTACTATTTTGAAAGCTCCTATTACAAACAACCTCCTAGTATTATCCATCCTAGTGTTACAAATATCACCAACTACTACTACTGTCACTACTACCGCTTCTGCTACTACTACTACTATCACTACTACTACTACTGCTACTGCTACTACTGCAAATATTACTACTACTACTACTGCTGCTACTACTACTGCAACTATTACTACTACTGCTGCTACTACTACTGCAACTATTACTACTACTGCTGCAACTATTACTACTACTGCTGCTACTACTACTGCAACTATTACTACTACTGCTGCTACTACTACTGCTGCAACTATTACTACTACTGCTGCAACTATTACTACTACTGCTGCTACTACTACTGCTGCAACTATTACTACTACTGCTGCTGCTTCTACTACTGCTGCAACTATTACTAGTACTGCTGCTACTACTACTGTTATTATTGCTGTTACTACTGTTGCTACTACTGCTACTTTTACTTCTATTGCTGCTACTACTACTATTACTACTACGGCTACTGCTACTGTTACTACTACTACTGCTACTACTACTACTATTACTACTACCACCACTTCTATGGCTACTGCTACTGCTACTACTACTACTACTACTATTACTACTGCTGCTGCTGCTGCTGCTACTGCAAAAAGTACTATTTTAAATCCTCCTATTACACACAATCCCTGCTACTACTACTGTTGCTACTCCTATTGCTAAAATACTTTTTTGAATCCTAGTATTACAACAACAACTACTAATACAACCACAACTACCACTACTACTGCCAGTACCACTACCACTACCACCATGACTACTACTACTACTACAACTGCATCAGCTGACCCCACACTCTACTCGTGTTAATAGCATCACTAGTAAATTTAGATTACAGTAGATCCTTATTATATCTTTGTTCTCAGCTGCTTGTGTAAAACATACCAAAAATGCCTCCGCATTATTCAAAACTGACACTATCGTCACAGCAGCAGAAGAATAATTTCCAAACCACACACTCCTCCACTTTAGAACTGAGTCAACTGCACATGAAGCATTTTAAAAGACGTGTGACTCAGCTGACGCGCACGTAAAAGTCTGACCGTCCAGTGTGGTCTTGAACGCACCATCCCTTACCTCACTGTCTGTGGCGGTGATGAGCCAGACCCCCTCAGAGAGACCCACCATGATCCACGACACACACACACACACACACACACACACACACACACACACACACACACAGCTGCATCACGCTCACAGTACAGTTTTCCGATTGAAACTGGACCAGCACATAAATAATAAGATCCTACTGGCCTCACCATATATGCAGTTTTACACTTAAGTACAACAGTATGAAATATTCGAGTTATTTAAAGGTCACATATTACACAAAATAGACTCTTGTGAGCTTTGAGCCGTGTTACAATGTTCTTACCTCCTCAAAATCAAACCTGGAGTTGTGTTTTGTTTCATTCACACATGTTTGAGTAATCCTTTATTATTAGTCTGTCTACAACACCAAAGTTCATAATGCTCTGTTCCAACTTGTGATGTCATGAAGTGGTAGTTTTCAAGTTAACAGCCCCTTTTACCTTTAGTTTAGTAGAGATTGGTATTTCCAGGGCTGAAATCATCCAAATGATTGTAGTGTATGAAGGTTAAACATATAGTGTAATGTATTACCACATGACGTCACAATAATAATGGATCGGTTTTATATAGCGATTTTTTGGACACTCAAAGACTTTTTACAGCATTATTCTTTCACAACTTGGTATTGGTGCAGACTGATGGAAGCGAGGCTGCCATTCTGCACCATCAGCTCTTCTGACCAATCATCACCAATCACACGCACACACCACTTTTTTACTGGGCTATGTGGGTGTAGAGCCTTGCCTAAGGACACAATGGCAGTTTTTTGCCACTGGAGTCCTACTGTGGCACTTGGTATTCCCAGTGGTCTCCCATCCAAGTCCTAACCAGGCCCAGCCTTGCTTAGCTTTTGAGATCTGATGAGATCAGGTTTTAATAAACCACTATGGCCACAAGGTGGAACAGAGTGTTTTTAGTTTGAGAAAAGAACAAAATGTGAAGAATTTCTGTTTTAAACATGTGTGGCTGAAACAAAACACAACCCAGGTATGTTTGTGTTGAGGAAACAACATTATAACAGATCAGAAAACAGTGTAATACTGCTCTTTACTAACTACTTTAAATACTTTCTGTAGGCTTGGTATTTCTGTAAAATTTTGGTGCATATGAAAACACGTATAGGCAAGGTAAATGAAGGGGAACTAAACAGTCTACCCTGTGGTTAGTGGGCACAGAGCAAATAATACAACAACTTTGATAAACCAGTGCATATTTCCATCAACATTCCTCAAGTGAAAAAGGCTTAATCACAAACAGTAAAAGCTCTTTGTAGATCGTGTGGTGAAAGTGTGCAAACTTTAAACCAAAACGCTCGTCCTACCTTGAACTCGTGTAGCTGCTGTTTGATGGTGTCCACCTCTGTCCCCACCACGGCCTGAGCCTCCAGCCCCTCCTCCGCCCGTCCCAGCATGCTTTGCAGCTCGGAGACCAGGCGGTAAAAGTCCCGCACGCGCTCAGAAGCATCCTCGATCTGATCCAAGCGGGCCTGACCACGCTCACTCAGCTAAAAGAGAGACATGATTTATTACATAAAAGAAACATAAAATAAGGTGGCGAAAAATATTTTAAACGGCATTAGCATTTTTTCACTTGTATTATATTGCAAATCTTCTACATCACAAATCATTACATTAGTTCTTCTTATTCACCTTGCCCGCCTGTCGACTCAGCGCCTCGGTCTCTCTCTCCTGAGGGCGAGCAGGTCTGGAGATGACCCCTCTCTTCGGAGCATGTTGGTACATTCGGCGGCGTGGGCCTCGAGCTGGGACCTCACTGTGCTCAAACGGGACAGGAACCCTTTGAGCACGTCTGCCTGGGAGGAGAGGGAGTCTGCGTCCCTCCCCACGGGGCAGAGGGAGTCCAGCTCATCGTCCAGATCGGCCAAACGAGAGAAGACGTCGCGCACATGAGACTGGACCTCACCTCACTGACGCCCTGCAGACGCGACTCCAGAGACGAACAGCAAGACTCGATCTGAAGAACAGATGGAGGAGATAAGTTCAGAAAATGCATGGATTTTAACAGTTTTACTTGTTTTACTCTAACATGAGCCACATTTTATGCTCATCATGTGTAAGATAATTTATTAAAGCCACAGTATGTAAGTTTTAAGAAAAGTTAGTTTTATGTTTTATCATTTTGGTTGTGTTTACAGCATTAAAAAACATCAAATAACACAATGTCCTTCCAGTTCGGGGGCCTGCATCTCCACAAACCTCTTTCATTTGGCCTGCTGACCTCATCTTGCTTGTTTCATTGGCTTTTATCTTCCATAAAATGTATCATAGAAGTCTGGTTTTAAATTCCTATTTCTGTGAAATCATGCAAATAAAGTGCCACCTCCATAAAGTCACATAGTGTACCTTTAAGTGAGTTTATCCATTTTACAGAGATTGATATTGATTGTGAACTGGTTACTGTTGTAGAAGTTTTCAGCTTGTCTAAGAAAGAGTAGAAATAAAAGGCTGGAGACCAACGGATGTCTTAAGCAGGACAAGTATATTTACGATCAATAATTTGGGCCCGGGGGACTTGAAAATTCAACATAGTATGAATTCAAAAGAGAACATAATATAATAATTGAGTGTTCAAGCCGCTTGACTCTGCTTCCAGAGAAGGAGGTTTATAAAGTAAGTGTGCTGAGACTATGAAGGCCAGTAGACATCGGTTAGACAGAAATATGCCACAATTTAGATAATGATGTGTCAATGATGTGCCAAGGGAAGATGATCGTGTGACTATAGCTCCTGTGAGTCAATGTTAAACTGTAGGTGGAGGATAAATTACTTAAATTCTCTCACAGTTACTAGTCAGACTGAATGTAAAAAAAAAAAAAAAAAAGATTACTGACAGATGTGCCTAACGTCCGTAACGTCCAATATAAAACAAATATATAAAAGCAAACAAAAGAGCTCTGGAACAAGCCAATAAACTGCTAAGTCACTACTGATAAACACAAGTATCACACTGTTGCATCTTATACTTCAGTATTTAGCATGTTAAAATCTCTGTTGGTTTAACATTAGGTCAACTGAAAAATCAGTGGAAAATACATTCAGTTTACTAGATTTTTTGTTGCATAAGCTGACACTGAAGGTTCAGAGGAGCAGTGACATACATTACTGTGGCACATATTCACAGCACCTACGTGTGACCCACTTATGGATCCTGAGCCACCAGTTCAACAAGTCAGTTTGAACTATGCTTAAATTATATAGGATGAACTCATTTAAAACCAATATTTTTTGACATTTATTGTATCACATATCATCTTTGCTGATCCTGATAAGAACTGTGTATTATTTACTCTAAAAGACAATTCCAAAGTATAAATAGATTTTTGAAAAAGTTTTATTCACGTGGTAGGACTCATAACTCTACCATACCATTGTCTATTTAAAGAATATTAAAAACAGCATTAAATAAACTAAAGTAGCGCCAGACATGTCAGAGCAAAACTCCTACTTGGCTGGTTTACATTTCACACCATGACAAAACACTGCATGTCCACAATGACCATAAAAGACAACTGTAAGCCAAAGATCCAACCGTCAAAACAACTGTGGAGCTGCTCTGGTTTATCTCAATGTTAGAACACTTAACACCGCGCACCTACACACACAAATATATGCACACCAAAAATAACCCACACCTCCTCGCCATGACCGCGTGTATAAATAGGGCTACTGCTTTTGCATTTCTTCACTCACAAGCTCATAAATTAAAACTCTATCTAGGCACCACCGCTACCTATGTCCATGATGTTTCAATTTGTGCCCTGTTTACGTTGGGTTTTCAGCAGTTTTCATTGGCTGTAGTTTTGCCCAAAAGGGAAAACATTTAAGACGGCGTTGATAGCTAAAGCTGTGCTACAAAAATACACAAACAAGCCGCTTTCTTTACATTTTATGAGGTGCTGAAAGAGTCGGATGCCCCGGAGTATTTGGGCAAGCTTTGAACAAATACGCCTAATTTATACATCGACATGCGACTCGTAAAAGGTTTTTCCTATATTGACAGAGTTTTAAAGGGATTTCTACACACTAAAATTCCTTTAAACACTACTACTATTGTTATCGCTGTTATTGCTACCATCAGAGTAAAACATTAAAGAGGAGGTATTANCAGTCTGTGGTGGCACAACATATTTTTTAAAATAACATTTTGTTCTCCTAGAATTGTGGAATATAAAATTTCTTTTTTTTTTTGTTTAGGACAATGTTTAGTCCACATGGCTTTGGGGGTAATTTTTAGAATTTGTGGGGCCACCATAGTTTTATTTAGCCTACTCTGAGATTTTGAACATTTTTGCTTCAAAGGAACATCAAACTTGTATTTGATGTAAAGACACTCTTACCTTTAGCAGCAGATTGTCAGCTCGCTCCTCCAGATCGGTGAGTTTGCCCGCTCTCTCATCTGCTTTGTTTAAATTGTCCACCATGATGATTTTGACCTCCTCCACCTCCTCCTGGGTCTTCTGCAGGCGGCTCCTCCCATTCTCCTGGGAAAAAATACCAGGAATGGGAATTAGGCAGTCATTAAAAAGAATAGAGTTAAGTCTGGGTTTTACTGGGACAGAGATTTAAACATGTTTTAGGGTAAATAAGACTCTGTGAAAGTCACCTACAAAGGAGTGCTATAATTAAGAGCTTATGTCGTTTTGAGTCCTTTAAGCAGGGGACGCTATGTACCAGATTTTATCAAAGATGATGCAGTAAATTAGAGGGCTAATATTTGCATTTTTTAGTATATCAGTTATCATCATTAACTCTCCAGGACAGGCCTTTTTTAAGGACGACCTGTAGCATATAAAGTTTGATTTGAACACTGCTGCTATGAAATAAGTGACCACACAGCTCTCTTGTGGGTTTTTGGTAAAAATGGCTGTGGTTGAGTTTGTAGTATATTCAAAAGATATTATAATGGATTGACATAATATCCATCAGAAATGTGCCTTTAATGTCACTTGCAATATGGAATGGACCATAAACTTTGTGCTTTTAATGAATCAGCCTTTTTAAATATATATTTTTGTTACAGAATATAAATTGATACTGATATTATTATTTCGATAATCTCTAAAATCCCATGCCTAACTGTAAAACATGTGAATACGATAAAATATTATTCATCTAAGTATAACGTGGAACATTCATAATTATCAACAAACTGCCCATTGTATGGATGAACTCACCATGAACATTTTAAAACAACCATCGTGTTGGAGCCATATGGCCTGCCTGTACCTCCCGCCACAGTGTGGCACTAGTTCTAATTTGTTATGTAATTTGCTACCCTATATAAGGGGGAAGAAAAGGTGCACACAGGTGTTGGAGTGTGGAGGTATACAGTCTTTTGACACTGTAGCGGCTAAACTTGCCCTGTGCAAGGTCCGCTATGACTGCAGCGTGTCGTGTCTCGGATGAGTGTCTTCCACATGGCATCTGTGCTTTCATCTCTGAACTACATTATGTAGATTATAAAGTAAAACTAAGCACAATTTCTGAAATTGCAGCACCAGGTGCAAGGATGTGGCAAAGATTTTAAAAAAAGCATTATGTATGATAAATGTGATGTAGAAAATCCCAGCCCCTGTTTTCTTACATACATAAATGGACATGGCAAAAATCCCTCTTAACACTCATAGACATTGAAACATGAGCTTCTGACTGATACAGTATGTAGCTTTGGTCGTTATACTCAGTTGAAGCACATTTTGCCACTTTTAAGTAAATGCACATAATTCAAAATGTGGCATTTTCCTGTTGATTACAGGTGGTTTGTTTTTCTTGCACTATGTCAAAATGCTGTGATATCACAGATATCACACTTCCTACTGCAGTGTACACTCTTTTCCTTAACTCTATCAATCATCAGATTTCCAAAATCTCACACAAGCATGTCTTCCTTATGGAGTGCTGTTGAATGAGCAGGAGCCAAGCAATCATGAGTGGTCCATGACCACATTTTCAAGAAAATATTTTAGTTTAATATTCCCGGCTGAGTACCTTAAGCAGGCAACCAGTGGTGGATGATTAGTAGAGTTTCACATTAATGTTCACTAGGACAGCAAATATGGAGAGTGCTGGCTTTAGAGAATATATATGAATCAAGTGTATCATTGATGAAAATCAGAAATTGTATAAATAGGTATAAATAGGTTCTAGAGTTGAAACCTGAACTACACAAAAAGCCAAAAGCCAAAACCAGTGGTAGAACCTAACATAGCACATAATCAAGTTGAACAGGTGTTTAAGGATCACATGCATAGTTTGATTTGCTCCTGAATGATGTAGGCTATCTCCATTAAAGAGTGAAGTAAAACCTAAAATGAAAACAGAAACAAGTTATGATGGTGATGAAACCTGGTCCAACAGGTTTAACTGCCTCAGTCATCTGTGTTTGCTACAAAAAACAAAGGAAGCACTTCAGTCTGAACCACATGGCCGGCTCTGCACGAGGAGATTCATGCAGAGACACTGGGCCTACATGGAGCAGTTTGTTTTCAGTGGAAATCTGCCACTCACAATGTGAAGTTTAACAAACAAACAAAAAAAATAAAAATAAAGAAAACTAGAAAATCTGCCAAAAAGTAAATAAATAAATAAGATAAGCTGTAGAGCAGGACTATAGTTTAAAAGATTTGACTGAAATCCACAATCAAATCAATGGTTCAAATGGATTTGATTATTAAAGTTAAGGTACACTTTGATGGAGAATCTGTCTTCTGCATTTGACCTCTCAGACACAGTGACTCATCATTAGATTTTGAGCAAAGCTAATAAGGCAGTGCATTTGGTATAGAGCTATTCAGTGGATAGAGCCAAAGTGACTGAATAAGAAACAGTGTACAGGCCTTTATAACCTGCTCTGATTATTAAAAAAAAAAAAAAAAAAAAAAAAAAAGGGTGTGTTTGTTTCTGGTTTGTTTGCCTCTCCTTGACCTCTGCCCTTTGACCCCCGAGCCTCAGGAAGTAAGATTTTGACAAGAGCAGGAAACACCTCGATGCTCTTCATATTTGTGTCACTTCCTCAAAACTTCTAACAATAGTTCTGTTTTTGTGTCCACTCAAGGTCCAGGCAAGGTCTTAACCAGCACTGAGTCAGGTCTCTGCTGTAGATAAGTTGTAACCCACAGGACAAAGACAGGTGTAACTCAAGATGAAATTAAACAAATCCATGCCAAATTAGTTCTAAAAAAGCCTGTCCACAGGAGGGCCAAAAAGAATAAACTGGACAGAATCCACTAAAACTATTTGTCTTCATGTTGCTTCTTCTGCGCTGTCAGTGGTTCATTCATACACACCGTACATGCCAGAACATGTCTGAACAGGATTGTTACCAGTTTGATCTAAAAATGTGATTTTAATCAATTAAAAAAAGAAATATAAAAAATAAAATAAAATATAAAAAGTTCACAGTTGGGTAAATTGTATTCAGATTTCTCAACATACAGTAAGTCTTTGAAAATAGAATATTTATAGATAGAATAAAGTAGGGCTGTGCAATTGAGGACTGTACACTATTTGATTTTAATACTCAGGAATACACTCAATACTCGATTCTGATGCCACAATGATAATTTAAAAGAGTCTTTCTTTAGACATTAGAATGTGGTGTCCAACATTAAATCATTGACCTTATGTCAGTGTAATGTCTCAGTCATCCAGGTATGTTTCATGTGGTCCATGAGCGTATACTAGTCCATGTGGTCTTACACTTGTTCAGAAACAGCTCAAGATCATTCTAAAGCTATTCAGGAAAGGTTCATTTCTTAGTATCAATACTTGCTACATGTGGTATCTACTAGTTTTAGTATCGATTAGTATCTGATTTTTTATACTTTCGACAACCCTAGTGATCAGAGTCCATAACGTCTTAGAGAACAGTGTTATGCCTAAGGGTTCCGGAGTGAATGAGCATCGAACAGCCAGTCTTCACATAACGCTCACATGCACTTGTTTAGCAGCTCTCAGCACCCCTTTAGCCCTCAGTTCCTCAAAAGTAGCCCACTCCATAAAGAAGCTTGAGGGCCGTCTGCCAGTTGGCCAGATGATGCGTGGTGAACACATGAACAATGGCGTGTTTAAAATTCTGCCGGAGACGTCTGACACAGGAAGAGCTGCCCAGGCCAAATCCTCTCTTTCCTTCCTCTCCTCCCTCTCTCCCTAAAGCGCATGATTTTTTAAGATATTTTGGAACTTACCTGGAAACCTTGATTGTGGAGAAAAATGCAATAGTCTTTAATAATGACATGAATTAAAATATAGATTCTAAACGATGCCTTGTAATGTTGGTTTGAGTTATCAGTCCCATATGCAGAGAACTAATATTTTATTTGCCAATTTCCTGATGCAATTACAATTACCGGTGGTGGTGGAGATTGGGTGGGACCAGATTTGTTCTAGCTCTGAACCATTAATGAGTAATTTCCAAAAGCAAACCACAGAAGGAGAAAGAATATGTGTGATGTTGTAGTAAGTATCAAAAATCAGACATTAACTGTACTAAAACTGGAGTATTATTGAAAGAACGTTTTTACTGCCATTGTGGTATTGGAATCAGTATTGAGTATCAAGTCTATTCCTTAGTTTTGCGAGACGATTTTTAAAGCTAAAGATGATCAAAGTCGGGCTTGAAACTTTTTCAGCTGGTAGTTGGTTCCATTCTGGAACAGTGCACAGAAAAAAAAACTTTCTTAAGATACTGGGTCGTGTTGGATCTGAAGGTCTGATGGATGGTTAGATCTGGTTTGGGGTTAGCTGAGTGAGGTCAATGAGGTGAAAAGTGTTTTTTACTCAAACTTTTGGAATAAAAATAATGCATTTCTTTTGTTTTGTGAAGTAATGACCATTAAATTACTGCTGGGTATTTTGTAATAGAACAGTGTTTCTCAAACTGTGGTATGTGAACCATAGGGCTACGCTTTAGGTTGGAGCTTATTTAGTGAGTCCATTTTATCCCTTTTTTGTCTTCCTTTGTGTAATGTCTTGCTTGGAAATTAAGTAAACTCCATTTTTAGACCTACTTTAGCACTAGATTAGACCTGAAATAGCTCTTATAGACTTTATAGATTTTATGGACTGGTGTGAAAAGTTTGAAAACCACTGTAATGAGTAAATGAGTAAATTTAGTATTCAGTAACACCTCAAATTAATAGACATCTAAAAAAAAAAAAAAATTCTGGTGAACCAAACCTAATGGTTAGCTTAGCTGTTGACAAACCTTGTTGACTAGTAGCCCAGTTGATGCTAACTTCTTTAGTAATAACCAGTTCATTTCCATTCTTTCACCTAATATAAAATTTCATTAACACTCAAATGTAATATTAGACACAGTACGCAGTCGTTCATATGCCAAAATCAAAGGAAATAGGCATAGGTTAGTAAGTTGTTATACTTTAATAAGAATTGCGCATCTAGTTTTGTTTATGGATTTGACACATGTTCGACTTACAGACTTTGCCCCCAAATGTAGCTTACTCTTCACATCTGACATCATATTTTAAACGTATTTTCTATATTTCTGTCCATAACACTGTAATAACTATGTCTGTCCTATTATTTAGATAGCATTAACTTAACTTACCATTACTGCTGGTACGGGCTGAAATGCGTCTCGAGTGTCACCGGATCCACTGCATTGACTTCAACAAAACTTGTTGCAGCGTGAATCGACTTCAAAAAACAGCTGTGGACACCGTGCAGCTTCTTCCTCTTTTCTGTGTTTCAGTGCAGCGTGCGTAGAAAACCGTGCAGGTGAAATATGAGTAGTTTCAGTTCCGTTTTTGGCTCGCCTTGTACGCCTTTTCCACGCTTCTGACTTTCACTTACGCAGCGGTGACTTTGCCCAGACAGTGGTGCGTTCAGGGAGTGCGGAAACTTTATGATTGGGAAACTCGGTCAAACGCCCCTCCCACTTCGATTTGACTGCCCACGAGGATAAACAGGCTCAAGGAAGTGAAATTTTAAGGTATCCCCCCAGGATTGCTGTACTGTATGTGTGACTATACAGGTAAGGTAACCGACCAAGTAGTCACACCAAAAGGTCATGTCATTGTGTACTCCTTCTACCATGAGGAGACTTCAAGTGGCAATATTCAACCATTTTAACATTTACTTTGAGCTGCTCATCCAAATATAATTTATTCTTTCTCTTTTTCTGGTATATCCTTTATACCAGACTTTGTGTCTTATAACGTTCCAATAACATGATAAATGATAAAGCAAACAGTTAATCTACTCTTTTAGTTACTTTTGGGCTACTTGAATAGCCTTGCCATTTGTTCAAATACTTTTTAGTCTTAAGAACTTTCCTCAACCACATATAAACATTAGGTTAAGAAAATACCAGTAGTTCATGAATGCCCCATAAATGACCCTTATCTTGGATGACCAGATACTACTTCGCCCTTTTGCACTGGACAATTACACTTTACCAGAAGTGGGTAGAGTAACCAAAAATAGTACCATTACTTCAAAATAATATTTTTTAAGTAGAAGTACAAAGCAGTAGTTCAAGAAATTACTCAAATAAGAGACAGAAACTAGGTGGGAAAACTACTGTATGAGTAACTGGCTGAGCATTTAAAATCTAATGTTTAATTTGAGTGCACAAAATCTCCTATTTTCAGAGGCCAGAACAGAAAGAAGAGAAGAAACAAATATTTTTTGGAGTAGCAATGCAAGAAACACAAATGTTCAAATTATTTAATGTTGTCAATATTAAGCTTTTGTCAATTAATTAATAGGACAAGCTTATAGAAATATGTGTATTTTCTTTGTGTAACAAATGTTTACTTACATTATATGCATTAAGCAGAGAAACATGTCCTTATTTGAGTTGTGTTACATTCTGTTTATTTTTTTCATTATTTCCTCATGTGAGCCAGTTGGATTTGGCTGGGTCTCTTTTACTTGGGTGTAGTCCACTTTTTGACTGGCCCAAGAAGGTGCCTTCCCTGCAAGCTGCTCCACCCACAAAACATGCATGTGTAATGATAATATTATATCCTCATAGGGACTTACAGTGGGTTTGTGGTGTATAGGGACATGTTAAGATGCACGGCTAAGACAATTTTCAAATTCCTTTCACTGAATTACCATTTTTAAGTTTGTATGTAAGCAGTTCAGATCTCTAATGGTGTTAAACAATGGTGCACTTGTGTCTTTTGGCTTTTTGTATGACGTTATTGGATTCTGTTCTTACTAGACCCTTTGTCTGGTATTTTAAAACTATACTGTGATTATAACTTAATGAAAGCAGTCTTGAATGTTAGAAAAGGAGGAAGTTGTAACATATCTCCAACAGTACAAGCCATTGTCCCATTTCCAGATTTGGAGTAGAGACCTACTTTACATTTTGTTTGGGCCTTAGTCCAGCATTGTAAAGTAATAAATACAATTGCTTTATAATATATGACTTAATACTGGATTCATAATTTTATAATTAAGTAAGTAATGAAAAAGTGAGTGCAAACAAGAATAGATAATTTACCCTACATGCAGAACCTATCATGAATGGTAAAGAGGGGCACTGACAAAAACACTATTATGGTGTAGAAATTTCATTTGATTATGCAACAATTATGTCATCATAGCTATACTGAAATAAGTCAAGACAAGTCATTTTCATTGTTGCTATTATTAACCTAATTATAAAGACATATAGTTTATACGTAGCCTCTTAGCTACTTGACCTCATAACCAGTAATTGTTTTGGCTCCATTCAGCTCTTAAGTAAATACAGAAAGTCAATGAATCAGTTGGATCAGGGAGAGTCCCATATTACATCACATTGCAGAAGGTAGTCCAAAATGTTAAGAGGAGGCTTATTTGAATTAAAAATACATATATTATCGGGTAAACAAATGCATTCATAATGGATTTAGGGAAACGAATAGTCAAATGTATGTGCACATGTGTGTGTTAGACCTGGTTTAGACTTGTGGATCAATAAAGTTTGTTTAAGTCTAAAGTTCAGTCCAAGTTTAGATTCCATTTTACTCCTAGTTTAGTCCCAGTTCTGGTTTAAACCTGGTTTTAGCTCTTAAGATCAATCTCTTGTTTTAGTGTGATGCTCTCTTACTAAATCCTCCAGCTTCACCCTTGAAATATTTGGCAGGACTATACATTGGTGGAGCATGCCCCAAAGGCCTATATACACTTATACATGTCATTGTCACACCCTCTTTAATATGCCCCGTAACTGTCCCTGGCTGTCCTCCCTGTCACCCGACCCTCACAGCAGCTATTAACATTCTTTCCAAGTGTTGCCAATTTATCAACAGAATGCATCCTGTCCCGAGGAGGTAAGAAAGATTATACACTATCCACTAACTCAAAGGTCGAGTTTCACTCACATTAAATTACTCATTTCAGGTGATTATGTGAGAATAGTTTATTAGATGAATTACTGTAAAGACCAGTGCCATTCTGTGCCATCACTCATCCAATTACCACTCACTTACCTAGGCAAGGGAGGTGTGGTGTTTTGCCCAAAGACACAACAGTAGGCACTGGTCAGAGTAGAGATGGAATGTTGACCAATGTTGCGGTTAAGTGGATAAGTCCAATCCAGAATGATATCTCAGTTAGTCTTTTTTTTTTTTTTTCAGTGACACAGTGAAACGCTCACTGATCGCTTATGATTTACAGATAAAATGAAATGTATCTTGCCTTAGATTAACAGAATTCATTGCTTGGCTCATTAATTCTGCAGAAATATGTGTTTTTCAACTCCTGTGATATTTTTTCCCTTTCTTTTTTTCCGATATGGACTGAACATGACCATGTCAATCACACCCATTTGAAAACGGGGAGATTCAGAAACATATATTACTGACATGGGACATTTTCGACAGTTTGCCAGCAGGGGTGCAAAGACTCCTAAAAAAACATTTAAAGGTACACTATGTCATTTTTCTGGTGGGGGATGTGTTGGCCTGGGCGGCTCTCGGGAAGGGACAGTAGCGTGCTGGGGAGGTCATGTGGGAGGGGCATGCACCTTCAGAATGCAACTGTAAACAGTAACACAGTCATGACAAAGAAAAGCTGAGATGAAAGTTTATGACAAGCTGCCAAAATAGAAGGTAAACCTTGTGGTACGGTATTATGATTAAGAGAGCTCTCTTAAGCAAACACTTCTCCTACAATATCCCATATGAATCTGTCACTCCCAAATAAAGACCATGTTTTGTTTTGGTTTTTTTTTTGTTTTTTTTTACATTTTACTGATATAATAAAAAAGCGTTTACAATATTTATTTACCTTAGTCTTTATTGATGGAGGCTTGGTCTGGCTGGTGCGGATTAGCAGGAGGCTGGTCCATAGGAGGAGGAGGCGTTGTCTGGTTGGCCAGTAGGAGGAGTTGTCTGGTCCATAGGAGGAGGAGGCGTTGTCTGGCCCATAGGAGGAGGAGAAGGTATCGTACTGGCCCATAGGAGGAGGTGTTGCCTGGCTTATAGGAGGAGGAGGCATCATCTGGCGCAAGAGGAAACGTCATCTGGCCTATAGGAGGAGGAGGTGTTGTTTGGCCCATAAGAGGAGGAGGTGTTGTTTGCTGGCCCAGAGAGGAGGTGGTCTGGCTAGTCCGGAGGAGAAGACATCATCTAGCCCATAGGAGGAGGAGGAGACATCATCTGTCTGGCCCATAGAAGGAAGAGTCATTTGACTGGCTCAAGAAGTGGAGGCTTCGAGATGACCGAGACACAGAGCAGATGACCTGGATGTCAGGAGAAGCAGAGGGTGGCACAGCAGGAGCAGCAAGCAGGGGCGGAGCAGGGGGAGCAGGCAGAATGAGGTAGAGAATGAAGGAGTGTGCGTTTGTATGTGTCTTATTATTTATCATATTTTGGGGGATATTTTAACTTTTTTTTTGTATATACATTTTTTTAATTTTTTTGTTTCACACCAAAACACAATAGTCACATTATTTACATGTTATAATACAATAAGACACAATGTCATAGTTAGGGACATGTGGACTACCAGGTCAAAAAGGAGCATAGCGGCAGGAGCAGGTAGGGGCGTGGTGGCAGGAGCAGGCAGGGGCACAGCAGAAGGAGCAGACAGGGGCATAGTGGCAGGAGCAGACAGGGGCATAGTGAAAGGAGCAAACGGGTTTAGTGGCAGGAGCAGACAGGAGCATAGCAGTAGCAGGCAGTGAAGAAAGCAGTGTATATATGTGTTTGTGTATGTGTGTGTGTTTGTGTTTACATGGGTATGTTTGTATGTGAGTGTGTTTTACGACTTTGTGTGTGTGTGTTTTCAGAGTGTGTGTTTGTATGAGTGTTTTTGTAGTGTGTGTTTGTGTGTTTTCAGAGTGTGTGTGTGGACTTAGGGTCAGATGTGAGGCCCTGTTCTGGATGTGTGCTCTCCTGGAGCAGTACTGGGCCTTGGCTCACACAGATCTGTGGAGAGAAACATGTGTATCAGACACAAAGCTAACAGGAGGCACATACTAGACTACAGCAAACCCAGAGAGGAGGACGAAAGGGACCTGAATGACACAAATGTAGAATAATAAAAGCCATCACTTTAAAGCAGTTCTATGTATACATATGCATATGCAGGTAAATTTCAGGCCTGGTTGAATTGTGCAAGGACCCTCCCTGATATGTTCCCATTTTGACATCCCGATTAGGTTAGGGTAAGGGTTAATTTAGGAGTTAGGGCAAGGGGTTAGTGTCGGGGGTCAGAGTTAGTAAGGTTAGATGCGACAGCCAATCATTGCCACTTGTGACTATATTACAAATAACGAAGAGTACAGTGAATACATTATATATTAGAACAAAAGCTCCAAAACTCATTATACACCCTGTGTTGATATGATTGATATTCTGTGGCCTTGTCTTGATGATGACTAGGGTCTGTAAACATTTTGACTGTGTGACTCGCCCGTAGTGACCAGCAATGTGCCAGAGTTTTCCGAAAATATATAGCTTGTTAGCTATACATTGTTAATACATACATACGTTGTTAAAAACAGCAGAACTTTGTTCTCCTATTAGAATGTTCTTTCTTCTTATTATTATTTTTCTCATAACCAGCTCATCCAGTGAACAATGATGAAAAGTCCTGAAATTTTGGCCATTTCCATTTTCCAAAAATAAATAAAATGGCACGTCAGCGTCCCCAAATAACTCGAAAATGCATTAGGGTATACAAAGACGGGGAAAAAAATTTGCACATAGAATCATTAAATTTGCCGGAAGTAGATCATGACAAGACAAGGAAAAAATATTATTACACCAGCGTTAGAGTTGGGGCCAGGAGTTAAAAGTCGTGGTTGGGGTTTACGGTTATCAGTGTTGGGAGTAACGCGTTATAAAAGTAACGAATTACAGTAATGCATTACTTTTTGCTGTAACGCAGTAATGTAAGGCATTACAGGGGAAAAAATAGTAATATTTTACTCGGTACAAATGTGAGTAACGCGCGTTACAGTGTTTTTTTTTAACCTGGATTGAAGTGGTGGGTTTTTCTTCATACAAATTCGCTAAAATCACCTCGATATCAGCAGCGGTGAAACGTCGGAGATGCGCCCTCATAGACCTTCAGGTGACCGCGGGCGAAAGGACTGACAAAGAACTCCACGCTGTTTAGACCTGGTTTAGACCTGGGTCAGTTCTGGTCTAGACCTGGTTTACACTCGTCCCTCCCTCTATCGCGGTTCACTTTTCGCTGTCTCGCAGATTTTTTATTTATTTTTTTTTTGTGCAATTTTGCATGCCCTGTTTTTTTTACATTGTATGAATGCGTATTGCGTTCCTCCCGCTGCGTCCTGATTGGCCAAGGGACTCCTGTCAGTACAGTACAGTACAGAATGTGTTCAGCTGCCAAATTTAAATACATGTTCAATCTCTAGCAGTGTGATTCTGAAGTGCTGTACGGTTGCAAGTTTTCTCCCCGACGAAAACACAACGTCGACGAAACGTTCTGCACCGACAAAGGCTCCTGCGCTCGCACCCAAAAGGCAGAGGAAGATGCTAACATCACACAAAAAGTTGGACTTCTGGACACGCTAAAGGAAGTAGAAGTTACACGCTGTAACAGAGTCTTGCACCGGCTCGGGTACCTGCAAATAGTTGCTGAAATCAGGGCCGCGAGCCCGAGCAGCAGGGTCCATAAAGAGCGATCGGGTGACAGCCGCTCTTACCTCCGTGAGGTGCGGAGCAGAGCTGGTCCTTTCTCCTGCGATCACCTTCGAGCCCTTCCCTACAGTGAGTCCTGTTTTAGTCCTAGTTCAGTTTCTAGTTTAGTCCTAGTTCACTTCTGGTTTAGTCCTGGTTCAGCTCTGGTTTAGTCCTGGTTTAGACCTGGTTTAGTCCTGGTTCATTCCATATACAGCGCAAAAGTTATTTTGGTGAGAGTAAATTAAAGTAATGCAATAGTAATGTAATGCCTTACATTTTAAATGCAGTAATATTGTAATGTAACAAATTACTTTGAAATGACAGTAATAGGTAATAAATAACGCATTACAGTTTCAAAGTAACTTGCCCAGCAGTGACGGTTATTAGGGTTTGTGTGGGGCGCAGCGGTTGCAGGGTGCAGCATAGGCACATGCGAGGGCTGATCATTGCTGCTTGCAGCTATATTTGTCTACATTTTCTTTAGTAATATTGTTCTTCAAAATGTAGTGAATTGTTGCAAAGTAAAATTAGTAAATGTAAATGAGGTACCTGTACTTTACTTGAGGACATTTTAAAGTGGATACTTCACTAAATTTGAGTGCAGGTATCTGTACTTTCTACTCCACTACATTTAATAAGATCGAAAAGTAAAAGTTTTTTTTTTTTTTATTATAGTTTACTTAAGTAGATTCTTTCAGTTGATTTTTTTCACTCAGTTGATACTCCACATGTGTCCAGTAGATTCAGCTGAGACAGAGTCCTGTCCCCTCGCCCTGTGTCCCATGTCCTGCACACGGCTCAGAGGCAACGCTCAGCACATACCACAAGTACAGCTGTGATTCCTGCTGCTGTAGGGAAACCATGCACTTAAGACTGCTTATACAACAGCACAGAGGAACTCAAGTCACTCAGCTGTTGCACCACATTTTATTATCAAGAAAGATAGTTTTTTAAACATGTCCCATCTTTTGCTTTTTAAGAACTTCTCTTACCTCATTGTCAAACTCTGACCTCAGATGCTAAGCAGGGCTGGGCATGGTTAGTAATTGCTGTTGACACAAGACATCCACATGTCCCAGTAAGAAAGTGGTGAGTCTGTGAGTGATGGTGGTGGTTGGAAGGGCTTATGACGCATTTTTGGCAGCATTGTCTCCATCAGTCTGCCCAACGGCAGCTGTGGCTGCAATAGGAGCTTACCAGCACCAGATAAGGGATGCATGACTAATGTGTCTTGAAAGGTGCTATATAAACTGTTTTGACTGTTTCTTTAATAACTTAAATATACAGAGAGTAACTTTCTGAAAGTAGCAATTAAATTAAATGAAAAATGAAAGTTAAAAGCTTACTTTGGAACATTCTCTGTGGAGATAGATACATTTTATGCTATACAGGGGAATATTATAGCCAAAGGAACAGTACTGTATTTGCACAGAAACAAGAAAGAGACGTTCCTCCTCCAGACCAAATAAGGCTCAGACTTGTTGTGATGCCAGCCCATTCACAGAAAGGACACACGTTTTTCACTACAGTAATCACAATTAAAATTTTAAAAAGCTGTTATTTTTGTAATTTTTTTGGCCAGAAAGTTACATACTGTGTCTTTAGTAACCCTGAACAAAAATGCTGCCTTTTTAGTCCTAAAAAGTGTCAGTAGGCATGAAGATGAAACTAACTGTTAGAGGAAAATATTTTTGAAAAAGCAAAGACAGAAAGTATAAAAATATTTTGTTATTTATTTATTGGTAAAGTTTAAACTTGAAAACAAAAGCTCATTTGTTCATAGTTGTGAGTCAGCATTTTATTTGAACATTTTCTGTCTTTGTTTGTTCCTTGTTCCACAAGGAAACTTAATGCACTTTTATTTCATTATCTGACCATTGTTTGCCTTTGACTAACATTTGTAGGCATGGCCTACATTCTGGGCATATCTCAAACACACAAACACATGTTTAGAGTTACCATGAGTATATCAAAACCACTGTGTAAATTGACAGGTAAAAAACAAACATGTTAAATCCATAAGGCCATCTATTGCAGTATTATATCTAGGCAAGGCTCAGTTACACCTAAATTCAAGAAAAAGTTAATCAGTCAATAAATTCATCCAAAGTCACCCCACAAAAAATTGTGAAAATGCTTCTTTATATGGTCAACACGTAAATCAGATTTCTGGGCATAAAAACACATAATCCCTGCTCTATTACTTTATATTTGACACACATTTCTGACATTATCTACGAGAAAGGGCACGTCAGCACAGTCTGAGTCAAAGATTTACTCCACAAAGGCCCTGTTCTGGGAAAGGCTGGCTAAACACAAAAGAGTATATTCACCAGCCCTGCCAGCCTGTGTGTGTGTCAGTGTGTGTGCACGTACGTGTGTGTGTGTGTGTGTGTGTGTGTGGTATGTGTACTCAATCCTCATGACCAGCTCAGTCCATGTCATTCAGGGAAGTATTAAAGTTACAGAACAGTCTTATGTGATGTCACCAAGTACTTGAAATCACAGTAGCCAATGAAGAAAGTTGTAAATTTACCTAGTTTGCATTCAAGTTGCCAGAAAATGACTAAGAACAGAAGAGAAAGCTGTTTAAACACAATATAGTAGCTGAAAAAGTGGATTTACTCTTTATTTTGCTTTAAAAATCTGTTGCTTATGGTTGTCTTATGGAGTAAAATGTCTTTAAAGGTGCACTATGTAACTTTTTGGTTGGGCTCTGACACCTGCTTGTTTCTATGTCATTGCACTGCCTGGAATGTGACATTAAACAGCACTATCTTATATTTGTTCAATGATTTGATTGGTATTATAGCCCATAAATACCTACAAAAACAGGCATTCTGACTGTGAGTGGGGTTGCCTTTTCACAGATCTGACCTGTTACTTGGTCTGGTTGAAGATAGAAAGGTTTAATACCATACTGTGGAACATTCTAGACAAAGCAATAACATTTCATTGTATTTGACGGGTCATCCATCAGCTGCTTCATCCACCACAACTGATTCAATTATTCTTATCATCAGCAATCAATTGCTCGAAAATGATCACCATGGCGACAAAGTACAGATACCACCAGGCCAGATTGCACATCAAATGTGTGGAAACGAGGATGGAAGTTTTTCAAGGTAAAAACATTGGCAGGCCTAATTGAATAAATACTTGATATGGATGTTTAACATAAAACTGTAGAATAGCCCAGGCAAAAACACATTCAAGAAATGTCTATTTTTCAGTGTAAAACCACTCTTGACCCCAGCAGTTACTGACCTCATCTCAGCAGGATCTGAAAAACTAGAAGTGTGGGAAGGATATGTGTTCAGATTGTGAGTTTTGGTCTAACTAGGGTCAAGCTGTTCCATGAATTGTGTACTAACTGGAGATCAATCAATCAATCAATCAAACTTTATTTGTATAGCACTTTTCATACATTTAAAATGTAGCACAAAGTGCTTCACATGCAACAGAAAAATTACAATACAATAATTAAAATCAAGAGCAAAAAATCAAGAGCAACCCCCCACCCCATCCCTTTGTTTCATCCATATATACAACCATTTAAACATAAACATAAAAACAAAAACATAAAACTCCTAAAGGTTATTATAAAAATCTAAATGGAGACAAAGTAAAACAGTAATGATAATTTAATTTAGAATAAATAAATATAATAATAATAATAATAATTTAAGTTAAGACAGATAAAAGTTTCAATTAAAAGCTAAATTAAAAAGATAGGTTTTGAGCTTACTTTTAAAAATCTGAACACTCGCAGCGGACCTCAGATCCTCAGGCAGACTGTTCCACAAACGGGGCCATAAAAGCTGAATGACGCCTCACCGTGAGTTTTAGTCTGGACTCTTGGGACAGTTAAAAGGAGACTACCTGAGGACCTGAGAGTCCGAGAGGGCTCATATGATAAAAGCAGATCAGATAAATAAATAGGACTAAGACCATTAAGAGCTTTATAAACTAATAAAAGAACTTTAAAATCTATCCTGAAGCTCACAGGAAGCCAGTGCAGAGACTTCAGTACTGGGGTGATGTGCTCTCGCTTCCTGGTCCTTGTCAGCAGTCGTGCTGCAGAGTTTTGGGGAGCTGCAATGGAGCTGTAGATTTCTTTGGAAGACCAGAAAGGAGAGCATTGCAGTAATCAACACGATTTGTAATAAAAGCATGTATTAAAATCTCTGCACTGGCTTGAGAGAGAAATGGTCTGACTCTGGCAATATTTTTTAGATGATAAAAACCGGATTTAGTGATGGACCTGATGTGTGGCTCAAAGCTAAGCTCACTGTCAAGAATAACTCCTAAACTTTTCACCCTCTCACAGGGGTTCAGTGAGTAGGTTTGGAGCTTAGCTTTGAGCCTCTCTCTCTGAGCTTCAGGACCAATAATTAAAACCTCAGTTTTTGCCCTGGTTGAGCTGAAGGAAGTTTGCTGCCATCCAGGACTTAATATCTAAAATGCAGTTAAAAAGGGTGTCGATCGGGCTTAGGTCATCAGGAGACACGGCTATGTAGAGCTGGGTATCATCAGCGTAGCTATGAAAGTTAACACCGTGTCTCCTGATGACCTGTCCTAGATAGGAGATAGGACTTGAGAGATAAAATTGCCAATATATTGTACACATAGAAGAAAAATAATCATGTGAGATTTTTTTCCATTTAGTCTACCTTTAGATTAAAGAAAAATACTTAAGGTGTGGTTTCAAAAAGTAGGTCTACAATTACAAAAAAAACAAAAAAACATTTTTTTTGAAAAACTGCAAATGGCGCCACCTATTACCATTTCTCTCCAGTGACTAGGTCAGGAATCGGAATACACTAGACGGTTTGCAAAAATCCCAGAAGTGCGAGTTTGGGCACCAGCCAATCAGCAAAGAGCTGTACATTCTGTGTTGGCAACGGAGATTTAAAGCCGGAACAAAGAGAATGTTTGGTGAATTTTATCAAGGAGAAAGACATTATTGCCCTTCTTCCTACGGGATTTGGGATATTTAATATACCAGTTAGCCCCATCAGCGGCAACATACGTCACGACCAAATAGCAGAAATTGGTTAAATGAAAAAAGTACCCACCTATCATCAAGTGAATGAATTTGAACGCTGCGAGGTCAAACCGTTTCTACGAAGTGAAATCGGCTGATGAATCAGGCTATGAGCTGCAGTGTGGACCATTTTTGTCCAGCATGCAATCTCAGCTTTTATTGGATGTGCCTGTTTCTGTCTACAAGTATTGAGGTACTATCCATTAAAAACTGAGACAATCTTAAAAGTGCACAATGTAACTTGTCAATCACCTCCTTGTCTCCAAGGAGATGTGCCTAGAATGTTCCACAGTATGACCACAAACTTAAGAATCTCCATTTCCAAGCCAAATTACAGGATAGATCTGTGGAGAGATGACCCCACTCACAGCAAGAAATTACGTTGTGTTGTTTTTTTTTCAAAGATTTTTTGAGCAATAAGTAACGCCTGTAGTCAAATAAATGCAAGACAGAGCATTGACATCTCCATGGAGACATATAGGTTGCAGATCCTCTTCAGCAAAATTACACAGTGCACCTTTAATATGGTAACGCACAGTTTTGGTGTGAAGTAATCGAGCCTATAACTGAATATGATGAAGACTTGAATAAAGCCCGACTAAACTTTTAGATTTAGAATGTTTAGGTCCAAGCATTATAAATAAAATTATACAATGCAAACTGCAAAAAGTATATTATTTAAACTGCAAAACCATCTGCAAACACATGTGAATGTTGGCAGAGGCCTGCACATCTGTGCCTCTCAGTTACACCCACTTTCAATCTTCGCCTCTGGGTACTTTAAACGATATTTGTCATTGCAACGTTTATCCTTTCCCAAAGTGCTGCATGATTGCTGAATAAAACCATGTAGAAATATAATATAGCCTAATGTAACATAACATAGTGCAAAAAGGTCGATCCACTTTGACTTTTCAAATACATCTCATGGGTTAAAGTCACACTGAAAGAATAATGCAATGTATTAAGTGGTCCTGGAGTGGTCCATATACAAGAGGAAGTCTAAAATGTATCTTTTAAGGACTGAACGTGGATGTTATGATGGGAAGCACTAAGGCGCCCTCTTGTGTTGTCTAATGTTCAAAACAAGCAAATACAATTGCAATGGAGTAACCATACAGTTTATGGGAATACTGTAACAGAATTCACACATGAGTGACATATACCAGTATACATAATAAGTGATGGGAAGAATACTTAAAATGTATTTAGTTACAGAGTACCTGCATTAAAATATAATAGAAAAGTATTTTGCAACATATTCCTTTACATGGTGAAATCAGAGTACTATATTCTGATTACTTGGAATACTTTTACATTGATTGAATACATTGAATCACCCACTGCAAGAGCCGTGTTTTGTTTTTTTCTTAATAATACTGTGCTGTTCAAACCAGAATACCATGATGAAGTACAGTTATTTATTCATATTATACAAAATCAGCTGTATTCTGAATGCCACCAAATGAAAGTAATTGCACTGGTACAGGTGTTTTCGGCACATGTATTCAGTAACTTCCCAACACTGTACACAACCAAAAGTCAAAATTTGAACACACCTTTTCATTTAATTATTTAATTTTTATTTTTATTTTCCATGATTAGTTACCCTCCATGTCAATTTTCACTGAAAGCATCCAAACTATGAATGAATAGGCTACATATGGATTGTAAGTAAACAAAAAAAAAACATCTTTTATATTTTGGATACTTAAAAATAGTGCATAGTGTATAGTAACTGTTTACTTCGATCACTACTTTGCACACTCCATGAATGAACCGTGAAAAAAGCACAGCTGTGAAGTGAAAACCAATTCAGGAAACTTCAATATGAAGCTTTTAGTTTGGGAGAAGGACCAAAGGTTTGCAGTGCTGTCAGCAAAACAATGGCTGGGTATAGTTTGAGCTATTTGAATCTAAAAGATAAAACATGTTTAGAGTTATTATAACAATTTTCTTTTGCTGCAGAAACTATATATATGTCTTTTACACCAGCATTGGCAAAAAGCATCTTAAAATGAAACCAAAGTTGTGATGATGCAAAATTCTCAGACTCAGCCATCAGTCAGATGGCATTTTGAAAGAGTTGGTAGAGTTGGTTTATGCTGAGGCAGAGACAAACACAGTAAAGAAGAAGAAGTTACATATTTAAACCTCAGAATTCTTTGATTCAGGAGGATTATGCCACACTGAGCATGGTAAGAGATT
This sequence comes from Boleophthalmus pectinirostris, assembly GCF_026225935.1. Lineage (NCBI taxonomy): Eukaryota > Metazoa > Chordata > Actinopteri > Gobiiformes > Gobiidae > Boleophthalmus > Boleophthalmus pectinirostris. The sequence continues at coordinate 11,848,826 of NW_026571353.1, forward strand.
ATAAAGAGCACTCAAATATGTTAAACACGCAGCAAATCATTTCTGTTTTGGTCTTGTTGTTCACTAGAATGTGTTTCAAACTGTTGTTAGTGCATTGGTTCTTTCTGTTAACTAGAAACTAGACTAAGGTATATGGGTATTTATTTTCACAACAGTATGAAAACATAACTGAAGTCTAATAATAATTAGCTACATTAAATAATAAAAAATATATATCTTTAGGCAATTGATCCATTGGGAAGTGTGAATGCAGTTTATAAACTCACTGTTTGTTGTTTATGTGCTTGTCAAGAGCTCTCTGCAGAAAAATCAAGAGGAGGTGGAGGAGGTCACAACCATCATAGAGGAAAACTACAAAAAGATCCAAGAAATAGCTGGACAATTAGAAACCTTGGACAAAAAAGCAGAGAAACTGAAAGAAAGTGTGAGTGACTGTTTTTATTTTGTGTCCAGTGGAATCTCTTTTTAAAGAAACAGTAACATTTTATTCCAAAACATAGATACTTCCATGGAGTAGTTGATCCTTTGGCTATAATTTTCCACAGTATTGAATTAAACTTGTCGATCTCCATGAAAAATATTCCAAAGTGATGAGCCTCCTCCCAGACTCTGGCAATCCGTACTATCGGGTAAATGCCCTGTGGGCCAGTGTTCTGTCGAAATGGGCTGCCCCGTCAAAATGAGTTCCCAGCAGCCTAAATCGACAGTGACGTCTATCTATTCATGCCCGGTCAAAATAACCTACCTTACGTTTTTCCATTTACAGTTGTATAGATCCAATAAAGCCTCACCTTCATCTCCCCAGTTTGACAACATTTCTTTGAATTAGCAACAGCAGGTTTTATGTGTTGGCACATGGTGATGACATTTTATATCTTAGTTATGCCAAATTTCATCTCATTTATATTAATCTGCATAGTTAATTTCCACAGTCGTTTTCTGCTCAAATACGGCTCCGATTAAAGGCAGCAGATATTGACAGACCGATTTAGCCATCAAATCATGCTCCCTCTGTAGACTCACCATTATTCACTCATTTAAATGAATTTGAGTAGAAGCAGCTCATTTCGACAGGCCCATATCTTCTTTCAAATAATGCATCCACTGGAGAGCGCACACTTCACCTTTGTGATACTGGGGACATTGAAGATGGGACAATTCGTGCAATTACATTTTTATTTATACAGCGCCAATAACAATGGACCTGTCTCTCAGTCATGATGGATGAGGACAGAAAAAGGGACAACAGAAGAAACATTATAACAAAGATTTATTTAAAAAATATATACACATGATCCAGGGAGGGAAATTTATGACATTTGTGCATCGGGAGCTCAAATCGACGGGCGCATGCGCAGTAGCGTTAGGTAGCTTAACTCGAAAAATGCCACGGAATTTAGTTCCCAGTTCGAACCTGTTACCTCCACAAGGTGGCATACTGTATCTTTAAGTTACATCCTAAAGTGATTAAAGGTCCTACTACATAAAGGAATTTTTGTGTTTTAGTGCTTTTATCACTTACTTTTTTTTTTTTTTTTTCAATACAGAGTAAACTGTTTGAAAGGACAAGCAGAGAGCTGATCCCACGGAAAAAATGCACTCTGAATTGTTGTCGGCCTTGTAATAGCTCTGTTTGTAGTCTTTTTTAGGCAATAAATCAAGTGACGTGCTATCAACATTATACTACTCTGGGATTCTCAAATGTGCAAACTGTCTATTCTGGTCAGTCACATAACACTTTGTATTAGGTTAAGAAAAGTTATCTTATCAAAATGAAGAGCCCTGCTCCGCAATTTGCCATTGATATAAAGTGCTGATACGAGAAAACAAAAGTGAAACTTGAGAGCGTGTGGCGAACCGTGCCAGTGGAAATACAGCCTCATCACCGAGGACCTCGAGAGGGAGTAGACTTTGAAGAATGCCCTTATTATGTTTTATTCCCAGCAGTGTCCTATGTAAGTAGTAACCACATCCGGCCCTGCTTTGCTTCTGAGATCTGACGAGATCAGACACTGACAAGCCAGTATGTCTACTCCAAAATTCTGGAGATGAAGTCAGATCTCCAAAACAATCATTTATAAATGACAGTAAATAAATAAACAAATGAATAAACACAAGAAAATTATCACCATTTACTGTTATTTTGAATCATTTAAATTTCTTATATTGTGGCTGATCTTCGTGTTTGTTGCTTTGACGACAAAAGTTCAGTGAGGCTTGTTTTGCTCAATAATGTGTTTATGTTGTTTCAAAAAATGTGTTTTAGCGATTGTAATAGGTCCTAATTCAAAATGTACAATGTAAGAACTTAATTTGGTTACTATAACAAAAAAAAACGTATTATTATTACATTAAAAGAGTTTCACATTTAACCACTGGTCTGCTGTATCGTGTTGTGTCATACAAACTTTAGATGGAAGCTAATGAAATATTAACATCTGTTTATACTGAACTAATTATTTTTAACATCAGATTTCCTTGGAAACAAGATTTGTGAACAAGCAGTCAAAGTTATTATTATTATTATTATTATTATTATTATTATTATTATTGTATATAATTCATCATTGTGCCACTCAAAAGTGTAACTTCGCAAAATGCAAATCCTATTTTGTTCTAGGACTCAAAAAACTCTGTATTAAGCTTTCAAACTTCAAATAAAAATAATTCAAAACTAATATTAGTAATGAAAATCGGCCCTTTTTACGTTTTAGATATTAATATTACTGCTTTCACTTTCCTTATATTGTCCAACCAGTCTGAATAAAGGTGTTTTTACGCTAGAGTTAGTGGCTGTCCAAACCATTGAGAACTTGCTAGGTGGCCTGAAGAGGGCAGGTCCTATTGATTTCTAAAAACTGCAATTGGATTTGTAAATGGGAGAAGCGGTCAGTGGAATTCCCCAAAGCACGTCAATGCAAAAGTGAAAGGACATGGTACTTTATCTTACCTCACACACTGAGAACAGTTATATCTTTTTGAAACTTTGCATCTGAAGAGAGCATCTCTGTGTGGGACAGTCAAAGCCACAATATGGTAAGTCAGGACATCTGCAAGAGTACCAGTAGGATAAGTAACCTCAGCAGGCTGATATTATTATTATTATTATTTTAGATTTATTTTTACTCTTCTTGAACAATAAAAAATATCACAAAACTACTGCATTCTGAAACTTAGGTATATCTAAGAACATATATTTCATATGGATGCTAAAATGCAAGTCTCGGGTTACTGCATTCATTTGTCTGTGATTGTGAATATGAAAATGTCTCACAACAGAAGAGAACAATAGCTATGTTATGTACTTTTAAATCAGCTTATTTTTTAAGATTTTTATGGTTCACATCTGATTGATATGATTGATAGTTTTATTTATTTATTTTTTATCCAGACAAATAAGAGTCGTCTACAGAAAACACAGGAGGAGGTGCAGGAAGTCACAGTGATTATGTTGGATAATTACAAGAAGGCAGAGGAGAGACGAGAAAACCTGTCTGATCTGGACCAGAAGGCTGAGGAATTACGAGAGCATGTAAGATGCACAACTATTTTTACTGAAACTACTATTGCTGAGAATACTACTACTACTGCAACTACTATTGATTGAAATTATTAAAGGTCTACAACATTAAAGGTTGTATAGAGGATTTTCCAAGGAACGAGAAATCCAGCGACTGTTTGTCCTTTTTCAAATGTTGCGCATGCGTGAAACCACCCCCCCTCCCCTACAGCTCCCTACGTAGAAACGCCTCCTCCTGCCTCCTCGTTACGCCAGAAACAGGTTTGTTTACAGCCGGTGCGCTGCACATGACTTGTAAACAACTAACTACAGTGTTGGTTAGGCAAGGCGGAGAAGTGAGGAGCGGGGGGAGCGGGTGCGCGGACATTTCGTGCGCGGACGAGAAGTAAGGAGCAGGGAGAAGAGCGGAGCAGGGAGAGAGGAGAGGAGAGAGGAGAGGGGAGCGGTGCACGGAGATTCCGTGCCCGGAGAAGTGAGGAGCAGGGGGGAAGAGCAGATCGGCAGCGGGGAGAGGAGCAGGAAAGGGGTGCAGAGAAGAAGTTGCGCGGAGATTCAGTGCGAATGAACTAGCTACAACACGCAGCAGCAAGCGGACTCTTTCTTTGCCTTGAAAATTACGTTTTCAGACATAGGATATCGCTTTCATGTCCTGAAAAACGTTTGACTAGCTCTTGGAAATAAAGTACGTTTTCATAATAAGCAGAAGTTTGACCTGTCCAGGAGTAAATTTGGCGACCAATGCGTCAGTCTTTAGACCCTTGCGTCTGCTTCAGTTCGCGCCATCGCTGGAATGAATCTTCAAGAATCACCTTAGTTTGGCTTCGCTGCTTTTCCCCTTGTCTTCTTCTTTCAAGCAATCTCAAAAACGGACTTTCTTTTGCGGCTAACTGCTCCTGGATTCTTGTCGCCATTGCAACAAACTTTGTGCTAACTGCGAGGAAGATATAGGTCAAAAAAGCCGCTAAGAACTGTTGCGTTGGTGGAGTAAACAGCGTCTGTGCGTCTTGCGTCTGTGGACTGCGTGACAGGCGTACGTAAACCACGTACCGGCGGCGCGCAGGCAAGTCAGTTATGCTAGAAACGTAGGGAGATTGATTGACAGCCTGTCAGCTAACAGATAACGAGGCAGTGTCGTTATCTATTGGCAAATGTTTAGCTGGCCCCACCACGTCCAGAGTTGATCAATTTTTATTCTCTTTTTTTTGGTCATCATAATTACAAGGCTACTGCATCTCTATAATGCTATCATTGACAATTTGAAACAAAAAAAAAAATCCTCCATACAACCTTTAAGGAATTTTCAAATTTTATTACCTGACTTATTGTTTTACCACTTACTATTTCCCTACAGAGCAAAATGTTTGAAAAGACAACCAGAGGGCTGGTCCCAGAGAAAAAATGCACTTGGAAAATCATCCTGCTTGTGATTGGGGCTATCGCACTCATTGCTGTTGGCGTTCTATTAGGTGTGTTTTTGGGGTAAATATTGGCATATGTTTTCTTTTTTATGCAATAAATATGCAAATTAAGTGATGTGCTGTCAACATTGTACGACTCTGGGATTCTCAAATGTCTAAAGTGTCTATTCTGGTCAGTCAAACAGCACTTTGTATTAGGCTTTGGCAAACAATATGTTTTTTTTTTTTATTTATAAATTTTTTTATAAATTATGCAAATGTGACTTTTTGTGGCTTTTATAATAGCATGTTATAATAGCTCACTCAGAGTTATATTTGGATTAAGTGTACAGTATGTTTACTGGAGTCTTGAGTGATCCAAAAATGTATGTCTTCTCCTATCACCTGTTCCGCCTAAGTGGAATAATAATTTCAAGCTGGTTCTGTTTGAGTTGAGCAGTTTTGTCATTTGCCTCAAGTGGGAAGATAATCCAGTGTGGCTTCTCCAAAATTCTGGAGATCTGTAAGTCAGATCTCCTACGGGAACAATGCAATATAAGCGATCACCATTCACTGTTATTTTGGATCATTTACATTACTTATATTGTGGCTGATTTTCATGTTTGTTGCTTTGACAACAGCAGTTCAGTGAGGCTTGTTTTGCTCAATGGTCTGTTGTATAAAGTTGTGTTTATGCTGTTTCAAAAAATGTGTTTTAGCAATTGTAATATGTACAGTGTAAGAACTTAATTTGGTTACTATAATAAAAAAATATATGATTATATTAAATAAAAATGTGTTTGTTTACACTTAACTAAGTCAAGACAAGGCATTAAAAATCATCAGTGAATTAGCTTTGAAAGAGCTGTTTCTTTCTCTTTTTTCATTTTTGTATCTAATTCATAATTTCACTCAAAAATGTAACTCCACAAAATCCAACTACCATTGTGTTTTATAACCCCCGAAAGTCTGTATAACACATACATGCAGCTGTATTGTGTAAACATTGTTAAAACTTCTAAAAAATAATTCAAAATGAACATTCGTAATGAAAATTGGCCCTTTTTACATTATCAATATTCCTGTTACTGCTTTCACTTTCCTTATATTGTCCAACCAGTTTCAATAAAGCTTTTTTATTTATACTAGGGTTGGGAGTTCACACCATTGAGAAATTAGGTGACTTTGCTATCAAGAAGAAGACAGAAGAGGGCAGGTCGGGTTTGTAAATGAGTGAGGGTGTCAGTGTAATTCCCCAGGGCAGGTGAATACATTATAAATAACCGCATGTAAAAGTGAAAGTAACACTGTGTTTTATCTTACCTCACACACTGACGACAGAACGGAAAAAAACATATAGATATTTAGCTCTTTTGAATCTTTGCAACTGAAGAGAGCATCACATCGTGAGACCATCAAAGCCTTAATATGGTAGGACGTTTCAGATCAGATATCTTACAAACTATGAAAAATGAAAACTTTGGAAAATGATAAATCAATTAGAGCCTCAAAAAGCTAAGAAAATTTTTGATAACGGTTATGTGGAGCTAAGCAAAGAGAAAGTGATTAAAAAACAGAAGCATGATTTCTCTGATTATTCATCCTCTTTTTTGATTCTACCTTTGAGAGATTTCAGTTAAAGTAAAAGAGGAACTAGAGTCAATTATAAGACAAGAGAGAGCCAAATATGGAGGAAGTGAGCAATGTTTTAAATAAGGAAAATTAACGGAAGTCCAAATTAAGTGTTTAAGTGTCCACATCTTTTGAATGTTCTTTTCTGGTTATTCAGTCTTATAGGGCACTGTTTACTCAACAAGTCAGGAAAAGAAGACCCCAGAGTGCCACTTATTTATAGAGGAATCTACTCTAGTGTCCTAAATGCAGGATTGATGCAGTTTCTTCAAAAATACGGAATTGGTGGATGAACAAATGGCTTTAGAAAACATGGAGCCTGTATTGGTCATATTTATATTGTTTCAACTATAGAGAGAAGTGAACTGGCTGAAAACAAGTCCACATTTGTTTGTTTTCTTGACTTTAAGATTTGTTGTGTTTGAAACTTCTTTATGGCTTTTTTTTATCCAGACAAATAAGAGTCGTCTAGAGAAAGCACAGGAGGAGGTGCAGGAAGTCACAGTGATTATGTTGGATAATTACAAGAAGGCAGAGGAGAGACGAGAAAAACTGTCTGATCTGGACCTGAGGGCTGAGGAACTACTAGAGAGTGTAAGATGCACTACTACTGTTACTGAAACTACTATTGCTAAGAATACTGCTACTGCAACTATTACTGCTTCTGTTATTACTACTATTGCAAAAGCTGCTTCTACTGCTATCAGAGGTGGAACCAAGTCTTTGTTTTGCAAGTCTCAAGTAAGTCTCAAGTCTTTGACCTGAAGTCCGAGTTAAGTTCCAAGTCAAATGCAGGCAAGTCTCGAGTCACTGGCCCATAAGTCAAGTCCAAGTCGTCTGCTTTGAGCTTTTCATGTCATTTCAAGTCTTTAGAATTTTTGCTATTTATTTGACTTTTAAGATAAATTGTACTTAAAAAAATCATAGTATATTTATATATGAGTATTTATATAAGAGTTGTAGAAATTTATGTAGTTAATTTTTCATTTTTTAAATGTCTTGACAAGATCTTAGTGTGAATCATTACGGTCAGAATAGAAATAATTCAAATTTAAAAGTGCTTCTCAAGTCTTCTCAAGTCACAGGCCTCAAGTCTGAGTCAAGTCCCAAGTCTTAGTCCATTTTATCAAATCAAGTGTCAAGTCCTAAAAATAGTGACTCAGATCTGACTTGAGTCCAAGTCACGACTTGCAAGTCCCACCTCTGACTGTTACTATTAATAAAATAGGGTGGCTGAGACCAGATGCCATCAGAATATATTTATTATACTACTACTACTACTACTACTACTACTACTACTACTACTACTACTACTTCTACTACTACTTCTACTACTACTACTTCTACTACTACTACTACTACTACTACTACTACTACTACTACTACTACTACTACTACTACTACTACTACTACTACTACTACTACTACTACTACTACTACTACTACTACTACTACTACTACTACTACTACTACTACTACTTAATAATTATTATGAATTATTTTTATGAAAGAGTTGATGTACCACCTCCAGAGAGTGAAATACTAAAATGATTAAAAGTCTACTACATAAAGAAATTTTCAAATTTTATTACCTGACTTACTATTTTACAATTTACTTTTTTTTCTCCGTACAGAGTAAAAGATTTGAAAAGACAACCAGAGAGCTGGTCCCAAAGAAAAAATGCACTTGGAAAATCATCCTGCTTGTGATTGTGGTTATCACACTCATTGTTGTTGGCATTCTATTAGGTGTATTTTTGAGGTAAATATCAGCTTATGTTTTTTCTTTTTTGTAATATGTAATAATTGTGCAAATTAAGCGATGTGCTGTCAACATTATACAACTTTTGAGATTCTCAAATGTCCTCTCTAATATTCTGTTCAGTTACGCGGCTTTGGCAAACTATATATATATATATATATATATATATATATATATATATATATATATATATATATATATATATATATATATATATATGTTTTCCTTAATCATAAATTATGCAAATGTGACTTTTTGTGGCTTTTATAATAGCATGTTATAATAGCTCACTCAGAGTTATATTTGGATTAAGTGTACAGTATGTTTACTGGAGTCTTGAGTGATCCAAAAATGTATGTCTGCTCCTATCACCTGTTCCTGTCTAAGTGGAATAATAATTTCGAGCTGGTTCTGTTTGAGTTGAGCAGTTTTGTCATTTGCCTTAAATGGGAAGATAATCCAGTGTGGCTTCTCCAATCTCCAATTCTGGAGATGAAGTCAGATCTCCTACAGGAACAATGTAATATGAGAAATCACCATTCACTGTTATTTTGGATCATTTACATTTCTTATATTGTGGCTGATTTTCATGTTTGTTGCTTTGACGACAAAAGTTCAGTGAGGCTTGTTGTGCTCAATTGTCTGTTCTATAAAGTTGTGTTTATGTTGTTTCAAAAATGTGTTTTAACAGTTGTAATATGTACAGAGTAAGAACTTCATTTGGTTACTATAATAATAATAATAATAATAATAAAAACATTATTTTTATATTAAATAAACATTTTTTGGTCTGCTGTATCGTGCTCTGTCATACAAACTGCAGACAGAAACTAATGAAATATTAACATTTGCTTATACTGAACTAAGTCAAGACAAGGTATATTATTAAAAATCATTAGTGAATTAGCTTTGAAAGAGTTTCTTTCTGTTTTTTCATTTTGTATCTAATTTATAATTTCACTCAAAAATGTAACTTCACAAAATCCAAATGCCATTGTGTTATAAAAAGTCTGTATAACGTATACATAGAGCTATATTGTGTAAACATTATTCAAAATTCACTGTGAATATTAATAAAATTGTCCCTTTTTACATTTTTGACATTACTGTTACTGCTTTCACTTTCCTTATTGTCCAACCAGTTTCAATACAGTTTTTTTATTTATTTATTTTTTTACACTAGGGTTAATGGGAGTTAAAACCATTGAGAAATTGCTAGGTGACTTTACTTTCAAAGACAGAAGAGGGCGGGTCGGGTTTGTAAATAGGAGAGGCTAGAAGTGGAATTCCCCAGGGCAGGAGAATGCATTATAACTAAACGCACTTGGACAGAAGTGAAAGTAACAAGGTGTTTCATCTTACCTCACAGACCGATGACAAAACATAAAATAACATAAAGATATTTTGCTTTTTTGAAACTTTGCAACTGAAGAGAGCATCGCGGGACAGTCCAAGCTACAATATGGTAATTCAGGACATCTCAGATAAGGTATCTTACAAACTATTTTGGAAAATGATAAATCAATTATGGTCTCAAAGTTTAGAAAATTCCATTGGAAGTTATAAATAATAGTGATGTGAAGCTAAGCAAAGAAATGGGAACATGATTTCTCAGATTCTTCTACCTCTGAGTTTGATTCTACTTTTAAGAGATCTCAGTTAAAGTGAAAGAAGAACTAGAGTCAATTATGAGGCAAGAGCATTGTGAGCAATGTTTTGAATAAGAGAGGGAGGGAGGGAGTAGGAGAAGTTCAAATGAAGTGTTAATAAGTGAATAGTGTTAATAATAGAGGCAATAGGGATCTGTTGTGCTTGAAACTTCTTCAGGCTGGGGCTGATGGGAGATTTGGGAATTAACATCCCTGTAATATGGGATTTGTTCAAGTGAATGATCTACAGACTGAGTGGTTTCCTATACCTACTGGTGTAAAACAAGGGCATGTTTTGTCCCCAAGGCTGTTCACACTCTTTTTGAAATCAAAGAACTGAACATTGGTACACACTTGGACAGAGTTGCTGTGGGCTCTATACTGATGATGTTGTACTCCTGGCTGAAACAGAAGAGCATCTACAGTCAATGTTAAATGTCATATAACAGAGGTGCTGTAGGTGAAGGCTGGCTGTAAGAAAATTTAAGTAATTTATCTTCCACATACATCTCAGTTTAACATTGACTCACAAAAGCTATATTTACACCATGATCTTCCCCATGGCATGACCTTTGGCATACCATTATCTAAATTGTGGCATATTGCTGTCTAACCGGTACCTACTGGCCTTCATACAGTAGTCTCACCACTCGCTTTATAAACCTCCTCCTTTGAACACTCAAAGATGACACTATGTTCACTTTTGAACTCGTACTATGTTGACTTTTCAAGTCCCCCCAGGCCTGTATTATTGATGGTAAATAAATTTCTCCTGCTTAAGAAGTCCAATTGGACAAGCTGAAAACTTTGACAACATTGGCCATGAATCGAGCTAAACCCCAAATAATGCATTTCAGAAAAAAGTTCACGCCACAAAGCAGAAAAGTCCTTACATTTGGAAATGTAAACCTTGAATATGTCCCTCAGCACAAATTCGAGAGGTTCACCTTTGATGAATTTATGATTTTTGCCAGTTGGGTAAAAATCCTTGCTGCTTCAGCTAGCCGAGCTCCAGGTCGTGTGAAGAAAAAGTTGAAAATATGTAAAGATCTTGTAAAAATTAGGCCTGTGCATCTCCTGTTCTAAACTATGTGGCTGGTATGTGGTGGGCAAGAAAGAGCTCATCCTTGGATGAAAACCAAGCAATCCGATGCTTTTTGGTAGTGCACATGCTCGTCCCAGTTTTGGCAGTGCAGGGTGAGATGGACTGGGTCCCCGGCTCAATCCAAAACAAGTGATTAGACTGTGGAATAGGATTATGAATCTACTTGATAACAGAGTATCTAAACAGGTCTTTGAGTGGAGTAAAGCCAAGCCACCCTTGGCAGCAGAGGTCTGTGCTGCTTTTGCTGAAGCACAACGTCAGTACATATTCCATAATAATTTACCATGCAGCGTCAGCAGAATAAGAGCAAAACTGGTGACCCATTATGAAAAGCAGTGGCTGAATGGAATCTTGACAATACCCAAATTGCAGTCATATATTAAATTAAAAGATACATAAGATACATTTAAGACTGAATTTCATGTCAGAGCAAATGTGACGTGAAAACAAAGATGCTAAAATGCTGCTTATTGCATTTATTTGTCTGTGACAGTGTACATGAAAATATCTCACAACAGAAGTGAATGATAGCAACATTTTGCACTTTTAAAGTTTGAGGAAAATGCAAACCTAAATTTGTTTAGTTTTAGACATATTTATGGTTAAAATCTGACTGATGGTTTTATTTATTTATTTTTTTATCCAGACAAATGAGAATGGTCTGCAGAAAACACAGGAAGCGGTGGAGGAAGTCAAAGTAATTATGTTGAATAATTACGACAAGGCAACGGGGAGAGATGAAAAACTGTCTTATCTGGACCTGAGGGCAGAGGAACTACGTGAGAGTGTAAGATGCACTTCTACTGCTACTGAAACTATTACTATCACTATTGCTACTACTACTGCTACTGCTACTAGTTCTACTACTACTACTACTACAGGAAATCCAAATACTATCACTGCTCGGTCTAATCGTCCATGCTTTACTTTACAACATAATTGCATTTTATTTATTTATTTATTTATTTTTGGCAGGGTAAAGTTTTCCAAAAAACCACAAGATCCATGATGGAGCAGAAGAAGAAAGAACATGTCCGTCTTAGATGCATAAACAAACGTACACTTGTCATTGCAGTCATAGTCCTGGTATTAGTTATTATAGGAGTCTGTATTGCTTTTGCTATTGGCCAGCAGTGGCAAGGTGATCAGGAGGTGCTCCCACGTAAAGAAAATGGCACAACAACACAAAACCACTCTCTCAAAAATCAGTAGCCCATCACGTGTCATGGATGGCACCTCTATCTCTCCTTCCCCTCAGGTTAAGAGTCTGTGTCATCCTCGACCATCGAGAGAGAAAGAGAAAAAAAAAAAAAAGTAAAAATTTATTCTGAATAAGTAGCCATAAAGTAGCAAGAGCCTGGTGTCAAATAAGGTGTAATTATATAAATGTATATGTACAAGTGACGTAAAAAAAAACCCTGAAATATAGTAATATAAATACTAGGGATGTAACGATATCCAAATCTCTGTACGATATTTATTGCGATATTTTGAAGAGTGTCTGCTTTTAAAATATCTTGACAAGATTTTGGTGTAAATTATTTCCATCATAATCCCAAGAATTCAAGTAAAAAACTTATTTCTTCATGTTGTTTCCACTGAAATGAATCATGGGATATGTAGTTCCCTGTGTTTATAAACTGTTACTGCTGTAAAATCATGCATTTAAGCAAAGGAACTTGTAATTTGATATATGGGCCTGGTCAAGTGGTAACGGAGGGAAACGGGCAGATTTTTTACATTCAAATAGCTCTTATTCAGAAACTAGAGGGACTATTGAAATAAGTAAAGTATCAGAATGTAGGAAAGAGTTACACTCCAACAGGGTAAAGTTAACCCTGCAATATTCTTTCAAGTTGTTGACAAAAAATAAAAAAACTCATGTCGGTAACGGAGGGAATGAAATATGCAGCACTTTTTGGGCAATAAATACAAACAGCAATAACTAGCTGTTCTCACTTACATATCCTTAACAAACTGATTTGAATATTTGCTTAATATAGTTTTCTACCATATGGTACAAGATTTTTTGAGTAATGAGATTTTTTATTAAGAAAGGTCATGGTAACGGAGGGAAAAGTAACAGAGGGAAAATTGTGCAAGCAAGTAGAAGGTGCATGATTTTGCATAATTTGTCAGCTTTTTTCTTCCTAATACTTTAATATTACTTCAAAATGAAAGGAAACTATTTCTATAAAATATGTCAGTCCTTCCAAGCAAATTTTTATCATTTTAAATCAATAAAAAAAAAAAAAAATCATGTACCTTCATCAACAGTTCAAAGATCGAATAACACAAGATATGATGAAATACATCAATTTATTTACATGATTTGCAGGTCTTTGAAATTTGGGAAATAATTTTTGTTCCATGTTGCATACATGGTCTGTTTAAAACGTATGTAACTTTAGAACCAAAAATGGCACAGAAAAAATGTAAACAGTTTCATAAACTAGAGTACATATGCTATCTGTTGAATACGTTTTTATATCAGATGCATTAACTTGAATTTTTGGCCTTGCTGTTTACTTCTGCTTGACCGGGCCCATATTGTGACAGTCCATGATATTATTGTGAGACTTTTTACGATATTTTGGTTATTGTTACATCCCTAATAAATACAGTGCAAAGCTTATCTGTTACATAAGTTGGATACATAAGTCTGTTACAGTTGAAGAATGGTATACTATAAAATCCTCCTTCTTACATACCAACTCTGGAACTCCCTCCCGTTATAAATCATAGACATAGACTCCCTCTCTTCCTTCAAATCTCATTTAAAAACTCACCTCTTCAGACTGGCCTATGAGACTTGAACTGGCTCCAGCCACTCATTATTTGCTTTATGTTCTCTATATGTTTTTTGTTTTTACCTTGGTGTTTTTATTGCTTTTTTGTAAGGTGACCTTGAGAGTCTTGAAAGGTGCCAGTAAATAAAATGCATTATTGTCATTATCATTATTATTATTACAACTTTGGTGACAGTTTGATCCCAGCAATGTTATAGCTATCTTTTTATTTATTCTTCATGGGCAATGGTGTACAAATGTGTATTTTAAATGTATTCAGGGATGTTCTTCCTTATGTTATTTCTCTATGTTTACAAATAGAAAACTTTAGAGTTGTTTTATGTTTACTTTCTATATAAAATCCACCAATAAATTATACTTCTTTAATTGTTGACGTTTCTATGTATTCATGACCTGTAACTGTGATACATTTAATTGACCCATATTCTGCACACAATATCAACAAACATTTGGTTGTCAGTTTAATCCCAGCTCCAACCAGTGTTTTTGTGTCTATGGGGGCGCACATCACCATCTATGTCCATAAATGTGAAATGACTGAGTTTGGAATTTAAAGAATATTATTTGTGAAAGGTTTTATTTCACAGTAAAAAATGCTTCATATAAAGGAAGTGTCAGGTCAAGATCTGAAGATATGTCTCCTGGTGCTGAGGGTAAGGGTGAAGTTTCCACACAGTGATCAACAAAATAGGCTAAAGTAAACATTTATTTTACGTCCATTAAGTGCATAGACTGTATAAAGAAGTGACTAAGACCAAGGGAATGTGAGGGAATTTGGAGACAAGTCCATATTAGGAATAGGAATTTATTTATGGACAAAATAGCAAAATAAAAAAGACCAGGATCATGTAGAGTAGTACGGTGGTGTATTGCTATCACTCCCCAAAAAATATTTCGGCTCAGTATCACGTAATTACGTGAAAAGTTTCACGTTATAACGTGATATTTTTCACGTTACGTGAAATTATCACGTTATTTCATGATATGAAATTATCACGTTATTTCGTGATGTGGTATTTTCACGTTATAACGTGAAATTATCACGTTAACGTACGAAATTATCACGTTATTACGTGATACGAAATTATCACGTTATTTACGTGATACGAAATTATCACGTTATTTCGTGATACGCATTTATCACGTTATTACATGATATTTTCACGTTATAACGTGAAAACGTCAAGTATGGTTTTACGTGATTTCATTATAAGATCAGCCACAGCCAAACCACGCTTCCCTCGGTCCAGTCAACTCCAGCCTGAGGCCCACGCTGAAAATGTGGATTCTCCACTCTTGAGTTTTACTTCGGGCTCGTGTGTCTCCTTCATGAAGCAAGATCGTGTCAGTGTATTTTACTGTTGTGTTGTCGTACGGTAGCAGAATGTTCTGGAAGCAACTGCTGAATATTAGAGCTGGAGCGAGTTGTTCGCTGTGGGTAGAGCTGCTAAAAGTACCTAGTCTGTTTGCAATTCTGTTATAGCTCCTAAGAATTAGTTAAAGACAAAAGCATTCATTTGACACATTTCGGTGTTTCCAGTTATTTATGAATAATGACCATAAAACATTGTTGACTGTATGCACTCAGACATAGCCAGTGTAAGAGAAGGTTATTCAGAAAATGTGGTGTAGTTAGCTAAGCTAAGCCCCGCTTCAACTCATCTGAGCCCGGCCTGGGCAGGGGGACAGCGCTCAGAGGTCCCGGTGCTCCTCCGGTTCAGGCCGGGCTCAGATGATCTGGAGCGGGGAGTGGTTTAGGTGCCTCGGCCGGAGAAGCGCTTTTCTCGAGAAGAACCAAGTGCACGGAGGCTCAGAACAGTAACGAACCAGACCGGATTCGCGCTTCTGTCTGGATGCTTTACTCCACCTCAGAACCAGCCGCAACGCTACACCGGAGCAACCCGCACGGACCTAGAGTTCACTGCGCATTCTCGCTTTCCCCGCACGGAACCAGCGCGCAGAGGACGGCACGGAACCGCTCAGCGATGACTTTACTGCTGTTGGCTGCTGCTGTTACCCGAACTCAGAGCTTCTGGGCTGATGTGCAGCGAGTTTGTGTACAAAGTTATAGGCTACATGCTGTTTTATGAGTTTATGATGATAACTTGGGATGAGGACGGCCGTGGTGTTTTATGGTCTTTATTCATGAAGAACTTGAAACACCGACATGTGTCAAACGAATGCTTTTGTCATGAACTATGGAGCTATAACAGAATTGCAATTTTAGCAGCTCTTTGCCCACAGCGAACAACTCGCTACAGCACTCGTTCAGCAGTTGCTTACCGAACATTCTGCTATCTTGAGGACGAAACAGTAAAATACTCTTACAAGATCTTGCTCCGTGGGAAGGAGATAGTGTTCTCCTTCGTTAGGAGCCCTTCCTACTGACCTAAATACGCACAGCAACATTTGCATTGAAACTGTACATAAAACACCTTTTACAGCAAGTATCACAACTAGGATGTAGATGCTTACATTTAAAAACATGAACCTCAACAACTCAAAGTTGGATCAGTGATATCCTAACATTAAATCTCATTATTTAACAAAAGAAGCAGCAGATTTTTTACAATGTAAACGATGTTTATTTTATTCATTTATTACAAACACATTTAGGCTCCTAACGACTTAATAAACAGATCCGCGGCAGAACCGCAGCAGATCCGGGCCAGATAACCCGGTTCTGAACGCGGGCCCGCGAGATACGCAGCGGATCAGCCGCGCCTCCACCGCGGATCCGGAAAAATAAGACAGTCACGCTTCCCTTCGGTCAACTCCAACGTGAGCATGGCCCCAGGCTGAAAGTGTGGATTCTCCACTCTCGAGATTTCTTTGGGCTCGTGGTGCACCAGAACACACCAGAACACTATCTCCTTCCCATGGAGCAAGATCTTGTAAGAGTATTTTACTGTTTCGTCCTCAAGATAGCAGAATGTTCGGTAAGCAACTGCTGAACGAGTGCTGTAGCGAGTTGTTCGCTGTGGGCAAAGAGCTGCTAAAATTGCAATTCTGTTATAGCTCCATAGTTCATGACAAAAGCATTCGTTTGACACATGTCGGTGTTTCAAGTTCTTCATGAATAAAGACCATAAAACACCACGGCCGTCCTCATCCCAAGTTATCATCATAAACTCATAAAACAGCACATGTAGCCTACAACTTTGTACACAACTCGCTGCACATCAGCCCAGAAGCTCTGAGTTCGGGTAACAGCAGCAGCCAACAGCAGTAAAGACATCGCTGAGCGGTTCCGTGGCCGTCCTCTGCGCGCTGGTTCCGTGCGGGGAAAGCGAGAATGCGCAGTGAACTCTAGGTCCGTGCGGGTTGCTCCGGTGTAGCGTTGCGGCTGGTTCTGAGGTGGAGTAAAGCATCCGGACAGAAGCGCGAATCCGGTCTGGTTCGTTACTGTTCTGAGCCTCCGTGCACTTGGTTCTTCTCGAGAAAAGCGCTTCTCAGGCCGAGGCACCTAACCACTCCCCGCTCCAGATCATCTGAGCCCGGCCTGAACCGGAGGAGCCCGGGACCTCTGAGCGCTGTTCCCCTGCCCAGGCCGGGCTCAGATGAGTTGAAGCGGGGCTTAGCTTAGCTAACTACACCACATTTTCTGAATAGCATTCTCTTACACTGTCTATGTCTGAGTGCAAACAGTCAACAATGTTTTATGGTCATTATTCATAAATAACTGGAAACACCGAAATGTGTCAAATGAATGCTTTTGTCTTTAACTAATTCTTAGGAGCTATAACAGAATTGCAAACAGACTAGGTACTTTTAGCAGCTCTACCCACAGCGAACAACTCGCTCCAGCTCTAATATTCAGCAGTTGCTTACAGAACATTCTGCTACCGTACGCTAACACAACTTGGGGACGAAACAGTAAAATACACTTACACGATCTTGCTTCATGCGAAGGAGACAACACGAGCCCGAAGTAATCTCAAGAGTGGAGAATCCACATTTTCAGCGTGGGCCAAGCTCAGGCTGGAGTTGACTGGACCGAGGGAAGCGTGGTTTGGCTGTAGCTGATCTTATAATGAAATCACGTAAAACCATACTTGACGTTTTCACGTTATAACGTGAAAATATCATGTAATAACGTGATAAATGCGTATCACGAAATAACGTGATAATTTCGTATCACGTAATAACGTGATAATTTCGTATCACGTTATAACGTGATAATTTCACGTTATAACGTGAAAATACCACATCACGAAATAACGTGATAATTTCATATCATGAAATAACGTGATAATTTCACGTTATAACGTGAAAAATATCACGTTATAACGTGAAACTTTTCACGTAATTACGTGATACTGAGCCGAAATATTTTTTGGGGAGTGATAGCAATACACCACCGTAGAGTAGGTTAATACGAACATTTTTAAACTAAAATGGCAAGGCTCACTGCTGCAGTTATAGAAGGAGAAGTAACAATTTTTCTATGTTAAAT
Source organism: Boleophthalmus pectinirostris (assembly GCF_026225935.1). Taxonomy (NCBI): domain Eukaryota; kingdom Metazoa; phylum Chordata; class Actinopteri; order Gobiiformes; family Gobiidae; genus Boleophthalmus; species Boleophthalmus pectinirostris. The sequence continues at coordinate 11,867,157 of NW_026571353.1, forward strand.
CCGTTGGACACAGAGTCAATGGAGCCAGAAGTGCCCCCATGAACACTTCCTATTTGCATCTATGCATCTAGAGGGTTACCTATGTCCATTTACAGTTAGGTGGAATTGTTGAAAAAAACGTTTAGAAGAAATGTAGCACAAATGTAGTACAAAATTAGCCTACAGGAAGTTCTAAAATGGAGTGCCTCTAATGCAGGGGTGTCAATCTCAAATTCACAGAGGGCCAAAATTAAAAACTGGGACTAAGTCGTGGGCCAAACTAAATATTTAAAAATTAGTGCTGTCATGCGATTAAAAAAATTGAGAGATTAATTAATTACGATCTGTAATTAATTAATCTAATTAATCAAATTTTAATCTCACCTAAAAATTGCTGAGAAAAGCCTTCAATTTGAGGTATTTTCAGTTAAATTCATTATTACATTATTGTGGCAGATCAAAAGACTGATATAGAACAAAAAAAAGTTACTTTATAAAGTCATTTATTGTTTAACAAATCTCTCCAAATTGGCTTTTGAGCCCAAGTCTCCATGAATAAGAAACTGTTTGCTGTAAAGTAGCAAAGATGAGGAAATCTGAACATAATAACTTTTGTCTACTTAAAGACAATAAAAAGTCCAGTCTTTCCTTAACCATATTAAAAATATTATTGATGGAGAAATGCTTTATATATGAGATCACTGGATTTAGTCCTGGTTTAGACCTGGTTTAGACCTGCTTTAGTCCTACTTTAATCCTGGTTTAGTCCCGGTTGGTGTTAGTTATGGTTTAGAGGCGCACAGGAGGAAGCGCGGTTTACGCCGCGTACGCGAGAAAACACGATCCACACGCGGCTCACGGGAGCACGTCGGTGTCCGCGCAGTGTCTACGGAAGGAAACGTGGTCCGCGCGTTCTCAGGTTGATGACGATGATGAAGGTGTGTGTTTGTGTTTGTGTGTGTTTGTGTGTGTTTTGTTTGTGTGCGTTTGTGTGTGTGTCCCCTCATGTGGCAGGTCACTATAGGACAGTAGTGCAGACATCATGAGCCTATGCAGGTTGTTTTCACCAGTGACATTTAAGTTGTAGGAGATATTATATTTGTTATTTTCTTTTATATTTCACGTCGGGAGAATAATTTCCAAGACACGAATGTGTTTTCACCTGTGCACTGCTGACTCTGTTCTACTGGCTCTTGGACCTCGACCATTGTGTGACTGACGCCGCCAACGTGAACATGACGTTTACATCGCTCTTACTGCGCGCGTTTTTTGTGGGTTTCCGGCAATGAGTGGAATTACCTAAATAAAAAAATTTATAAATGTGTTTTTTTGTGTGTGTGTTGTTGTTGTCCCAGCAACACATAAAAACAGGTTTTATAATAAAGAAACTCACATACAGAAACAGTTAGAGATTAAAAATGAGATTAACGCGATTAAAAAACATAACGCGCTAAATATGACTGTAATTAATTAATCGTAATTAATGCGATAATTTGACACCCCTATTAAAAATGTCAACATCTGCATGTTTTCTCTTCTTTTGAGATATGTAATGTTAAACCTTTTCTTATTAAAATACATGTTTAATAATAGCTTTGCTTAAACATTGAATCCAGAACAAGTACAATATAAAATAATAACAAGATTTTAAATAAATAATGCCTCTATAGCCTGTCTGTAGCCAGCAGGCAGCTCTAATACATATTTAATATGATCTCACGGGCCAAATATATTTATATTGCAAATTTGACCCTGGGCTTGAGTTTGACAGGTCTGCTAGAATGAAACTTAATTTTGGTCAAATAGTATAACCTGTCCTGTAATAATATGCTCTTTAACTTGACCTTCTTAATTAAACTTATCTTATCTAACATGTTTTTAAAAAAAAAATTTATTCAGTCTTTTTCTATCCAGGTAAGTCGACTGAAAATCAGTTCTCAATTACAACAGCCTGGTCAAGAGTCAGCAGTACAAGGAGTAGTCTACAGTTGGTCTCTTTGTGTCTTTCCCATAAGAACAAACATTTAGAAATATGCGTAAAAATGAATGTGAAACAAACATTGAGAAAAAGAGATGGCAGGGAAACTGTTGCTTCATGTTAAAGCTGTTATGAAAATTACACAGCTCTTTGCTGTGATGACGTTTATGGAAACGACAGCTTCCATTGGGCGCCACACTTTTCTAACATGGAAGTTAGTGGACTTGTTTCTTTTACTGAGTCGTTTCAGATGAACATTGCGTTTTAAAATGTGCAAAATATAACATAGTGGTCAACAGGTGTCATAGATAGCAATAAGACCAAAATAACAAAGCTTACTGCAGCATTTACAGACAGAGGGGTGACAGTATTTCAATGTAAGGTGAACTGGAGTTGATGGAGTCGGAAGCGCCCGCATGCTCACTTCCTATTATAACGCAGCGTATACAGGGTTAGGTATGTGACAATTTAGGCACAGAGAAGGCATTTCTTAGTTTTTAAAATTAGTTTAAACATTCATTTAAAGGTTGTATAGAGGATTTTCCAAGGAACGAGAAATCCAGCGACTGTTTGTCCTTTTTCAAATGTTGCGCATGCGTGAAACCACCCCCCCACACACACACAGCTCCCTACGTAGAAACGCCTCCTCCCTCCTCCTCCTTACGCCAGAAACAGGTTTCTGGGCAGCGGGGACAGGAGCAGGAAAGGGGTGCAGAGAAGAGGGCGCGGAGATTCTGTGCGAATGAACTAGCTACAACACGCAGCAGCAAGCGGAATCTTTCTTTGCCTTGAAAATTACGTTTTCAGACATAGGATATCGCATTAGTGTCCTGAAAAACGTTTGTCTAGCTCTTGGAAATAAAGTACGTTTTCATAATAAGCAGAAGTGACCTGTCCAGGAGTAATATGGCAACCAGTGTGTCAGTCTTTAGACCCTTCGTCTGCTTCAGTTGCGCCATCGCTGGAATGAATCTACAAGAATCACCTTAGTTTGGCTTCGCTGCTTTTCCCCTTGTCTTCTTCTTTCAGAGACCTCAAAAACGGATTTTCTTTTGGGGCTAACTGCTCCTGGATTCTTGTCTGCCATTGCAACAAACTTTGTGCTAACTGCGAGGAAGATATAGGTAAAAAAAGCCGCTAAGAACTGTTGCGTTGGTGGAGTAAACAGCGTCTATGCGTCTGGACTGCGTGGCAGGCGTACGTAAACCACATAACGGCGGCGCGCAGGCAAGTCAGTTATGCTAGAAATGTAGGGAGTTTGATTGACAGCCTGTCAGCTAACAGATAACGAGGCAGTGTCGTTATCTATTGGCAAATGTTTAGCTGGCCCCACCACGTCCAGAGTTGATGAATTTTTATTCTCTTTTTTTTGGTCATCATAATTACAAGGCTACTGCACCTCTATAATGCTATCATTGACAATTTGAAACAAAAAAAAATCCTCCATACAACCTTTAATTAATGTGTAGTCATGAATTTAGTTTCAGTACATAGCATTAGTCTAATTGTAACTGCTGTGCAATTTAGACAAACTGTGTTAACATTATGGTTGAATAGGTAAAAGTTATGAAATGACCTCTGCTATGTCATATATGGAGCCACAAAATAACTTACTTATCTTCTTCTAACATTTTTTTTTTTTTTAATCCAGGTAGATCGAATGAAAACAAGTCTGATTCAACTTGTCTTCACTTGTCTTGCTCTTTTTTTATGTGCAAAGTGAATGTGAAACAAACATTGAGAAAAGTGGATGTAAGGGAACTGTTGCTTCTTGTAAATGCAGACCTATTATGATAATTTTGAAACTTTTCAGGCCCTCTTAACCATATTACAGATATTTCTCCTGACTATTTACCAGTGCAGTTGTGCAGTTTATGTGCAGATAATTTAGGTTAATAAGCAGCATTTGTAAGTATTTTTTATTTGCACGATTAAAAAACTGCTGCAATAGCCTTATGTTTGACAAGCAGCTTAGGTATTTTTCACAGAAAATGAAGGTGCTGCATCCAAACATGGATCCTATGATCATAAAACAGCCTGAGTCCTGATAAAGGCTTAAAGCCTGAAGTGTTTGTGCTGTTCACAGACGCTATACATAAATATTGTTCTTTCTGCTCTGAGAAGTTCACAGGGGCAGAGACACTGACACTATCAGGAAAATTAAACCTATGAAATTTATAAAGATTTATATTATTGAACTGAGGCTTTATAAACCTCTAAAATGCACCGGCATGTGACAAACTGCATAGAGTCTCTTCAAAACTTTCCTGGGGAGGAGCATGGAATGATAGAATAGAAAGAAAGATAGATAGATAGATCCATGGTGGAGGTACCTTGGGATCGTTGTCATGGTGATTCCCACCAGGTGGGCTTGGGTCACGTGGGCACAGATGTATGCTGGGTTCTTTTAAAAATGGTGCTCACCTGCCAGTGTTGGGAATGTGACTTTTAAAATGTATTCCCCTACAAATCACAGATTACATACCCCAAAATGTAGTTTGTAACGTAATTAAGCCATTAAGGTACTTAAAGTGAGTAACGTAATCTGAATACTTTGGATTACTTGATTTGCTGTAGAGAAGCAAAGACTAGGATATCATAAAATAAGATGTTTTGTCTGATAAAAGACAATAAATAGTCCGGACTTTACTTAACCGTATTAAAAATATTATTGATAGAAGAGGAATAGACACGGTCTGCACAGCATGATTTAGTCCTGTTAAATCCTGTTTTAGTCCTGGTTTTAGTCCTGGTTTAGTCCTGGTTTAGACCTGGTTTTAGTCCTGGTTTAGTTCAGGTTTAGTCCTGGTTTAGTCCTGGTTTAGAATTGGTTTTAGTCCTGGTTTAGTCCTGGTTTAGTCCTGGTTTAGACCTGGTTTTAGTCCTGGTTTAGTCCTGGTTTAGTCCTGGTTTAGACCTGGTTTAGACCTGGTTTTAGACGCGGTTTTAGACCTTGTTTAGACATGGTTTAGACCTGGTTTAGACCTGCTTTAGACCTGGTTTTAGTCCTGGTTTAGTCCTGGTTTAGACCTGGTTGATTTGGCTGAAGGGGTTCAGGCCTATGCAGAACAGTAGTGGGGACAGTGAGTCTCCTTGGTATATGCCACATTTGATGGACACTTGTGCAAGTAGCTTCCCATTGGCTTCAAGGTTGGTTTTCCACAACCGCATCAAGTTTGCAATGAAGGCCCTTAGAGTCCTGTTGATATTGTACAGCTCCAAGCACTCAGTGATCCATGTGTGTGGCACATGGTTCTGCAGTCGCGGGCGACTGTTCGGTCAACCAGGAGTTGGTGCTTGGCTCCCCTGGTGTTTTTGCCCATGCCCTTCTGTGCTGCGCTCATGTATTGATCCATGTGCCCACTTATCAATAGCGTGTGTGAAAAAGGATTGGTTATTAGTTTTGGCAACTGTGAAAGATAAAGATAAGTTCTACCGCTGCTTTCTGTGTGATAGTTACATTTATTGATTTTTAAAATGTATTTATTTATTTATTTATTTTAAGTTGTTTTAATGTCAAATCCAGGATTACGTAACATGTTGAACGTGCTTTGCTGCTGTCCCTATACTTAATTCGTTGCAACAATCTAAACTCCTCACTGAAATCACATTCTTTTATCTGTTGTCTGTCTCTCTGCCCTCCGCCCCTCATGTGTATACTCTCTGGTTTCCTCATGGGGTTTCCTTCCGTTGTCTCCTCTGAGCTTTGACACAACACTTAATATGGCGTGTTTAATTGGCAGCTGAAAAATTTAGGATCGAGGAGAGAAATCAATGAGGAGGAAGCGAGGAAAGAGAATTGAGACACGACAAAAAGAACAGAAAGAAAATAGGCAACAACAAATGGGACAATGTCGATCTAATCTCAGGGAGAGCCATCACTCTCCAATTACAGCTGCGAGCAGAGTATGAGGCCCCCTGGTGGACACAAAATGCACGAATCATAGACTGTATATATAATACAGTCTATGGGATTTAGAGGTGGAACAAAGTTGTTGTTTTGCGAGTCTCAAGTAACTCTCAATTTTTTTATCTCAAGTCCGAGTCAAGTCCCAATTCAAAGACAGGAAACTCCCAAGTCGAGTCTTGAGTCACTGGCCCTTAAGTCCAAGTCAAGTCCAAGTCGTCTGCTTTGAGCTTCAAGTCATTTTAAGTATTTAAAGCAAAGTACCAAATATTGCCTAGATTTGTACAGTTTATATGACTTTTAAAGTAAACTGTACTTTAAAAGTCATGGTATATTTTTATATGAGTATTTATATAAGAGAATGAGAATTGCTAATTTTCCCTTTTTAAACATCTTGTCAAAATCTTAGTGTGAATCATTCCGGTCAGAACAGAAAGAATTCAAATTTAAAAGTGCTTAATATCAGATATTTTGTCAAAAAGGATCATGTCCTTTGTAGTTCCCTCTGTTTTACTGTATGGTACTGTAGTGTACTGTATTGTACTGTATATAACTGTAGTACGTTTGAGGATACCACCTCACAGTACTTCAGTTACATACAAAGTAACAAAAAGAGAAGTGGGAGGGACATGTTCCAGTTTGTTAAGCACTGCATGTATCAACTGTAAAGAGAAAAGTATTTTCTAAAAACAGACATTTTTTTAGCAGAAGAATCAAGTCTTCTCAAGTCACAGGCCTCAAGTCTGAGTCAAGTCCCAAGTCTTAGTCTACTTTATCATGTCAAGTCTCAAGTCCTAAAAAATAGTGACTCAAGTCTGACTCGAGTCCAAGTCACGACTCTCAAGTCCCCACCTCTGGCCTAGATAAATTAACTATGCAACGAAATTCAGAGTGATGACTGAGGTAGGCCTGTGTTGTGTATGTGATATACTATACGTCTTCTTTATGAGTCAGGTTTTTGATCAGGTTAGCATGGTGGAGTAGCGGCTGGCGTGGTGCTCCCCTTTCCATTTTTATGTAAAAATATGCCTTTTTAGGGTGTACAAGAAGGCGGGCTCACCCTATGGTTTCTGTAAAAATACAAATACAGGTAAAATGAATAAAGTAAATGAGTAAAGTAAATAAATAAAAATAAAGATACAATCCAGTTATTTCCACTGTGCTACATTTAGCAATGCTAGCTAGCAAAATAACATGTGTTAAGATAAAAATGATCACTATCTTTAACCAATAAACAGAAACTGAACGTGAAGCCATTTTTTTTCCCCTCTTTACTAAAAATGTGATGCAATCGCAAATCAGAATCACAAGTCTTTTATGGTGGTTTAAAATGAAAAGGCCTCTGATCTGAACAGCCACTACCTAAAGCATTTGCCAATCAATAATCAGTGCTAGTGCAGCCTCTGCAGCTCAGTGAGGGAATTCATGGGGGTTCTGTGCAAGACAGATACATTTCATGCCACACTAGGAATCATTCAAAGCAAAGCAGTTACATATTCCATGGAGACAAGCTGGTGGCAGAGTGACCCTCCTACACAAAAGTAGGCCTAACATTTGTGGTATGTACAAAAGCAGACTTGAATGTTAAATGGTTAGTATGTGAGTGTAAAACTAGGTTTTGTGGTGGATCTGTTCATGAAATGGATTTAGGTGATTTGTTTTTGCATCATCGTCAAACTGAAATCCAGAAGCTGAAGTAAAGCAAAAGTTGATTGTATTTGCTTTTTTCTACCATGTAAATTAGACATTAATATCAGAATGAGAACTAGCAGTGCTCTAAGAATGTAAGTGCATTACGCCCTCTAGTGGATAAATAGAAAACAAACTATGCCACAAAAGAGTTAAGTAAATGTATTTTATTCAATAATAACCATTTATTACAATCAGTTAAACTATTTACCTTGAAACAATTTAACTTGACTAAATATTATTAGCTTTCAACCCAGAAGTAAAATATATTATGAATTTGGTCACAATGCAGATGTAAAAGACAAAGAGTAAAAAAATACAAGAATCTAAGGATTGTCTATTTGTTCTTATATCTTTATGACAAGAAGGTTTTACGTAACTATCTACAGATGAGTCTTTAAAACTTCTATTTCTTGTATATTTGAAAAAAACAAAAAAACATGCATGCATTAAATAAATATTTACAAACCTGATTGACATTCACCCAATCAAGACAAAATTTAGCCTATCAGAGAGGGTCGGATGGCAGTAACAATGTATTTTCTAAATGATAGGAAAAACTAAATTTTAGAGACAATGAAACATTTTTGTCATTGTTTTTGTAAAATGCAAGGATCAGAATCATCCCAAACATGGAAAGGTGTACTACATGAAGTTGAAAAAAGAAGACATTGAGATAAATTAGAGAATTTATTTAAAAATAATCTTAATGATAGTCTTAATCGTTAATACAATATCAAAGACCAAAACAAATAAAATAAAGAAAGAGAAAATGTGACAAATTACAGCTTACTTTCACTATTGCAGTTCTTCCCAAGTCATTACTACAGATTGATTGAAGGAACGTTTGAATTAAATAGGAAACATAATCTAAAACAATCATCTATAAAGTCAAATTCTACTCTTACCATATAAACTGCACTTAATGTTAAAGGTGCACTATGTAACTTTTTAGATGGGGGTCCGTCAGCTTTTTATTTCTATGGAAATGTCATTGCTCTGCTTCAAATGTTCTACAATATGACATTAAATAGATCTACCTTACATTTACTCAATGACAGGTGTTTTTAATGCACAAAAATACCCAGAAAAACAGTTTTTCTACAGTCTGTTTTTTAGTTTATTATTATTATTTTTTATATATATTTTTGAGCATTGAGTATTTTTGTCTCTCCACAGACCTGACCTGTAACTTGGTCTGGTTTGGCCTCCATGAAAATAGAAAGGTTTAATACCATACTGTGAAACATTCCAGACAAAGCAATAATCTCCATGGAGAAAAGCATTTGACGAATCCTCCACCAGAAAAGTTACACAATGCACCTTTAAGGATGTTGTTGAGGGTCAATTACAAGAACATCAATGTCACACAAAAATTTTGTTACACCTGATTTTTTTCACATGAATTTGAGCAAAATATAAGCAGCACTTGAGGTCAAAATAAGTCTTCTGCGTACTGTCTACTACTACATAGAAAGTCTTTTTTTGTCCAATAATCAGGAAGTGCGCTATAGCATGCTAGTTGTTAGCTTTACTGTCATGGCAAAATTCCACTCTGATCTCAGAGTTATGAGAAACACTTTACACACGTTTTTAAAGTACAGCGGCTTTAAGTTAAATTAAACTATTACCATCATATAAACTGCACTTCAGGCTGCTGGGAGTCAATTACAAAAGCATCAATGGTACATTTCAATTTAAGTTAATAAATATTACAGACAAAATGGAAGCTCACTGGATTTACTCCATTTTGCAGTAACAGGTAAAAAGCTATCTCCAGCTATGTCCAATGCTTTGTGTTTTAGACACTGCATTTCTCAAAATATAGAAAGGTGCATTTCAAGGTGAAAGCATTCAAAAAGGCAACCGAATTGTCTAATATAGGCCACCGTACTCAAAGGTGGGACTTTGCAACTTCCTTGTATGTTAACAGTTTAGAAGCAAAATAGTGTAACACAGTTTTATCTTCCTGCCATGTAAAGAAAACCTATAACTGTCCAGAAAAAAAAAAGACTACAACATTTTTTATATTAAAATGCTTTAGATCAACAGCAGCTATTGTCACTTTCAAATGACCATAACTGAACAACCTTTATCCATAATATAGGTTAGCATAACTTAAAGAAATAAGGTTTGGTATTATTAAGTGTATACCATAGTAACAACAATAAAATTTATGTTTAAAATTATCTTTATCTACTTATTATTTTTAATCAGAATAAAACTATTTACCACCTTTTTACAACAATTTTTGAATGTGCAAAACTAGACAGAAACCCTTCATAAATTGGCTGTGAATGCATTTCCAGAGCCAATGTAACTGCATAAAGAGGAACAGATTCAGCAACACCCACACCACTGATTTAGGTCCATTATGACAACAGCGCTACAATACGAATCCAGTTAAGCCCAAATGTACTCATATGGTTTTAAAGGTCCTATATATTATGCAAAATTGAATCTTGTGAACTTTAAGCCATCTTAAAATGTTGTTACCTCATCAAAACATACCTGGACATACCTTGTTTTTTGTTTCATTCAAACATGTTTGAGTAACTCTTTATTATTAATTATTAAATGCTCTGTTCCACCTTCTGATGTCATGTAGTGGTAGTTGAAATTAACAGTTACCTTTTACCTTTTGTTTAATAGAGACTGGCAAATCCAGAGCTGAAATAATCCAAGTGATTCCAGAGTATAGAGTTTACAAACACAGTGGAGCACTTCTTATATTTCTTCATGACATCACAAGGTGGAATAGAGTGTTTTCTGTTTGAGAGAATAACTCAGCCTAAATATGCAGGGTTTGTGTGTTAAATTTGTATTAATGAAACAAAACACAACTCCAGGTATGTTTTGATGAGGAAACAACATTGTAACATAGATCACAAAATAGTGTAATATGGGCCCTTTAAACAACATCCAAGGGTCATGGCATGTGGGGAAAATGACTGATTATTAGTTGTGACAGCTGTAAAAGATATATATAAGGTCTATGGCTGATTTTTTGTGTGATAGTTACATTTATTGAGTTGTTATGAAGTGGCAGAATGTCATACTATAAGTTAATGTTGGATTTATGACAATGTTTTACTAATAATAAATAAGTTTACTGCTTCCTAAAGTGAAACATGACTGCGGATTAATCCACATTTTGTCTGCCTTTATATGTAGATATATAGATATATGGAGATGTTCAGATTCTAAATTGTTAGGATTATACTCCTGGGGAAGGACTTTGTGGGGACCATATTGAAAACAATGATTTCAACTGCACTATTGCTGTAACAACAGAAGTCTGTGAAGTGCCAAAATCTTCAAATCAGGATGTAATTCTTATGCCTGAAACCCATTAATTGATAACAGTGTATTTTATTAGAAATATCCAAAAGCTAAATTCTCAAATGTTGAATCTGATCATTTCAATCAGTGACTCAATCTGAATCCATCCAATTTCCGTCTGTAATAAATAATAAAAGCCCATTTTGGACCTGATTTGGCCCTAGTTTGATTTAATTGTAGATCTAGTGGTACTGATTGCCGATATTTTGCTTGGCTTTTCTTACGTTTGAGAGACAATGAGTTCACTGAGCTTAATTTACAGAATTGCATCCCATCCTGATTTACCATATTATATTCTGGATTTAACTGAATACGAAATAGGAACAGTGAAGGCCTTGGGAAACGAGAGTAATTGAAGTCTATGCGTTTGTATTGATACTGCAGCGTTTATGGTTTGGGTTTGGTTGTGGGGGTTATGGGTGGGACAGGGGCGCTCGTGGGGATGACTCCAGTAGCCAGAAGAATGATTATCAGGATAATTATGACGACCACCACGACGATGACCACCACTAGCTTCACGTTCTTCCACCAGTACGAGCGGGCTACTTTGGTGGACGTCTGCTTGAAGGTCTGTGCCTGTGGGAGACAAATTGAGGCTTAGTCATAGCAAGACCAAATAACAAGTAATGTCATGATACTACAATACTCTATTTAAACTTTAGGCAACACTAAAACACAATAAAGGTTGCAATATGGTTAGTGAAGTCTTCAAGATTTACATCACCAGGATACCTTGTATTGTTTGCTAAAACATATTGAGATGTTTTATAAGTTTCACTTTTGTTTTTGAAGCACTGACCTTCCTATCCCTTTGCTCTCCATGCTAAGTCACTCCTCCCTCACACTGCTATCATAGCACATAACACATCCCTTTAATAAAACTACTGCACAGGTTTTATTTATTTATACAGTTAATCATAAGCAGAGTTAATAAGGCCCAGGAGATTAACTGCTGTATCATATGTTTTTTCTTTCTACATTTTGGATATTGTTTTTGTGTTTATTTTTTAAAAATGCACAGAAAAGTTTTAATACCAAAATGTGCTTAAATCAAATGAGAACATCTTTTCGAATTTTGACTCATTTGGTGGTAAAGACAGCTCCAGTGAAGTGGAACAGGAGGTACCACAGACTGCAATAATTTACTTTAATACATCTCTGCTTTATTCACTGCGACTTCAAGAGTGATATTAGTCTAATAGCTCTGATTCACATAGTATTTTTAGGCCACACTATCATATTTGGCCAAAGAACAAGCCTTAAAGTCGGTCCACTAAAAGCCTGACCGCTCTCATGAGGATGGTGTGCCCTGTGCCCGGGCACATGAGCAGAGATGACTCATCAGACTGGTTTATCTGATGGCAGCTGATGTGAGAACCACAGCAAATATCAGTGCTGTTGGTGTGTAAACTAGTGGAAGGAACTTGGATAAAATATGGTACAAATGAATTGTATCCTCAAATTGTACTTGTTCATCAAGAGGAGATATATTCATATTTAAATGTTTCTATTTACACAATCTGTTTCTTCAATCAGTATAATGGAAATTTGCCATATAACAAAAGCAAATGTGCAGGATTCAACACTAGAAAACATTATTTCAAACCCTGGTGGTTTCTTTCTTCACTTGTGCCATTTCCTAATAATGTAATAGTTGCACAGTAAATGGGCTTTGCAAAAACAAGAAGGGACAAGGAACCCAGTTATTTTACATAAAACTTCCTTACATTTAAAATTACATTATTTTACGTAATTGTATTATTACATTCTGCTTATATGGTTTAAGGCTAAAATAATATATAATGATATATAATAATATAATGAATATTACAATTTAATGTAAACTATGTGAAGAAAATAAAGCTAACCAGTTGTAGCTCAGGGCATATATTAGATTATAGATTGTCATTCAAATGAAAAAAGTTCATCAACCTTACAAATATTGTTGCAGTGTCTCAGACTTCACCCAGCTCACAGTCACAGCACAGCCTGTCAGTCAGTATCACCATGTAACCATTTGCATTTTGTAACAGGTCTAGGGTGTGACCCCAGGCAGTGACTCAATAGCACTGTGTGTTGACACTGACCCCGGCCTGCAGGTCTTCAGATTTGCCCATGAGATCGTCCAGCCGCTCCCCACGCGCCAGGATCCGGTCAACATTCTGGGTCATGATGTTCTTGACTCCATCCACCTGCTCCTTCAGGACAGACACTTTGTCCTGGGGCTCCGTGGATACTCCTACTTCCTGTAATACATGTATTCAATTAGAACACATTCTGTGAACCTTTATTAGCAATTCTAAATGTATATTATTATAATGTAAAATTGTAATTAATTTATATTTTACAATGTGAATTCATTTATGTTAAGCATAAAGGTGGTAGGGTGACTGGGGCAATTTAAAATGACCGCAGAATGCACCGTATACCGTACACTTATAGTTAGATGCCCCTAAATGTCTAATTGTTGATTGAACTTTGTAGTGGGCTCCATCTGTGCCCAAGTCCAAATCAACAGGCTTCCTCACTGTGTCCCTGGTTGTCAACACTGATATTTTAACCCTTTGCAATCACCGTTTTCTACATGAATTTGTTTTGTTTCAGTACCAAGTGACTGTTGTTGTTCAGTTTACCAAAGTCATAAATACATTGGAAAAATATTGAGCAACAACAATATGACGTTGTTTTGTACATGTCCTATATTAGTGGCCCAGATGCGGAAAGCCACAGTGCACTCTGTTTGAAAAGTTTGCTTTGTGTAGGTGGTTTATCATTTCTTCAGTGAGACAGCAGAATGAATGGGCATTTCATTGCAGTGTATAACCTTAAAAGTAAATATGAACATGGACTTTGACATCATCATATTTTTCCATTATTCACCTGGTAATTTACTCATTGACTAAGTAACAAATCTTACACCGGCACATTCTCACATATTTATAATGTCAAACTGTATTTATCTTGCTGATAAAAAGAAAAACATTCAGCGTCTGACTGAATGTTTGAGATGTCTAATGATTCAGATGCTCTCAACCATTTTATTACAGTCTGGAGCCATCATGTTAAAGTAGAAATGGTTATTTTTGATGAATGTAGCAATTTTTGGAGACTCAAAGATGCTTATTGCAAAAACAAACTCCACGGAGAAAAGCATTTGATGGACCCTCCATAAGAAAAGTTACACAGTTCACCAACTGCAACAACAAATCAAACAACCCATCCAGACTGAGTGACGTAAACACTCACAGGCCCTTAAATAAATAAAACATTATCTCTCAATTTGCTCTCTTGTAAAATATTTAGGAATAACAATGATGACAAATGTTATTGTACAAACACATCCATACACAACAGCCCGTCCCAAATGACAAATCATAAGCAAATTTTCATTCTTCAATAAATTCCCAAGGTTAAACCACCTTCCTTGGAGCAATTGCCAGTCTGAGGAATAGACTATGCAAATGTAATTAAAGTATTGTATTTTAGGGCAAAATAATATGCAACAGGGCAACAGGAGCAGAAAAAAAGAGAAATGTAATCATGCCACACTGCTGTCTTTGCTGCCATGTGGGACAGCTGTTAGTTCCTCTTTGCCTTTCACAACTGAGGCTGTCATTTGAGAGTAAAACTGTAGGAACTCTGAAAAAGCACAATAAAAATTTTGTAAAATGTAGCCAAACTAATTTTTAAATTTTAACTGCCGCAGTATAAGAAATACAAATTGGGAAAATGTACTGGACAGTATAAGTAAAAAAGTAAAAAATAGAAATAAAATAAAAACACATTTTTTTTATTAGGACTTTTCTAAGATTATAAATCAATCCTATAACTTTCAGGGTTGTTTTGAGGCTTGCCGAATTCAGCTCGAAAGCACCAAAGCTCCGAAATTGCTTTTATTATTTTTGCATAATAAGTAAATCACAATAGTTGAAATGCTAAATTGCGTGATCTGATGCAGTGACTCCAGACTGTGCCCCTGGAGAGACAGAGCGTCCTGTAAACATAACATCTCCATAGAAACGGGCTGGCTGCGTCACTGTAGTCCTCCCTGATCCAGACCTGGATTCTAACGTGACGCTCTGAATGGCTGCTGGCGATCAGATCACACTTTCACACAACACGAGGAAAATAAACAAAAGCTACCAGCAGCTACTAGCATCAGTTACAGACATTATCCTGACAGTAGGACAGAAGAGTATTCTTGTTACTTAGACTTAATTAGACTTAGACAAACTTTATTGATCCACAAGGGAAATTACTTGGTCACAGTAGCTCACAATATATAATAATGACAAAGAAAAACAAACACCAAGAGATTAGTGTAAAAATAAGGCATAATTATATAAATGTTTAAATGTTCAAGTAAAAATAAAATCTGGAAATAAAGTAATAAAAATATATCTCAGCTATATACAAGAGGTCATAAGGAAAAACGGTGCAACGACGATATGATGACTGACAGGAAATAGGATTATCTATTCCAGGTGAGTTGTTGTACAGTTGTATGGGGGTATGGTATGAATGTAGTCCTGTATCACATGTAGTCCTGTACAGCAGGTTCAGCACATAGTTATAGGAACTATCAGAACAGTCAAGCAAGCTGCTACTAAAGATCGACAGACAGATAGACACATACATTTTTCATCCCGAAGAAAATTCATTAATTCATTACATAACAGAGAAGTTCATGAACAGAGAGGAAGAGTCACCTAACCTGAAAAAGAGCAAAAAAATTGAGTCTAGCCTCTTGAGAGCAGAGATGTAAAGAGAGTGTATAGAGCAATGGGAGCGATTCTCACTTAAGAGAGAGAATCGAAGCACATCATTGACTGTGGAGATCTGAAATGCTTTGAACTTTATATAAACCATTTGAAGCATTTCACGGTTTTACCTCTGTGTGGTCCTAAGTTCTGACAAAATGTGTTTTACTGCAACTTTTGAAAGCATGCAGGTCATCAAAGAATGAATTTAGGTCTGGGCAATATTGACAAAAATTTATTATTTATATTTCTTGGGATAATAATATTCAGATATGATGATATTTTGGCCCTCCAAAAGCAAAGTGCTGAAATGTACCACTAAATGTCATGGTTGAGTTTCAAGTCAGCATCACACTAAACATGAATGGACCTTAATATTAAACACAAAAGTTCAGAAATGTTCTGTTAGGATTGTATAAAAAGTTACCAGAATATGTATGCATAATTACGTAGTAAGATTTGTAGTCATTTCTTTCACTTTTAAATTATACATTTCATTAGGAAGAGTCACATATGAAGTAAATGCAAATATTCTTGACCACGTTTGTCCTTATCTACTCAAATGGGAAAGCCACAAATCAGAGTTAGGGCTGCCCAGTCACATTCACATTTACAATTTATAGCCTCATATATCATGGGCAGATTCAGCAGCAACATGCCAGAAATATAAAAAAATTTGAAAATCAATTTTTTACAAATACATCGGGCAAGTGGAAAGACAACCAAAATAGACTTACTATCATATCGATCCCAGTACTGTATTTTATTTAATTTTTTTTTACAAAGGGCTGGAGGTATAGATCAAGATCTGGGAGTGGCCGGGTGAAAATAATTGAACCAAAACTTAACAAGCAAATCACACAGCAGTCCACAGATATCCTAACAATATGGACAGCAAGTATTCATTTAAATTAAAAGATTAACTAAATACAATTAGTTTGATTTTAAAGATGCACTATGTAACTTTTCTTGTAAATGATCAGCCATCTACTTGCCTCCATAGAAATACTATTACATTAAAAAAATTCCTAGAATGTTCCACTAGATGTTTAAAGTCAGATTTGTGGAAAGGCAACCCAGCTCACCACAAGAAAGCATAGTTTTCCAAGGCATTATTCATTTAGCAATAACACACCTAGAACTTAACAGACTGATAAGTTTAATACCATATTGTAGAACATTCCAGAGAAAGCAGTAATGTATCAAAGTTGATTTATAAGTGTGTGCCACCAGTGAAATTACGTTACATAGATCATATTTTTCCATAGATACAGAGAAAATAAACTGCCTACTTTGCAATGATTTGCTGGCATGACAAAATGACCTGTGGTCTAACACAGCATCAAGATCTCACTATTCCCATAATTTAGTCTACATCAGGTCATATTCCAAGCAAAGAGGGCAAGAGAAACAGGATCAAAGCAGGAGTAAAACGGCACTAAAACTGATTTTAATGATGGGTACATTACTACTTTTAATTTTTTTTTTTTTTTTTAACATTTATTACTTTTCTAAACTCTTTTTCTGTCCAATGTATGCAACGCAAAAAAGTCAAATGAATTATTATGACACACTATGCGCAAGACTAATTTCCAATGAATACATTTCTCTTAACATTATAAAAATGTGTTTTGCTAACAGCATAATCGTTACTGTTTGCAGACCAAGTCAGTTTTGTAAAATCTGACTAAATGACTAAATTGTAATAAAGTAATATTAACTTAGATGACAACTAGCTTCTGGGTAAATATGCGGAAAACACCTGTTGATGACAAACATGGCGACGGCGCAGTTTTTCTTGGCGACAAAAAACGATCTTAAAACTCACCGGATCAAAGTCCATCTTGACGGATCCGATGTCCTCTGACCGAAGCCCTCTGGATGAGCTTTATCCAACAAATAATCCAAACTTTAGAGCCTGTTAAAGTAGTTCTCCCAGTCTCGTAACTTCTTGAGCGCTCCGCAGAAATGAGAGCGTTTCCTTCTTTGTTTAACTTCCTGGTTGTTTTTTCTTTCCTTCAAACTAAATTCCTCAAGGTCGCAGCAAACCACTGGAAAATGGGACAGTTAAAAAGGCTTTTGAAAATAACTGTCAAATGCTGAGACAGATTCAAGATTAAAAAACAAATTAAGTTATGTTTAGCTAATGTTTAGGGTAGCTCTGTTTTTTGTTACACAGAAAGTTACGGGCGTTAGATTAAATTTTTTTTAAATTATTTTTATTTTTTTTCTCATTGTAATAAATAAACTAATGAAAAAAAAAAAGGATTTCCTAAGCACATTTAAAAGTTTGCAAAGACTTCAAAAAGTTTAGTATTGATTAAAGAACATAGTGTATCTTTTAACAACGCGGCCAACGTAAGAATTTGGAAATGTAGGAAAAACTAATAACTAAATTATACCTGATTAAGGGCACAGCACAGAGAGAGCAGGGTGGAATTGGGATAGATATTTCATGTCATTGTACTTTTACTGTTTGTATATAGATATAGATTTCTTTGATTACTGCTTGTACATGGTCCTTGTAAAATAAACTAAATAAGATAAACTATAAGCAACGTTAGCCTAATCATAATGTTGTGATTATGTTGGTTATTTTAACATGCTGCCTTAACTACTGTATTTGCATTTACGTTTTTCATTCGACTGCTTTTATTTTGAAGGCGTTTTATAAAGATACTTGTCGCGATGACGTCACCCAGGTGTTCCCGTATACATTTTCGTTCCACACCTCCAGTGCTTCATCATATCTTTACTGAACAAACAGGGCTGGACCGGGCAATAAGAATGAATATGCTTTGCCTGAAATAATGACTGCTTGTATGCTATTCTAATGAACCCTTATATTATGTGCATTCATTTCTGTCTTTGGGTCACTATGGTTCACCCTCATCAATAATGGATCATCTGTGTTTGAGGGTTAGGGGTTAAGGCCGTTCAGACAATGCAACCAAAGGATTCTGAATGAATGTTACTGAAGAGAGAATTCAAACTGTGAATAATGTAACAGTTCATGAACAAAGACCAGCCAAGATTTTTAATGGGAAAATCAGTTTGACTACATGGATGGAAATGTATTTAAATCCCATACTGTCTATCTTATATTACCCCTCCTTTTCACCAGTTTAGCAGCTCCTTCTTGTCATCTGTCCCAGCTGCCCAGACCGGTTTCACCTCTGTTTGAAATGAGCGGAGGTGAGTTTTTAAAGTGTGAGTGTTCACTACCCTCTGCCAGGCCAACGCGGGCAAGCAGCCTGTCTGAATCACAAGCAGTTAAAAGTAATTGTCGCCATTACATGCATTTTGGACAATTTGCCTGCAAGCTATTCAGAAATCTGCTAAGTGCTGCCTGTTACCGTTGTGGGAGTAATAATGAGATAAATTTTTATCCAGAATGGTGTGGAGTTTCAAAAGTTTTAAAGAACATTCGAACCAATCCATGTTAGAAAAAAAATCATTTTATTTCTTTTGACAATATACATTTTTTGTGCGGTAGTAGAGGGGTACAATAATCTACAACTGGAAATACAGTGGTAGAGAATAAAATTTTAAAAACAATTTGATGTTTACTAGGAAATTGACATCTCTTGTTTTTTCACATGAACTACAAAGTTACAATACAAGCATAAAATCAAGTGGAAAAGAGAGATATCCATATGTTACAAAGTACAGAAAATGGAAAGTATAGAATAAAAAGAGTGAATTTTTCAGTTCAACGGCCTTGTCTGATGATTATGTCTGACATGTCGTCTACCTTTACAAGCTCCAGATTCTGAAAAAGAAAAATATATAATGCAAAAATTGTTTGTAGGGTGACATTCAGAATGTATGAGGGAGAGACCATTAGCTAGAATAGTGAAAGGGTGAGTGCTTTTAAAATTCTATACAGTGTTTTGATACTTTGCTCTTTAGTCAATATTAATTAGAAAGGTTTCACATTGAGAGTCAGACGAAGTGACTGTAGGTTTGAGTTCAATGCCACGTCAGTAAAAGATGTTTGTGTTTAGCCTGTGTACAAAAAAAAAAAAAAAAATTATGTATTATTCAGAAAACATTCTCTTACCTTTTCATTTGCGAGATGAAGAAGAGCCACAAACGCAAGAGGCACTGACAAATTCTGAGCCATCGTGTTTGGTAATCTGGTTAAAAAAAAAAAAAAAAAAAAAAGACACATTTAAAGGTTGTATGGAGGATTTTTTTTTGTTTCAAATTGTTAATGATAGCATTATAGAGATGCAGTAGCCTTGTAATTATGATGACCAAAAAAAAGAGAATAAAATTCATCAACTCTGGACGTGGTGGGGCCAGCTAAACATTTGCCAATAGATAACGACACTGCCTCGTTATCTGTTAGCTGACAGGCTGTCAATCAAACTCCCTACATTTCTAGCGTAACTGACTTGCCTGCGCGCCGCCGGTACATGGTTTACGTACGCCTGTCAGGCAGTCCACAGACGCAAGCCGCACAGACGCAAGCCGCACAGACGCAAAGCCGCACAGACGCAAGCCGCACAGACGCAAGCCGCACAGACGCAAGCCGCACAAGCCGCACAGACGCACAGACGCAAGCCGCACAGACGCAAGCCGCACAGACGCAAGCCGCACAGACGCAAGCCGCACAGACGCTGTTTACTCCACCAACGCAACAGTTCTTAGCGGCTTTTTTTTTACCTATATCTTCCTCGCAGTTAGCACAAAGTTTGTTGCAATGGCAGACAAGAATCCAGGAGCAGTTAGCCGCAAAAGAAAGTCCGTTTTTGAGGTCGCTGAAAGAAGAAGACAAGGGGAAAAGCAGCGAAGCCAAACTAAGGTGATTCTTGAAGATTCATTCCAGCGATGGCGCAACTGAAGCAGACGCAGGGTCTAAAGACTGACGCATTGGTCGCCAAATTACTCCTGGACAGGTCACTTCTGCTTATTATGAAAACGTACTTTATTTCCAAGAGCTAGACAAACGTTTTTCAGGACACGAAAGCGATATCCTATGTCTGAAAACGTAATTTTCAATGCAAAGAAAGAGTCCGCTTGCTGCTGCGTGTTGTAGCTAGTTCATTCGCACTGAATCTCCGCGCAACCTTCTCTGCACCCCTTTCCTGCTCCTCTCCCCGCTGCCCGATCCGCTCTTCCCCCTGCTCCTCACTTCTCCGGGCACGGAATCTCCGCGCACCGCTCCCCTCTCCTCTCTCTGCTCCGCTCTTCTCCCTGCTCCTCACTTCTCGTCCGCGCACCCGCTCCCCCCGCTCCTCACTTCTCCGCCTTGCCTAACCAACACTGTAGTTAGTTGTTTACAAGTCATGTGCAGCGCACCGGCTGTAAACAAACCTGTTTCTGGCGTAAAGAGGAGGCGGGAGAAGGCGTTTCTATGTAGGGAGCTGTGGGGTGGGGGGGTGGTTTCACGCATGCGCAACATTTGAAAGTGGTACTAATTAGTGGTAATCCCAACCAAACTATCTTGCCTCAGTAAAAATATAAATTAAACAGCTCTTGTAGTCAAAATAAATCTACTAGCTTTGTTTTGGTCAGACAATCAGGAAGTGTTTAAATGTTTTACAACTGTAAAAATCAGGTATAGTGCCTTTAATGAGGAAAATCAATAAATTATGTTTGATGCTGGTTCATTAGTATTACTGAAAAACACCTTGGTTATATAATAAATAGCATTTGATTAATATAGCACTTTTCTATATACTGTCTAGACCACAGGTGTCAAACATAAGGCCCGGGGGCCAGATCCGGCCCTCCAAGACCTTTAATGTGGCCCTTGGGTGATTTTCTACTAAAATATTTCAATTATATTTTCTATTAAAATATTGGTAATTTTCTGCGGTGCTGAGCATAGCAGCGTCTCTAGTGTCTCTGTACGTGGCCCCTCCCACCAGAGCAGCACAAATGAAGACTTGTCTCTTTCCAAACGCTCTTAAAGGACGATCGTTTTGACTGTTGACCGTGACACCCTCATCAGAAAAATGTCCAAAATTAGAAAAGTGGAGCCGAGTGCAGGATTTTCCAAGATAAATGGACTTATTCTTATTTACATACAAGTTCATGTTAAAACATTGTGTTGAAATTGAATTTTTCTTAAAGTTTCAGGTTGTTCATAATATTATAATATTTTGTAAAAGAAAGAGTTCATCAATTAAAAAAGATTTCTGTAATAGATTTGCATTTCTCTGCACAAATATTTGAACTTATTGTTATTTTTGGGGTTTATATGACATGAGTTTTCTGATCCGGCCCCTTTGGGATTAAAGTAGGTTGGATACGGACCCCAGACCAAAATGAGTTTGACACCCCTGGTCTAGACTCTTGGCCTTGAAATATGCCAGTGTAATGTATAATGATGCCCAGCCATTGGTTATTAGTTAAATGAAAATTGTTCATTAAAGCAACCATTTAATTTTTCAAACAAAGAAAATTAACAGAATGGGCGTGGGCACCTTAGAACCAGCATAAACTTTCATAGCATTTCTATACTGTACATGTTATCTCTTCCCCAAGGTCATATTGTTATGCCTGATCAATTATATGCCATTTCACTTGAGTTTCTGTCTGCTTTTTTGGCTAGCTTTTTAGGTGTATTGGAAACCCGCTGTTACCTTTGAAGCAGCGACTTTGTGGTTTGGCTGAACGCCTTCTCTCCGCACACCTCTGGTTTCTCCACAGTCTCCACCTCCTACGGCGAACATGAAAGTTTGGAATTAGACTGGCCTCATGTTTAATGCACACTAGATAATATTCACCGCATTTTAAGGACAAGGCTCAAATCACTGAAAATTCACCTCCTTGGGTTTCTCTGGGCTGTCTGTCAGAAGTGTCCACATGCTGTTCTTTAGCCTCTTCATATCCATTTTCTTAGCTGTTTTAGCATAGTTTATTTCAATTTTGTTTACCTAAAAAAGAAAGTACAAGAATTATTTAAAAATTGTTCTCAGCTCAAGTGGTCTTAAAAGGGCACCATGTAACTTTTCTGGTAGAGAACATGCCACCAGCATGTTTCCATGGTTGTTGCTTTGTTCCACAGCCTGGGATTAAAGGCATGTCTTGAGCAATGAAAACACATATAAATTAAATAAATGTAAGATAGGATGCAGCATCACCAGTGCGACGCCAGTGGCTCAGTGGTTAGAGCAGCCTCACTTTTATCAGTCTACCACAGGGCAGCTGTGACTACAACAGTGGCTTACTGCCACCGAGTGTGGAGTGAATGAATAATGACTATAGTGAAGCGCTTTGAGAGGCTTCGACAAGCATTCTAAACCGCATTACAAGCATAAGCTTTATTATTATTATCACCATGGTAGCTGTTCCCCCTAAATTAGTTGCGTCATGCATCTTTTTAGCACTGGTCATTGTAGTAACTTGTACACAAACTTAAATTTAATACACTTACCCGGTGTGGTTCAGGGACTAGATCGTCTTCTCCATATGTGGATACACTGCCCAAGTCCTGTGAAGGAGGTGGTAAGCTGTCCACTGAAGGCTGTGTGTCATCTGAACCTGCAAACCCCTCGGCATCGTCATCGCTGTCTCCCCCCTATAAAAATAGATACAAGTATAAAAGGTAATGTTATTAAAAAAAAAAAAAAATTAATCGGCATATACAATGAATGCAAGATAACTTTACATGAGTCTGTACATGCTTTTGTGATTAATTGGAAACCATCCCAACCACTTTATCCCCTTTTTACAAGTGCCAAAACTTGATAAATAGGTATACAAAATTTAAGATGTGGCGGAAAAAATATTATGTAAATCACTGCACAGCTGGATAACAATCGGCAAACCAAACATAACTGTCGATGTTGTGGTGTGCGTGTAAAATATAAAAAAAAATATATATATATATATATATATATATATATATATATACACACACACACACACACACACATATATACATATAATATATACACACACACACATATATACACATACATATATACACACACACACACACATATAATATATATATATAATATATACTATATATATATATATATATATATATATATATATATATATATATATGTGCGTGTGTATATATATATATATACACGTGTATACATATATATACACACACACACACACACAGGACAAATGGCTTTAATTCTGATAGAGTAATGTTACTTGAATATAAAGAAAAAATTATACAGAAAACACAGACCTGTAGACCAGGGCAGAAGTTGACAGTGTCATTTGCGTTGTTATAGTCATAATCTCCGATACCTTCCCCAAGTTCACCAGATAACCTCTTCTGTGCTTCTTGATGTAGCTTTAAGAAACAGGTAACATTGCATGCAATTATTTACTACATACTACACTTTATTCCATACATACTATTCTTCATGATATGCTAACTTGATCCCAACCTAATATAAAAACTGACTTACAGAGCTGGAGGGCTTGAGGCTGAGCTGGGACAGTGTCTCTGGGGGGAACTGGAAGTCTGCTGGCAGAGTGGTTTTCTTTGTGCATGTGGTGAGTGTCGATTTATTGATTGTGGTGGCAGCCTGAGAGAAAAAAGCACAATTGCAAAAAGAAGATCGGATTAGCAATATAATTTTGTTGATAGTGTACTACTAACTAGTGTTTCATACATAAAATATCCATTAATGCCATATATTGATTCTCTGGAGAGGACATTACATTGCTTAAATCATTTTAATGATTCATTCTGCCCTATCATTCATAAAGATAATTAACAAAACTTTGTCTATCTGTATTTGATGCTTTTAAACTTGACCCATTACACACTATATACAGATAAACATCTTGTTAATACAGTCAGCATATTTCCTGTTAAACAATGTGCTAAACTTCAGGCCCTACTTAAAAAAAAACTCACTTTCCCTTAAAACCATATCAAGACATGTGAGCCCTACTTAAAAACAATGAGCAAAAACAGATCATTAACCCATGTCTTTCATAGTTAGTTAAATGCTGCATACACTGAATTTAGTGCTCTAGCACGGAAGAATTTTTCCTGGTAAAATAAAAAGCTCAAAATTTAAATTTGAATATATGTTATATACGTATTAGTTAGTTTGACAATAGTGTGTTATACTTACCCTAGTTGTGCGAAAATACGTGTCAAAGTTGACATCATCACTGAAATCTATCTCAAATGCTTTCTTGGGTTTCCTTTTGGGCTTCTCTTTATCAGGCATATGATCCACTATAGACAAAACATGCACACACAGTCAATGAAAAATATCTGCTGCTTCTTTACATAATAAGTAACAAGAGGAAGTCCTGTTAAAGTAAGTTGTGGCTTACACTTGTGTTTTGGTTTGAACTGCCAGTACCCAGGTCCAGCCCATGTGGCCATGGTCCTGGGGCTGAAGTAGGAGTAGTCTCTGGGCTGAGAGGACAGCTGCAGACACATGGTGGCAATGTCACCCTCTCCAATCGGAATGACATCTCTACAACAGCATAGCAAGATGTGTTTAATAGACCATATTTTTTTTAACTCCAATATACATGTATGATTATGGTGTCCATACCTCCCTCTCCCAGACCCAGAGGCCTCACAGCCGTCCTTGTACTCCTTTGGCCCATCATCATAGTCGCCTTGACCCTCTTCATAATCCGCGTCAAAGTCGGGACAGTCATCTTCTTCGGGCTCGGGCTCAGCGTTCACGTCAAAAACATGCTCCCCTTGCTTCATCTTCTCCAACAGCTGATTCATGGTCTGAAATTATTGTGAGATTGTATTAAAATAACATTAACAAGTTCCAAATTGCTGGTCCTTTATAACTTAATGATCTGAATATGCATGACTTGCATGATCCACTTTATGACTTTACTTCTTAAGTTCGCTCGATTTAATTAAGAACAAAAAATGTATACCTTTCTAACCGTACATTGTCTTTATTTGATATTAAAATGTACAAGTTTTTTGGCTTTTAAATTGACGCATGAGGGGTAAAACCAATAATCTTGGAGAAGCATAATAACAGAGCAGACCAATCAAAAATTACAGATGTTGTATAAGATGTATAGCAAGTTTCTTTACCTGCTCAGGGTTCCAACTTGTAAAAGAGAAATCCTGGAGTGAGGGACAAATGGCACTTTTCTCCTGTGAGCGCTGGAGCCCCGCTGGCAGAGCAGAAAACATGTCCAATAGTGAGTAATGGAAGGAGCACAACTCAAACTATATTCAGACATTTATTGAAAGGACTTATTCTTTACCCATGAAAGGTGAAGCGGGCACAGATTGGGGAGGTGGAGGAGAGTAGCAGGGTTTGGACTGAAGCAGAGTCATGTGTGAAGGGAACAGGAGCTCACAGCGGCTGCTCTCACTGAACAAGACAGACAAGAACACTCCGGCTGTGCTACTCTCATCAAAGGACGAGGCCATTTTCTGAAACATGGGGTCCACCTGGCCACCAACAAGAAGCAACATTAAACCATTAATTACATCAAGTATGATCATAAGAATATAAGTCTCCCTCTGGATTTTAAAATTTTATTATTTCTGTAGTTAGAGGGAGAGAAAAAAACAAAAAACAACTAAATCACAGTCTCAGAAATAGCCATTTCAGTTGAGGGTTGTCAAAAGTATTGATACCCACATACTATACTAATAAAACTCGTACAAAACATATCACGAGTAATCACATAATAGCAAATTCAATAATAATTCAAATCCAATAATTAAAAAATGTGGTATTAAAATCAGTATTGAACCTTAATATTGAAATTGAGTCTGAAAGTTTAGAAAGAGATTCTTGAATTCGAAGTTTGGTTCAAATTTCAATATTTTCTCAAATGTTAACAGCTTGTCATCTATTGTCAGTTGGATAATTTTCTAAAATCACTCAGTCCTAATAATAATAATAATGATACACATTATGTGACAAAAATGTGGTTTATGGAGTCTTTCATGTTTCTGTTTCTTTAATAAATTACCTTAAAGTAGATTTTACTGTACATCTCTACCAGATAAGAAAATTAATATGATGGATAAGGCAATTAAAGACATAAATGCATGCATTAATATTCAGTGGCTGATTACATGAAATAATCTTCCAACAGTTTCTAACCTAGGGACCAACTAAAATTTCTCATTATTTAGTGTGAATGATCATACCTCACATTTCCTCTCTGACTCTGGAGCGTTTATGTTGCTTAAATTCTGCTCCACTGTTTTCTTTGGAGGTCTTTTCTTTTTTACTTGTTTTGTGGTTGGCTCAACATCAGCAGCCTCATCATCCCTTCCATCGTCTGCTTGCCCTGGCCCTACTACACACAATCATTTATTCATACACTTTTCAATCATACAAGGCTAGCATTCTCAAAGCCTCTCCAGAGTGGCTCAAGGTTGTTCATACCCTCTCCAGGTTTAGTCTCCGCTCCAAGACCGCCGAGCACTCTGTAAGCATCAGCGTGAACTGCATCCACACGAACTGCATAGATCTTTGTGCTGGCATCCAGAGTGCCTGCCGCTACCTTGAAAGACAGAAAAAAAACCTAGTATATTTACCTTTCCATCAGCACTCATTTTATGATATGCTAAACCTATAAAATGAATAAGATAAAGCCACTTTCATAATTTGTCTGACAGGAAAACAAATTATATTTGGTCTTAGTGTTGAAACTTGCCAGATCAGTCTAATACACTTTCCTATCAGGGTTTTCATTGCAACACACAGCTCTGTGAGAGTAGAGATTCAACAGCAAAATACCATCTAAATTAAATCCTTGAAAGTTTAATTACCCAACATGATTATTAGAGTGTTAACAAAATCAGCATACCTTAAAATTTGTGAGCTCAGAGTCCTTCTGCTTGAGTATATCAGCCATATAATCGATCAGATGAAGGCCAAAGGCATTTTTGGTGGTTATTTTCTACAAAAGAGAGGTTTTATTTAACACTAAACACAACCTAGAAAAAATCTAATTAATATGTTTTTGTTGTTTTTTTTAAACAAGGCACCAAAAACACAGACTGTTGGTACTTACATTCTCAGTGGAGAGTTTGATACAGGTGGAATAGTGTTCTGAGATCTGCGCATTGGACAGCTTAGGTACAGCCGCTGGAGTCCCTGCAGCACTGCATATAAACAAAGGATTAGCCTGAATCTCTGGGCACATACATCACAGACTGAAGGGGTCGGGAGGTTTACACTTTATTCCTTCTTGTTATTCCTTAAGACTAATGCATGCAATTCAAAAGCTTATTAACGCCTTACCTGTGAGTACCAGATTCATTGAAGGAGGTCTCTGGGGCGGTTTGGAGGTCAATGACCCTTGACCTTCTCCTCTGACGTCTTTCTTTCTCATCATCGTTCCCTGGAAATGCGGCCAGCAGCGGGGTGCTGGCGGCGGCAGGAGACAAGCCCTTGTTTTTCAGAGAGTTTGAGGACCATCCCTCACGCACTCGGGATACAGGCGTGGAAGCTGCACTCATCGCGGCTACAGACAGTCCAAGTACATAGCTAAGTGCTTGATGTGAATAAACGATCATTTTACATGCCATAGTAATAGTAAGTTAGCAAGCATTCATATCTCACAAAGTAACGTTATGCTTCAGTGGAATTTACCATAGACATTTTAAAGGGTGATGAAAGATTATTCTGTACAAATTCAGATCATTAGAATATAAACTAAGAGCGGTCAAATGATCTGTACGCAGATCAGATGAATTAATTAACGATAAACACATTTAGATGAAGGCACTGTATACTTGTGTTTATGTGATGGGTAATCGCTCTCAGCCTGTACTGTAAGAACACAAAGTGACGAAAGCTTTTGCATTACAAGTTAGCAAAACAATGCTAGCATTATTAGCATCAGCGGCAAAGCTTTGTCTTAAAAAGTTTTCAGTTCGCTCTACCAAGACATAGAGAGTAACTCAGCGTGTGTGTGAATTATGAAACTTACCTCAGTGGTTTTACAAAGTGTGCGGCTGATCTTGTGGCAGTACCAGTCCTTTTTTAGCGTGAATGAAGTCCAGCGCACACAGAGCACGGAGGTGTTTCTTCCGGTTCAGCGTTTGAATTTTTGCGCCGAACAGTTCACGCAACCATGCTGACGTCAAGACGTCCCAGTCAACCCATAAAAAGACACTAAAATCATCATTGTAATTGCAATAGATTTTTTTCATTTTCGAGAAAATATTCTGCCATGATATTCCCAAATCGCAATTCGGTTTTTGTAATGTTTTTGTTTTCTTTCAAAATGTATTTTATATGGATAATCATGGTAATTAGAAAATATTCTACGTACGTTTCAAAGAAAATTGCAATAGCCCACTCTGCTTCCCAACTGAATGCAAATTTTTGTTGCTCACCATAGTATTGTTCTGCCAAAGAAAACTACAATAGCATATCACTAGATGGCAGTATTCTGCTGATTTTTAATAGCTGGCACAATCAGGCTAAGTGCTTTTAAGAATTGAAACAAAGCTCCTATGGTTATGCAATTGAAAACTCAAACAGTAATACATTTTCCATCTTTTAAGTGTTGTTTTTTATTTTTATTTTTATGTATCACTCAAACAGTAATACACAGTTGTTTTTATGAAAATGTATTACTGTTTGGGTTTTCAATAGTATAACAATTGAATCTAAAATGAGCACAAAATTAATCTTTCTTCTGAGCCAGTCTTCTTTTTGATCATTGGCTCTGCTCTCTCTGTGTGCAGGGCTATGAAGTATTTAATGGCCTCTGCAGAGTGCACTTCCCAGTGATATATGGTTCTGACTTTAAAACTGAAAATGAACCCTCATGTGTATAATGTAAACAGGGATATTTAGTGCTTACACTACATATTAATATTCATATCAACCCATAACTGATGGACACATAAATATCAGTCACTGACATTGTCAGGACAAACCAAGGACTCCCATACAGTGTCTTTGCAGGAGGGTGTTCAAACATTATCTTAAGAACACTAGATAGTCATGATGAAAATTCATTTCTATACCTTTACAATTTTGATAAATATGCCTCATATATTGGCACTATTTTGAATAACAATATTTAATTTGTATAGTAATATTAAGGAATAGTAATAATAATTTATTTATTTATTTATTTTTAAGATTTGGGTCACTAAAACCTTTTCACTTTTGGATCTTATTAAATTTTAAAATAGCCTAATCTTGACCTTTATTTCAAATGTAAAGGGTATAAAGTTGTCCACGTTTCATTGTTTGACAGTGGCATGGGGTCCAAGCTGGTGCAGATCTAAGATCAGTATCACTCCAGTGCTTTTAATGAAGTTAGGCAGACAAGGGAGGAGCATGATGAACACAGCTTTCATATAGGACAAGGAGGACAGAGCAGTAAAACCAAGTGACAGTCTAGCCAGCAACGTTTAAAAGGATACAGCCATTTTAA
Source organism: Boleophthalmus pectinirostris (assembly GCF_026225935.1). NCBI lineage: Eukaryota > Metazoa > Chordata > Actinopteri > Gobiiformes > Gobiidae > Boleophthalmus > Boleophthalmus pectinirostris. The sequence goes on from NW_026571353.1 coordinate 11,897,161, forward strand.
TCCCATTATGCATAAAGCTATAAAAACCAAATACAAAAATGTACCTATGCAGTCAATCCTTTTGGCCTTTTGTGGACAGAATCACAAATAGAGTTGACCGTAAGACTTAGATGAGAATGGGTATAGAAAAAGAGCAAACTGAATGCTGCTATGAAGAAACTGTAGTAAGATTATCACACCACAAGAGGCAATGTGCATCCATAGGACAAGAACATCAAGTTTTGAATATGCTCAGTGTTGCTAAATCATTTACTGTACACTGTTCAGTCTGTGGACCAGTTTAGAATTAAGTTAAAACCTGTCTATTTGATTTGGCATTTAACACAGTTTAGAGCCGCTATTCTGAATTTTAAGGATTTCTTTTGTTTTCTTTTGTCATGCTTGACATTGTAATGTTTTATTGTTCTGTCATTTTTAAATGTTTGTATTTTCACCTTGTTTTCTGTGCTTTATTACCTGTACAGTGGTTTGGCCAACTGACATTTTTTAAAAATGTGCTTTATAAATTAATTTGGCATTGACACTGACACTGACTTCATCATAATAACTACAATAATTCCCATCTATATGCAAGAAAATGAGAAATGCATCTTATGTTCCAACAGGTTTAGCTAAATGATGGGCTATAAAATTGAAATAACTAAAATTAGAGTACTTACTGAAAACCAAGTGTTTTAGTTTTGATGCAAAACTAAAACATCAGACAAAGAAAAATGAAATTATGTTCAAAACAAATAGGGACTACTTGGGGAAATACTTTTATTTAATTGTAACATTTTTATTTTAATTTGTCCTTGACGTCACTTCTTTCACTTGTCATATTATGTTCTTAAAAGTGCATTATATAACTTTTCCAACTTTTCTGAATTTCTTCATGGAGACACGAGATCACATATTGTGGAATCAAAAAAGAAAATGTAATTTTGTCAATTGGACCTACGTTTTGTAGGAGTAAATCATTTTTGTCTCATGTAAGCAGCTTCTTCACTTACAGAATACTGGTAAATTCACATGCACGTCAAAATTTGATTATAAATAATTAAATCTGATTTCTGAACCTTTAAGATGATATAAAATGTAAACCATAAAAGCCAGACATGAAAGCCTGGCTTTTTACATGTCATTTTAACAATCCTATAACTCAGTGTGCATGCACCACAGTCAGTGCCTTATGTCTTATGCAGTGTTAGAAAATAATTGAATACATACTGAGAATACATATTCTGAAATAGATAGATCAATAGATAATACTTTATTTATACAGAAGAAAATTTATTTTTCAGGCAGCGCTATGATATATCATAATAATAACAACAATAATAATAATAATAATGATAATGACATCAGTAATTACATTTATTGTGAAGTGTTGTCCAGCCATATGTAGTGTGGTACAAATGACTTCCAGAGATGGTCTGGAGATGGTGCGGTGCAGGGGGTGCTGGGAATTATTGAGGATGGACAGGAGTTTGTTTAGGGCCCTGTTCTCAGCCACAGATGTGAGTGAGTTAAGCTCTGCATCTTCTACAGATCCTGCCTTCCTCACCAGCTTATCCAACCTCACAGTGTCCTTCTTCTTGCGGCTTTCTCCGTAGCAGAGGAAGAGGACACTGGAGATAACTGTCTGGTAGAAGATCAGCAGAAGCTTCTGGCAAATGTTTAATTACTTCAGTCTTTTGAGGACGTATGCGTGAAACTCTACATAAAAGTATTTCAAGTATTCAGAATATTGTACTCTGATTGGACTATGTATCGTTCACAAAATCCATTTTAATGCAGGTATTCAGTATTCTGTAACTTAATACATTATCCTTCTCAACACAGGTCTTATGTCTGTTCTAGAATAAAAACATGCATTGCCTCTCCATAGATCTGAGCTATGACTTGGCATGATAGCATTACCCGTTTGCCTCCGTGGAGATAGAAAACTGTATTGCCACTGGAACATTCCAAACCTTGCACCTGTAACCCTGGTTCTATCACTTCATAACAGTGACAACCATCTCTGATAATAGAATGACTAAACCACTAATGTATGTTCAAGAGCACTGACCCACCTCTGAATTACTGCACAAATATTGCATGTAGTCATTAAAACCTCATTCATCATGTGGTTAAGTGGCCCTTAATGGCTCTACTGACAGAATTATTATGGCTCTAGATGAATGTAAATTGTTTTTCTGTTTACAAATTAACAGCAACTTGACAAATGAGCTGAATCAATAATTATTTTTATGACTTATTCACTGGCTGTGGTTACTGTACTTTGTCAAGAAATGGGATGGGAACTGAATTACAGGACGAACAGGTGGAGAAAGAGCACGCTTATTTGGATTGATGAAGATTTGGTTACAGTGAGTGACAAAGACAGACATGTGGCGAGTTAAGAAAAGCTGACGTCACTGTAAACAACATCGCAACAAAGAGCCATGTAGCTGTAGGTGCCTCGGGATAGCTGCGTGTCACACCAGCAAGTATCAGATTCATTTGTAGCAACATGAAATGATGTGTATCATCGATTAAGAAAATAAAATTGAAGACTGAAGTAAGTACAGAGATGTGGGCGGATGCTGGTGGTGGTGAAAACAGGGATTGATCAGCAATATGGTGTCTTAAAATGAAGCTATTAAAGATGACTCAAACATGTACAAATCACTCCAAATACATCTCCAAGAGGGTAAATGAGAAGGGGAAGCAGCATGGTTAAAAGCCCTGAAAAGCCAATTTGGCACAATAGGTCAGAAAGCTGCAAATTTACTTATTCTATAAAAGGAGCCCTATTATACAAAACCAACATTTTCCCCTTCTCACATAGCCACATAGGTCTAAGTTTTTGTTCAACCTGCATGTAAATATGATTGATTTTCCTAGAATGTTCCACTATCTCCACTGTGATGTGACAGGTCATATGCATGGAGAGGGGAGACTGCTCTCTACAAGAATGCATGTTTAACAAAGTATTTTTTCAGCAATAAAAACACCTACAATAAATGGAAGATTGACCAAAATAATGCCTACAGGGGGCATTTTCAGGCAAAGCAGTAACATCTCCATGGAAACATGAAGGTGGCTCCAGGAAAGTTACACTTTTAAGTTAGCACCCATTGTTCTGTTTGAAACTCACTCATCATATCCAGTCGGAGGTGAGACCAAGTCGTTGTTTTGCAAGAGTCAAGTAAGTCTCAAGTCTGTGACCTCAAGTCCGAGTCAAGTCACAAGTCAAATACAGGCAAGTCCAAGTCGAGTCTTGAGTCACTGGCTCTTAAGTCCAAGTCAAGTCCAAGTTGTCTGCTTTGAACTTCAAGTCATTTCAAGTCTTTAACCCAAAGTACAAGATAGCTTAGATTTTTGCCATTTTATATTAATTTTAAGATAAATTGTACTTTAAAAAAATCATAGTATATTTATATATAAGTATATAAAAGTTGTAGAAATGCTAATTTTTCTTTTTAAATGTCTTGACAAGATCTTAGTGTGAATCATTATGGTCAGAACAGAAATTATTTAGATTTAAAAGTGCTTCTCAAGTCTTGTCAAGTTACAGGCCTCAAGTCCAAATCAACTCTTAGTCTATTTTATCAAGTCAAGTCTCAAGTCCTAAAAATAGTGACTTAAGTCTGACTTGAGTCTTTCAAGTCCCCACCTCTGTATCCAGTCACTGTGCGGTTAGTCCGATCATAGAGGGGAGATGGCAGATGGGTCCAGGGAGGGTCCAGTGTTTAACAGCCCTGACTTTCCTCATCGTCATGCACCATGCACCTTCCACACTGAGGCTTAAAGGACCGGGACAGCCATAAAAAAAAAAAAAAAAAAAAAAAGTCAAATGGAGCAAATGGAGCTATAAGGGACAGCCATAAAAATAAAAAATAAAAAATAAGTAAAATGAAGCAAATGGAGCTATATTGAACAATGGTAGCCCTATTTCTTCAAGAAAGAAACATACTGAAAATAACTGACCCTTGTGTGACTCCTCAGAATGATGTGGATGAAGAGCCACAGTTAAGTCATTTAGGTGTTCATTACATCATTGTTTCCCTGTTTTTTCATTGTTTATTAATGTTCAGTAATAGTCAACTCCACCTTTATTTTGTGATTTACGAATAAGGCCTATTAACTTGGGTCGTGAAAGTTTGTGATTTTTAAAATATGGGTCCCCAGAAAAAAAGTTTGGGAAACAGTGAGTTACATCACAGTCCAATTACAATATTTCTAGTATAAGAAATAATATTTCTGATGCAAACTGTAAATCCCAAGGTAACTGAAACATTTTTCTTACTATACTGTAAAAAGTATTTATGGACTTCCTCTTATTTATAGGCGTAATTTTGAGTATTTTCAACCCTCCAAAAGATGGAATATTTTGAATTGTAAATAGCCATGGCAACACACACACATTTCCATTAATCTGAAATGTATAAAAAGGCAAACTAGTATCTTAATCTTGCAAGATAGGATCTATATGTAAAAGTTATTTTCTGGTTTAGTCTATTTTGATTTGCCTTGGGCATTTTCAGGACCATGGACAGCTAAATAGTGTATATTGCTTGGGATTTTTTATTTTTATTTTTTTTCCCCACCACACTTTTCTCTTTTAGTAACTCCTATTTTATTTGTTTCTGACTCACTTTTGTAACTCCTGTGGTGAATAGACAGTCATTTTCAGGACAGTCACAGGTTAATGGTGCTCTGGCTCTACATCCAGCCATTGAAAAACAATAGTCTCACTGCCACAATGAACAGCCCTGAGCTAAGACTTGAATACAGAAAGTCACCTCTTTTTGTACAAAAAAGTGACGCAGTTTTATTTTTGGCTCTGTATTCTGATGTCACTTTACAATAAATCATATTTTTAACTAATATGATTAGACTTTATATAATAAACGACATTTAATTTGTCATATTTTAGCATTAAAACACTTAATAAAGAGCAAAGAGTTTATTCACAATATTCAAGCTCAGTAACTGCTTAATTAAGGGTTTAGGATTTAGGGTGGCTTGCCCTCTCCAGGTGAGAGTCCCTGCCTCAAGTGGAGGAGCTCAAATATTTTGGGGTCTTGTTCACAAGTGAGGGGTGGATGGAGTGTGAGATTGACAGGCAGATTGGTGCCTCGTCGACAGTGATGTGGTCGCTGTACATCAAGAGGAGCCAGCTGAGGTGGTTAGGGCATCTGTTTCGGATGACTCCTGGGCACGTCCCTCAGAAGGTGTTCTGGGCATGTCCTGCCGGAGGGAGGCCCCAGGGAAAATCTAGGACACGCTGGAGGGACTATGTCTCTCAGCTGGCCTGGGAACACTTCGAGGTCCCCCAGAGGAGCTGGAGGAAGTGTCTGGGGTGAAGGAAGTGTGGGAGTCCCTGCCTAGACAGCTGCCCCCGTGACCTGGCCCCAGATAAGTGGAAGAAAATGGATGGATGGATTTAGGGTTTATTTGTTTAAAGGCTCCACTGGCAGTAGGGGAAAAATAATAACAAGCATTCCTCCACTATAAGTATGCAGCTATAATGAACATGATTGGACAGCACAGTTGCTTTTGAATGAGTTTGGTGGTGACTTAAGAACTGTGCAAGGTTTTTACATGTGATGCAACAATCTCGGTAAAATAAAAATTTTATGTTTTGGACGATGATGGCTAAAACCTCAATCAAGTTAACTTTGCATAAAATGTGTCCTTTACTGGCACATATAGCATGTAAATATGTTTTGAAAATGTACAAAAATGAAATAAAAACTTATTACAGAAATGTGTCTTTTAGTTCTAAGACTGAATGTGTGTAGTTATTATTAAGTGGTACCACATTTTTATTGACAAAGTTATTGACAAAATGTAAACAATTGAAAAGAAAAGACAATTGAAAATAAACTAATTTACTTAGCTTTGTGAATTTTCTTTAATGCATCTGCTAATGAGACAAACAGGTTAGGTTGCCTCGTACAGTTTGTACAGATATTTGAAAGGAAAAATGTAAATGTGTCTTACCATTGCACTTGTTTATGGAATTTTTGGTTTCCGTGGTATGAAGCAGTCAGTCTAATCTCATTCTAGATTGGACTTTTTTATTGTAGTTCTGTGCTCTGCTCCTGTGTTTGTGTCTGGGCGAGGGGAGGGAGCAGACAGGTGTATTTGTCAGATAGAAACTCTAAATGCCTCTGACAACTTCATTTCCACAGCTCCACCAAACTAAGGCAGCCTCCACGATGAGAAGAAAAAACAATAGTGACTTTGTGTAGTAGAGGTAGAAATTATTCATCTTTTTCCAATATTGCAAACATCAAATTGAAATGACTTGAGTAGAGCTGATATTCAGTGGTACTGAAATTGTATTGGCTGTATTGTGCATATCAATAGGACTATGAAGATGCTTTTACACTTTCTCACTGGCCACACATTAAAAAGCATATTAAAACCTTAAAGTATTGAAACTGAGGTTGAATAAAGGCGCAATACATAAGTTTTTCAGTCAAGAGGTCCATCACTTGCTTGTATTTATGCAGTTTTTATGGATTTTACTTAAACATTTTATTTCATTTTATTTCATGGTGCTTTGCTGCAAATTGTATAAATAATGCATTCTTTCGTTCACCTCTCCACAGATCTGACCTGGAACCTGGCTGAATGGTCTGACGAGATGATCTTCACAGACACAGACACTCTGGAACTTTCCTAGTTCATACATTTTATTTACCGACAATGGCCATAGTAATATCTCCTTAGAGACAAGTGGGTGGTGGAAGTTACATAGTGCACTATTAAATCATTTGCTTGTAAATGTATTGTATTTCTATTTTCATGTAAAATAGAAAAAATGAAATATACATGAAGAATGTGGTTCTAATGAAAAAAGTTGAAGTTTTCTTCACTATTGATTATAACCATGTGCAGCGGCTCAGAAATTCCAAATAATCTTTTGAATTGGATTATGAAATGGTCTTTGTGTTGTGGCAGAATAAAATCAATTTTGTTTTTGTAAAAGACTTTGAACAGTGAATCCGTACTTATTCACACTGTGCCAAACCATCCAGGGGAAAACAAATCTTTCTCTGTTTTTCTTCAGAGACAAAACAGAAAGACGCTTGTATTTTGACAATGTTCCATCCAAGAGTTTTGACTTTTTCCCCTCCACAGAAATAATTTATGAACAGATGGGCTTTGAAAGGTGGCGCAGCAGAGAACAAATATGAGCAAAATAAGGGCAAAAACATCCGTCACGTTGGTTGTGGTGGGAAACATGGCATTATTTGGCAGTCATTTGGATTTGTTTTATTTGTTTGGCTGTTGGCTTCACTCCCCATTGAATGCTCTGCTCGCTCTGGTGGTGAATGCAGGCAGCAGATCCAGGAGATAAAAAGCCAATCTGCAGCAGCTTACGAGCACAGCGCACAGTCAGCCACCTGCAGTGGGACTAGAGTCTATGGGAAATCAACTAAATAAAGCCTACTTCATTCACTGTTTATTTCTATTGTTGTCCAGCATCAAAGGTGTAACTTTTCTGGTGGAGAGTTCGTCAAATACTTTTCTCCATGAAAACGTTATTGCTTTGTCTGGAATGTTTCACAGTATGGTATTAAACTTTTCTATCTTAATGGAGACCAAACCAGACCAAGTTACAGGTCAGATCTGCTGTGAGGCAACCCCACTCACAGTCAGAATGTCTTTTTTTTATAGCTCAATGTATATTTGAGCTATAAAACCACCTGTAATTTAATAAATGTAAAGTCGAGCTGTTTAATGCCATACTGTGGAACATTTCAGGCAGAGCAATGACATGACAAACATGACGAGCCCCCAACCAAAAAGTTACATAGTGCAACTTTAAATTTGATTGATTTGTGTTTCCCATATATATTTGAGGACAATTATTAAATTAAAAAGTAAATGGATAAGCAGCTCTTGAGGTCAAAATAAGTCCTGCTGTTTTATTGTCCAAGATGCAGGAAGTGTGTGATTAGGATGCTAGTTGTCGTTAACGCTACTGTAATGGCAAAACTCCACCCTGGCCTCTGAACTTTGTGAAATAAGCCATCAATAATTAGGATGCTGAATTCATAAAGTAAGAGAGGAATAACGTTGGACCTTGGAGCTGGAGTTGTTGTCTGCAAAAGTCTGTTAAAGACAAACATATAGAGAACAGATACAAAATATGAAGAATTTTAATAGTGGAGAGAAATCCATTTTGATGTTTTGGTTCAGTAGACTTGCTCCTCTGTGGTTCTTGCATAATGCAGACGTTATGGGTGAGCAGGTGGAGATGACTGCATGATTAAAAACGAGCTGCTTTTCAATATGAGAAGTGCTTATGATATTATCAGTGGAGTGGAAAGTGAGTTAGAGTTAGTGCAACCCTTACACTAATACTAATACAGCAATTGATCTTTTGAAACTGAATAAGAATTACATTAATGTGGAAAAGTTTCCATGCCTTTCCAGAAACTGTTTATTTTACTTATCCAGGCTTATTCTTGGGTTTTAAATTCAGTAACGGAAGTGTTTCCTGTAAGATTAACAGATGGAGAATTTGGCCTTGACGAAGGACTAATTGGAGGGTTAAATTTCTCGTCATCATTTTCAGCAGCCTGTGTCATCTGTTCCACAATGAGATCAAAAACAGCAGATGTCAGGGTTTCACGAGGGAAAACCAAGATCTCGAAGGATTCAACAGTAGCCTGATATGTGCTAGCACAGGGTGAGCTACTTTTTGTAAAACGAAAATGCCAGAGAGCTAATAACTTAAGGGGTTGCCAGTAATGAAGTAAATATAAAGCCATGGCAAGCCTTAGATGGGGTACAGTTAGATGTCTATAAAAAATAAACCATTATCCAGTAATCTGTACACAAAATTAGGCATCAAAATTATACAGTTACAATGGAAATATGCATTTAATCAATCAAATTTGAGTTATTCAGCACAATATGTGTAATTCAAAAATCTCTTGACAAGCTAGTTGGAACTGGGTAGCAGGTTTGGGGTGGGTCGGGGGTGCACAGCCAGTGCATTTCCATTCCAAAACAAGCAAAGAATGACGCATTAGACTCATTGTTCTGGGTTTGTAATACCTGAAGGTCAGAGGCACTAAAACTCCATTCAAAGTAAAAGAATGATGAAGTGTTAGGGGTTTAAGGGTGCAACTCAACACTAAAACTGGACTAGACCATTACAAAACCAGGACTATGACAAGACCAAACCATACCTACATCAGGACTCAAACTGGTCACAAACCAAAACCAAACCAAGTGTGAACGCATGCTTTGATTTCACTTAAGTGCCTCTCTTACTATGCCCTGTCAGGTGTGCAAATTCTAAATAATATAATAAAATATTAGACAATGATGCAGAGATCTGTTACAGTCACAAACTGTTTTTATAATATAATCTCTTATTATGGGGAGTGGACTTATTTTTCTCATTTACAAGGGTAAGTCATGTTTAAGAGAAAAGTTTTGTCTAGGGATGTAATAATAACTGAAATATCATGATATCCTGTGTCAAAGTTCTCACAATAATATTGTGGACCATCACAACATATCGAATCACAAGTCTCTTTGCTTAAATTAAAAGTTCTGGTTCAGTAATAGCTAAAAAAACAGAGGGAACTAGAGTACAGACTGTAGACTACAAGAAGAAATAACAGTTCTAAGCATGTTTAAGCCTTAGTTCTTTGGATTAAGCCTTGTCGAGGCATTTTTAGAGGAAAAAGTAGTAAAAAAAGTAGTAGTAACAAAAGTAGCAATAAATATCGTACCATGAGGTTCATACTCTGACGATATTGTTTTATGAGACTTGGATATCGTTACACCCCTAGTTTTGTCACTTTGCATTGGTCGCCATTGCAAATCATGCTTCAGTTTTAGGGAGCACTGTACTTATGATGACATAAGCCAAGAGACAACAAGTGTTGAGCTGGCAGTGTTGGGCTGTCACAGCACAGCACTGAACTGTCTTGATCACTTCTTGAGAACAACTCAAGAATGGACACAGTGCCACTTTTTCCCATTAAAAACATGTTACATTGTATAGGGCCATTACCTTCTCTTGAACGCTGCTCTTTCTCAATCTGTTGTCAGCACCAACCAGTGTGACAATACAACGTCTTAAGCTCCTGCCTTGGTTTGTACAAAATCAGCAGCTATGACAGTTGTGCCATGTTTTCATTTGATATAACATTTATAAAGCACAGTGGTGGGTGTCAGTGCAGGATTCCTCCCCCTCTAGCTCCACAGGAGTCACTGTTTTGACATGTTTTGGGTCTGGTTTCGTAGGCGGGCTGAGTAAATCTAGAATGGGATTAAACAATTTAGGATGTAAGCGTGGCGGGATGTCAGGCTCTTTTCCTCGTTATAGAAATACCTGGTTGAGTGAAAGAAATAAAAGTATGTGAAAAGCCACAAATCCTGCAGTTTTGGAGTAGGTGTACGTTCCTTGTCAAAATGGTTAGGTGTGGAATTAACTGACTCTAACTGGGAAAATGGTCAATTCAGGGATAGTGTTAAAGTGGCAGAAAAACATGGACCAAACAGCACTTCCTCAGCAATTGGACCAATATTTTGTCCACTGTAAGGGTTCACAGAAGACAGCTTTTGTCCCACATGCGTTCCCACTTGCTGGTCACAAATGTTTTTTCAACCTTTTGCAGAAACTGACCCCTTCTGATCTGTAACACCAATCAATCAATTGAACAATCAATCCCAAATGCAAGACTCACAGCTGGTTCATTTTTAGTAACTGTAATTGTTTGCAAGCTGCCTAATCTGTGGTTTGGTTTGCCTGTTTATTAGCAAGATCTAAAACAACGATTATGTACGGTATGTCAAATTGGGGAATGCAAAGTATAGATTGAGGTCAGATAAGAGGATAAAGATTATAATATTAGAATTATCTGCACATCTAATCCTCATCACTTTAGGAAGGGTTTATAATCAAAAGAACAACACAAAAAATTCTGAATGTCATGTAGTTCAAAAGCAGCCTTGCAAGAAGTTATTTAAGGTGCACTAACTTTTAAGGTGAAGGCCCTCTACTTGATTGTCTCTATGGAGATGTTATTTCTTTGCCTGGAATGTCCCACAGTAGGGCATTAAACATATCTCCCGTGAATTTGTTCAATGACAGGTGTTTTAGCTCAACAATACCTTAAAAACACAAATTCTTATCATGTGCAGCCTTGCTTCTCCATAGATCTGACCATTAAAGGGACAGTCCACAATTTTGGACATAGGACCTAATTTCCTAGTTAGCGAGTCATCTAGCCATTCAGTCCTTGTATTTGCAGAGGTCGCTGGTGCTAGGCTAGTGCATGTCAATGGCCATAGTTAGCCTGCCACTAAAAACAGTCTAACCAACTCCACAAAGCACCTGATGTAGCATTCTGGTTGAAATGATGGTCTCGAATACAGATGGTTCACAACTTTTATTTTTGGGCCTTGTAAGAGCTACAAAAAAAAAAAAAAAAAAAAGAAATAAAGAAAAACATTTAGTTCTTACAGTGTACTCTTACTCCTTTTAACCATTCAACCTTTTAACCATTTATGACAATCTCTAATCTGACAATCTGATCAACAATTACTATTTATTAACAACAAATCTCATAAAGCCTGAACTTTGGTATTAATCTATATTGAACAAGAAATTACACATTAAAATGTATTTGTCACACTGCGCATAACATAGATTAAGCGAAGCTCGCAGACGCCATCTAGTGGACAAAATTACAACTCGCTGGCACAAAATTATAACAGCCCAATGTACGAAAAACAAAACATTTCCAAAGCAAAGTAATTCCAATATGATTCCTTACTAACCTTGTTCCCTCATCAACCAGGTGCTAAGCGCGGATAGACCATATATTAACTAAATAAACTTTCAGCTATACTTTTAGATTAAACCAAACAAAATTTTCCTTTATAGACCAGACATGTCAAACTCAGGCCCGGGGGTCAAATTTGGCCCACGATATAATTATATGTGGCCCCTGAGATCATATCAAATATGTATTAGAGCTGGCCCAGAGGCTAAAGATAGGCTATAGAGACATTATTTATTTAAAATGTTGTTATTATTTTATATGATGCTTGTTCTGGATTCAATGTTTAAGCAAAACTATTATTAAACATTTACTTTAATAGGAAAAGGTTTCACATTACATATCTTTAAAGAAGAGAAAACGTGCAGATGTTGTTGAAATTTTTCAATAAATATTTAGTTTGGCCCACAACTTAGTCTCAGTTTTAAATTTTGGCCCTTTGTGAATTTGAGTTTGACACCCATGGCATAGACTGTTAGACGGGAGGTAAACATCCTCTTTCTTGTGGCCGCTTCCTATTGTACAGCGGCCTTTCAAAAATAAAAGCATGAACTATATTTTTTGGAACAAACGCATTTCAGTACTTATAAACAAAAGTAGCAGAAGTGCAGAAAATACATGAGATCATTTACACCTGAAGCAAATCTATTATTACGCCAGACTGTCGATGTGATTGTCTGTGTCAATAGAATCATTTTAGAAGTAAATCCAACCTTTCATTTGAAGAATTTATGTCTGAGCAGCAGCAGCAACTTGTACTCCCTGATAGAAAGCTTGGCAGCGGCGGACTGATATGTGAGAAAATATAGTCCCTCAAAATGTGACGATTCATGCAATGCAAGGTTAGTTTTATTTCAAACCTTATTCTGTCAACACAGATATTTACATGGACAGTCTGGTGTAATAATAGATTTGCTTTGGGTGATTTGTGGAGTGGGTAAGACTGTTTTTTAGTGGCAGACTAACTATGGCCATTGACATGCACTAGCCTAGCACCAGAGACCTTTGCAAATATAAATCAATTAATTAATATAAAAATCTCTACACGTCTCCAACACTAACTAGGAAATGAGGACCTATGTCCAAAATTCCGGGCTGCCTCTTTAACCTGTCTCCATTGTGATTCCCATGTTTATTCCCATGTTGCGAATAGTCAAGCCAAAACAATAATATCTCCATGGAGACAAGCAGGTGACAGACCCTCCACCAGAAAAGTTACACAGTGCACCTTTGAAGTATAGCAGTTTTAGCAATATGTTGTATTAGCATGCAGGATAAAATTAATATGACAATAAATGTTAAATTATCAAGATGGAAGAGTCAGAAGAAGCTTCACAGACTCTTGTTGAATAGGAAACCACAGGGGAGTGAGAAAACACTGAAACCTAATTCAATAGCACTCAACCACAGCCACACGGAGGAACATCTTAACAAATAATTAAGCTATAAACAATGGACCAAAATCCACCAGCTCATTAAACAAAGTGGACTCCCGCTGTGTGAATGCCTATAAAACAAATAATGAAAATGGTAGTTATTACGTTGTACGCTATGACAACTGGTGTAATTCACTCTATCCAACACTGAGAATTATTCAATGAAATCGACATGAAACTACTACTGATTAACTTCAACTTATGTAACGCAAAGCCATTCTATTTCTTGTTTTTTGTCACATGTGAGACAGTTTGGAGGTAGACACTGGTGAATGATGCTATTGAACTGAAATATCTGGATGTATTGTCCACCATGTCACAGAAAAGTGTGGACACTGGCAGTAAGCGCTGACAGCTCCTGGCCTTGTTACACTAGTATATATTTATATATTTTGACAGTGTTTAGCCACGTTTCACTTTCTGTTTCTGTGTAAATGGTTTTGCCTTAGGATATTATTGTGCTTCACCCAATACAAGCCATTATAATTTTTCCGATAATTCTTCATATACCGTATTTTTCGGAGTATAAGTCGCTCCAGAGTATAAATTGCACCAGCCAAAAAATGCATAATGACGAGGAAAAAAACATATATAAGTTGCACCGGACTATAAATCACAGTTTTTGGGGAAATTAATTTTATCAAATCAGAGACCATCTTAAAAAGTTATAGTACTAACAATCGAACAGAGAACAACAGACTGAATATGTGTCTGATATGTGAACGTAACATATGAACAGTTATTCAGATAACATAAACAACAGAACAAGTTTACCAAACTCTCCATCTCACTCCAAATCACTAAATCCATTGAATTCTTCATCCTTTGTGTCATCTCTGAGCAACTTGGCGACCTTCAGAGGTAAACCATAGATCCATGAGATAAACGGAGTACTGCTTCCTCTTCTGTCTAGCTGTCGTCAGACTCATCATCAGTTCCAGTTAGAATTATTCTGGCTTTTCTGAGTCCCGACGGGATGGTTTCGGTTGTAACTGAAGTCCAGGCTTTGTCGATATATCCAGTGACTTCCAGGAAAGATGTGTTCTCCACCTCCGCTTTCTGCCAATCCCTCACAAGTTTCTGGCTCACTCCAAACTTTCTTTCTGCTGCTCGATTACCGTTTTTGGCTGAATATTTCACTACTTGCAACAGGAGAGCAGCTTATTCTGCAGGAGACAAGAGCAATAGGGCGTAAGTGTCAGTGGTACAGTAGTAGCAGATACTGGCACACAAGCCTAGAGCGCCCTCTCGTGGTTGTCAGTGTGAAGATTTTAATATATATAATTATATTATATTACAATAATATATAAGTCTCCACCAGAGAATAAGTCGCAGGACCACCTAAACCATGAAAAAAGTGCGACTTCTAGTCCAAAAAATATGGTAAAATGCCCTATTTGTTGCTGCATACTGTATAATTTCCATTATATATTTTATTTGTTTGGTACCTGTAGTAGTAGTAGTGGAAATAGTAGTTGCATTTATCTATATACATATTGGCTCAATTGGTGTTGTAATCCTCCATTAGTGGGCAAAAAGTTAATGTTGTGACAAACATTTCTTGTTTGTTTATTTATGTAGATATTCAAACCCCAAGAGCTTTTTATTTTGAGGTGGTAGTGCTAACCATTACACCACTGCTGCTGATAGGGGACAAAGCAAGATTCAAGAGACTAATTACATTCCAATAGTGTCTAGCATAGACCAAGTTGACATATTCAAATTATGCATTAAGGTCATTGGGATCTCAGTATATTTCAGAAAGTAATTCAGGGTGAAATGGACTGCATATTTTATTCATATTATCAGCCTTTAGCGGAAACTATTACTTTAAATGTATCTGCTCGGTTCAATATAGGCTTCAATTTGAGCATTTTAGGCCCTGTTTACACGAGAACGCTTGCGGGTAAAAACAACAAAATATTTTACTGGTGCCTTTTGCTTAGATGGTGATGGTGTTTTTGGGGCTTAACCCTCAAGCTCTCCTTGGGGTCACATTGACCCGAAGAAAAAAAAAATTCTTTCCCGCTCTATTGGGGCGGGTCAATCAGACCCAAAAATTTATTTTCAAATAAATTCTCGCCAGGCGAGAAAATACATTTTTGGGTCTGACTGACCCACCCCAAGAGAGCAGGAAGGAAAAAAAAAATTCACTCGGAGAGCGTGAGGAAGCGCAAAAATCTGAAACCACCCTCCAGAGTGGAAAAGTTGAACGCTCTGCCACAGCGTTTCTGTCTACACTGCCCAAGATGCAAAACTTTGGTCAAATCTGCTCACGTCACTTATGCGTTTACGTCACATGCATACAGTAAGTAAGGCTTACCCCATTGGCATAAACAAATACAATAGTATAAAAGTAGAAAGTGGAGGGAAAAAGCACCTGAAGGTCTATTTTAAATTAAAGGCACACAGTAAGCCTCTTTTCCATGGTCGCTTGGTTCCCCCTCGCCCACCTCTGACATGTGCCTCCATGCTCCCAGCAAGGCTCCAGGCAAGGCTCTGGGACCAGGGCCAGGGGCCTGCTATGTGACCAGTGACTTTTCTTAATGAACACAAAATACTTCCAGTTTATCATCAGATTTTTCTACATTCATTTCTCTTCTCTGCTCCTTTAGGATGTGTTTCACCTTCTCTTGTAATGCAGGTTTGACTAATGTTAGATGCATTATGTCCTGATAACAGCTGTTGTTAATGTGTGCTAGCTTTGTTTTGCTAAACCTGTCAACTCAAGAAGGTAGAAAAGTGCTGTATAAAAGTGACCATTTACTATTTATCTATCTAGAATTCATTTAATCACAAGTCAGTGAGCAGAGTTGAACCTGCCCCTGTTGCCTTCTTTCCCCTTGGTAAAATTCACCAAACATTCTCTTTGTTCCAGCTTTAAATTCTCGATCTCTAGAATCGTTTATATCCTCTTCGTCTACATCCATCTCGTTTCATCTCGAGTTTGACGTCATGGCTTCACAGCTCTTTGCTGATTGGCCAGTGCGTGGTCTACAACTTCCGGGGTTCATGCAAACCATCTAGTGAATTCCGATTCCTAGTTGCTGGAGAGAAATTAAATTGAGCAGAGGCACTAGGTGATGTTAGCCTGGCTAGACATCACCTGCTTCTCTCCATGGACATCGATAAGTTTAATGTTATCCTGTTGAACATTTCCAGCAAAGCAATAACATCAAGACAAGCAGGTGGTGCAACCTCCACCACAAATGTTACATAGTACACCTTATGTACGTAGTACATAATTTTGATATTGAAATGATAAAAAAAATCTGATTTTGATAATGATGTTCAAGCAAATGAATTCACTTTCTAATGCAAAATGGCTCCCATTCTCCAGCGCAGTCTTGGTTCTATGGTGTATGTGAATAGCGTGAGGCTTCTGTTCTCCTCTTGTGTCAATAGTATTGCTTTAACTGTCTCTGCTGCCTTCCTATCTCGCACCATTTGCTCTGTACTGGTGATCCCATAGACGCAGAGCGCTAATGAAAAGCCTATACACTGGTCCTGCAGCTCGAGGGCCTCCTCACAGCGTCTGTGTACAGAGAACTGAGTCAAGCACCAACGTAAATCCTCTGCTTAAAAACAATTGGCCTATGTACAAATGAAGCAAGCAGCAGCTGTTCTGTGCCACTGTATTATTCCACTGATTCTTCGAAGCAGGCGTTAATTAATATGTATTGTTTTTGCTATATGTAACATTCAGCCACAGAGAATGAGCACTTCAAATGTAAACAGATGTTTCAAGTGTTGCCATATTTGACAGACCAGACATATTTTTTAACTGCCCATGATAAAACCATCCAAAAGTACAAACAAAATAAGCTTTGAAATAAATTCAACTGGAGAACAGTGTTGTGGGTTAAGTTGTGCATCACGCATTCAGAAACTTGAGGTATGTCTACATGCATTACAGTATATTGCATTTCATATAGAACAATACAAAAGGTTTCAAAATACAGAAGTAAAAAGTATGTTTTAGGGAATGGATCACAAGTAGAACTTAGCTCAGTGCTAATTCTGATCTATTTGCAGCACTAATTGTATTCACAGTCCTATTCAACAATTACAGTAAAGGTGTACTGTGCAACCTTTTTGGTAGAGGTTACTCTTTTACACAAAATACAATAAAAAACATATATAACAGAATAGTTTTTAGATTAGCCTAATTTCATACTGTAAAACATTCCAGACAAAGCATTAAGATCTCCAAGGAGACAAAAGGATGAATACTCCTTAAGCCCAATTTATGGTCATGCATCAAATCGTCTGCGTCTCTACATCCGCTCTACTCTGCTTTCCCGTTTAATTTTGTATACATGAACGCCATTTTAAAATCTTAGCCTCTAAGCACTGTGGCGGTGAATTAGTTCTCGGTGCATAGACCTCGACGCAGATCCATAAATCAAAAACTACAAGGTGACAGCGGCAGTGTGTGTTGAGTCGACGCAGAACTATAGATCGGCTTTTATAAGGTACAGCACACCTTTAAATGAAGAGCTGAGTGTGGAAACTTGTGCCAAATTAACAATAAAACAGATATCAAAATATTGTCCACAAAGTTAATTACATATCCAGGTCAAACAGTTCTGTTGTGTGCATCAAAACCCACAGGCCCTTAGTTCTTTATCCAGCTCTAGATCTGGAGATGGGACCCCAGGCACTGCTCTGTGCATTCTTACTGCTACTGACAGGCTGGCCCAGTAGCACTGAACGATGAGTCAAATGCAGAGGACAGATTTCCCCATGGGGAGCAATAACGTGTATACCTTACTCTTACCTCAGGCTGACTGTGCCATGGACAATAGGCATGCGTCTTTATCCTGCTGCTATAGGCCATCCATCACTGTTCGACAAATGTGAAGCTTTAGAGCAGACCTGACCCAGCATGAAAACAGACATCCTTTTGGCTAAACAAAAACAGATGTCTAAACTGTTCAGGTGGTTTATGAACAGAGTCAAGGTCTGATCTGATCTATCTTCATGGGACCGAGTGGGTAATGCCATCGGGCCAAATTACAGGTCAAATCTGTGGAGAGAAGACTGTAAATGATTTCTTTATAAGGCATAGTGGCTGAGAGGTTAGTATTACACTTCACAGCAAGAAGATTTATGGAAGTTAGTTAGTTAGACGTTAGTTTAGATGTATGTTTACATAATTAACTGGGTCCTGTATCACTTTATTTGATATTTAAATTTCAACAAAAAACTGAAGAAAGCTGATAAAAAGCTCTCATCAAAGCTCAAGAAGGCACCATTCAATTCACTGGGTTCAAATGCTTTTCACCATGGAGATATTATTGCTTTGGCTGGAATGTTTCACAGTATGGGGTATTAAACTCTTCTAAATCTTCATGGAGACCAAACCAAACCATGTTACCGGTCAGATCTGTGGAGAGGCAACTCCACTCACAGACAGAATGCTTGTTTTTGTAGGTATTTGTGAGCTATAAGCCACCTGTAACTGAATAAATGTCCACCTAGTGCCTCCACTCAATTTCAGTTCTCTCCAGCGACTAGGTCAGGAATCAGTATACACTAGACGGTTTGCAAAAAACCCATAAATGCGAGTCCGAGCACCCGTGAATCAGTGAAGAGCCATTTATTCTGTTTTGGAAACGATTCCCAAGATCGAGGATTTAAAGCTGTAACAAAGAGAATATTTGGTGAATTTTATCAAGGGGAAAGACGTTATTGTCCTTTTCCCTATGGGATTTGGGAAAAGCTTAATATACCAGTTAGCCCTGTTAGCGGCACATTATATACATCATGACCAAATAGCAGCAACTGGTTAAATAAAAAAAAGTATCCGCCTACCGTCGAGCAAATGAATTTTAATGCTGCGAGGTGAATCAGGCTAGAACATTCCAGGCAGAACAATTACATATCCATAGAAACAAGCAGGTGATTAACCCCCAACGAAAAAAATAGTGCACCTTTAAGGCTCAGCAATACTATTTATTTCATTAACTCTGCCAACATGTAACTATGATTATCTTGTTTGTGTCCTGAGTGTGATTACCAATGAAGCCAATGGGGCAGTGGAGATGCATGTGGCTGGTGTTCACACAGATGCAGATGTGGACAGATGTCGTATCTTGGCAGATTAATAGTAGGCTGTATTAGTCATGTCGCATTTGCAGCGTTTATTATTCATGTGGCCTTAGCATGTGGCACTGTGCTCCGAGCGCTCTCGTCCCGTATGTCACGCCAAACCACCGCCGCGGCTGATGTCAATAGATGATCTTTGTTCTTGCCTTGCATTGTAAACAAGCCTTTTGTGAACAATGCGACAGAAGAGGGGCTCTAATGCCACGAGATTGTTTAGGTGATTTTCTCTCCGTAGATGCGTCTGATTGTTGACTGGTCCCTTTCTGTGGGCCAATCTTCCAGCTCATTACCCAGAATGCAACAAGGCATTTTCATCAAGGCCATATTTAACATTATACCCCTCAAATATTTGTTTTTAATGTTTAAAGTTTGGCTCATTAGTGTCTTGTAAAATGGGATTAAATCTGAACAAACATGTTTCAAAAAGAAAAATTTTGATATTTTTTGGTGGTGTCGCAACATGAGCACTCGGCTGTAGAATTGCACACAATTAAAGAAAGACATTAGAAGTTTACTCTGGGCTCTGGCTTATAAATGAGAAGTTAGTTAGTTAGTTTGTCAGGAGCGTTTTTGGGGCAGGGTGGCAAGCGTAACAGCATTAGACCACAGACTGTAAGGGGATACTTCCAGGATGCTTAAAGTTCATTTATCCACTAACTTTTTACTCTGCGGTTAACACAAAGGACACACTCAAGTAATTGTGCCGGCTACTTATTTATTATGCATAAAGTTGAGTTTAAAGGGAAGTCTTTTACAAGCAAATGGGCTCTGGCAAACACAATGTGGTGTGAGAATAGGCCACACTGCCGACATTATTCCTTCACACTGTTCACACTTCATGCTTTTCCACCTTCAAGATACTCCAAGATTTACATCAAGGAACCACTCACACATTCACAAACACATTTATACATGACAGCATTCATCTGTTGGAGCTGGAATTGTACCGCCAACCTGTGCATCAATTATTTTGTGGCATTTTGTGTTGTTTTGACAAGATCTCTTAAAAACTGAGCTGATGCTGCAGCTTTAGGCCCAGTTTAAACGTACACTGGTATTTTTTAACAATGGTAAATGGTCACATTTTTCTATAGCGCTTTTCCACCTTCAAGGCACTCAAAGCGCTTTACAACAAGGAACCACTCACCCATTCACACACCAGTGTACGCAGACACTGTGGGCAAGGTGGGTTAAGTGTCTTGCCCAAGGACACAACGACAGCATTCATCTGTGGGAGCTGGAATCACACCAGCCAACCTGTGGGTCAGTGGATCTGACCACTCAAACTGTGATGTTTTATGTTGAGAGCTGGATTTGAACCGCCAACCTTCAGATCAGTGGGCGAATGCTCTACCAACTGAGCTACTGCCGCCCCAATGGAGACATTTCTCTTTGTTTGTACCCATCTTTTACATGCAAACACCGAATTTGCCTCTAAAAACAAGTGGAGAGTGGAGATTCTGGAAAACTACGGTTTAGTGTTTGCGTATAAATTGAGATAAACAGAGTTTTAGGAGCTGACGCACCGATAGTGTGACCAGTGTTTACCTTTTGCTCTGATGATGATCGTGGAATCATCCAGAATAGCAGTCACATTTCTTCTGATGCAAACACTTTTCATGTGTTCGCATTCACACACACAGCTGATGTATCATATCCATGACCAGAGACAAATGAGGCTCGGAGGTCAGTGATTTTTGAGGTATTTTTGAGTAATACTTAAAACTGTAATGAAATAAATGCTACAGGTTTGAATGTAATACAGGTTGTAAGAGAATTTATGTAATTTATCTTCCACGTGCATCTCAGTTTAACATTGACTCACAAAAGCTATATTTACACCATGATCTTCCCTTGGCATACCATTGGCATACCATTATCGAAATTGTGGCATATTGCTGTCTAACTGGTGTCTACTGGTCTTCATAGTCTTACCACACTTATTTTATAAACCTCCTCTTTTGAAAGCAGAGTCAAGGGGCTTGAACACTCAAAGATCACACTATGTTCACTTTTGAAAACATACTATGTTGACTTTTTAAGTCCCCCCAGGGCCGTATGATTGATGGTAAATAAATTTCTCCTGCTTAAGACATCTAGTTGGTCTTCAGCTTTTTACTTCTACGCTTTCTTGGACAAGCTGAAAACTTCAACAACAAAGTGCCGACCATAGGCTTGGTGTAGTTATGAAGGTGCTTGATGGCGTATTTATGTGGGTTGATGTAAATGAAAACTTTTTTGAAAACGATGCATTGTGCACGATGTTATTTTGGAAAAGGGAGGGAAATTTCTTAAGTTTCTCAACATACCCGGCTATGTGTAAAGCTATGAACAAATCATGATCCTGTTATAGTTTTCCACTAGTCTGTCTCTGTGTGCATCTCCAAAATGTGCAGCATGTGAGCTCTCAACACAACACTTCACTGCTACATACTGCTATTGTGTCCTTAAGCAAGACATTTTATCTGCATGACACTCATATGTTCAGTGGTGATTATCGACACCACTGGCACAGAAGAGCTGCCATGTCTCCCTTTTTGTTTTTTACTGAAGCTACAGTCTTTTTATCCAGGCTTGGGACTGGGGTTGGGGTTGGAATACAATCATCTAACTACTGCAAATATTTTCTGATATTGAGTATCTTCTTAAATCTAAAAAATCACCAACAAACTTCACGTGCATGAAATAAGACATCTTTGAGTGAGCCATATAATTTTGTGTTTTGATTAATTACACCCGTGTTCCTCCATAAGCCACTGTCTCATTGATTGCATTGTCAACGCTCTCTTCAGAGTTTGTCATAAATTACATGAGTTTTATTTCAGCTAATAGACTTAGCATTGTCCTTTTAATGCCATGTCAGAAGATAAAGATGTTTTGTACTGCCCTAAAATTAAAATTGATCTGCTATTCTCTGCACTACGGAGGCTCTCCCTGGTGATTGACTTTTTAATCATTGCCAAACATAACTGTGGGTACAGAGGGCATGTAATATTCAGTGATCATTTATAGATTTGTGTAGGCATCCAAGCATTGCTGTAGCCTAGTCTCTATCGGAAAATAACGCATGAAAATTAATATTCGTCAAACCGCTAAAATTATTGAATGATGGTCAAAAGCGTCAAGTATGATTCTTTATGATCAGAATCAACAAATGTTTCATACTTGAAGTAGTTGTTCAGTTTGTAGAAGTCTGGTTTGATTTTGGCATTTTGGTTGCTATAACCCATGGTTTGGTGAAGCTGTGGGCTTTGGAAATCTGATCATTATTGGATTTCTGGAGTTATCAGATTATTGAAATGTCACATAAATAGCTACTTCTCATGTGAGTAATTTGATTTATTTGTGATTGTTCACATCCATGCAAGTTCTGACATGAAAAACAGGGACAATTTATATGGTTAGGACAAAAGAGAAAATACCATTTTACTTTAAATATTAATTGTACTTTGTTTTCCAAATGCAACAATTACTCTAAAAATCCATTTATGAACTGATAAATGTCACCTGGTTGACTGAGATCCAGAATACACACTTCTTGAAGACTTTATGAATATGTGAACATGTGTCATTGGTGAATAAAAAAAATCTGTGAGATGAACAAAAATAAAATTAATGCACAATCATTTTAGACTGAGCTTGAGAGGGCGTGGAGACCAGAATGATATTGACCTGTATAAAAAGACACAGAGAAATATCATTTGAAATTTCTAGGGAAGTCATGAGGTATATTTGATGATCAGAATTTTAATATTTAATAATATCTTCTATTTATATAGCACTTTTCACCCAAAGCTCTTCACAATATCTACACTATTGTATTTGACAATCCACCTTAGCAAAGGGATTTCCCTCCTCTTCCTTTGATTAATTGTTTCAAGCTGCCTGCAAACATTCTGTATTCAGGTGGGAGGACCTGTTTTGTATTAAACCTTTTCATCTAATATCCCCCTATATACATTCTACTCTGGCTTTGAAGATGCATTGCGTAACTTTTCCAGTGGAGGGTCTGTCAGAATCCTATGTTATTGCTTTATCTGGAATGTTTCACAGTATGGAATTAAAGCTTTCTATATGAAGATCAAAAATAAACCAAGTTACTGGCGAGATCTGTGGAAAGGCAACCCCACTCACAGTCAGAATACCTGTTTTTAAGTATTTTTGAGCAACTAACCCACCTGTAATTGAATAAATGTAAGGTAGTGCACAGTGCACAGTGCACCTTTGAGAATGGATCTGAATGGATTCTCCTGTAGAGAGCCAGTCAGACTGTTTGACTGAAGACCATGGACATAAATCATCTTCATAGCCTTTATAGATCAGATTGCTACCCAAACCCATTACACAGCCGAAGAGTGAGGCATTGTGGGCAGTGCGCAATATCTCCAAAAGCTGTTCAAAAGTCAAGTGTATTCAATCTGCAGAAATTGACATACATACGAAAGAGTCTGGGTTACAGAATTCCTTGGTTTTAGTGGTATAACTCAGCATTGTCTCTATTCTAACTAATCTAATATTCCAAAGAGATTCATTTGATGATAATTTATCTCTAAATACTTTGATTCTTTGGTTCCAGTTAAAAATAACTACACCCACATTAGCCTTATAGGGCCTTTATTGAATAGTATTCTGGTCTGTGGTATAATGTAGTTTCCTCATCACAAACATATAAGTTGTGTTTTGTTTCACTCGCACATGTTTGACACACAAACACTGCATATTTAAAGCTCTCTTCTCAAACAGAAAACACTCTGTTCCACCTTGTGATGTCATGTGGTAATACAGAAGGCTCTCCACTGTGTTTTTAAACTCCATACACTTTCAATAGACTAATTTGAATGATTTCCGCCTTGAAATTGCCCATCTCGACTGAACTAAAGTCTGTTAACTTGACAACTAACAGAGCATTTTGAGCTTTGGAGATGTAGATAGATTAATAATAATAGGCAAACATGTGTGAATGAAACAAAACACAACACTGGGTATATTTCTGATGAGGTAACAACATTATAACATGATTTAAAGATGAAAAGATAGAGAAGATAAGATATAAAAACTGCAAGGAGTGGACGAGATGTATGAGTTTGTCAAAGAAAATCTACATCATTACAAGTTTTAACACATCACACATTCAAGCAGCAGGTAGAAGAGAAGGCCTGTTTTGTTTTTTTTCCACTTTGAATGTTTTCTTTGTCGCCCAAAGCGTTCACATTGGTCAAGACAGGTCCAGAAAATGTGAAATGCCCAGCAGCTATGAGGCTGTCAGGGAGAGTTGTTCAAGAAGAAATATATTTTTATATACATCCTATTTTTAACCAGCAGTTTTTCAGATATTGCGAGTGTCTGGTTGGGAAATGAGGAAGCCTGAGCTGTTCAGATATTTGTCTAACTACACACAGAACCAAAGTGCATCCCTTATTAATACAATTTCAAAGTTTTAATATTTCCAGCTCACCATTCAATCTCCATTCATAAAATTGCAAATGGGGACTGTGAGGCATTCAGGTGCTTGCATTAATTTAGTGTAAACATTAAAACATTGAAGCCTTTCTAATAAAAACAACTATCATGTGGGTGCTGTACTTTGTCGTCATCTGATCTAAAAAGAGTGAGTACACATCCAAATATGTCGATTATTTTCTCAGTTGTTTACACCGTTTATGTTTAGATCACCTCTTTTGTATTTCCAGGGTTTACATCCTGTATTGAAACTGTTTTGTATTGTGTTCTTCCAGCCTGCTAGAGAACGATAGTTGTGATTTTGATAATATTTAGCCAGTAGGTGACCAGAAGGAAAACAACTAGCTTGATAATGTCAATCAATCCACATGTGTTTTGTTGTTCTAATCTATATGAAGCCATCTCCTCATTTCCAGCCCTTTGAGCAACAATATGAGTAAGTTTTATGTTAAAAAATGAATGTTAAAGAGCATATTTGGAGCACTTTGTTAAAGTTTGTAGCAATTTATAGACATATTTTGAGATGTTCCAGTAGTGGTTACTTTTCAGCTAGCATTAAACAGTTAATTCTCTGTATAGTAAGTTTAATGTACACAATTTATTTTACAGCCTTCTGAATACTTTTTTGTATTTTGTTAGAGTTTCACACTTTTTTGCATTAAATCCTGGTCAAAGACAACACCTGCCTGTTCCTTGGAGGAAGTAATGCAAGAGAGAGTTTAGCTGTGAATCTCAATTAGGACAAGGGGTCACATTGGGTGTAACATGCATTTAGAAAAACCTGTAAATTAGACTAGATATGGTATGGTTTCCTGGCATGCATGTAGTCGTAGTGTGTGGCCTCTCCCTCTTTTACTCCTGAGCCTGGCTGCACCACAACAATTAGCCCAAGAGCTGTTTACTCCAGCGCTCCACACTGATTATCTCCACATGAGCTTCCCCCACTCCCTGAACTGCTCCACCCCCCTTATCCACATGTCACTCCTGCTCTCTCCGTGTCATTTCCAGCCCCTGTAGGCTACATGGATAATTGTACTCACTCTACATGGGGCTAGGCTAATAACAGGAGGTTTAACCAGGCCTATGTGGAGAGCCGGGTCAGCTTACAGGTATGAGTTTTACTATTCATTTTTGCTATGTTTCAGATTTCTGTGTGGTTAGATAGCACACAGGTGGACAAATTTGATAAGAACTGCTCAAGGTCCTTATTAGAATCAAACAACTTACAATAAGTGCTAGAGCGCTTTATAATGCACATACACGGTGAATCGTGCATGTTATATGTGTGCTGTGTTTTTTGGACTATAAGTGGCAGTTTTTTTCATGGATTATACTCTGGTGCAACTTCTATATTAACATTTTCACACTGACAGCTGCGAGAAGGCGCTTTAGGCTTGTATGTCAGTATCTACTATTCCTATTACTCTCGTACCACTGTCACTTCGTTCTTTACTGCTCATGTCTCCTGCAGAAAAAGCCGTTGTTCTGCTGCAAGTAGTGAAATATTCAGCTGAAAATAGTTGAGCAGCAGAAAGAAAGTTTGGAGTGAGCAAGAAACTTGTGAGGGACTGGCAATGGAGAACCAGGAGGGTGCGTCATGAAAATTTCCTGGAAGTTATTAGATGGATCGACAAAGCCTGGACTTCCAAAACCATCCTGTCGGGATTCAGAAAGGCCAGAATAATTCTAACTGGAACTGATGCTGAGTCTGGCAACAGCTATGCAGGAGAGGAAGCGGCGCTTCTTTTACCTCCAGAGGGAGCAGAGTTGCTCAGAAGTGGCACCGAGGATGAAGAATTCAATGGATTTAGTGATTTGGAGTGAGATGGAGAGTAAACTTGGTAAACTTGTTATGTTGTTTATGCTATAGTTATCTGAATAACTCTTAATGTATTAAGTTAACAGCCTGTTGTTCTCTATTCTATTGTTATTACTATAACTTGCCTTTCAAGATGAAATGTCACTTCCTGGTCTCTGATTTTATAAAATACGTTTCTCCCAAAAAGTGCGACTTATAGTCCGGTGCTCATATATGTTTTTTTCTTCTTCATTACTCATTTTTTGGTTGGTGCGATTTATACTCTGGAGTGACTTATAGCCAAAAAATATGGTAAGTGTATGTGGGTTATCACATGTAGCTATGTGGACTAGTATATGCATATATGTATGATGAGTGTGTTTGCCATGTGCATGTTTGCAGTTGTTGACATGTTTAAATGATGTTTAAACGTCCAACAAAAAGCGCACACTACAGAGACGAGCAGAATCTTACAAGATTTTAAATCTCGGAAAAGCATGACTTCTGCAGGAAATGGCTGAGCACCACAGGCTACAAAGTTGTGAGTGTACCTTGAATCAGCTGTTTCTTATCTCGCTTTGAGTGTCCAAAAAAGATCACTGCACTTGTAGTTTAGATGCAAGTCAAAGCTGTGTTATTATTATTTGTGAAATCTGGTGTGATACTTCATTTATATGATTTTTAATGCATAGAAAGTTGGCGAAAGTTCACAGGAATTAGAGTTACTATCACTAATCTGCAGCTTCACCTTCAAAAATAGAGACATTTCATAAAAAGGCCTGACAATAAAAGTGGTCTTTAAGAAGTGATTTAAAAGATAGTGATAGTGCAAGCCTCAGCTCCTCAGGCAGTTCATTCCAAAGCAGAGGCGCCCAAACTGAAAACGCTCGATCGCACCTCGTCTGGAGCCTCGACTTTGGAACAGCCACAGGGACCTGCCTGAGGATAAGGCTGCTGGAGGGCTCATATGGGATTAAAAGTTCTGTAATGTAACTTGGTGCATTTGTGCGTTTTATGTCCATCACTCTCCTCAGCCCCTGACACTTTTATTTGACTGTTTTATTGACTGTTGCTGTGGTGAAGTTTTGTGGTTACGATCTGGCAGTGCAGTTCAGAGTCACACTGACACCACACACAAGGAGCGTAGTGGCTTGAAAATCACACACGAAGACACAAAACCCCAGTGAGAAGCAAATCGCAGCCAAAATTGGGCAAATTCTCTTGTAGTGTGGCAGCATGAACTCATTCCTAGCAATCCTAATTATTCACCATGATGAATTCATACATGTGTTTTACAACTGTCAAAGCCCAAAGTGGAGTTGGACATGCATCACTTCCTGGTCTGTAAATGACAAAAATGTTTTGTAGTACACTTATACTGTTAAACAAATTTGACCTTATTTCATTAATAAAATTAGGTACAATGCCTTTAAAATGGAACTCCAAAAATAAAGTTTCTATAATTTTGTCAATATTTGAAACTGAGCTGAAGTAGCTAAAACTAAAAGTCTGCACTAAATGGTAGAGGATAGACCTAAAATTCATAAAAAAGTCAAACTATTTCACTCTAACAATGTCAACAACTTTTGATCCAACTGATATTTCCAAAAGACTTTTTATTTCACTTCTACTCTTTCCACTCTTTCATGTCTCTACTTTTGACCTTTTGAGATTTTGCTGAGCACTTGATGACAGTAGAGGTTAAAGGTCAGGAATAGGGATCATGTTAATTACTTCTGAAGTGTGCTGGAGCAGGACAAGCACACGACTCAAACCCAACTGACCCACAGTTCAACACAAATCAGAGCAGAGCATGAGGGGAAAGAGAAAAAAAGAAAGATTATCCAAATCACAGTTTTAACAGCAGAACCACTGTCTGACTGCAGATGCCAAAGTGGATTACATTTGTGGGTGGACACGCTTTACTGATCTGGTCTAATATTCTGCAAAGTTAACTTCTGATTCTTAGGGAAGTCACTTTAAAGGGCCCATGTTACTCTAGTTTTGTTTAATCTATGTTATAATGTTGATTCCTCATCACAAACAGTCCTGGAAGTTGTGTTTTGTTTCATTCACACATATTTAACACACAAACCCTGCATATTTAGGCAGAGTTCTCAAGCTGAAAACATTCTGTTCCAGTTTGTGATGTCATGTGGTGATGACAAAAGTGCTCCACTGTGTTTTTAAACTCCATACACCTTCTTAGGATCATTTAAATCGTTTCAGCCCTGCCAAATCTCTGAACAAAGGTAAAAGGTACATGACATCACAAGGTAGAAGAGAGCATTTCGAACACTGTAGATGTTGACAGACTAATAATAACGGATTACTCAAACATGTGTGAATGAAATTAAACACAACTCCAGGTCTTTTTTTTTCAGGTAATGGCATTATAACACATTACATTAAAGCTCACAAGAGTCAGTTTTGCGTAATATAAGACCTTTAATTTTAAGCCATGAAAAACAGCTGTAATTGAATAAATGCAACAGAAAAAGTTAATTAAGTAAATTCCACAGTGTAAACAAAAGCAATAACATCTCCATAGTGGGCCGTTCATCAGAAAAGTTACATAATGCGCATTTAAATAAACCTTCTATCCTCTGGTCGATGGGCAGACACCTAACCAACGGTACTGCACTAATACTCGTATTTTTAAATATATATTTTTTTTATGTTGATATGTTTGTTTCTATGTTCCTGCTGCTGAACTTTAAATTTCTCTCAGGTCTATCTCTTAAAGGTGCATTGTGTAACTGTGCACTGTAAAACCATCTATAATTTAATAAACGTAAAGCAGAGATGTTTAATGTCATACTGTGGAACATTCCAGGCAGTGCAGTGACATATCCACTGAAACAAACTGGTGATGGACCCCCACACCAGACAAGTTACATAATGCACCATTAAAGTCATGACAAATTGTTGTGAAGAAAACATTTTCATACAGTTCACATCAGTCCTCAGTTGAAATGCTCTACACTTCCTCTTGATTCTGGCTTGTATAATGACATTTATATGGTTTTGGAGCAGGGCTGGTCCTTCACTGTTCTGACAGAAGAAAGCAGAGCTAAGGTAATTGGAGAAGGAAATGATTTTGTCAGAATAAAGTCATTCAGCTCCATACGCCATTAGCGCAATGATTAACTGTCAGTCAATCTCACCAGAATACATTCAAGACCTTTCCTCAAAAGTTGTACATTTCCGGCACTTTTTAACCTCAAAACAAGATGAAATTATTGATTAGAAATTGAACCAAAAATCAAGGTCATTCTAAGTATTGATGCCAAATGTTTGAACGAAGGGAGGTAACATTTTTAATTAAAAGAAAGATGTTGACAAAGTTTTAACTGTGATAAATAGTGGCTGATGACAGGAAGCTGCAATTAAAGCCAAGGGAGATCAACTGCTGCCAGAACTAACACAGTGAAATGAATCGATGACTGATTTTTGAGAGATGCAGTGTTGAAAAGAGCAAAGAGAGGAGATATTTGGAGGTTGAGTTTTCATCAGGACATGTGCAGTTAAATGTGCACTGTGTAACTTTTTGGTTGGTGGTTTGTCACACGCTTGTTTCTATGGAGATGTCATGGCTCTGCCTGGAATGTTCCACTGTATAACATTAAACAGCTCTGCCTTACATTAGGGGTGTAATGATACTGGCGATATTGTCGTAGTAAAATTGCCACATGGTCTCGTCACGGTATTAAATTGTGTGTCTTTAGGCAAAAACAAGAATTTTCAGTCCGCTCATGTGGCACACAGCACAGGTAACGACATGAAACATAATTCTTTGTCAATCCGATACGCCAAAAATTTTAAAGAATGTGTTCAGAAAATCAAGTCTGGACAAAAAATTGTAGGTGAATCATTTACAACAGCACTGCCTCACAACAGTGCTCAAGAAATAACCAAATACGTGGCAGAATATATAGCGAGTGATTTGCACCCATTTTCCACGGTGGACAACATTGGCTTTAAAAGGTTAGTGGCTAAACTGGAACCAAAATATAAAATGCCATCACATTTAGTTCGTTTTTTTTATTTCCTACAAGGAGTAATAATGTGTTTAATGTAGCTTTGCACAGCTTTGTTTACGTTTTACAGAAACGAAACTTAAAGCCACATGGCTAATTTGTGCTGAAAAAACAGCTTGCTCCTTATGTGCTGATGTGGTCAGCTTTTGTCAGACTTACTCCACGAGGCTCCTGACCACAGTTTTATTACAACTGTTTATTTGTTACTTGAATTTTGCACTTCAACTTCAAAGGCTTTTCAAGCTGTTCAAAAAGGCATTGACATGAATATGACAATAAATGTTGTACCAAATGCCTGGTCAAAGCATTAATAATGTCAGTCTTGTTATTATGTATAATATCGTAGTATCGGGAGCCTCCCATCATATTATGAGCTTTTCCACAATATCGCAATAAATATTGTACCATGAGGTTCATATCATGAGACTTGGATATCGTTACACCCCTACCCTACAGATCTGACATGTCACTTTTCCTGGTTTGGCCTCCATAAGATAGAAACCTTTAATACCATACTGTGAAACATTCCAGACAAAGCAATAACATCTCCATGAAGAAAAGCATTTGCACCAGAAAAGTTGCACAATGCATCTTTAAGATATTGAAAAAAAGAGAAAAAAAGGCAACCCAAGGCAACATTTCATATGAAGCAGTGTATAGCCAGTATTTTGTTGAGAAGTTGTACCCAAAACCTTCTACAGAGGGGATTTTTAATATTTCATGCAGTACTTTCTTTTTTTTAGCATTATTATTGAAAACATTATTGAAAAAATGCAGCATTCAAATTCAAATTCTGTCCCACTTTTTGTAGATCAGTCTAAGAATTAATGATAAAAAATTTTTTTCTATAAACTGTTCAAATATCGCTAAGTACAAGAACGATGTTTATTGCCTAGTGTTTTTTTTTTTGTTTTTCTGCAGCTCTGTCTTGCTTTGGAAACAGGCTGATATATCATAGTTTGTAAAGCTGTCGTTGTTGTTTGCATAAGTGGATGTGCTGACAAAAATGATTAGAGCTACAGTAATAAAAGAGGAGAACATTTAAATTCATTTCTCTTTGGAGTTAGTGCTTCAGTTTCTGTTGGCACACCCTGGGGAGACCACACACTCAAAAATGTCACTTCAAAAATCAACCATGAAAAACAAGTCCATTTAAAATGTGTTGCTTGCTTTAGTGAACAGAAAATCTGCCTATCAATTCTGCCGTTTTGTTAAGGAAGTATTTTATAAAATAGCCACCCTTCGCTTTGATAATTTTGCACTGTTGACTTTACTTGATCCTCAAATGGCACACCTGTCAAGAGAAAACCATTTCAGGTGACTTCATCAAGAAGCTCCCCAAGAGAAAGTCAAGGGTTTGAGGAATTCTAATTTACAATATAAAAATATATATATTGCACATACAGCAAAAACTAAGACATAGCCAAGTTAAGATTATTTGAATTCAGTCCTAGTTAAGTCCTCCTGGTTCAGTCTTGGTTCAGTCCTGGTTCAGTCCTCCTGGTTCAGGCCTGGGATCAGTCTTGGTTTAGTCCTAGTCCTAGTTCACTTCTGGTTTTGTCTATATGCGGTGCAAAAATCCAGCATCTCAATCAATGTTTCTTACGCTCAATAAGTAATACCTGTGATGACAGTGATGACATATTTTTGACAGTAAAGTTGCGCCTGCGATTTCATTTTCATACTGAAGAAAGCGTAATCGTAAAATTTTCATTTTGTGATTGTAATTCTTGATGTCATAACTTTTCAATACATACATGATAGATGGATAAAATACACACAGTATATTACATGTATGACTGGACTCATTCGGGAGTTTATGAATATTTATTTGATGCTTAACTACAACCAAATATGCACAGATTTACCAAATATGCACGCATTTCTTAGCCAGGCTGGTGCCACCTAGTGCCTCTGCTCAATTTCATTTCTCTCCAGCGACTAGGTCAGGAATCGGAACACACTAAACACAGCGAAGAGATGTGATTTCATGACTGGGTCCCTTTTTGTAGTAAAGCACAACACTAAACAAAGCGGTCGAGGTGGATGTAGACGAAGCCATACATTCTGTGTTGGCAACGATTCCCGAGATTGAGGATTTAAAGCTGGAACAAGCTGAATGTTTGGTGAATTTTATCAAGGGTAAAGACGTCATTGCCCTTCTTCCTACGGAATTTGGGAAAAGCTTAATATACCAGTTAGCCCCGTTAGCGCATTACATACGTTGTGACCAAATAGCAGTGATGGGTTGAATAAAAAAAAGTACCCGCCTACCGTTGAGCGAACGAATCCTAATGCTGCGAGGTCAGAGTGTTTCTACAAAGTGAAACCGGCTGATGGATCAGGCTACAGATTTCTAGCTTATAGGCACACATATTTTTGAAAGTTTTCTTACTCCATAAACGACAACTCTTTGCACTAAAAATAAGAAACAACATCTAATGTTGCTTGAATTAAGAATAAAGAAAAATGCACTTATTCCATTGGTAGATACTTTGACGTTTCAAGTTGAATCTGCTCAAATAAAGTAAAATATTCTTAATTTAAGTCTGTTTAACTTACCTAGATATTACTTTTTGGAGTGCACGTTTGATGCGATTCACTTGTATCTAAAATATAAAAAGTAGTTACTATAAAGAAGAAGATGTGTCCAAACTTTTAACTGGTACAGAGTACTTACCACAAAGCTGGTACCATTTACACCATCCCTCTCCATTTTACAGATACACCGCTATGCATGTGATGGCTAACAATGCCAGCTATGCAATTTCCTCCAATATGCTCCCGTAAGCCTGGCTCACCACCAGGAGACCCATTGATTCCAATTATCCTCCCGGAGTCATCCTCCTCTCAGAACACTGCTATGTTTAGCCCTGTATCTGATCAAGCTGTCGGAGAATGAATTGTATAGCTTGTTTGAGAGCATCATTTCCTGTCAGTCACATTAGGTTCAAAAGGTCAGACAGATGATGCATTCATGGTCACTCCTAATAATTCATGTCCCCACCTTTTCTTCACTGACTTTAAGGGCCTATTACAGAATTGATTAGCTGCTGGTGTGAAGGTCTTCATTTTGTACATTTTACTGTTACAATCAATAAAATTAAAGTGCAGTTAAATGTTTGCCATATTTCAGGAAAACAAGATCATGGATAACTTTGAGGAGAGAGTAGAGCTAGAGATATATAATAAAGCAACTAAAATAAAATCGAACTTAAACAGTGGGGCAGTTGGTAAGCATCTGCATACAGCTATTACAATGAGTCAAGTACACAAACAAGTATTTGATCACTTGCCTTGTAGCTGATTTTAAATTTCACTGTAACTTTGCCTCTTATACACTGCTCAAAAAATGTAAAGGAACACTTTGAGAACACATCAGATCTCAATGTGACATGGAAATGGAAATAACATTTTCAGCCTACAAAACTACTTAATTTTATAGACAGTCTGAAAATCAAAGTGAAATAATGATGTGGCAGGCTAGTCCATTTCAGCAAAATTTAATTTCTGCAACTTAATATGCTTATATCTTGTGTTTAGTATCTTCTGGGGCCCACATGCTTGTACACATGTTTGACAACATCGTGGCATGCTCCTAATGAGATGACGGATGGTGTCTTGTGGGATGTCCTCCCAGTTCTATGTAAGTGCATCAGTGAGCTCTTGTTGAGTCTGAGGAGCAACCTGGCCTTATCTGATGGACCCAAACATAATGTCCCAGAGGTGATCTACTGGGTTTCAGGCAGGCAATCATGTGGAACATTTAATTGTATCAATTCCTTCATTCTCCAGGTACTACCTGCAGACTCTTGCTACAGGAGGCAGGACATTGTCATGCACCAGGAGGAACCCAGGACCTACTGCACCAGCGTAGGGTCTGACACTGCATTCAAGGACTTTATCCCAATACCTAATGGCAGTCAGACTGCCATTTTCTAGCCAGTAGAGGTCTCTGTGTCCCTCCATAGATCTTCCTCCCCAGACCATCACTGACCACCAAACCACTCATGCTGAACAATGTTGAAGGCAGCAAAGTGTTCTCCTTGTCTTCTCCAGACTCTTTCACATCTATCACAGGTGCTCAGGGTGAACCTGCTCTCATCTGTGAAAAGCACCAGTGGTGGACAGTGGTGGAGCGCCACAGTGAGCGGTGAGCACAGGGCCCTCTACAAGACACGTCCTCAAGTCACCCTTCATGAGGTCTGTTTCTGATTGTTTGGGCAAAGACATTCACACCAGTGGCCTACTGGAAGCCATTCTGTAGGGCATGGGCAGTGCTCAACCTGTTCCTCCTGCACAAAGGAGCAGATATGGGTCCTGCTGATTGGTTGAGGACCTTCCTCCATTAAAAGAGGTGGCATTCTTTTGTTCCTAAGACACTGTCCTGTCCATATTTGTATAGATATCCAACGTAATTATTTTTTCACACTGAGATTGGACGTGTTTTCAAAGTGTTCCTATAATTTTTTTGAGCAGTATATATTGCATTTAATGTAATAATGTTTTTGTTTTTTTTTAAATATCTACTCAGTTGGAATCATGTCTTAAGCTGTTTCCATACTGAGACAAAATATCAACTGTATATGACAGTAAACAACAGTTACATGCACCACGTTGCCAGATAAGAGATACATTTATACACGACCTAATACTTTCTTTATATGAGGTAAATCGTTCCACCACCACCACCTCACTGTGCATGCTTTTACAGCTCAAAAACAAACCCAACAAAAGCGGACTGACAACTGTGTAATTATCACATTAACACATGTACATGCTGTCATAGCTCATTACCAGTCAGTGCATCTGGCTATATCACTATTTAGCACAGTGTCTTAATAGTTATACTAGACTCCTCCGTATGAGCAAGAAGGTCCCTGGTTTAATTCCCAGACTTTAGAGTGTTGTTCAGTGGACATGTTTTAATCTCAACGACCTATGTGCGCCCTAAGTCGGACATGTCTAGCTGAAAATTCTATTATGTACCCTCAACAAGCCATAAAATTGCTTATTTAAACATTTCACTAACACCTCTAGTATGAAATGATAGTTTAACTCGTTATGGTTCCAACAATATATTTGATGAATACCTTCTTTCTCGAGTAGTTTTATGGCGCTGGTTGAAAAATGGCAAACCGCGAGGTTTTAGCTAACTCCAGTGTTGTCCTGACCTGGCCACTAATGTTCTGTGATAGAACTTGCTCACCTCTGCGACGTTTATTGCTTTATTTGTCAAAACTTTTGCCCTGTGGTTGATGCTAGTTCGTTATTACAAATTGCTCAGGTGTTGATGTTCACAAATAAACACACCTGCACCCTGTAAGATAAAACATAGTAAGATAAAACCTAAAAGTCAGTAGTACGTTTGTCATTTCTCTTTGCCCAAATGTGACCTTCATCCTGTGTGACCATGGACAGTCATTGTGTGGGAACAACATTTTTAACTTTCAACTAACCTCTTAACTATTTTTATACAGGTGAAATGAAATAGCAGTAGACTATAGCCCATTTTAAAGCCAACTGTGAGACAATGACAAATGATAATGATCTTCAAAAACATGTGATAAATTATTTTATTTAGTATATTTCTTTCTTAACAAACAATATTATTATACAATAGATATAATTACAACAACAAAGCAATTATGTCCTCAACAACAATCCCACAAAAGCTGAAACTTATCTGTAGACCGACAAATACACATTTGTAAATAGTTCAATTATTTCTTCAAGGTCTTATTGTATTTTGTATTGCATTGTATTATTATTATTTTTGAACTAACTTTTCCTTAACTTGAATACTGTGAATGTTGTGTGAATGCATATTTTTACTGACTGCTGCATCATGGCGGTTTACTTATGTCATTTGTATTAGCAAATATGTTTTTGGATTCAGATGAAAGAGAGAATGAGCTGATTCACAGCAGAGTCACATATCCATGACTATGGCAATTAATAAACAGTTACTAATTTAAGTTTCTACTTTAATATGTAAGTGTTTAAGGAAAAACAGGGATACAGTAGAGGAATAGAGGAAGCTCAAATACTTTTTTGAAAAACATTGCAGGAATTGTAAATAGTTGGAATTGTAAATAATTATCCTTCTTCGTTCATCTTCTGTATAAAGTGCAGGCAGGCTCACAGGTGCTGATGAAGGTGGTTATAAAAGGAGGCCTGAGAGTCATGTCCAGAGGCTGCAGAAGAAGTGACATGTGTGGTGGCAGGAGCAAAGGAAATTACCCTAACCCTGTGTATAGAGTGGACCAGCTCCATGACTGCAGCAGAAGGTGCTTCTTGGAGCAATATGGAGGAAATGCTGACAAACCTGTTCAAGATCAACCCTCCATGGCTGCACCTGCACTGTGACTTCCCATAGAGAGCACTGGACCTCACTGTTCCCTCTGGTAACTGGGGGTATGTCCTTCCCCATTTGAGGGGCCCTGACTTGGTTGTGATGTGGCTTCTTGTTCAGAAGGCCTAAAGTGTTGTGTCCTCCTTCATGGTATGACGACTGTGTTTATGCTGTGCAGCTGAAATGTCATCTCATCACAGTTAGATCTGAGCATCGTTCACACCATGCTTATCCTGACATCTAGCAACTAAATTGTTCTCTACAATATCAGGCCACATTCTGAAGGAGTGTGCTGATGGCGAAAGCATTTTTTTTTTATTTTTATCTTTATGGTGCTCCAGGACTGCAAATTAATCCATGGCTCCCATTAGGCCTTTCACAATAATAATACCCCCCCCCACACACACACATATATATAGACAGATGAGTTGCTCAGAGAATGTCTCAGACAGTTGGGTACAGAGGACGAGGTGCTGGAGGGACCATCATGGCAGGACAAGCCCCTACGTACCACCGGAACATAAGTGAAGTGGCTGATATCAAGAAATCCTACCAATGTCTTAAGAGGGCGGGTCTGAAAGACAGCACAGAGGCTCTCATCCTGGCTGCTCAGGAGCAGGCCCTGGGCACATGAGCAATAGAGGCCCAGATCTACCACACCAGACAAGACCCACGGTGTAGACTGTGCAAAGAGGCTCCTGAGACAGTCCAGCACATAACTGCAGGGTGTAAGATGCTGGCAGGGAAAGCATGCATGGAGCGACATAACCAAGTGGCAGGCATAATGTATAGAAACATCTGTGCAGAGTACGGGCTGGAGACCCAAGGTTCAAGGTGGGAAACACCTCCAAAGGTTGTGGAGAACAACCCAGCCAAGATCCTGTGGGACTTCCAGATACAGACTGACAGGATGGTGATGGCGAACCAACCAGACATAGTGGTGGTGGATCAGAAACAGAGCAGAGCCGTGGTGGTGGACATCGCAATACCAAGCGATGGTAATATCAGGAAAAAGGAATACGAGAAACTAGAGAAATACCAGGGGCTCAAGGAGGAGCTGGAGAAAGCCTGGAAAGTGAAGACATCAGTGGTGCCTGTGGTGATCGGAGCACTCGGGGCTGTAACCCCCAAACTGGAAGAGTGGTTGCAACAGATACCGGGAAAAACAACGGACATCTCAGTCCAGAAAAGTGCAGTAGTGGGTACAGCAAGGATACTGCGCAGAACTCTCAGGCTCCCAGGCCTCTGGTAGAGGACCCGAGCTCAATGTATACTATGTATAGTATATGATGAAGAGCCAGGCTTCTTATATGCAGCTGATGGGATGCCAAACATGACTTGGTAATGCCCATGTCACACCCAGGTAAGGTGGAGACTCAGCCAGAATGCAGAAGGGAGCTGTTCTTTAAGATCAGTTCTTTAAGAGTAAAAAGGCAAGAGTAGTTCCATGTGTATGTTTATGTCCACACAGTGTGGGGATTGGGTGAAGCTGAATATTAGCAATTGCAACTCTTCCTGTGTAACTTACTTTATCACCAACCTTCTGTGCATTTAAAATCATGTATCTGAAGTATTCCACCATTTCACAAATAATAATAACACAGTTTTGACTTGTATCTAAACTAGAAGTGTAGTGCTCTGATCTTTTGAACACTTAGGAGTCTCAAAGCAAGCCGTTTTACCATAGACAGGAAACAGCTGATATGAGGTGTGCTCACAACTTTTAGGCCTATGGTGCTCACTTCAGCCATGTCCTGCAGAAGTCTTTGTGACCAGTGATTTGAAATCTCATAAGATTCTCCTCGTGTCTGTGGTGTACGCTTTCTGTCACATGTTTAAAAATTGTTTAAGACTGAAAAATCCTGCAGTGTGTGGCGGCCTTTCGAGATGAGATAAGAGAAGATGGAACTTTATCAGTTTCACAGACAAAAGTTCTCCTCTGTCTCGTCAGTTTTTAGTAAACAATAAAAAGCAGATTAAACAGATAACATGTTTGTTGACATTAAATAGTTAGGATAGAGATTACTGCCAATACGCTGCAGTTTTTCCCATAACAGTCTATACACATAAAATAAGAGAAATACTCACCCCAGCGAAGACCAAACGATAATCATCATTTAGGCATTTTGCACCAAGGTTGAGGATCCATCCACTGACAAAAAAAGTTATATGCCTCCAAACTTTTGTGCGCCTTCATCTGTTGTCTGGTGTAGAACGATGTCTGAAGAGCTAAATAGTTCGTGATATCCTCTGCCTCGATTGTCGGCAAATCTTTTACTTCGGTTGAAAATTCTCTCATTTTCAATAAGATGGGGTCACACCCAATATATTTGTTGACTAACTGCTCATACTTTTGCCTTGCTACTGGCTCTAAATCCTTACAATAAGAACTCTTCTCCATATCTGTGTTCTCCAGAGCCGTGTTTGTCGTGTTTGTCTTCACTTCCTGCCCGTGATCATCGTGATCACGTGACTGAAACCCTCCTATAAAATGACTCTATGCAGCAAGTTTTAACTTTTAACAGCTGACCCCGATCACACTTTTGCATTGTTTTTGAATATTCTACATAAAACATGAATGGATCGAAGGTATAGTAAAATTAATTCCGTTTTGTGTGTGTTTGCTGGTATTCATCACATTCTGAATCAGGGCACCATGATGCAAATCCTTAAATATTAGACCAGCTTTAGGTTAAGGTTAGGGCAAGTCTGCAGGAAATGAATGCAAGTCAATGTAACACCATCACATAGCAAATGGGGAAGGGGTATACAGTATAGTTGAGATTGCTGCCATGTTCAGTTCATATTTTTATCATGCACTGCACTATCCAACAAACACTTGATGATGTGCAAACTGTTTATAAAAATGAAGGGATCCTAGAATATGCACATTTCTATGTCTAGCAGTCTCTAAGCTACTGCAATGGGGGATGCCAGTTCCCATACGCCTCACCATCGAAGTAATCAATGGTGAATAAATGACTGACAGCACCCTGATTTGAAGTGATAAAACTAAGTCGTATTTTCTGTCATCCAGCTGTGCAAACCCCAATGCTCTAATTAATTCTGCAAGTAGCCCGGATTGAAATTCAGCACTGGGCCAAATTAGACATGGAGATTTCAAAGTACCACATATGGCCTTTGATTTTTATAGAGCGGAGTTAAGAGGGGTATCTATCACTACAGCTGTCTCTTACATGATAAAACTATATGGATAAAGTATCTTCTATAATTATTCACAGATTTCTTTCTCTCTTTTTTTTAATACAATTTTTAAATTGCGACAAGAGAAGCTGGCCAATTACCATTTTATTATCAATCAAACATTCCTGCTTACTAGTCTCGCCCAAATTCATTTATTGAGGACCTTTTCATAACACATGGAGAATATGCAGTCAAGAAATCTAATGTTTTTGTTAAAATTATAGAACAAATAAAGCATGTTACCTAATTGTAATTGTAAATTTAAAGGTGTCCTGGCGGAGGCTCTGCCAACTGCTGATCTCCATGGGGATGTAATTGTCATACCTAAAATGGCATACCCTGATGAGATTAACTGTATCTCCGTGGAGGCAAGCAAGTGATGTCATCTGGCTGAGTTACCCCCTCATGGTAAGAATGGGTGTTTTCCAAGCTGTTTCTGAGCAATAAAAACAGCTAATTGTTGAATAAATGCAAAATAGATACACACAATGCAAAGCAATAGATCCTATACCAGAAAAGTAACACAGTGTAACTGCAAATCAATCATCTTCCAACTGAAAACATTGTGCTATAATCAAAGAAGAATAATCTATGGCTAACTTACATGGATGATGTGTTGTAAATGTTAGTGCTACTTATTTCAAGTTTAGACACCAACTCTTGCTACATCGATTGACGAATGACATCCAAGTTAATTACCTGCTACTACTGAGAATATCGTTGTTATTTTAATAAACATGCTTGCAAACTACTTGGTACTAGTACTTGTTAGAGAAATAGAGCACTTGTCAGCTCTGTCTTTGTTATCTACAGTATTTTTCGGACTATAAGTCACACTTTTTCATGCTTTGGTTGGTCCTGCAACTTATACTCCGGTGCAACTTACATATTAAAATTTTCACACTGACTGCTTGGGCACTCTAGACTTGTGTGTCAATATTTGCTGCTCCTATTACTCCTGTACCATTGTCACTTGGCTCTACTGCGCATGTCTCCTGCAGAAAGAGTCGCTGTCCTGTCTGTATTATGTCATTTGATCGCACCATTACTTCTGTACCACTGACAATTTTAAATTTAAACAAACTTATAAAGACGACTGAGAAGACAAAACACAAATGCCATCAAAAACAAAATCATATTTTTCAGATTACAAGCTGCAAGTACCGAAATATGGAGCCAAAAACAGTAATTGAGCAGCAGAAAGAAAGTTTGGAGTGAACGAGAAACTTGTGACAACCATGTGGATGTGACATGCAACTTTCCTGGAAGTCACTGGATGGATCAACAAAGTCTGGACTTCAGTGACACCAACCACCCTGTCAGGATTCAGAAAGGCCAGAATAATTCTAACTGAAACTGATGCTGAGTCTGACGACAGCTATGCAGGAGAGGAAGCGGCGTTCCGTTTACCTCCAGATGTTGCGGAGTTGCTCAGAAGTGACACAGAGGATGAACAATTCAATGGATTTAGTGATTTGTAGTTAGACTGAGAGTTTGGTAATATGTTACGTTAACAGCTTGTTGTTCTCTATTCTATTGTTATAACTTGCCTTTCAAGATGAAATGTCGGTTCCTGGTCATTGATTTTATAAAATAAATTGTCCCAAAAATGTGCCACTGTCAATGTTTTTTCTTCTTCATAATGCATTTTTTAGCTGGTGCGACTCATACTCCGGAGCGACTTATAGTCCAAAAAATACAGTATGTCATCAGAGGTATTACTACTGCTAACATGATTAAAATATTCTTAATTAAAAACTACTACTATAGTTGGCTATGATTCCTAATAAAACCCCAACTGTTATACAGTTATACAGCTGCAGGGCTAGCCTCTTCCTCTCTCCTGAGACTGTCAGCTTAGCAGGAGCTGGATAAAAGTACAAAACAACTGAAAGGTCTTGATCTGCTTGTAGGTGGCTCCCGTTGAGAGACCTGTCCTTGGGTTCAAATGAAGGCAGCATGTAAGAGCACTTCAGAAAGGTGTGAAAAATGTCAAGTGAGTCAGTTTTTAATGGAATCATGGAATTTTCTTTCACTCACTGTTAACTGTGTGACTGTGTGTTGTCTCGTGCTGACTTTCCCAAACTAGTCTTTTACATTGTTAGATTTCGACAAACTTTATTGATCCACAGGTCCACGGGTGGAATTATTTGAACACAGCAGCTCACAAATCACAATATAATATAATAACAAAGAGAAAAAATATAAATGGTAATAATACATTTTTTTTCCAACACAGATTTTCAATTATTAATTAAAATGCTTTTTAAATTCTTTTATGTGTTCCTAATAATATAAAGAAGAATTAACATTTTATTCTGGTATTTATTATTATTCTAAGACATATGCAGATAATTATTTTTGCATTCTCTTTGCAAAACACCAATATTGATAAAAACTGTGTAATAATAAAGATGACTTCACTAACTGCACTACTAACTTAGTGGCATTTCACTGTAGCAATGACAGCTTTTTGTTTGCTTGTTTGCATTTGGAAAATGGCTTTGTGACTGTTTTAAACCCTACATGTATGACCTGCAGTCTACAATGTTTGAATAATCCAAAGAGAGTACAGGCCAGTGGGTGGCGACAGCGATAACAAAGGAACACTGTAATTTGTAAAAGTGATTTTGAAAAGTGGATTACATCATATGTCCCCTTTATGGATCAAAGAAAGTGTCCTGTACTGGTCACTCTGTTCTCCCGTCATTGGATGTTTTTGAGTACAAAGGCACTTTTAAAAGTTATAGAAAGTACTCTGGTGTCTTAGGGGTGACATTGGTTTATAAAGATAGAAAAGAACTAAGAGAAATAAAGAATGACTTTATTGTGCCACTCCTGTTAAGAGCTTGCATCATGTGAAACTCTCCGTGCTTCTAATGCTGAAGGCTTTTACTAATAATTGTGTTTTGTTTAAAAAAAAATATACATAATAATACATCTTCATGCAGGATGGAACATAATCAGGTCTGACCCAAGCCAAAATATAAAAGTTATGATGGTAAATGATAAGGTTGTAACAAAATCATTGCAATTTGAGCTAATACAGGTATTGTGTGTAATGCGTATGTATAGGAGGGATGCAACGACATGGCTTTCCCATGATTCAATGTGTATCTCTATACATGGGTCATGATATCAACTTGATAAAAAAAAAAAAAATGCTTTCTGCAAAAAATAAAATAAAATAAAATCTCATGTAATTTTTTTCTGCTAATGAGTATAATAATAATAACACTACAATATTAATGAAACATTACACGCATTATATACAGTACATTACAGTAGAAGTACTGTACAGTTGTAGTTTATAGATGAAGTGTTT
Organism: Boleophthalmus pectinirostris; assembly: GCF_026225935.1. NCBI lineage: Eukaryota > Metazoa > Chordata > Actinopteri > Gobiiformes > Gobiidae > Boleophthalmus > Boleophthalmus pectinirostris. The sequence goes on from NW_026571353.1 coordinate 11,940,685, forward strand.
TAGTTCAGTTGTTTCAGTGATTTAGAGCTCAGAATTTTTATTCAGTAAAAAAAGTAGAGAGCTTTTTCAGGCTTTTTTACATTTATAATATAGCCAATCTACTCTTAATATAGAGTGGAAGGAGAGCTACACTATCATACTTTTCCTTTTTTGATGATGATTTGATAATTTCCTTTCCTCTTCTGGGTCACACGCCTGTGTTTAATTTGTCTCCAGCAGAGACGTAGCTCCTCCCATACTGCCCTGCTACAGTCTGTGACACTCACCGCTTTTTTTTTTTTTTTTTTTAACCTGTAACTATAGACTATAGAGTATTAGCAATAGGAAGTGAGTATGAGTGTGCTTCTGGCTCCACACAACCAGACCCACGTCACACAGAGCATGTTGTTTGCCCCTTTTACAGGAAAAACGATCTCTCTGAGCCAAAAAGTTCTGTTTCAGTGACTGTTATTCGCATCAGACATCCCAAAGAGTTGCTATGTGATTGGGTGTACAAATAATAAAGCTAAGAAACCTTCACTGAAATTCATTCCTCTGCCATGTCCACAAAAAAATCCTGTCAGGAGAAAATTATGGCCACAAGCCAAACAAAGAGAAGAGCCCAGCGGGATGCTGTTATGCTAGGTGCACCTTAATCCAGGAGCAGGTTACAGCTTTTGCTGGCAAATAAATATTAGCCTAGTTATTAAAATCTTGATCTAATTATAATATTGTTCATTAGTTTCCAAGAGATAAACAACTACACCAAAAATTAATTGGACCAATGAAAACAGAAATCTAGGCTAACTGTTATCGGCTATGACAGAAATTATGATAGCTCTAAATTAACTAGCTAACATACTTCAACTCTGATCCAAATATAAAGGCAAAAATACAGGAAAAGAATTTCTTACCTGAAGGCTCAATGAGATATGAATAAATGTGCGAGTATGACTCCTGAGGCACTGAGTGGGGTTGTTGCTCTTTGTACATTGGAGACTGAGGGGGCATCTTTCATATTCATTGAATTGAGCTTTTGTATGTATCTTTCACGGTCAAGGAGCTGCAAAGTGGTAATGTATTGAGTAGTCATATTGATTTGATGTATTTTCTGTTATTATTTACACCTAGGACTTCTGTATGAATTACATTTGTTGAGCCTAATTTGCTAGGGTGACCATATTTCCTTTTGTGAAGCCCGGACACCTTACCGGAGGTGGGGGGTGGGGCCTTGACCTTGAGCTACTCTCACCTCCCAACCTGTGCACATGGCCTCCCACTTGTACCGAACGGGACAGAAAACGGAGAATTTCTTGTACATGTTATCATTAAATGTGCATTTGTGCTTCAGCATGTTGCAGGCTGACCAACTTTTTGTGTCTGCTCGCTCCTTCTGAGTTACACAGAGAGCTATGAGAGCCGCTCAGTTTAATGGCCCCAATGAAATGTAATAAAAACTAGACATTTCCATCACTTAAAAAAAAAACAAAAAAAAAAACAGGACGCCCAGGACAGGACACAAAGAACGGACATGTCCAGGGAAAAACAGACGTTTGTTCATCCTATATTTGCATTAAAGTTAATGAGAGGGGTCGTTTGTTTTTCCTCAGAAAGGGAGAGGAACGTCTCTCACGAGTCAAGTGGCTGGATGTGCTGCTCTAACGTATTGAAAAAACGTCACCCCTCTCTCTGTAACTTCTGGTGTGAGCCTCATCATTTTGGTCTTAAAATGTTCGTATTAACCTGTATTAATTTCACTATTTTGTCCGTAAATCAAGATATGAACTTTAATAACAGACAAATTCTTTCTCTAAGCTTGCTCCCGCTAGTGTTGACAACAGGTTTGATTGACAGCGTTGCTAAGGGTCTTGGTTTAACAGGGACTGGGCGTGGCCTTCAGTAGCCTCACTCCAGATTGGCTCTTTGGTTGCTATGAAACTTCCGGCCAAATTCTGGTAGTTCCGACATCAACAAGCTTCATTTGACTGGAGCTGAATGTTATGGATGACGTCACACTCCCTTAGTCCACTTCTATGCCTACACTGTAAAGAATTTCTCTGTAAAATAACAGTAAAGAGCTGGCAGCAGAGACGCCTGCACATTACTGTTATTTAACAGCATTTGTACTGTGAATTCACCTCACGGCATATTGCTGTAATAGTGAATTACAGTATATTTCTGTATTTTTTTTAATTTACAGTAAAGTTCTGGCAGCAGAGACGCCAGCACTTTACTGTTATTTTACAGTAATTTGACTTTACAGCTTATTATTGTTTTGGTGAAATACAGTATATATGTGTGCTTTTTTTTTTTTAATTTACAATTAACTACTGGCAGCAGAGATCCTCCAATATACTGTAATTTTGTAGTTTCCATACTGTTGACCAATTCACAGATCATAACCTATTACAGTAAAAATAAAATGCAGTATTTCAGTGATTATTTTAATTTACAACATCCTTGGGTTACTAAATGTTTACTGTAGCCAGGCATAATACAGTGACTCAGCACTTTAGAATATCTAAAATCTCAAAATTCACTGCAATCAAAATTAAAATAGTTCTGTGGACTGTGGCTTAAACCTATGCATAATAACCAATAAACAATTTACAAAGGATATAAATCACACAAATATTTATTGGAACAGGCATTGTCAATATGAATACTGTTACTGTAAAATACAACAACAACAACAATAATAATAATAATAATAATAAATAATAATAATAATAATAATAATAATAAACAAAAAAGAGAGATTCTGAGTAGCAAAATAAAAATAGCCAAATAGTGTCTGCAGGATGCAATGGCAAATGAAACATCAATCGAGATGCCGGACTTTTGGGCCGCATACGGACTGAACCAGGTCTAAACCAGGACTAAACCAGGACTACACCAGGACTGAACCAGGACTGAACCAGGACTGAACCAGGACTAAAACATGTTTAAACCATGTAACCATGCATCTCGATTGATGTTTCTTCTGCTTGTGAAGTGATGTTGTATTTTTGACAGTTGAGTCGGGTCTGTGAATTCATATTCGTACTGAAGAAAGCGTAATTGTAAATTTTCATTTCGTGATTGTAATTCTTGATGTCGTAACTTTTCAGTTCGTATTCTGATGGATAAAATACACACAATATATTTTATGTACGACTGGACGCATTCGAGATTTTACGAATATTTATTTTATGCTCAACCAGACAAATATGCACGGATTTCCCAAATATGCACAGATTCTATGCACACAAATATTTCTAAAAGCTTTCTTACTCCATAGTTTTAACTCTTAAAATAGGTTTCTGAGGTACTTTTACTTCTTAAAGGAGTTCTGTGACATAGACTCATGTTTTAAACTTTTAAAATAGTATGTGTGTTAGGCTTGTGCTTTACCACCAAAGAGTCCCGTAAGGCTTGTGTTTTACCTCTTAAAAGTAAGTGCATGCTTATCTTCGTATGAGTAGGTGTGGACAGTGATTCAAAGAGGAATCATCTCAGTCATGGAGAAATGAGTGTCACCAGGCTAGTTGTTGTTCCTCTTCCTGGCTTTATTCCAGCGTTGCCACTCTAAACAGCAACAAACACAATAATCAAAAATAAGGGACGTACAATAACATTACATCCTTCGTAAGCTAGGTAAAATAAAATAGTTATTGAGGATTGTTTCAGACGGAGCACTACTGAAGGCCTAGGTGTGAAATGCACGCTCTGCCACTGGAATTATTATTATTTTTTTTTTCCATGAGACCAATTTTCATCAGCCAATTTATTCCTGTGTGTGTGCGTGTGTCTGTGGCACGCAGGAGACCAAATAACATATTGCAACAGACAGACAATTTAGATAAATTAAATTCAAAATTTCAAGAAAGCAAACCCATTTTCAACAGTCTAATTGTTACAAAAATCGTTACGCCTCATGTAAAAGTTGTTTTACCAAACAAGGAGTTAGCTAACTTGCCTAACGTTAGCTAACAATTCAGTGTTTAACAAATTTCATTCAGACTCGACAGAAAGTAAAATAAACTCACCACAGCATCTCTGTTCTCTGTCATTTCACTATTTTCTCATCCACCAACTGTAGTTTACTCGTTATAACCCCTTAAAGGTTGTATGGAGGATTTTTTTTTGTTTCAAATTGTCAATGATAGCATTATAGAGATGCAGTAGCCTTGTAATTATGATGACCAAAAAAAAGAGAATAAAAATTCAATCAACTGACTTGCCTGACTTGCCTGCGCCACCGGTACGCGTGGTTTACGTACGCCTGTCACGCAGTCCACAGACGCAAGCCGCACAGACGCTGTTTACTCCACCAACGCAACAGTTCTTAGCGGCTTTTTTTGACCTATATCTTCCTCGCAGTTAGCACAAAGTTTGTTGCAATGGCAGACAAGAATCCAGGAGCAGTTAGCCACAAAAGAAAGTCCGTTTTTGAGGTCGCTGAAAGAAGAAGACAAGGGGAAAAGCAGCGAAGCCAAACTAAGGTGATTCTTGAAGATTCATTCCAGCGATGGCGCAACTGAAGCAGACGAAGGGTCTAAAGATTGACGCATTGGTCGCCAAATTACTCCTGGACAGGTCACTTCTGCTTATTATGAAAACGTACTTTATTTCCAAGAGCTAGTCAAACGTTTTTCAGGACATGAAAGCGATATCCTATGTCTGAAAACGTAATTTTCAAGGCAAAGAAAGAGTCCGCTTGCTGCTGCGTGTTGTAGCTAGTTCATTCGCACTGAATCTCCGCGCAACCTTCTCTGCACCCTTTCCTGCTCCCTCCCCGCTGCCCGATCCGCTCTTCCCCCTGCTCCTCACTTCTCCGGGCACGGAATCTCCGCGCACCGCTCCCCTCTCCTCTCTCTGCTCCGCTCTTCTCCCTGCTCCTCACTTCTCGTCCGCGCACCCGCTCCCCCCGCTCCTCACTTCTCCGCCTTGCCTAACCAACACTGTAGTTAGTTGTTTACAAGTCATGTGCAGCGCACCGGCTGTAAACAAACCTGTTTCTGGCGTAAGGAGGAGGCGGGAGGAGGCGGGAGGAGGCAGGAGGAGGCGTTTCTACGTAGGGAGCTGTAGGGGAGGGGGGGTGGTTTCACGCATGCGCAACATTTGAAAAAGGACAAAGTCGCTGGATTTCTCGTTCCTTGGAAAATCCTCTATACAACCTTTAATACACTCTGCTAGATGTAAATATGTTCTAGCTTTAATTCATGCACCTCTTTCCCTCCTGGTTATGCTAACGTGACTGTGTAGCATTAACTGAGCTGCTTTTGTCACTCGTTCGAAGGAAGAGCAGTATATTAAATTGACCATAGCAAAATCAAATGCAAAAAATAAATTACAATAACACACTCACTCACTAGATAACTTGTTGAGCAACAGTTCGATTTCAAACATGATTTTACTTGTATTCTCTTGGCAAAGACAGTTTTTACTTACCGTTTTATTTGTAGATGCACAATCCGATGCAGAGGAAGCAGGTCGTCTTGCAACGCATGTCTCCGATGCACTGACAGTAAAACTTTCCCTCGCAAGTTTAGCGTGCACCAGATTTAAAAAATACTGTAGTTTACTGTGATTTACTCTAATTTATTACATTAACATACTGTTGAAGGCATGTGTGCTGTTGCTTCACGTTCAGCAGCCCACAATGCATTGCAAATTACAGTATAAAACTGTATTACAGTAATACAGTATATTACTGTTGGAAATTGGCCGTAAATTTACAGCAATTGCTTACAGTGTATAACATATCATATTTTCCTTTCATTGAATCATGCACAAAAGCCTTGCATATTAATCAAATGAAGACATCTAATTGGCCTCTAAAGGTGCTTGAGGAATAATAAGGTTCTTCAGGTTATCTGCAAAGGTAAACAGTGACGCCAAGATGAATGTACTTAATTAAAGAAATGAAGCGTTTGATTAGATGACTCGATATAAACATCTATAGTTTATGTGGCAGAAAACATGCACTTTTGATGTAGAAATAAAAGACACACTGAATAACAGAAGGAGAAGATTGCCGTATTATACAGGCACTGTCATTTCACTTAATCAAACCGTATTTTTAAACTGACTTTTACTTAAAGGTGCACTATGTCACTTTTTGCTTGTGACCTGCTTGTTTCTATGGATATGTCACTGCTTTACCTGGAATGTTGCACAGCATGACATTTAACAGCTCTACCTTATGGTTTATAACTCAAAAAATATCTTGAAAAACAGGCATTCTGACTGGGACCAGGGTTGTCTCTCCACAGACCTGTAACTTAGTCTGATTCGGTCTCCATGAAGATAGAACCATGGATGCCATACTGTGAAACATTTGAGACAAAGCAATATAATCTCCATGGAGAAAAGCATTTGACTGGAGACTAAATCAGAAAAAATACACAATGCACCTTTACTAAGCATCAGACATTTGATCTCTCAGTGTCTTTCTGCCAATTTAAGCACTTGTCACATCCCCTGGGACATATTAGTATATGCCTGCTCACTGTGCTGACACACTCAAGGCCTCAGCTTCTCATTGGTCACTGACAAAAAATAATCAAATTCAAGGTGAGTCATTTTCTTCTGGGGGGTTTTGCCTAAACTGTTTACTTTAGGACTGAAAACCTCACTTTTGTACTTACAACCCCTGAAATTGTCAACACTACAAAACAAATAATATAATAACTATGTGTCTAGATTTAATGATAATGCAATAACTACAAATATAACTTTACAACTTAACAGTTCAGCATTAAAGGGCCCATGATATTGCACTATTTTTACACCCAGAGAGAGTGTTTCAAACCTCATTTAAATCTGGCATCACTGACTTCATCTGTTTTCTCTAAGGCATCTTCTGTAATTTAAATTCTCACAATTTTTCATCCTAAATACATTACATTGCACTGCTCTGCCAAAGACTCCTCCTGGTTGGTCCTGGTTAACATTTCTTTGTGGACAGCCTCTCCTAAATCATCAGAAGTTATAATACAGCATCATTATAATTCTACCTGGGAAGACTCAGACAGACACAGAAGGATGGTATGCTTTATTGAATGATTTATCTCTGGCATTCAGACTCCAGCAGAAGACACTCCGATGAAGAGTGTGGAAGATTAGACAACGTTTAGAAGACGTCTTGGGCCTGGACACTGACGGTGGAGGATGAGGAGAGTATAATGACAGTGAAGGGGACAATGAGAGGATGAGGAGATTGAAGGGAACAAACAAGAATACAAATACACCACATCTGCAAAGGAAGCATAAATAAGATAAGTATAATAAAATAAAATAAAATAAAATCACTTGTTCAGGGCACTTATGGCTGTTGGAACAAAGGTGCTTTTGTAGGTTTGTGTTTTGTATTTGGACTAAGGTGATGAAGGCTGAGGAGCAGGTAAACTCTGGAGAAGCTGTGAGGTAGATGGGAGCAAAGTTAAGTTTTCCAGGCTGAATTTACCCTAGCTCCATTACCCCCTACAATGGAAATATAGTCAGACTTGAATGGACAATACAGTGGCAATGTCCTGAGTGTTTATATCTTCATACTCCATAAACTTCTCCTGTATTAGACGTTGGCCTCTTTTTGACTCTTGGAATAGTTGAATTATTTCTATTCTCTATTCTCTTTCTTGCTGCCAAACCAAAACAAAACCCTACCACTCTTTTACACACACACAAAAAAAAAATCAATCAACACTTATGGCCAAATCTATTTTTATTTCTGTTCTCTCCTCTATTCTATCATTCATTTGGTCTTGCTTACAACACAGTTGTCTCATGGTCCAGACCAGTCTTAGCCATGATTATCCCGCACACTTAAAGGTGCACTGCGCAAATTTTCTGGGGTAGGGTCCACTACCTACCTGTCTCCATGGTGATGTTATTGCTTTGTCTGGTATGGTTAAAGTCATGGTATGACTTTAAACAAATCCATCTAGCATTTATTGATTATGGGCGTTTCTATTGCTCAAAAATACAATAATTCCTTCTGTGCATAGGGGCAACTCTCCACAGAGCTGAACTGTGATGTAGCTTTGTGCTGTAACCCACTTGTCCCCCTTGTGATAGATAGGTTTAATCTACACTGTAGATACGTCTCTCACGATAAAAAAAAATTATTTGTAAAAATAGATGATAAACGATAATACTGAAACTAATAATTTATATTCTAAATGCACAATAAATAGAAAAAAAAAAAAAAAAAAAAAAAGACATTTTAGGATTTACCGTAATTTCAGGACTATAAGCTGCTACTTTTTTCTCACACTATCCACTCATACCTGACCGATACAACTAGCCTTGCCCCCGGGAGAGCCTGAAATCCTACAAAACACTGACACATGGATATGGAGCATAACGCTGAGATGATACAGACAAGACAGAGGCTCTTTCTGCATGAGTCAGGCGCAGTAGAGAGCAGGGAGAGACAGGGGTGGTGTGCTGAGAAAGATGCTTTGATTGTGTTTTGAACAATTATTTTGTGCTTCTTGCGCACACCCTCCTCATGGAAAACACACAACAAAATGCAGATGATGTGGCTTTTAAGTTAACGGCCATTGATGTGGATGTCGAAGAAGGAAACAGAGCTGCTGCACATGAGCTCAGCGTCAAAGAGTCGATGGTGAGATTTTGGCGATGGCAGCGTGGCGAACTGACTCAATGCAAAAAGACGACAAAAGCTTTCAGAGGCAATAAAAGCAGATGGCTCAAACTTGAAAACATTCTTGTGGACGTGGACACCTGTGGCTTATAGACAAGTTTAAAAATTTGTTAAAGTTTTGTTGATGCAGCTTATATTCAGGTGCACTCAATAGTCCAGAAAATATGGTAGTTTGCATCTGTAATGAGTCATAGGAGTTCAATTCAACCTTACAGCTTAAATCTTTTTTTTTATTGCCAAAAAATAACCCGAAATTTCCCAATAGTACAAAGAAAATGCACACATGATCAATATTGAGCTCAATATTCTTCCAGCTTTGATATTGTGAGTTATTCGTCGATATACAGTAGCAATCATCTTGACGAAGCTAACCTTGGAACATTCTATATAACAAGGGGAACAAGCAAATGGCGGACCCCCTCACTAAAAATATTACATGTGCACCTTTAACTAGAGAAGCCTGATTCATCCGTCAGACATTTCTCAACTAACATGCTCCATTTTCTTCTTTCTTTCAATCTTCTGCCCAAACCACATACCATGTTATTGATCTGCTCTCCACAACTGTCACAGAAATCGACCGCCCCAAAGTGTCTCAGTTCCGCCATGATGCGATCGCTGTCAGTAAAGTGCACTGTAAGAAAAAAACAACTGTGTCTTTCATGCCAATTGAATTATTTTTTTTCTTCAATTATTATTATTATTATTTTTATTTTTTTATCAATATATATAAATAAGAAAAGAAAAAGAAATCAAAATGTCCCCCTCCTAATCACTACATCAGAGAATCAAATGAAATGTGGGACTGGCAGCACCTGGTCTGCTCATTGCATGCATCAGTATTCATAGAGCTACTCCGAGGCTGTGCTCTAATGGATGTGTCAGAAGCATGCCACTGTCAAGATTGGATATTTAATTTCAAAACATGAAGAGGTTTTTATCTTTAGCTGAAGTTTAATTTGCAAATATAGAGGTATACTTGTGATAAGGAAAAAACTACTTACAATAAAAAGACATGACATTATCAAAAAAGGAACAAGCGGGTCGAGGAGTGTGTATTTTTTATATTACGTTTCTTCATCAAAAACATACCTGCATTTGTGGTTTGGTTCATTCACACATGTTTAACACACAACCCCTTCATAGTTAATTCAATTCAGCGTTCTTCTCTCAAACTGAAAACACTTTGCTCCACTTTGTGATGTGGTAATACAATGAGCCAGAGGCGGCGCTACCATTAGGCAAAAGTAGGTGGCTGCTTAGGGCTGGAGGGGCCCCCAACCAATTGTCCTCAGTGCCACTAATGGCCAAGGCCTCAGAGCAATTAGATTTTCTCTCAATATGACATTAAATGAGAATAGTTTACGTTTAAACAATAATCATAAGAAAAAAAAATATAATAATAATCATATGTAATAGATCAGGCATGTCAGACTCAGGCCCGGGGGCCAAATTTGGCACGTGATATAATTATATTTGGCCCGTGAGATCCTATCAAATATGTATTAGAGCTGGCCCACTGACTGCAGATAGGCTATAGAGACATTATTTATTTATTATTATACATTTTGTTATTATTTTATATTATGCTTGTTCTGGATTTAATGTTTAAGCAAAACTTTTACTAAACATTTAAAAAGGTTTAACATTTCATATCCCAAAAGAAGAGAAAACAAGCAGATGTTGTTGAAAATTTTCAATAAATATTTAGTCTGGCCCACAACTTACTCCCAGTTTTTAACTTTGGCCCTCTGAATTTGAGTATGACACCCCAGTAATAGTTGTAACAACAGATGTTACAAAAATTTAATTGTATAAGCAAATAATAATAAATAAACAAGTTTCCAATCCACTATAATTCAAATAAATAGAGATGTGCATGTCTCAAGAACAATGGGGAAAAACTGAAAAAAAAAAAAATGTTATGTAAAATAAATATGGTGCGTTGTAGTGAGGGCCTCAAACTCAAGTTCGCCTAGGGCCCCCAAATTGCTAACTCCGCCACTGCAGTCAGTGCTCCACTGTGTTTTAAACTCCATGCACCTTCACAAAAATCATTTAGGTAATTTCTGCTCTGGAATTGCCAGTCTCTAAATGTAAAAGGTATCTGTTAACTGGATCTCTACCACTTTGTCACAAGGTGGAGCACTGTTTTGAGATTTCGAGATGTAGACAAACTAATAATAAAGAGTTACTCAAATGTGTGTGAATGAAACAAAACGCAACCCCTTGTATGTTTTTGAGGAGGTAAAAACATTATAACATAATTTAAAGCTCACAAGAGTAAATTTTTTGTCATATAGGATCTTTAAATTGTTGGCGAAACACAACTAGACATGCAATATATATATAAACAAATGCAAACTGGATGTAAAGAGGCTGATTGGTGAGCACTTCGAATAATGAATCATGAATAATGAATAAAATTAATAAAAAAAAGGCCTTTATTTGTCAATTCTCTTCACATGTACATCTCGAAAATGGACCTCTCCCCCCGTCCATACATTACAAACATACAATACAATACAATACATGGGGATGTCAACGTGGATCGGACCTGGAGACTGGTAGCAAATAGGAATAAACACTGCAGCATAACATGAGGATAGGGGGAGGAGAAATAAAAGAGAACTGCCCCAGACCATGCTCCAATATCAGTACATGGTTTGGGGAAGTGCACACACAAAAAAAAAAAAACACCTCTGCACATCAGTACATAGTCAAAAACACAGTACAAACATTTCACAGGACCAGCAACTGGGTAGTGGAGGGGTGAAGAGTTAACCCAACATAGGCAGGTAGCCATCTGGATCTGCAGCTAAAAAGTGCTGCATACAAATTGCTGGAGTTAGTGGAGTCAGTGGAACTCAGCAATTTGATGCCCAAGAAATTCCACACCAGATAATATACAATTCACTTAAAACAAATCAGTGAAACACTTCCAAATTCTAATCATTCTAACGTGGTTGAAAGTTAAAGGCACTTTACCTGATTTAACTCATATTAAACACGTAAGACACATAACAAGTTCATTTTAAACATTTAACAACAGTTTTACAGTTTATAAGACCTTTCCGCAACTTTCACATACCAGAGTCATCACGGTAATGCTAACAACTACTAGCATGCTAACAGTGCACTTCCTAGGTGCTCGATAATAAAACACATTATAATCAGATGCTGTCTCATTTTGTCCCAAAGAGCTGTTTTTACAATATATCTGTACTGGAGCAAATGCAGCATTAGGATTCGTTAACTTGACCGTAGGCAGGTACTTGTTTTTATTTAACCAATCACTGTTATTTGGTCATGATGTAAGTAATGTGCCAAATCCCATAGGAGGAAGGACAATAACGTCTTTCACCTTGATAAAATTCACCAAACATTCTTTTTGTTCCGGCTTTAAATCCTCGATCTCAGGAATCGTTACCAACACAGAATGTATGAATTCCTTTACATCCATTTCGACCGCTTTGTTTACTGTTGTGTTTGGCCGGTGCAGGGTCTACAACTTCTGCAGTTCTTGGAAACTGTCTAGTGTATTCTGATTCTTGACCTAGTCACTGGAGAGAAATGAAATTGAGCAGAGGCACTAGGTGGCGCCACCCTGGCTAGCAAAACCCCACACACTGACAGACTGTATATTGGACTTGTATATTGGACTTACGTGATGGGTGCTAAAGTTGTCACTGTTCCTCTCGAGGTCATTTCCACAGGTCACTTCTGGACTCTGTGGGCTCAGCTGTCTCCTCTTGACTTCACATGAGATAGAGACACAGAGACTGGGAGCAGCTGCAGAGAGGACAGCTCCAAATGGGAAATCAGACAGACCATAGCCCTAATACACTTTTATTATCTGTTTAAAGGGGACACTTGGATGAGCTGCGAAACGTATTCGTATTAAAGGCTGTATATCTGATTCTGATGTTACTGCTGCTTCTTTCACTTTGGCTTTGTACTTTTGGGGGTTGACAAAGTACAGCATTTGATGCCTCCCCTGTGCAAGGATTATAAATCAAGCAGACCTATGCATTTTCACTGATCACACGATCAGTTGCACTGTTTAGGCTATGATTTATTACGTGTTGTATAAACATTTGGTGAACATGGATGGCACTCAAATGTCATGAATGACAATGTGGAATGTAAGTAATTACAACTACTACCAAGGTAAGATTACTTGAATTAAGAAAATTTTATCATGATCTGAGTAAATTTCATGTGACAAGTAAAATTATCTCCCAAGGAACAAGACTTTTTGTACTTTTGTATGAAAATAGATCTTGCTACACTTAAGATAAGAAAAACAACTTTTTGCACTTAAAATAAGAAACAAAAATCAAATGTTGCTTGAATTAAGATAAAGCCACTTATTCCATTGGTAGATCATTTTACTTGTCAAGTTGAATCCACTCAAATAAAGTAAAATGTTCTTAATTAAAGTCATTTGCAGTGTATTGCTACAGTTGTAAGTAAGTAGTACTTTAATTCCTGAGGGAGGCGCCCAGGAGGCGTCCGGAACAGATGCCCAAACCACCTCAGCTGGCTCGGGCATCCGGAACAGATGTCCGAGCCACCTCAGCTGGCTCCTCTCAATGTGGAGGAGCAGCGGCTCTACTCCGAGCTCCTCCCGTGTAACTAAGCTCCTCCTATCTCTAAGGGAGTGCCCAGCCACACTGCGGAGGAAACTCATTTCGACCACTTGTATCCACAATCTTGTCCTTTCAGTCATTACTCGGAGCTCATGAACATAGGTGAGGAGAGGAACGTAGGATTGAGTAGTAAATCAAGAGCTTTGCCTTTCGACTCAGCTCCCTCTTCACCACAATTGTTTGATACAGCAACTGCATCACTGCAGAAGCTGCACCGATCCATCTATCAATCTCACGCTCTATTCTCCTTTCAAGCTGTTAACTTGAAATCTACCACTTCAGAACATCACAAGGTGGAACATATTTTTTGAGTTTGGGAGATGTAGACTAATAATAAAGGATTACTCAACCATGTGTGAATGAAACAAAACACAACTCCAGGCATGTTTTTAAGGAGATAACAATGTTATAACATGGTTTAGGGTTGACAAGAGTTAATTTTGTGTAATATAGGACCTTTAAATTGTCCACATTTTTCTTTCCAAAACCTCACAACTATGTTAAAATCAATTGTCCCAAAAATACATGTAAACATATTTTTCCTTTCCATCTTGAATAGCATGCAAAATAGTAGGAGAACCAAGTACAATAACAACTTTCTGACAGTCATATAGCTATCCTCTGCAGCATCTCATTTCCTGTCTCCCTCTCCATTTGTATATTTTACTATGTTCCTTATATGTCCACCGTGTTTGTGTTCTTTGTGATTACCTCTCACAGCTTCCTGTCTCAGTTCTGAGGTCAGCCACAACAAAAAACCTGCTGTGAACCAGGAGAAGCATCTGCTATAAAACTACTGTCTGTTCATGAGTGCCTCTGAGTCTGAACATAACTACAGCGTAATGCACTTCCTCCACTGCCAGATGGAGCGGTTTGATCTGGTTTATGACTAAGTTATCAGAGTTTTAAAGTGGAACTATAATTCTGGACTAAATCAGGACTGAATCCAGACCGTGTCCCTATTCTAAAACAAATAGGTATTTCATATCTTTTTTCATATTGCTATTTGGCTTTTATTTCATTATAATTATGTGTATTTAACTAGATCAGGGGTCATCAAACATTTTTCTCTGAAGGCCACATCATTGCTCCTGACTGCGATGGGGGCCAGGGTCAGGTTGGCTGTATAACAGAATTGTATGACCCTGACGACGCAGATTATATTCTTTGAAAACTGCTACACTTTCTTTACATAGCAGACAAACTGCACGGTCCTTACCCTGAAAATAATCGATTGTCCACTGTTCTTTGAAAACTTGGCACTCTCTGTCAACTTTTTGTACTTTAACACATGTTGCTGTCCTTGACTGCACTACAGAACTCTGAGCGTGGGTTGACTGTCACTGCTTGATCTCGAGCTTGTCACGTGACAAAAATTCTGCAGCAAATGTAAATACATCATATATTTATTCAAAGACTACACCGAGCCTAAAACAGGGTATGGGGTACTATGTTTAAAAATGCACTAAACCATTTCAGATGACATCCTACCATTCAATGGGCCAATAATACTTAATACAGATAGGGGCCATCTCAAATTAATATTGTTTAAATGCAGTTTTCTGTTGAAATATGTTGAGTTCTAGAGTCTAGTCACTGATAAAAATGATCAGGTTCAACATTTTTAAATTTACCTTCTATATATAGATTTCATGAAAAAGTACAATGTAATTGCCCCCCATTTGGGAGTATAAAATCATTACATTCTTCAATCTGAACATCACCAACTAAATGGGCTGAACCAGGTCTAAACTACGACAAAAACTATTATAAAATAAAGCTGCATTAGACAGGTTTAAACGAGGAGGGCTGGTGGATATGGCCATAAAACAAAATCCAAAATGTTTTGCACAGTCTGGACGATATGATTTTAATCCATTTTAATGTACAGCAGACGTGATTGCTCAGTTTTATAGTCTCTCTGTCTCTCTGTCTGTGCTCTTTCTCAATCCACTCCTGGATGAAGTATTACTGTATATTCACTCCCCTGTTCACTGCACTCTGCATAATAATCTGATCTGCCAAGGAACTCAAGAGTAAACTTGTTATAGAGACAGGAAAGCTTGAAGTTACATGTCTCACAATTTTAACTCTCTTGATTATTAAAACTTGCAGAAGACTGTCCAGCCCTAACAAGGACTAATCCAAGTCTTGGAAGCTGAGCAAATTTGGGCCTGGTTAGTGCTTGGATGGGAGACTGCTGTATCAGGTGCCACAGTGGGGTGTCAGCGTCCTTAGGCAAGACACTTCACTGACCTTGCCTGGTATGAATGTGTGTGTGTGGTAGCATTGGAGGTGGTTGGAGAGGCTGTCAGTGCAGATTGGTAGCCTTGTTTCCATCAGTTTGTCCCAGGGCAGCTGTGGCTACAATAGTTGTAATCACCACTGAATGGAGAGCAAATGACATGCACAAAATTGTAAAGAGTTATTAATATTAAAAAACAACAAATTTAACAAATGGACTGGAAGAAATGAAGATGGAAAAAGTTGAAACGTGACTTAACCACTACTAAGGCTACGTCCAGACTGCAGCCTGATGTGACCCAAATCCGATTTTTTTACCCCATGTGACCTGTATCTGATCTAATGACAATCTGAACGAAACAGATCAGATTTTTTTCGAATGCGACCCAGGCCACTTGGATATGTGCTCCTAAAATCGATACATATCCGATCTTTTGACATGCGATTTCAGTCTGAATGGCCAGGTCGCGTTCATCTGACCTACGCATCAGGCTCGGAGTCTAGTCAATGGAGGGAAAGCGAGGTTAGCAAGTTAATTCATATTTGGAGAGGTCGCTGTATTCAGGCCAAATTGGAGGGGTCTTATCAGAACCGAGCATTTTTTGAAATGATTACCAAAGAAATGGCTGAGCGAGGCTACAAGTGGTCCTGCTCCAATGTGAACAAAAAATAAAGAGTCTGCGAGCCAAATACAAAGAGGCTAACAAACAGACAAACAAAGCAGCCGTGGACATGTAACCTGTCCATTTTACGAAGAACTGGAGTGTATTTTGGGAGACAAGCCCAGCTTTTAGGCGACTTCCATAAACACTGATCACGCTCACTGTGTGTGACGTCGTTGTGTCCTCCAATGTGCATGTGGGACACTTTTGGAGTGTTTAATGTTCACACAAAGTTAACTGGAAATGTGAACGATCTTGCAAAAAAAAAAAAAAAAAAAAAAACAGATTTCACAAAAAAATCCAAATTGAGCATTAAGCCCTGCAGTCTGAATGTATTTTAACATGGATTAAAGCAGGCCTAATCTAGGGTGAAACCAAAATATAACCATAGTTTAAAGAACTAAACCAAGTGCAAAATAAGAGCAAGCATGACTAAACTTGAATTTAAAAAGCTGCAGAGGACTCTTGATATAGATTTTGACAGACAAACTTTATTGATCCACGAGGGAAATTATTTCTTCACAGTAGTTCTCACATCACAGCATATTATAATAACAAAAGATAATAACAATTCTAAATGTTAAGCCAAAATAGCAAGAGATTTGTGTCAAATAAGGCATAATTATAAATATATATGTACAAGTTAAAACAAAAATAAAGAAATGAAGAACATAGTATAAGAATAAGTATACCACATTTGAGAACCAAATCTCAAAAGCGGTGCAAAAAAAACACAAAGACAAAAGAATTATGAATGCAAATAGTTTAATAATAGAGACACTTATGCACAGGTACATTACTTTGGCACATAAATATACATCCACTGTACAGTAAACTTCATATATAACAAAGGCATAAACAGAACACAATGTCCCTTTGCTAAAACGTCTATACCAGAGCAAGCACGGTCAAATTCAACTGTAGCTGTAAATAATTTTGCCGTACAGAATAGAGTATAGATGTGATGGTTACAGAATGTCTAAATAGAGTCCAATTCCAGGTTCTAAATCTTGTAATGCAAAAATGGTAATGATTTTTTTTTTTTTTCTAATTTACATATAGACACCATTGTAATTTTCATGAAACAAAAATGATCTAAAAAGTCATATTTGTGAACCATCCTTTATCCAAACAAAACATAAATATCATCAACACATAAACTTTGGTCTCTATTTTAAAAGATGATTCCATAAAACTTTACAGAATTTGTTCAAAAATAACACTGCTTTTAGAAAAGTTATGCTATTTCATATATAGCTGAGTTATAGGTGCATTGTGTAACTTTTCTGTCTGCAATGTAACTGGTCAAACCTGTGGAGAGGCAACCCCACTCACAGTCAGAATGCTTGTTTTTCTAGGTATTTTTAAGCTGTAAAACCACCTATAATTGAGTAAATGTTATGTAGAGTCATTTATTTAGTGTCATACTGTGGAACATTTCAGGCAGAGCAGTGAAATATCCATAGAAACAAGCAGGTAATGGACCCCCAACAAAGAAGTTACATAAAGTTGGGGGCTCAGTATTCACAGACATATGCCTTTCTTCAGACTCTTGTAATGGAGCGTGGGCACTTTGAGGATCCCACAGAGACACTTGTGTTAATGAACAAGACTGTGTGAGTCTTTGGGGGCGCTTCATCGGAGAATAAGATGACACTTGTATTTAAGTCAATGCTAATTTGCTTCTTAATACTTCTCTGGTGTTATAAATGGCCTACTGTGCTAAATGCCATATGCTAAGTTCTTCATCGTCTTTCTCCTCGGCTACTATGGGTTTTATATCACGCAAACTGACTCCTGTGACATTTAAGCCATGTTATAATGTTGACACCACATCAAAAACATACCGTATTTTTCAGACTATAAGTCACACTTTTTTTCATGGTTTGGGTGGTCCTGCGACTTATACTCCGGTGCGACTTCTATATTAAAATTTTCATACTGACAGCCATGAGAGGGCGCTCTAGGCTTGTGTGTCAGTATCTGCTACTCCTATTACTCCCGTACCAGTCACTTCGCTCTACTGCACATGTCTCCTGCAGAAAGAGCTGATGTCCTGTTGCTTTATAAGTTTAAATCTTCAATTTTTTATACCATTGAAAATGTAAGATTTAAACTTATAAAAATAACCATAACCAGTCTGTCTGGATTTGTCGTCAGAGTCTGACGACAGCTATGAAGAAGAGGAAGCAGTGCTCCATTTACCTTCGGAGGTCGTGGAGTTGCTCAGAAGTGACACTGAGGATGAAGAATTCAAGAGAGTTTGGTAAACTTGTTCTGTTCTGTTGTTTATGCTCGAGTTATCTGAATAACTGTTCATATGTGAGATTAACAGCCTGTTGTTCTCTGTTCTATTCTTACTCTTACTATAACTTGCCTTTCAAGATGAAATGTCAGTTCCTGGTCTCTAATTTTATAAAATACAGTTCCCCCAAAAAGTGCGATTTATGTTTTTTCTTCTTCATTGCGCATTTTTTGGCTCGTGCGACTTATACTCCAGAGTGACTTACAGTCCAAAAAATACGGTACCTAGAGTTGTGTTTTGTTGCCTTCACACGTTTGAGTAATCCTTCATTATCAGTCTGCCATTTCCACATCTCAAAATGCTCTGTTCCACCTTAGGATGTCATGAAGCTCAAGTTAAACACTCCCTTTTACCTTTAGTTCAGTAAAGATTTGCAATTCCAGATCTGAAATGATGCAAATGACGGGGTTTAAAAACACAATAGAGCACCTCACAACTCCAGGTATGTTTGTGATGAGGAAACAACATTATAACACAGGTCACAGGATAGCGCAATATGGGCTCTTTAAACATGAAGTATCTCAGTAATCATTCATTGACTATAGGGAACTAAGGAAATTCACCATTCAGTTCACCAAACCAACTCGTGTATCTGAATATCGGCTGCAACATTAAAGGACACACAGACTGCCCTAGAATTAACCAGTAACATTACAATGTTTTTGAAGCTTTCTGCCATGTTATAACATCATATGATTTTAGATGTCATCCATGCATGTATTTGAACCATCCTTACTGGTACAATTCTGTCCAGTAGTCAACCCACAAGCCTACGTCATCCATATACAACAATATACTACAACCTGACAAACCAGGACGCACGCTGATTGTTGTGATAGCGCTCTGAAGGGAGAGTGACTTAGAAAAAGGTGAAGCAAAGGGAGGCGGATTCAAATTCAGAGCGTCAAACACAAAAGTGAAAC
Source organism: Boleophthalmus pectinirostris (assembly GCF_026225935.1). Taxonomy (NCBI): domain Eukaryota; kingdom Metazoa; phylum Chordata; class Actinopteri; order Gobiiformes; family Gobiidae; genus Boleophthalmus; species Boleophthalmus pectinirostris. Next base: position 11,960,103 of record NW_026571353.1, read on the forward strand.
TCATTGAACATATTAACATGTTCTTTTTGGCAAATAATGATAGTATGAATGTAGCGTGTAAGCAATTAATACCACGTAGAAGTGTAATACTCTCTCTTTAAAAAAAACAACAACAAAAAAACACAATATTTTGATAGATTTGGTACAGACAGAAGCGGCCAGTATACCTTTTAGCACAAAACGTATATATATTTACAAGCAGATATACCAAATATTATACCTAGTTATTGTCTAGCTTGTTTTTTTCCCTTTTTTAAATAAAATATATTTATCATTCTGTAATACAATCTCCAATATAAGTTTATCTACAACACTTCAAATGGATGTGTGCCTGTCACTCTCGGAAACCAATACAGAATGCACAGAATAAAACAAAACAAAAAAAAAAAAAAATACAACATGGCTATATGAACGAATGCTATAGCTCAGATTTGTTGACAGAATTTACAGCATAAAAGAATCATTCATGTTGATAACAGCAAAATGCCATGGTCTCCACTCAATGATACACATTAGTGGAATGTACAAGAATATTTCAACAAAACCAACCTTTTACCTTAAAACATAAACACTCCACATTTTTATCATGTACGTAACACAGGCACTATACCATAAAACATTTGCCCATAGCAACACACATTTTCTTCCTTTTTTGGGGAATTTGAAAGGCAGTCACAGATTTTGTCCATTTTACAATACAATACATATATTTTTGTAACGCAGTTCAAGGCGCTTTCACCTCGAAATTTCACATTCAGAGCACAGGTAAGATCACTGCAAAATGGCTGGCACTGGATACAAAAAGCAGTATGTTTGTTTTCTTCCCATAAACAACACGAGAGCCCTACATTGAGTTGACTGCATTTCACTATGTTACCTTTTTAACACGTGACCCAGGTTATATACAGTGTTAATCCTGCAAATGGACTAGGTGGAAAAAGTCAAAGTAGCTAAGTATTTAAGTATACATTTTAGGCATCTGTACTTTATTTAAAGGTGTATTGTGTAATTTTTCAAAGTCCATCAAGTGCTTTTCTCTGTGAAGATGTTATTGCTTTGTTTGGAATGTTTCACAGTATGGTGTATCTTCAAGGAAACCAAACCAGAGCAAGTTACAGGTCAGATCTGTGGAGAGGCAACCCCTTTCACAGTCAGAATGCCTGTTTTTCTAGGTATTTGGAGCTATACAACCACCTGTAACTGAATAAATGTAAGGTAGAACTGTTTCATGCAGACCTAGGCATCATTCGTTCCTTTGGTTGACTCTGACCGGCCCGTTTAAGCTCATTCGGAATTACAAAATAAACATATTTTATAATTTTACCTCACACATGGACTAAAACTGCATTGCTTTTATTTTAGGTTTTTTTTTTATGATTAAAAAAAAAATAATTTTACTGAATATTATTGAATATTGAATATTATTGAATTTTTAAGGCAACTTCACCTTTTCATTGCTTAGACATAACAAACTCTCACCAGTCGTAGCAAATTGTCAAAAGAATGCAATTTACTGCTTTTTATAAATATAAAATATGTATAATATTTATGAAGAAATGAGCTAAGCATTTTGGCCCGGCCATCCACAATATTTTCTGTTTTTCATGTGGCCCCATGTAAAAAAAATAATTGCCCACCCCTGGTTTAATGTCATACTGTGGAACATTCCAGGCAGAGCAATGGCATATCCACAGAAACAAGCAGGTGATGTACCCCCAACCAAAAAATGACACAGTGCACCTTTAAGTATATTTTAAAGTGGATATTTTTTACGTTTACTTCACAACAGGTATCTGAACTTTCTACTCCACAGCATCTTTTATCACAACTGAAAAGTAAATTTTTTTTTTAAATTGTCTGACACCTGCTGAAAAGTCTGAGTGTTTATTTTTAACATGTTCACAGTACAAGAAAACAAAAATATATAAAGAAAAACAAAAAAAAAAAATCTATTTGTTCTTTTGAAAAAAATTCAGCACAAATATGTATCGAAATCACTACATTTTGAGCCTTTATAAGACCTCAGAAACTGCAATAAATACGTTTACTTTTAATTCTTTAAGTACCGGTAAGTAATGGTATACTTTGATACTTTTACTTACGTAGATTTTTTTATGTGATAGTTTTGTTACTTAAGTAGTAAAGTAAAGTGAGTACTTCTTCCACCTCTGAGATTAGGAAATAAGAAGGCAGTGGCAGCAAGTTCAGTTTTTATTTTTTATACAAGGCTCACAAGTCTGAAAATGACAAAGAATTTAAAGAATGAGAAAAAAAAATATGTGTGATGGTTCTAAAAGATTTTGTGCATCAAGTGGATTTACAGGCGAGGACACTTAAGGATAGACAGCATTTACTCTCACATTCATATGGGGCAAAAATTGTCCACAGTTGTATAGAACTAGGCCTACTTTCAAATATTAGAGCATATCTTTATCCCAAGGATTGAACCCACAACCTGCTTACTGAGACAGGAAGAGCAAGTACCTACCGTATTTTCCGGGCTATTAGGTGTGCTCTTAAGCTTCTAACCCTATCAAAAAATTACAGTGCGCCCCATACAACGAATCGGGTATCCCAGCACGACTTCAGTAAACTACAAAGCCGCACCACCCGCAGCGCACGCAAACACACACTGAGCAGACAGCGACCGCGCAGCAAAAAACACCCACAGCCACACTCATCACTCCACGCGGACGAGGAACAGAACGGAGGAACCAACCGAAAAAGCGAGCGCAATGTGCCACTTCTAGCCACAACTGAACAACTGAGTCACTCCGAGCACACCGACAATCCAGCAGTCCCAGACAGCACCCTCCCTACACGCCACAACTGAACAAAGCCCAGAGTCACCGTGAACACGCCAAATAAAATCCGACTGAGCCATCGAACTGTTGTGTTTCGTTTCAAGTCCGGTGCAGTTTATTTGTGAAAAAAGTTTGAAAATAGACCATTTAATGACAGTGCATCTTATAATCCAGAGCACCTAATAGCCCGGAAAATATGGTAAATTCAAAAGGTATTTAAGTTGTTTTTGGGTCTTGTTGAATGAGGGGAGGATAGATGGGTGCAGAGTTTGCAGTGGCTCAGTCAAACTTGAATTTCTTAACTAAAAGAACTGTCAAAATGTTTTTAAAATTGTCAAAGTTTTTCCTGGCAAGGGACCCCCAAACTTCCGCTTGCCAAGGACCCCGATAGTGACCAGAGACAGACTTCAGAAGTTTATGTTCCCACTCTCATATATGGTCATGAGCTTTGGGTCATGACCGAAAGGACGAGATCTCAGCTAGAAGACGAGATTCCTTTTCTATTTGTTTTATCTTCATTTAACCAACATTTGGAGGAGTTGCTTGTTTGGAATGATCTTTTCACACTTGCTTTAAAGGTGCATTATGTAACTTTTCTGTGGGAGGTCCATCACCATCTTGGATATGTCTTTGCTCTGATTCTGACCTGTATCTTGGCCTGGTTTGGTCTCCATGAAAATAGAAAAGCTTAAGGACATACTGTGAAAAATTCCAGACAAAGCAATAACATCTCCATGGAGAAAAGCATTTGACGAACCCTCCACCAGAAAAGTTACACAATGCACCTTTAAACATTTCCTGGCAAGAGACCCCCAATCTCCTCCTTGCCAAGGGCTCCGATAGTGTCCAGAGACAGATTTCAGTTTATGTTCCCACTCTCATATATGGTCATGAGCTTGGGTCATCACCAAAAGGACAAGATCTCGGGGAGAAGAACTCAAAATGAGCCTCCATTTAAAATGTATTTTATGTAAGCACTACACAATGAGGAGCCCGCCGCAGAAGTGCGTTAATACTGCATAACACATGGCTCCAAGTTTTTTACTGAGCTTATACGGCTACAAACGACAAGTCTGAAAAGCATTCCACTGTCTGTAAATGTGTCAAATTAGTTATTTCAGTGTTTTTAATGAAGCTAGTCTCTCTATTTTATTCAGAGAAGTAGCAGAGAAGTAGTAAACTGAACCAGGTCTAGACTTACCTAAACAGACCCACACAGTTTGACAAACCTTTATAAAGACAAGTGGATCTGGAGTCATATTCTGTCTCCCTGATTTCAGACGGCGTGATTGAAAGGCAGATTAACCAATCAGAGGCACATGCTCCGCTCAAAACCAAACATGGCTGCTTACACATAAAAAACAGAGAAAAAAAACAACATAAAGAACTGAGAAACAGCAAGGATTTTCTCAGAATCAACAATCAAAGCACCAAACTATTACTTATCTTTCTAACTAAAAGAAGTTATATATTTTGTTCTGAATGTTACTAGAATTTTCAAGAGGAGATGTCCTCTGCATTTGTGAGACACGTGCTACAAATTAGTAGCCTGATTCATCAGCAGGTTTCACTGCGTGGAAACTGTCTGATCTCGCAGTAATAGGATTTGTTCGCTCCATGGTAGGCGGGTACTTTTTTTTTAACCAATCACTGCTATTTGGTCATGATGTATGTAATGTTCTGCTAACAGGGCTAACTGGTATATTAATTATTATTTTCCCAAATCCCGTAGGAAAAAGGGCAATAACGTCTTTCCCCTTGATAAAGAATAATAAACCATTCTCTTTGTTCTGGCTTTAAATCCTCGATCTCAGGAATCGTTGCCAGCACAGAATGTACGACTCTTCGCTGATTGGCTGGTGCTCAGACTCGCAATTCTGGGTTTTTTGCAAACTGACTAACAAATTAGCAGCTGTGGTTGGATCGTCTCAAGTTTTGAACAGAGGTTTTTCATGCTTTATAGTCCAGTTCTAGACCTCTTTGGATTGAAACAGAATATAAAAGAGACTAGCTGGTCAAGCAAGGTCTCCACCACAAACTAAACCAGGCCCAAACGAGTACGAGTGTAGTAAGCGCATTCTGCATGGGCCTGTTGCCACGAGTGATTATCCTGATTAGAGACCTGCAGGAGACCGCAGAACTGCTGCTGAGAAGAGCCTCGCGTCTGAGGAGCTCTTTTCATTTCATTACCATTTAGACATCCACTACACTGTAAAATGACACGTAAAAAGAGCTGAAGTACTACAGCTCTCATATGACGGTTGTGTGAAAGTCAAAATGTCTTATTAGATGTGATTGCTACCAAAGATGAAAATGTAGTGAGGCACACTTTCGTTTCAACATTGGCCTTATCTTGCAGTCAATATAGAGGATTCAAGACAATGTTGCAATCTGTGGTTAATACAAAATAATTTTTCCATTATTTTTTTCCTGTAGACTTTCCGATAAAATTTTTATTTAATATTAAGAGTTCAAATACATTGCGGAGGCTAACCAGCTACATTTAAAATTCAAGATTCAGTGAAATGTTTTAATAATTAAGCAGTATATAAAGTTCCAGAAACAGATTTTAAGTAAAAGTATAGGTTTTGTGCTCATTAGTTACTACCAGAGGTGAAACCAAGTTGTTGTTTTACAAGTCTCAAGTGAGTCTCAAGTCTTTGACCTCAAGTCCGAGTCAAGTCCCAAGTCAATTACAGGCAAGTTCAAGTCGAGTCTTGAGTCACTGGCCTGTAAGTCCAAGTCAAGGCCAAGTCATCTGCTTTGAGCTTCAAGTCATTTCCAAATCTTTAAACCAAAGTATAGCTTAGATTTTTGCAATTTATATATGAGTATTTATATATGAGAATTATATAAGAGAGAAATTTTTCCTTTTTGAATGTTTTGACAGGATCTTGTAAATCATTACAGTCAGAACAGAAAGAATTCAGATTTAAAAGTGCTTCTCAAGACTTCTTAAGTTACAGGTCTCAAGTTCGAGTCAAGTCCTAAGTCATTGACCTTCAAGTCCAAGGCAAGTCCCAAGTCTTAGTCCATTTTATCAAGTATCAAGTCTGAAAAATAAAGACTCAAGTCTATGAGCAAAAAAAATGTGAATTTTACTTCTGGAACTGGGGGGAGGGTGGTCACTGTTGAGCCCCATTGAAAAAATAATAAAATATCTTGAGTTTCACCTGTATTGTCTTGACTTAAAAGTACACTATGTAACTTTTTGGTTGGAGGTCCGTTACCTTCTTGTTTCTATGGAGATGTCTCTGCTCTGCTTAGAATGTTCCAGAGTATGACATTAAACAGCTTTACCTTTTACATTTATTCAATTACAGGTGTTTTTATTGCTCAAAAATACCTACAGAAACAAGCATTCTGACTGTGAGCGGGGTCGCCTCTCCAGTCTCCACAGATCTGACCTTTAACTCAGTTTGGTTTGGTCTCCATGAAGATAGAAAGGTTTAATACCGTACTGTGAAATACTCCAGACAAAGCAGTAACATCTCTGGAAATAAAAGCACTGACCACCACCCTCCACCACAAAAGTTACACCTTTAAGCATTTAAAGACCTATCCCAAACAATAAAATGGCTTCTAAAATCACCCTTCAGTCCAAATTCAACTCTTCTCATTGCCTCTGAAGTCTTTTTGGAGCAGCACTGATTGGCCTGTAGTTACATATTCATGAAATCAGCCTCTCTCCTCTCACAGTGTCCAGCGTTGAAGACATTTCTCATTCAGGACAGGAGCACAGAGGGAGGGTGATTGTGACTGGGGTCATATTTAATTAACTCACAGAGGCATGAGAGCATAGTTTTTGGAGAGCACCTCTGTAAGGGTTTTAATCACTTTTGTTAAGCCTAAAATGACACTGGATTCCGACACGGCTGTCTGGACACTGTGGGTTTAGCCATGCTGATAAACTTGACCCGTACTTTTAAACAGAAAGAAAATGTTGAAAGAAGTAGTTCACTGTTACAGCAAAAAAGTAATAGCTTGTTAAATCCTTTTTATAGCATAGTTTGTCATTGAGTCAGTTCTTTCGTATCTTAAATACTTAAATGGCCCATATTTCGCTATTTTCTGATCTAAGTTACAATGTTTCCTCATCAAAAACACACCTGAAGTTGTGTTTTGTTTTATTCACACTTTTTAACCGATTAACCCATTTCTAACTGGTTATTTTGCCTGTGCCCACTGGAAGTCTAACAGATAAGACTGAGGCCCACATCTTAGTAACATGTAGAAAAGTGTGTAGATTTATCTTGTCAGGCTACAAAATGATCATACATTTGCCTTGAATGCCCTGCATAAAGAACAAGCTTTTTCAAATGTTTTGTTTTAGTTTTGCAGTAGACCACATGACCAGTCCTTCACTGTCACTTGGGTTCACCTCTGTCCCTCTCTTCGATCACTTTGATAGATACTGGCAACTGCAGACGGGACAGGAAATGGGGAATGCTTTGACCTCTAGTCGCCTCTAGCCACCGCAATTTAGTTTTCCTCAAACTCACTCTAGGCTTATATGGCTGCTGCTCTGTTTCTAACTCAATAACATTGAGTCAGAAAATGTTTTAAAATATCTCAACAAACTCTAAAAGGATAAATTCTAAACAAATATTTGCTGCTTGTCTGTATAGAGATTTTATTGCTTTGCCTGTAAATCTTCTAGCCAGGTTGGCGCCACCTAGTGCCTCCACTCAATTTAATTTCTCTCCAGTGACTAGGTCAGGAATCGGAATACTCTAGACAGTTTGCAAGAACCCTGCAAGTGAGAGTCTAGTCACCAGTCAATCAGCGAAGAGCCATACATTCTGTGTTGGCAACGACTCCCAAGATCAAAGATTTAAAGCTGGAACAAAGAGAATGTTCAGTGAATTTTATCAAGGGGAAAGACGTTATTGCCCTTTTTCCTACAGGATTTGGGAAAAGCTTAATATACCAGTTAGCCCTGTTTGTGGTGCATTACATACATCATGACCAAATAGTAGCAATTGGTGAAATAAAAAAGTACCCGTCTACCGTTGAGCGAACGAATCCTAATGCTGCGAGGTCAGACGGTTTCTACGAAGCTAAACTGGCTGATGAATCAGGCTATAAAATTCCATAGTATGGCATTAAACTTATCCATTTCCATATACACATGCAGGAGAGCAACCCTGCTCATATAACAATGTATGTTTTTATAGGTATTTTTGAATAATAAAACATGTATAATTTAAAGGTCCTAAATTTCACCAAGCGTCATGTTTAATTTTGTTCACACATGCATTTTTGAGTAATTCTTTATTATTTGTCTGTAGAGGTTTAAAATTCCAGGTCTGAATTATTGAAATAATTCTAGAGAAGCTGTGTGGAGTTTTAAATCACAGTGGAGCACTTTCTGTATCACACTGTATGACATTACAAGGTGGAATAGAGTGTTTTGAGCAGAACTCAGTTTCTATGTTAAACACGTGTGAATGAAACAAAACTCAGCTCCAGCTCTGTTTGTGATGAGGAACCAACATTAGAACATAGAGCAGAAGATAATGTAATATGGGCCCTTTATACCAGTGCTTCTTAAAGTGACTTCCAGAGATTTAACATTACTAGAATACAACCATTTCTTATGATATACAATCCCAAACACAGTGTTTTTGTGGTATAAGAAATTAATCTTTTATCCAAATTTAGTACTAAACATGATTTTAACTTGAATTTTAGTGTGATGCTTTGTTAGAGAACAATAGGTAGTCCTTGGGATATTTTTATACCGATACGGGTCCTTGGGCTCAAAAATATGCTCTCTACAATACTGTGGAACAAGTAGTAGCAGTAACCTTAATTTTTTAGCCACTCTTAACAGCACTTTTAACTGCAGTAAATCAAAAATAATGCTCAGATAACAGGCAAATGATATGACAATAATGCTGTTGTTAATTGATTCCCTGTCAGTTATAATGACAAGCTAATGAATAATGGTCATATGTTTATCCATCTCCTGGACTTGTACTTGTCTAATTGACTTTCAGCACTGGAGAAGAAACATTCGTCAGTCCAGAAGAGTGAATTACAGCTGCTCTGTTAGTGTAATCTGATAATGATATTGTGTTAACATCAGAAACAGCACAGAAACCGATTCTGCTTGGATACACTCCAGGATAGAAAACGAGCAAATATACTTCCATATAATTACATAAGGCATCTGTTTTTCTTTCCGTTTTATTTATTTATTTATTTTTTTGCAGTGCACACATTTTTCATATTTGGGATTTTGTTTTCAGTGGGTATGATTTTTGTTTATAGTAGATATAGTATAGTTTTGATGCACAAACGATGTCATTAGTTTTGCTCTATCCATAGTTTGAATTGGTCTAAAAAATGTATAAATCTGAACATAAAATGACTAAAAACTGTTTAAGTATCAATATTTGCATGGGAATTGACTTGGCCAGTATCAATATATCGATATTTCGGCATCAATTTGAGATGTATAGAATGAAAACCATAAACTCTATGAACCATAATGAACTAGGTCACAAACAATTCACACAAAATACTGCAACTTTTACTACCAGAACTAGACCTACAGACTAAATATGGACAAAACCAGGACTAACCTAAAAACCGAAAAAGTCCAAACAAACATACATAATATTATTCTCATTTTAAAGGAAATTAAAGCTTAAAAATGCAAGGAAATATATACGTAACTTTTCGGTGGAGGATTCATCACCTGTTATCTCCATGGAAATATTATTGCTTTAGCTGGAATGTTCCATGGAGATAAACTAAGAGCATCACAACACCAAGTTACTGGTTAGATCTGTGGAGAGGTGGCCCCGTGCATAGTAAAAACGCAAGGTATTTCAGTGTATTTTTGTGCAATCACATCAACTGTAATTGAATAAATGCAATGTTTAAGGGTATAATGGGGAACATTCAAAGCAAAGCAATAAGCATAGAGCAGGCAGTCCACTAGAAAAGTTACATAGTACACCTTTAAATTGCAGATAGTTAGACGTGGAAGTGAATATTTTATCCTCAAAATTAAGGTTCAAAAATAGAAGCTTTAATAGCGCTCCAAAACTGTGAATCTTAAAGGTGCACTGTGTAACTTTTCTGGTGGAAGTTCCGTCACTTGCTTGTTTCTAAGGACATGTCATTGCTCTGCCTGGAAATGTTCCACAGTATGACAGTAAACAGCTCTACTTTACACTTTATTACATTGCATTCATTTGGATTTATAGCTCTAAAATACCTAGAAAAACAAGCGCTCTGACTGTTAGCCTGTTAGGATTTGTGTTTTTGTTCTCTCCCCCTCCCTTTTCTGTTTCAGAGCTTGAGTGTGGCAGGGGGCGTGGCTGGCTTTTTCCGGAGCAGATGAGACACACCTGCAATCAATCCCTTCATCTACCTCAGTATTTAGTCCTGGTCTTCTCATCACCACTTTGCCAGATAATTCCGTCCTGTTCGGTAGCGTCACCAGGCTCTTGGATTTATTCCCGTCTTGCTTATTGTTTGCCCTGGATTTACCTACTCCTGTTTTCTCCCAGGTGTCTCCTGGTCGTCTGCCGTTGCCTCCGGAGAAGTTGGCCAGCTCCCTGCCTCCTCAGCTTGCCTTCGTTTGTACAATAAACTGCTTAAACTTGACTGTGTTCTGATTCTGCTTTGGGGTCCCTCTTCCCCCACCTTAACATAGCCTCTCCACAGATCTGCCCTGTAACTTGGTCTGATTGGGTCTCCATGAAGATAGAAAGGTTTAATACTGTGAAACATTCCAGATGAAGCAAAATATCTCCACGGAGAAAAGCATTTGACGGACCCTCCACCAGAAGCATCTCCAAAACTGCAAATCTTAAGGGTCTTCTTGCTTTTTTACTGCAGAGGTCAGTATGTCTCTGCGGTGGGCTTACCTTGCTTGGTTACTTGGTTGTTTTACATGCTCGTGGAAAACTGATCTGTAATTTTATTTACTCAGCTGCCTTTGTGAACACACTCGCTTGTCCGTTAAAACGGCTCTACACTTGGAAGTTTTCATTTAAAGGGATTTGCCCAGACAAAGCTGTTTTTGTTCACTTTTGATTTATGACCAAAGAGAAGGTAATTAATGTAGGCAGACAATCTAAATCTCCCACCGAGACTTTAATGGCTTCATCCAGCAGATTAACATGTGTGCACCACCCGCTACCAGCTACCATCTTTTGTAAACCAGATTCATTTATTTGATTTGCTTTTAAGGAAGCCCTGTGGTTTGATGTTCAATACTTTCTTAGCAGTGGTACAAAATCATTGAAATATTCCACTGCAAGTTTGGTACGCTTTAGCCATCACATCATTTGATATGAATAACTCCAAATTCAGTGTTTTTATTTTTTATGTAAATGACTGGTTATTATTTATTTTGTAGTTATTTCAACCCAACCCAACAACATCAAAATAAGGTAAGATCTTCCATCTAAGGGATAGTTCTGAACAAGGCTAAATAGGTCAAATGCAGAGGAGGATTTTTAAATGTATATATCTTTTTTCTTATAAAGAACTGACTTAATGAAAGCATGTTGCATGGAAATGTTGCTTCTCTGGCTATAATCTTCGCAGCACCTCACAGCATTAGGATTCGTTCACTCGACGGTAGGCGGGTACTTTTTTTATTTAACCAATCGCTGCTGTTTGGTCATGACGTATGTAATGGGCCGCTAACGGGGCTAACTGGTATATTAAGCTTTTCTCAAATCCCATAGGAAGAAGGGCAATAGCGTCTTTCCCCTTGATAAACATTCTCTAGGTTCCGGTTTTAAATCCTCGATCTTGGGAATCCTTGCCAACACAGAATGTATGGCTTCATCTACATCCATCTTGACTGCTTTGTTTACTGTTGCGCTGTACCACAAAAGGGACCCAGACAGGCACTTGAGTACTGTATGACTTCATGGCTTCACAGCTCTTCGCTGATTGGCCGGTGCGAGGTCTAAAACTTCCGGGGTTCTTGCAAACCGTCTACTGTATTTTGATTCCTGACCTAATTGCTGGAGATAAATAAAATTGAGCGGAGGCACTAGGTGGTGCCAGCCTGGCTAATAATCTTCCACAGTAAGACATAAACATATCTGTCTCCATGGAGAATGGTGTGGTAGTGTGATATTCCTGTATCGTGCGCCATCTAGGGCTTGACTGCACATAAAGTTTCAGTTTTCACCTACCCCCCTGCCCACTTCCCTGTACAAACTTTCATGTATTCAAAATTTACACAATGGGTTAAAAATGTTGTGTAGCCATTTTTTAAAACAATAAAACATAGATGAAAATCCACATCTTGCTAGGGTTAAAAATAACTAAGATTCTGATATGTAATAGGGTCCCATTTCTATCACAAAATGGTTTTAGATTTGCAGTGTACAAGATTTGCAGTGCACAATGAACAGAATGTAAAATAATGACCTATGCATATTTATATCTTATTCCAGAAAAAGCATAATATGTTTAGGCTTATCATGATAACAAATTTTGAAGCACAATATATAGCTACAGAGAGATGTAATATTGAAACTACTTTTTGCTACTCACACAAAGCAGGATAATCCCAGCAAACTAATTTTTAAATAGATCGTATTATTAAGGAACAACAAATAAATAGCACAATTAACTGATACTTAGCCATACAAGTTATTTATTCTACCCTCTACAGTAAGAAACTGCAAGGAAATTGCACACACGATAAATACTGAAAAACATTCTCTATAAGTAATCTGGTGATTTCAGAGTTGAATACAGAGACAAAAGCTAATGTGCAGTGTGGTATTCATATGTCTGAGCACAGAGACAGGGAAGCTTCACCTGTTGTCTCTGATCACTGGTGCAGTCACACCCGCCCCCGTTTTAGCTCCACAGCTATTTCTAGCACAAAAGCTCTTGTTATGCATTCTACCATCAGCTGCTGTTAAGACGCTACACACAGGAGAGGCAGATAGTAGTACTGGTAGTAGTAGAAGTAGTAATAGTAATGGTAGCGGGAGGAGGAAATAACAGAACTTAAGATTTTGCATTTTGCTTTCCACACCTGTCACTGCATGGTCTGTTACTTCCTTTGGCTATTTTTGGTTGGCTGGCACCGCAGAGAGGAACACCGAAAGAGCTGGAGTTTTGGATATGGTTTAGACAGGCATCTCATTTGGTCTCTTGTCAAAAGTATCATAATTTCAGACCATTATCATGCTCAATAAACAGCCAACTACCAACTCATAGTAGAAAGAAACAATCAATATAGCAAGCAACTTTCCTAAACAGAATATTCCTCCAACACTGGTCATGCCAAACTACTGTCTTCTCCTCATCACCTCTTAGCATTAAACCTAATAATTATAGCAGCTGTTAGAAGCTTTGTCTGGTAAAGGGTCTGCCCCCTGTCTCCATGGAGATGTTGTTACTTTGCTTGGAATGTTCCACAGTACTGCAATGCACTTATATATCTGTATTCATGCAGGCGACGCCATCAGGCAAAGGTAAAAATGAGATCTATGGAGTGTTTTGCAATGTATTTTTGAGCAATAAAAACACCCATAATATTATAGAACAGTCTAGACAGGGCATTAACATGGAGAAAGGCGTGTTATTAGGGTCTTCTTTCAGACCAAGAGTTTGTTTTCAGTTTCCCTACATGTCCTGCAATAAAATATACATCGAGGAAAGAGGGAGGGCGTTCAGGACACAAAAATGAAATGTAGGACAGAATGCGAAAAGGAAACAGAGAAGGCGTGCAAACACGAGCAACAAAACACAAAACAGAACAAGAACAACTCAAATCAGCCGTTTCTGTGCACTGTTAAAGAGAGAACCGAATTATGGACTGGGACGGAGCAAACATCATGTGGACAGAGGAAAACAAACATGGCTGCTGGATTAAAGAGGCAGTTGAAATATGGAAACGTGCCCACGAGATGATAAACAAGGACAGGGGACCTTTTTTACTCTCACACACCTGGGATACTGTCCTGAGGAAGCTGGATTGCAGATGGCGCTGCCGTCCTGCCTCCACTGGTAGGAAGACAGCGCCAAAATCTGTATAAATCAGCTGACCAGACACATCATAGCAACATTACGTGACCACTCTGAGGAAGACTGCTAGTGAACAGTTGAAACAAACTCTTAGTCTGAAAAATGAACATAATAACATAAGTTTCAGTCAGTGTGTTGGCAGCACTACTTTTTTACACAGAAAAAATATGATGCGAGTAGCTTTGACTTTTTGTACTCTTGTAAGTTAACCAAAGCAAGTATTTAAAGAACAGTCACTACATTTACATGCACAGAAAACTCCAAATGCGCTACAAACCAAATTCAAATAGTCTCAGACCACTCTTGTCCCGGTTTACATGCAGGTCAAAGAACTGAAAAGGTGTGAACAGGAGGCTACACGACGTTCAGGGGCATCTATTAATTTAGCAGTGGTGCTAAAATTGCAGCTGTACTTGCTATTAAAAATAGCTACCATACATATAAAAACATTTGTCTTGAGCCTTGCTATCATCACTAATAAACAAACTGAATCTGTTTTGCTTTTACTTTAACATATAGTGGACCAAAACAATGAAAGAAATGTGCTAGACCACAGCGTAGTTTGTCATCACTGTTGATCTAAAATGAGTGAGTACATGTCCAACACATGTCTAATATGTTTTCTGGCTGTTTCTTACCCCATGCAGTTGAATACTAATCTGATTCACTCGGTTTCACTTTGTGGAAACCGTTTGACCTTGCAGCATTAGGATTCATTCGCTCAACAGTAGGCGGGTACTTTTTTTATTTAACCAGTCGCTGCTATTTGGTCGTGACATATGTAATGCACCGCTAATGGGGCTAACTGGTATATTAAGCTTTCCCCAAATTCCGTAAGAAGAAGGGTAATAACGTCTTTCCCCTTGATAAAATTCACCATTCTCTTTGTTCTGGCTTTAAATCCTCGATCTCAGGAATCACTGCCAACACAGAATGTATGGCTCTTCGCTGATTGGCTTGCAAACCAATGTTTTCTGATCTATGTTATAATGTTGTTTCTTCATGACTGTTTAACCCTCACGCTCTCCTTGGGGTGACATAGACCCGAAGAAATACATTTTTGGGTCTGACTGACCCGCCCCAAGAGAGCGGGAAGGAAAAAAAGAGTTTCTTCAGGTCTATGTGACCCCAAGGAGAGCGTGAGGGTTTTAAAAACACTCTGTTCCACCTTGTGTGGTAATGTGGTTGTTACGGCTCACGGCCTGTCTCTGGCTCCGCATCGCCTGGCGCTCCCTATTTGTATTACCGCATGTATCTTCTGTATTTGCATGTCCTGTGTGGTGCCTGCTTTCTGACTGGTGGGCCGTGGTTCTGATGCTGTGGGCTGGCTCCGACACCCCTTGCGCTATGGTTGGAGGATTGACGTCCCGTTCCTCCAATCCTTTCCTTCCACATCAATCACCATGACCAATAAAAGTGCTGTGCGCCTGTCCCTCCTGGCAGCTGGATGGCAGTTTCAGTTCGCCCCTCACATCTGTAGACGTTCGCTAGTTCTCACTCTTTGATATTGTAAAGTGTGTTTATGTTACTATAATTTTTAGTTTTGCCAGTTTGGCTCAGCCCTTGGGCAGTTGTTTTTTGTTGCTGTTAACTACCTTAGTTTATGAGTGGTTTAGTAACTTTGGGGAATTCTGAATTATCAAATGTGATTTTTTGTTATTGTACTTACCTACACCACTTTATAAAACCCATTTACCTTACATCATATCTGGTTTGTGTTACTTTCCTTTGTCCCTAGCACTGGGTTGTAACAGTGGTAAGAAAGTGCTTCACTGTGTTTTTAAACTCCATACACCTTCATTAGAATCATCTGCATAATTTAAGCCTTGGAACTGCCTGTCTCTGAAGGTAAAAGGCTAAAGGTAAAGGTAGCTGCGAACTTGAGAACTACCGCTTCATGACATTACAGCCTGGAACAGTGCATTTTGAGCAGATGTGTGAATGAAACAGAAGATGAAGTTACACCATATTAACAAAGCTTACAAGAGTCAATTTGGAGTAATATAGAACCTTTAAATTAGAACAGTTATGTGTTTTTCATAGCATGCATGTAAACATAGTCACTGCTTTGGCACATTCCCCTCTCCCTTGCACCCTCTTTATAGTCACCCCCATATGTCCTCTCTTCTTGTCAGAACGTACTGTTTTCTACTAGTGTGTGCTATTTTCCAAACTTCACACTCACCAAATCCCACAGCGACACTTTAAAATCCCTATAACAGCTGTCTCGGCTCACACACAGACGGATAAGAAGGTCCTTTGGAAAAGATGTTAACATGGTACGGTTGAAAGAGTTCTATTTGGTCATCTCATGCAACCACTCACAACAACAAGAAAAACAGCTCGTAAATTAGACTTGTGAATGGAGATGTGTACATAATGCAGGTACGGGAAGCCACCTTGTGTGAAATGCATTATGCTAATGTTAATGCAAGGTAAATGGATGAAATGCTCCGCTGAAGGAGAAGATGTAATTATAGCTCCAGTATGTTCACAGATCAGGTGATCGTCAGTTATAGGCTATGTTACAACACCATTCAAGATGGAATAAACAAATATATTGGATTTGCGAACTAATTTCCATGGTACATTTCGGGTAAAGCAGTTCAACATTACAGTCAAATTATTATTTTATTTTTAATTGTAATGGTTGTACATCATGTTTTTTCAATCTTACTTATATCAGGAAGGGATAATCTAGTTTAATACTTTACATATGGAGCATTAGTATATTTTATTCATGTCTGTTATTCTGGTGTGTCAGTCAGGGTGATTATTTCATGTAATATAATTGGAGCTAAATTGTCTGTGTATATCCATCTTTATTAGGAGGCATACTATGTTAAATTGACTTTTAGCTTTTAATGTTGACTGCAGTACCTTATTACTTATCTACCTTGAGCTTATACTCAATGTTGTATTGTATATTTCTGGATATTTACTACAGAATATTTAAAAATGTACATGCAACCCACATGTTGTTATAAAATGTCACAGTCATTTTTCAACAATAATAATAAGGCTACATTTATATCATGACGGTATGAACTGAAGGCTGTACCAAATGGTGAAGTTTCTTGAGTGCATCACATGTGCATATTAAACATTGAATTTATATATTTGTTTGACTATTACACATTGAGTTGTTTAACCACTGAAATCTTATGTACCAAATGGTACCACTGTGTGAAACATGTATGCTTTTGAGGTAATCCTTTGCAGATATAGGTTGTGTCCTTTTAAGGAAGTTCTTTGCAGAGCAGCGACTGTGGAGATGGTTCGGCCTGGTGCGAAACTAAACAAACTGGTGATTTACATTGGGCTGCTGTCAACTCCTTAATAATAAACCTAAAGGAATGCAGAGATACTCCAAGGAAGATTCAAGGCGTTACCTGTTCAACATATTATTTGCATATTCATATGAATGTCTATAAAATCTGATTTGAGGTATTCAGAGGCGTCCAGATTAGCCTGGTTTAAGACCTGTGTAGCTGTAGGCGGTCAGGGGTAACGATCTGACCCAGAGCTCTGTATTAGAATTGTATTGTTTAGGGAATAAATTCTTTTTGATTTTAATTGATCGATTCCAGTGGTTATTTTTAAGAGAACACGCTTAATGGATTTTGAAGATACCTAACAGAACAGAAGACACAAAAGTGGCGTCGCATCTTCACTTTTTATTCTGCATTTAGACGAGCATTTTCGGGAGGAAATCTGCGTGCATATCGTGACGCAAAAGTGCGTGGAATTTGATTGGGTATGCATGCCAGGCGGCATTCATTTAAAGCAACAAGGGAATCTTTGGACATAGAGAAGTTTTCACGCCAGACATTTTTATCAGCTACTTCTTCCACAAAGTTTTTCCACCATCGACTGGTTCTCCAGGACTCGTCCATAGACATCTGGCTCTTCTGCGATGAACTAGTGCATCCAGAATTTGACAGAGGTGATTGCAGATCCTTCTCTGTTCACTAATATTATCTCTGCATATTCTGTACATTTGTTGGGACATTTGTTTCTGTGTACTGTATGTATGTGACGTAAATGCATACGCGACATTAGCAGATCTGACCAGAGTTTTGCGTCTTGGGCATTGTAGACAGAAACACTACGGGGGAGCATATCCAACTTTTCCACTCTGGACGGTGGTTTCAGATTTTTGAGTTTTAAACCCCAAAAACGCTGTCACCATCTAAACGAAAGGCACTTCCCATAAAATATTTTGTCATTTTTACCCGCAAGCATTCTCATGTAAACAGGCCCCAAGTAAAATTGTAAGTAAGTAGATCTAACTCTGATGATGTTTTCTTGAACAGCGTATTTGCTTGCTTGTATGACTGGACATCCAGCAAATGTACTCTGCTGAATTGGTTCTCTACTTGTGTGTCTAAGTGAGTTCTCCTCTCTTGGTCCTCTTGTTCTGATGGAGCCTTCGAGACACTCAGAGACAAACCCTGCAGCTGTCCAGATGGGCCTTTAACAGTGCTCTGCTGGGTGCTTCTGTGGGCCCAGGCTTCAGGTAAGGGTCTTCAATGGTCTTCAGAGAATCATTTTTCTTCTCTGACACAGCAGGGTGTTTCAGGGTTTATAAAGTACTCCAAGAAAGCACTACATGACAAGGTGCAGGGGGATGGTGACCTTGGAATATTTACCTTTTGCACAAGTTGGACTATCATGTTTGAAGGTTACAAGTAGCTATGGGACCTATTCGGTGCATGGAAATATTCAGTCTGAAAGAAGTTTAAGGCTTTTTCTGATTTGCAACTGCAAATATGTGCTGCTGTGAAAGTGTACAAAAAAGAGAAGAAATGCATGTTTTTGTGCCCTCAGTCAGAGTATGTACAGACTGTATAGAAACGCTGTTTTTGCCTGCTTCTGCTATAAATATGAAAATGTGGGCAGAGGGGCTGGCAGGGCTAACTTACAAAGGACCTACAGATAAACAACAGACTATTCACTCTCTTATTCATGTATTCATCAGGAATAATAATAAAACTGTATGCAACCTATGGTCAAAACAAGGAGACAAAACTCACAACGAGAACAAGCAGACATCACTGCAGGAGTGCTATCACTCTGCATTTGGCATGAAAACAATCTTACTGTGTGTGAGCTGCAACACAATTAATATTTAATTATGAAAAGCATATTTTTTTTGTTTTTATAATGGCTTATTTTAAAGGTGCTCTAACAACTGTTATTGCTTTGCTTTGCATGTTCCACAATGTGGCGTTGAATTTATCTGTGTGAACAAGCTGGTCGAGGTTTAGTGCCAGGAGGTTAAGTAAGATCTGTGGAGAGAGAGACAACTGAACTGAATACATGTTTAGAAGGTATTTTTGAGCAATAAAAACACTGAATAAATACCAAGAGTTTATTGCCATAGAGTAGAACAATCCAGGCAAAGCAATAACTTCTCCGTAGAGCAGGGGTACTCAATTATAAACTCAAACGGTCCACTTACCAAATTTATAGTTTTTCCAGGGTCCGAAAAAATCACGGTGTATTTCCAAACTTAGAACTTCTAACAAAAAAATGTATAATGTATAATGTATGTGCAATGTATGTGTGTTCTGTCTGAATCAGTGTGAAAAGTGACACTTTTTCTGTGCCACCAGTTCTTTAAACTTGGGCACAAAAGGTGGGAGAGCCAAGAGTAGGCACTGGTGTAAGTGTTCATTAGCGTGAGCATTTTTTTAATGCTTTTTTTTTATACAGAAACACATCCAAAAAGCACATGCCAGTGAAATATGACGTGGATCCAGAATGCTATGAAAAAAGAGAAATTTTTTCTCAGTCCGGATGTCATTGTGTTTGGGTCCACCAATCGAGTACCTCTGCCATAGAGAGGTTGCAGACTTTCCACCAGAAAAGCTGTAGTGAAATGACAGGGGAATGTACCAAAGAAAGTTAACTTTAAAACATCTACTTCTGTCTTTCACACCCACTATATGGCTAAATGGCTTTACACAATGTTCCTCTGTATGCACTCTGCATTCATGCTTATAAATCTGAAAATTGCTTAGGGTTTGTGCTCTCATTTCTTCTATATAGGACACCAACAGGCGGGCAGAAGAGTGCTGAGACAAATTCCTGAAAACACCCAGAAAAAGCTTTAAAATGAAACTGCTAAACTTCAGACCTATTTTTCACTTTTTAGCACAAATCAAAAATGTTTTAGGTTGATTTGCTCTTGGGGAGAGCTGGATTCAGACGAGACCTGAGCACTAACATAGACTGCCGGTGTGTTCACGACTTTTCCGTTACATGTCAGAGCCTGCCACTAAAATAGATGGTGTGAAGTCATGGAGCTTGTGTGAATGAGGATGTGTGGTGAGAGAGAGAGGGATAGAAAGAACAGAGGAAAAAAAAGAGAAGGGAAAGGGATTTTGACTGGATTTGTTGAATTCAGGAAGCTGAAATGAGTTCAGATTGGAGCATGATTTGGCATGGATAACTGGGAGTCCCTTACACAGTATGAGGGAGAGTTACATCTGGGAATGCATCTGCTGTCAACACTTTGCCAATAAATTCTTTTTTTATGGTGAATATTCTGAGCACAGCATGTGAGAAGACAAACTATTTGCTGTGATCCAGGAAATAATCATTTGCAAGAACAGACAATTTTTACTCAAATGAGACTAAACCTGGAACAAACTTGGATTACTACAGTACCAACACTAGAGCAGTACCAAAACAAGAGCAATACCAAGTAGAGCTGTGCCAGAAATTGGAAACTTTAGTCAGACTTGATGATAAGACAAGCTTATTTTAATTGACCGACCTAAAGCCTATCCTGTGGCAGAGCTTGTGATAATGAAGAGGAGTCACTGCTCTTTTGTTTAGGTCTTTTTATGTCTTCTTACCTGTCCTCGCGATCTGACTAAAAGTCTAGCAGCTCCTTTCCTCTGTCTTATAGCCTCAGATCCTCAACTTTCCTCCTCTTTCTCTGCTCTGGTGCTTCTTATCTTTATAATCCAAGTTAAGGAAAGTAAAATAAAATTTTCTCACCATTTATGAGTGAAACTAAAGACCTCATTTAGCTCACGGACCTCGCTTCACTCATTGAATCTGTAACATTTTTCAGCCCCTGGGATGTTTTCTTCCTTTGTATATTCTGGATCCCAGCCAAGCCGATCGTAGTAACACATTCTACAGTCATTCCAAACTTTAAATGTGGATTATTCATCCTATATTATCAAACATATCCCTAACACCCTGCTCTTTATACCTGAAGTCCACCTGTTTATGTTTTCAATAAAATGGAAGAAAACTGATCAATATGTGGGAAAACATTGTGATTTGTTTTTTTGTTTTTTGTTTTTTCTTTCCAGAATTAAACAGAGGCACCTTTAAAATGTAATTTCAAGAACTATTTTGGCATTAATATTTTATGGGGCAAAGCAAATTTTAGTGAAAGAGGTAAAGAGCAAGGAGAGACATTCAGCATTCATCAAAGCTGGGACTTGAATTCATAATGTGCAGCACTTTTACTAATCCTACCAAGTACCAATTTACGACTTTAGTATCTCGCAATAATGTATAATCAAAAGAAGTATTACGCATGATTTTACATTTTATATCTTGGAGTCAATCCCAGGAGGGCATCAGATATTTCATCATCCATTCACTATTTACATAAAATTTGACCAAGATTAGCCCATCTTGAAAAGTAGTACTAATTCTCAAACTTTCAAAGAAACAGCAATTCTTAAATCTGAAATAAATTTTAAAGATTTCAAACTAAAAATGAGGAAAACATTTTTTACTTGTCTGGGAAAAAATTCAAAAAACATGAGCTGTGTACTGCCATTAAAAGCAATTTGACCAACCACTGTGAATTACCTGGGTTCACGGTCATAATATATTTACAAAACTATCACCATTTAAGTCACATTGGATTTTCAGACCACACCAAAGCAGTGACAAGTACAGTCTCACTCTCTCCACTTTGTCCTAACCTAGTCATGAAGATTGTTATTCGAGTAGAAGCTGGAGGCCTCCGATACAGTTTTGGACATGCTCCGGGACAACGATCCATTGGAGGTGAGGTCCAGGGAGGAGCTGAGGAGAGCTGGCCCAGAGGCAGTGACGCTTTTGGGCTTGGCCGTGTCCCCGTCGTCCCCTACCTGGAGGACGGTGGACACGCTGGTCTCCATACGGCTGGCTTTGTAGACACTGGTTTGGGTTTGGAGGTACCTGGTGGACTTGAGTTCCAGACCCTCGTAGGAGCCGCGAGGGACGCACGGGCAGCAGCGAAAAGCCTGTTTGAAACCAGCTCGGAACCTGGAGACACAAAAGAAGTACGTTTATAGCAGGTCTGTAGTCGGCTAAAGAAAGATGCCCCCGCCTAAAGCTATTACATTATCTCTCTGAGTCAATCTGCACCCACAAGACTGTGCAAAAGTTCATGAAAAACAACTATTTATGCAGAAAAATAATAGGAAACAATCTAAACACACAGGGCTTATTTGCATATCAATAAACAGAAAAATGTTTGAAGTTGCTCTAAACTTTTAAAAATGTGCTTTATAGTTACGTTCACTTTCTCTTTAGTCTCACCTGTGGGGCAAGGATGCAAAGACAAGGAGGCAAAGACACAAAAGAAAGGGCACAACGAAGCAAGAAGGTAAGGACAAAAGGAAGCATAGAAGGTAAGGACACAGAAATGCAAGGAGGAAAGAACACAAGGAAGCAAGGAGGAAAGGATGCAAGAAAGGACGCAAGGAAGGAAGGCGGTAAGGAAGCAGAGGGCACAAGGATGCAAAGATACAAGGGAGCAAGGAAGGAAAGGATGCAAGGAAGGCAGGAGGTAAGGAAACAGAGGGCACAAGGATATAAGGGAGCAAGGAAGGAAGGAGGTAAGGAAGCAGAGGGCACAAAGATGCAAGGATATAAGGGAGCAAAGAAGGAAAGAGCTAAGGATGCAAGGATACAAGGAAGCAAGGAAGGAAAGGATGCAAGGAAGGATGCAAGGAACGAAGGGGGTAAGGAAGCAGAGGGCACAAGGATGCAAGAATACAAGGGAACAAGGAAGGAAGGAGGTAAGGAAGCAGAAGGCACAAGGAGCAAGGATACAAGGGAGCAAAGAAGGAAGGAGGTAAGGATGCAAGGATATAAGGAAGGAAGGAGGCAAGGGTGCAAGGGTGCAAAGATCACAAAGATGCAAAGAAGCAAGGAAGCAAGGAGGTAAGGGCACAAGTATGCAATGAAGGAAGGAGGAAAGGAAGGACTGTTAATACAAAAGACAATCTTGTTTACAAAAATGTGCAAAAGAATGTGGATTGTCTTTATAGGAAATGTAAAACCAGTGACTTCCTGTGAACTGATCACAACAAATACCAGTAGTAGTAGTTTTAGTTGGACGAAATATATAAAAGACAGACTGAAGTTAGAAGAATTGCAGGTGCCATTTTCCTGTGTATTTATATCTTAACGTGGATAATCCCAAAGACAATCAAAGAGAAATGTCAGCAACAGAAAGTTACTTTTTATACAATGAATTCTCTATTTTTTATAAGTATTTGCTCAAGAGCCGTATTTACACAAACGGACACATTGTGTAATTAGGTTTGCCAAGTACACAAGAGGCTTAGACTGTGCTCTAGAACCATCAAGTCACACTTCCAGCCTCTCTTTCCCCCTCCCTCTCTCCATCCTCCTCCCTCTCTATCTCTCTCCACGTCCCTGTCTCTCGTTCTCCCACTCCCCATCTCTCTCCTCCTCCTCCCTGTCCCTCTCTCCTCCTCCTCCCTGTCTCTCTCTCTCTCTCCACCTCCTTTTCTCCTTCTCTCCCGCTTCCTGTCTCTCGTTCTCCCCCTCCCCATCTCTCTCCACCTCCCTATCTCTCTCCCATTCCCTGTCTCTCTTTCCCCCTCCCTTACTTCTCCTCTGCCCCACCGTCTCTCTCCTTCTCTGTGTCTCTCGTTCACCCCCTCCTCCTCCTCTCTCTCCATCTCTCTCCACTCTCTCTCTCTCTCTCCCTCCTCTCCCTCTCTCCTCTCCTGTCTCTCTCTCCTCTCTCCTCTGTCTCTCTCTCTCTCCACCTCCCTGTCTCTCTCTCCCTCTCTCTCTCTCTCTCTCTCTCTCCTCCTCCTGTCCCTCTCTCTCTCTCCTCTTCTCTCCTCTCTCTCTCTCTCCTCTCTCTGTCTCTCTCCCTCCCTTCTCTCTCTCCCTATCTCTCTTTCCCCTTCCCTGTCTCTTTCACACCCTCCCTTACTTCTCCTCTGTCTCTCTCCCTGTCTCTCTCTCCTCCTCTGTGTCTCTCATTCACCCCCTCCTTCTCTCTCCTCCTCTGTCTCTCTCTCTCTCCACCTCCTTGTCTCTCTCTCTCCCCCTCCATCCCTCTCTCTCCCTTCCTGTCTCACTCTCTCCTCGTCCTTGTCCCTCTCTCCCCCTCCATCCCTCTCCCTCCTTGTTTCTCTCTCCTCCTCCCTGTCTCCCTCTCCCCCTCCTTCTCTCTCTCCCCCTCCTCCTCCCTCTCTCTCCCCACCCCTCCTCTCTCTCCCTCTCCCTCTCCCCCTCCGTCCCTCCCTCCATCCCAGCAGCCGAGCCCACAGCAGCACATCAAAAGCACAGATCATGAAACAGAGCCTTGTATCTGCCAGAGGAGTCCAGCTCACACGGTTCAGGTACACGTTCTTCATTAAAACCTGTGTCCACATGAGTGACACCTCGTCCATGGGCTCAGACAGGTGAGGGAGCGGAGCAGATCATGGCACGTTCCCGCTCCATGTGAACACGCAGCCTCTGTTTAGTCAAGCTTAAGTTATCCGGATTATGTGGCTTGTTTGTGGGATGTTCTGACATAACAGCGCACTGACGCACTGTTGTCATGATACTAACATTTCAAACACCATTCAGAGTGCATTATGTAACTTTTTGGTTGGAGGACCATCACCTGTCTGCACCTGTTTTTATGGAAATGTCATTGCTCTGCCTCGAATGTTCCACAGTGTGACATTAAACAGCTCAACCTCACAGTTACTCAGTTACAGCTGGTTTTATAACTCATGAATACCTTGAGAAACGGGTTGCCTCTCCAAAATTCTGACCTGTAACTTGGTCTGGTTTGGTCTCCACGGAGATAGAAAGGTTTAAAGCCATACTGTGAAACATTTCAGACAAAGAAATAAGAGCTCCGTGGAGAAAAGCCTTCCACCAGAAAAGTTACGCAATCCACCTTTAATAGTAAGGAAAATGCTCGATACCATAAATATGTTAAAACACACACACTTAGAAGCAACAACAAAATAATAATAATAATAATAATAATAATAACAGTGCTTTTTAAAGTGACTATATGGTTCTATACTGATGTTGTTCAAGATTACTCTAAAACTGTTCAAGAAAGATCACATCTATGGAATTTTTTTAGGTATTGATACTTGGATACTGGTTTTAGTATCAGTTAGTATCAGATTTTTGACATCCTGAGTGAGGTGTCAAGTTTTTTGGGTCACTTTTAAATGGCATCTAGTGTTTTTTTTAGCTGGTTTTATATAGATTTAGCCATTTACTACTTAAAAGTCACAATCACAAGGCAGGTTCAAGCTTTGCTCAATGACACAAAAAGAGTGGGGCTGCACTATTTAGCAAAAATATATCTTAATGCAATTTTTCTGATTTATTTTTTAATATGATTTTAACCACGTCCAGAAGAAGTGACAAAAAGACTGAAATATGAACAGACACAATACAAGATACAAGAAACACATTTCTTTTCCCACACATGGGCAAATACATGTTTGCCCACACCTGAATGACAGGGTTAGCAGGATATTTTGTTGTGTGTGGAGAAAATGATGGTACTTCAAAATTGCAGCCTTTGCGATTTGCGGATTGCTCCCATTAGAATGGGCACCCCAATTTTAGGCTGAATCTCACTCTGTCCCTGTCAGCTGCTGCCACATTTAGATCCACTAACATTTTGTCAAACCATATTACAAAATAGTTCAGTTCAGTTTTCCTAGACAAACATGCATTTTCTTCTGGGTGCTAAACTTGAGTGAAAACTTTCCCTGTGAATATGGTCTGCGGTTGCCAGATTGGCTCTCATCCTGCAGGCTGCAGCTCAGGCTTGTTTCATTAACTTTTGGAGCATCGCCTTGTGGACGAATTGGCTATTCTCATTTGTGCATTGTGTACTCAATTTGTGAATATAATATGTTTGTTTAGAAAGATCATAATAAAATATAAATCATATTAAGTATATCCAATTAATGCACAGCAATAAATAATCAAAAAAGTGAATTAAAGGGCCGGTTTCTATTTATTCAAGCAAAATTTGTCTTGCCCCAGTACAGATATATTGTATGAGAAGCTCTTGACGTCAAAGTATTTCAGCTCTGTACTGTCTGCATTAAATTAAACAAGATTTTATTGTCCTATAATCAGGAAGTATGCATTTGCTTTAATGTCATGGAAAATGTTCATACTGGCTTTAATACTGTCATTTATTGTGCTGTTTTGGTGTCATTTATGTGAAACATAAATGTGAAACATAAATGAAAGTTAATTCTTCAAACTTCAAAACATGGACAAAATGGTGCCGTTTAAAAAATATGAGGAAAAATCTCTTCTCTTTCTTCTCTGCGATTTGCATTTTCAGAGCATTGTAAGCATTTCATGTTTAGAAAATAGCACTACAATTTTGAATTTGAATTTGAAGAAGCACATTTTCATAACAAAACCATTTCCAATCCAATTTCCACACACTACAGTCTTGTTGTATTGGGTCAGCAGTTCAAACTCAGAGGTCTTGCACTGGCGCCGTGAGGGAAAGTGCAAAGTGCATTGTGTATAATTGAGATAATAATAATAATTCCGGTAGAGCTTGCGGTCCATCAGTCTGTTCCATGATGGTAATTAGCACCAAATGTCAACACACACATTTGCTCTGACCTTTTAGAGGAAGCCACACATTTGACCAACTCTCCACCATACGCTGCGTTAATGTAGGACTGACATAAATAATGACCGATAATGGCATGGGTACAAGTTTGGACAATGGAGGCAGGAAAAGGGCAAAGGGCAAAGGTGAAAGAGTGAGGAGTCTCTCAAAGTGAAGACACCAGACAGGAGGAGACAGGACACGGACGAGAAGGACGGGAAGCCATCGATCATGACTCACTTTCAATTATCTGGGACAAAACCAAATCGATATGAAAAAGTCTAGCACTGAAATATCACCTCCTTATAAAACACCTGGATACCAAGAATGGTCCGACACAAGAACAATACACAGGGCTGTGATCAGAGACTCTAATCATTTTGTTATCCAAGCTTTTTATTACTAACATGCTAATTAAAGCTTATATTGATTAAAAACACATAGTGATACAGCAAAAGGAAAAAAAAAACAAAAAAAAACATAACAATTCTTGAATCTAATTTCACAATCAAATTTAAATTCAAATTCAAATTTACACTGCTTTAGATTAATTTAAAGGGACAGTCCGGAATTTTAGACATAGGGCTTCATTTTCTTGTGAGACAGAGTGTTGGAGACGTGTGGAGACACTTTTTTGAATATTCCATCCAGTCCTTGTATTTGCTAGACTAGCACATGTCAATGGCCATAGTTAGCCTGCTACTAAAAACAGTCTTACCCACATAAATCACCCACATAAAATCTCACCATCTAAATAACTTTTGAGTTTTATTTTGATTGATAATTTCCCCTATTGTGGGACAAATAAAGGTTTGTCTTATCAACTCTACTTCTTCTGCTGAGAGGTCACACTTCATTGTGATTGGTTAAATTCACTGTTACTTTCACTGTAACCCTCACCGCCATGACAGTGTGACTAATGTTGAGCTACAACCTGTGGAGCTTTATTGGTGATTTCAAAAACAGTGAATCATCCAAGAATTATACAGGACCCTGCCCTACAGGACACAACAGAATCTAACATTCTGTGAGGATTTTAGCCTGTTGGTGGAGTCGGTGGTGAAGCAGATGCAGCATTAAAAACACTGAATTTGATTATATCACCCATCCCTAAATGCATGTCATTATTTTAGTGCAGTGCATGGAGCTACTTTTAGCATAGAGAATGCTAAGCTCTACCCTCATGTTTATATGTGCTGGCATTTCAGAGACAGGTGGGCAAACTCAAGTCAACCGTTCAGTCCCTTGAGAATCTTATTCTTCAAATGTTTTCAGCCTCGGGGTTTGACGAGGTCTTTTCACAGAGCGAGATTTCTCTACAGGAAGGTGACAAGACTTTTCCAGGAGCACCACCTTGTCACAGCAGCAGCGAGAGCAGTGCATGATGGGATTTCTCAGTCTGATGCATGGCAGGGAAGTTAGATGTGGTTGGAGTCATAAGGTTTCAAAGAGTGTTAGAAATAAGGAATAAGACTTAGACTATTGAATTTAAATGAAATAATTTGGTTTTAGTCACCATTTTGGTGTGAAGTTTGATTTAAAAAGCATTTGCAAAAGCTGCCCAAGGCCAGTCTTGGTATATTCAAGATTTGGTTAAGTCTGGTTAAGATTTGTATACTAGCAGATGGCAAAGAATATTATATATATATATAATAAAAAAATCTAGAGACATTTTATTATAATAAATAAACAGTAAACAAAACAAAAATGTATATAGTTTTTATCTTGCACTAAGCACGAGATATAGAGCAAGATAAAAATCAGATAACTATAATAATCAGACAATCCAGTAATTAGTCCTTATTGTGGGTGTGTGTTAACATGGTCAAGAGAAATCTGATCTGACCAAAAACACAAAAACACCAAATCTGTCTATCTATAGACTGACCCAGGGGTTGCCGCTGTATGTGGTGCGTATATAAACAGAAAACAAAACAAAACACTGAAAGCAGATTTAAACTAATTCCTTTTAAATGGTTTGCAGTGGTCCAAAGTGATTCCTCTTTTCACAACTCTCAGAAACCAGAGCAGAGTTTTCCCCAACAACAACTGGCAACTTCCTGATTATTTTACTACAAAACATTTCATAAATGGTAAATGGTCTAATTTTTTACAGGCCATTTCCACCCAATTCACATGCACACATTCCTACCCCAGTGAACACAGACACTAGGGGCAATGTGAGTTAAGCATCTTGCCCAAGGACACAACAACAGCATTCATTTATGGCATTGTTTCCCAAAGACTAGGTCGTGACCCTCAGGTGGGTCACAAGGGTGTCACGATCTGCATGTAGGTCTGTAATATGCATATACATGCATCTCTGCACACCTCTGCTCCTCACTTTCTCGGCAGCACTGTCTTGCCTAACTAGTTTTCTGTGGGAAACACTGATTGCTGTTTTCCCTTGTTTAAAACATGAGTACTGTATTTTTCGGACTATAAGGCGCACTTAAAATCCCTTTATTTTCTGAAAAATCAAGAGTGCGCCTTATGTATTAATTCTAGTTGTACTTACTGACCGCAAAATGATTTTCACATATATTCCACTGAGTCGTGTTCTTTAGTCCGACAGAAGCTGTCACATCAGCAGCACAAGGAGCGAGCTGTTTTCTTTAATCGCTTATAGTTCATGCAAATGAGTCATATGGTTTTAAGTTTTGTTTCTGTAAAATTAATTGCATTAAATTAAATTGCATTAAACACATTATTACTCAATGTATATTTGAGTCCTCCTCATAGGAAATAAAAAAGTCTTAAGTCTCAAGTGTTTTTCGTTTGTTTGGCTTAATGTGAATTATAATCAGATGCTCCTTATGTGGGTCAGTCCACCTCAGTTCACCCAATGAGTTAAACCCTACTTTGCCAAATTTTGATGAAACTTAGTATATAAGTAAATCACAGTCAGAAAAGCCAACATTTTAGTTGGATCGGACCAACAGTTTCCGAGATATTGCAATTTAATTTTTTTCACTTTTTTGCGTGGTCACCAAATTTCAGATTACATTTACTCAGCAACTACTGGTCTGATATCAAAAAGGAAGGTATCTCTGGAAAGGGGACATCATAAGGATTCCAGATCTTTATTTTGAGTACTTTTGAGCTGAATTACCTTTTGACCAATATATTGACTTTGAAACTGACAATAAGGGACATGCCCTCAATGACACTAATAGAAAAAAATTTAGCCCTATATGTCTACTACAACATCATCAAAAAATCTGGAGGGTTTTTCTTTTTTATTTTCACACACTGATTCATAACCTCGCAGCATTAGGATTCATTTGCTCGACGGTAGGTGGGTACTTTTTTATTTAACCAATCGCTGCTATTTGATCATGACGGATGTAATGCGCTGCTAACGGGGCAAACTGGTATATTAAGCTTTTCCCAAATCCCGTAGGAAGAAGGGCAATAACGTCTTTCTTGATCAAATTCACCAAACATTCTCTTTGTTCCGGCTTTAAATCCTCGTTCTTGGGAATCATTGCCAACACAGAATATATGGCTCTTCGCTGATTGGCTGGTGCCAAACTCGCACTTCCAGGGTTTTTGCGGGTTTTAGTGTATTGTGATTCCAGACCTAGTCGCTGGAGAGAAATAAAACTGAGCGTAGGCACTAGGTGGTGCCAACCTGGCTAGGTGGAATGACCCATGTATGAAAATAGACAAGATAATTCAACATTATTGATACAGCAATTTATAATCCGGTGCACCTTATAGTCTGAAAAATATGGTAATACTAATTATTCAGAGAGACATGATCACTCAGTCAAAAATAAAATATGCTCATTAATGATTCAAATTTATTTTGTGATTTTGAATAAGGTCTATGAACGTGGGTCACAAAGATTTGTGACTTTTAAAATATGGGTCCCCAGAAAAAAGTTTGGGAAACAAACAAAGATCTATGTGAGCTGGAATCCAGAAAGAAATCCAACAAAATCAATGTGTCTAAAATATAATGGTATAACAATCTGACCATATATATACATATATATATATATATATATATATATATATATATATATATATATATATATATATATATATATATATATATATATATATATATATATATATAAGCAAATAAATAAAAATAAATAACAGTCTCTGAAAATATGTAACTCCTTATAATAATAGTCTGTGATAATATGTAACTCCTTCCTCTGTTACACGCATGCTATAGATAAGAAAAAAGATTGAGAAATGATTTGTCATGAAACTAGGCTTCTAATGATAGGCTGGAGCACAGGAAACCCACACACACAGATATAAGCCGAAACAAAAATCCCATTAGACTTATCTGGCAGTAATGTGTGTGTCTGACCTGTCATTGAGGCAGCAGTAGATGATGGGGTTGTACATGGTGGAGCTCATGGCCAGCCACATGATGAACAGATACACTTGCTGGATGTAGCGCTCCTCAAACATGTCCGGAAAGAACTGGTGCAACAGAAAATACACGTGGTACGGCAACCAGCAGATCGCAAACGTGCACACCACTACGATCATCATCTTCACCACCTGAGGGAGGACAAAACAAGAGAGATATCAAAGTAAACAGTGCGTGATTACTATTGTGTTTTGGTAGAAATGTCAGATGGTTATCGGTGAGCAATTTCGGCTACGAGACCTGCATCAGATTTGCCATTTCAGAGAAGACTGCAATCTGCACTGAGAAACAAGACTTTCAGAACATATTTGTAGCTCTGCTCTACAGGTACACCAAGTTTTTTCTATAAAATTACAGGATTATGTTACTCTTTGTGGAGTTCTACTATTCTACTATTTACATTAATGCAGCCTTTGTGATTTGATAATTGTGGTAACTCAAAATTTCAAATTCAATTCATTTGCAATATATTGTGCAGCTCCAATTGTCATTATATAGGGGAGAAAAGGTGGTCAGTTATGATAGTTTGAAAGTTTGGAGTCGGTGAAACAAGACGAAGTAACATACACTTTATCGCACACCTAAGATGTAATCAGAGGAGACAGCTATCTCTACAGTCTGGCAAATTATCTATTTAAGCAGCCTATAAGCATGTCATCATCAACAGGGAGGTACAAAACAGGAAGTGACAAAACATGCAAAGGGACTAGCACAACTGTCTGACATAAAGAAATGTCTAGTTAAAGGTGCATTATGTAACTTTTCTGGTGGAGGGTCTGTCAAAAGGAGGGTCGTCAGTTACTTCTCAGTACAAACATAAAGACGCTAGGCCACTTTTACTCAAAATGATGCGGAATCATGTTATTGACATTAACGCCGTTCATAATCACCTACACAACATAAATCATAGGCTACAACACATGAACCACGACTAAACCAGGACTGAACCTGGACTGAACCAGGACTAAAACAGAACTGAACTAGTACTGAATCAAGCCTAAACCAGGACTGAACCAGGAGAACTAAACCAGGACTGAACCAGGAGGACTAAACCAGGACTAAACCAGGTCTGAACCAGGACTAACCAGGACTAAACCAGGTCTGAACCAGGACTAAAACAGAACTAAACCAGGACTGAACCAGGACTAAAACAGAACTAAACTAGTTCCTAGTTCAGACCTGGACTCTTATGTCTCAGTCACTATAGGGCAGTAGTGCAGATATCATGAGTCTATGCAGGTTGTTTTCACCATTGCCAACAGCTCTGGTTTGACATTTAAGTTGTAGCTATTTTATTTTTGTTATTTTTTTTTTTTATAGGAGAAGTGGGTAGACGGCGTAACCCCCTGTACCACGCCCACTACACCCCTGGCATGGAATGTTTCACTATATCTCATCTCACCTTTCTGTAATCATGGAGACCAAACCAGACCAAGTTACAGGTCAGATGATTTTGACTCACTGTCAAAATGCCTGCTTTTCTAGGTATTTTTGAGCTATAAAACCACCTGTAATTGAATAAATGTCCGGTAGAGTTGTTTAAAGTTTAATATCCACAGACACAAGCAGGTGATGGACCTTTCAACAGAAAAGTTACACAATACACCTTTAAGTTAAGTGAGCCATTCTACTGCGCATTAAAGCTGAAATGTATTTTCATGGGGTTGTGTGAGGTTCAAAATGAATAGTTTTGTCTGTAGGATAAAAATCAGTAACTCTAAAGAAGAAAGAGTGTTTTGTTTTTTGTATTTGTGGTTAGAAGTACGTAAAACAAAACAAGAGCGTATTCTATGGTTGAAAAAAATAGGATGGATATTTTCAAGAGGGAGATCTGATTCCCAGCACTAGTAAATAAACTACAACATATTTTTCTGTGTATTTTGTTCAACCTCACAGATTATCAGAGCAATGCATAATGTACGGCAACTTATAACTGGTTATTGTCAAAAAGTATAGATAATAAAAAGAGAAAGAGAAAAAAATTTGAACATTGCGATCTCCGTGTTGTGTAACTTCATTTGGTTTTCATCTTGGTTGATAAATGATACAGTCTTTAAGAGGAAAATAGAAACTCCACTGTTACAAAGACCATCACAGGGAAGTAGTGCATTATGTATATCTCACATTACCATACATCACACGCTTCATTAGCCATTTACTTTTCAGTTGATGCATGTTTTGTGTGCCATTCAGAGCCAAAAAATCACTTAACAAAGCTCCTTCCAGCACAGTATGTAGTCTTTTGTTGGGCAATATTGATAATAGCTTTACACGCGGGAGATTGATGGAGGGAGTGCGTTGCTGAATTCAAAGATGTAGCATAGAGAGAAGCACAGTACATCATAATGTCCACTGTTGGGCAAGTTACTTCAAAACTGTAATGTGTTATTTATTATTTGTTACTGTCATTTTAAAGTAATTTGTTACATTACAATATTACTGCTTTTAAAATGTAAGACATTACACGACTATTGCATTACTTTGAAGTTACTCTCACCAAATAACTGCGAAGATGCTGAACTTTTGGGCCGTACATGGACTGAACTAGGACTAATCCAGGACTGAACCAGGTCTAAACTAGGTCTAAACCAGGACTATACCAAAACTGAACCAGGACTAAGCCAGGACTAAACCAGGTCTAAACCAGAACTATACCAAAACTGAACCAGGACTAAGCCAGGACTAAACCAGGTTTAAACCAGGACTAAAAACCAGAGCTAAACCAGGATTAAACCAAGGACTGAAACGAGGACTTAACCAGGACTAAACCAGAGCTGAACCAGAGCTGAACCAGGACTGAACCAGGACTATACCAAAACTGAACCAGGACTAAACCAGGTCTAAACCAGAACTATACCAAAACTGAACCAGGACTAAGCCAGGACTAAACCAGGTCTAAACCAGAACTATACCAAAACTGAACCAGGACTAAGCCAGGACTAAACCAGGTCTAAACCAGAACTATACCAAAACTGAACCAGGACTAAGCCAGGACTAAACCAGGTCTAAACCAGAACTAAACCAGAACTATACCAAAACTGAACCAGGACTAAGTCAGGACTAAACCAGGTCTAAACCAGGACTAAACCAGAGCTGAACCAGGATTAAACCAAGGACTGAAAAGAGGACTGAACCAGGACTAAACCAGAGCTGAACCAGGACTAATCTTGGACTAGGACTTGGAATCTAGGACTGCCCCTGAGAGAACCCCGAGCTCGTGGAGCAGGGTGTCCGCAAGGCGCGATAGGAGCACAGAGCTCTGCTACAGTCCTTTCGCCCGCGGTTACCCTACAGCCTATGCGGGTGCACCTCCGGGCCCATCTCGATATTCGCAACAGTAACAATGGCGTTTCATCACTGTTGATATCACGGTGATTTTAGCAAATTTGTATGAAGAAAAACAAACTTCAATCCAGGTTAAAAATCCACTGTGACGCGCGTTACTGACATTTGTACTGAGTAAAATATAAAAAATTTTTCCCTGTAATGTCTTACATTACTGCATTACAGCAAAAAGCAATGCATTACAGTAATTCATTACTTTTATAAGGCGTTACTCCCAACACTGATAATGTCAAATATTTTTGTTAATCAGCACAATCTGGAGCCAAGACATAGCTACCTCTGACCGCAGACAAGTTATAATGTTTTCAGTTTCTCCATTAACACTCATTTTACTCAGTACTTTTGCATATTATATTATTAGCACTACTTATAAATAGACAACCTCTACTGAAAGCAGCCTCGGTGTCAGATTATGTGTCTTAACTTTACTCCCAGAAGCACTTTGCTAAATCATGACATCAAGTGTAAGTAAGCTACTGTAATGAAAACATGTTGCATAAGTCTCCACCACTGTCTTACCCGTCAGCCCCAAAATATATCTCATTACTGGATGAGTACGGCAAGCCCACCCAGGTTTAACTTTACCAGTTGTGAGCAGCAATATCTGTCTTCCGTTGCCCCCAGTGTCATGAAAGATAAATGGTATGACGTGATGCATTCAAGGTGTGCACGCTTCACCTCCTCCTCCTATTAATAAGCCTGTGTCAGGTGAAATAAAAGAGGAGCTATACGTCCACACAATGGCCCAAGTCCTGTTTGAAGTGCAGTGTTTGAGATGGAAATGTGAAGCATGGAGAGGTGTCATTATACTGGACATAGGCTATAATAAAGACTAATAGAGGTGTAGGTGCTAGACAGGGTTGTTAAAGGTGCACTGCATAACTTTTAGGTTGTGGGTCCATCGGCTGTGTTTTGCTACAGAGATGTCATTGCTCTGCCTGGAATCTTCCGCATAATGACATTAAACAGCTCTACCTTTTATTTATTCAATTACATGTGGTTTTGTAGCTCGAAAAACAGGCATTCTGACATACTGTGAAACATTGTAGACAAACCAAAAACATCTTCACCCACATTTATGAATTCTTTCCAAAAACACAGAGTCTGGGCAGGTCCAAAATAAGTGAGAGGTGGTTTCATTTTTCAGTTCGCAAAATGCAGTTTGTGTCCACTGCCCTTCTAAGATGATTCTTTAGCAGATAACAGCGATGTAGAAGTTGGTAGCAGATTTTGCCTTGCTGGTGATGAGATATTTGTGAGGTAATGTCCGTACATTTTTCCATGGGATATTGTCAATAGAGTCTGGCTGCTAACTGCTAGGGCTCCGTTTGGGAGTCATATCATCTGTCATCATATCACTGAATACATCTCAGAACGTCTAATAAACAAAATGTGAACCAAATTGTGTTAAATTAATACTACTAAGTTCAGAAAAATATTGGAACAAATTTATAATTTTGTTGATTAAAATAAAATGGCAAATATTTGTAGGGACTATTTGTCCCCACCATCCCTATGTAAACCTATGCCCATGAAAGCATTTGATGAACTTGCCACAGGAAAAGTTACACCAGCACCTTTAAACCACTTAGTGCGCTGTCACTTCAGTAAATTTTTAAGAATTGGAGAAATACACTGTGGTTTGTAGATTGTGGTATGAAGGAGTAGTGACTCATGGTTCATTCAAATCCAAAAGTTAACGATAAAATCCAGGCTGTGTATATTGTTTACTTTACCAAAATTGGCATTTTAGAATCATTAACCATCACCAGTTAATAATAGTTTCCCATTCTCATTTACCATCTTGAAGTTGTATTTAGCATGAATTATGCAAGGTTGAGTAATCTTTATACTCCTGTATTCAAGACGACCACCACAAATATATTTATATATATACATTTTTATTTTACTTAATGAGTGATGTGCATAGGATTCGGCAGCGTTGCATACAAATAAAAAAGTCTGCTACTGCTATGCACAAGGGGCATACAGCATGCAGCACTTTGTTGTGATGATTTTCAGCTCTCATTGGGCACAGCGATTTTCATACACACAAGTTATTTTATTTTAACTTTTTTATCAAATAGTTCAGTCCATATTTTAAATGTCCACAATTTGACAAAATGATCTAGAGGTGTCATAAATTATAACTATAGAGCAGAAATCTTTAAAGGTGCATTATGTAACTTTTTGGTTAGGGTCCATCACCTTCTTGTTTCCATAGATATGTCACTGCTCTGCCTGGAATGTTCCACAATATGGTATTAAACAGCTCTACCTTACATTTATTCAATTACAGGTAGTTTTATAGCTCAAAAATACTTAGAAAAACAAGCATTCTGACTGTGAGCGGAGTTGCCTCTCTACAGATCTGACCTGTAACTTGGTCTGGTTTGGTCTCCATGAAGATAGACAAAACTATATCATCTCCACCAGAAAAGTTACACAATGCACCTTTAACATCTAGACACAATCTACAATTTTCTCTCATATAACTTAGTATATATAGCCCTGGTGCCTGTTTTACCCTCCTGCATTTATGGAAAACCTTGACTTCTGTCTCCAAAGTCTGTTTCAAACCAAGGACCGGCTGAAGATATCATTAGTGGGCACACACATACAGAATAAAAAGGAGTGTGGTGCTGGATGGACACTTGTATTTGATGTGGAGGTCTTCATTAAACCAAGAGGCTGGGCATAAGGTAGAGCTACAGGCAGATCAAGGACACCAATCATCAATACAGGGGAGACAGGACCATCGGGGATACATAGAGGTTGCTGCTGTACGTGATGTGTATTAGACTGTCGTCATCGTATTTTCAAACAGGAAAAAACAAGAAGAAATATTACTCGGAGAACCGGCTTTGCCACTGTATCTGATTTTTACCATCTTAAAGTTAAAGTTGCACTATGTAAATCTGGTGGAGAGTCCGTTACCTGCTTGTTTCTATGTTCCAAACTATGGCATTAAACAGCTCTGCTTTACATTTATTTAATTACATGTGGTTTTATAACACAAAAATACCTCGAAAAACAGGCATTCTCAGGTCGCTTCTCCACAGATCTGATCTGTAACTTGATGATCAAAAGATTTAATGCCATACTGTAAAAGATTTCAGACAAAGCAATAACATCTCCATGGAGAAAAGCATTTGATGGACCCTCCACCAGAAAAGTTACACAATGAAAAGTAGAACAAATTCCTTTTAAATGGTTAACAGTTGTCCAAAATTATTCTTCATTTACCTTTCACAATTCTCAGAGACCAAAGCTTTGCTTCCTGATAATCGGGCAATGAAAGGCTTCAGAATTAGAAGCAGAGCAGATAGTAGTTTTTGTAGATTTTTTTAATGTTGTACTTGTAATTTTGCATAATTCTAGCATATAGCTTTACTATACATTTAAAATTAGAGGAGTTACTGAATACAACTCATGTCCCAGTTGTCCAATTGTCCAAAACTGACTCATCACTACATCTGCACACATATTTGTATTGCATATTTACACTGTATTGAAGAATATGAAAGTAGTATGAAATACAAAATTCAGTTCTACACAGTTGTTGTTGTTTTTTTTTTAATTGCATCAAATTGTAACTAGTAACTAGACTTTTTGAACTTTTACTTTCACTTGAGTACAAATTTGGCAGCAGTAAATTATTAGCTATGCGACTATACTTTTACATGAGTAGAAATTGTCAATACTCTTCGAAAACTATGAAAACCTACAGCTCACACGTACTTATTCTCAAAATGAAACTAAAATCAAATAATCTTAAACACATGTCTCTAGCTTTGTTTATCTCGGGGCAATAGTATATAGCTTTGGAGTCCCACTATG
This sequence comes from Boleophthalmus pectinirostris, assembly GCF_026225935.1. NCBI lineage: Eukaryota > Metazoa > Chordata > Actinopteri > Gobiiformes > Gobiidae > Boleophthalmus > Boleophthalmus pectinirostris. Next base: position 11,998,405 of record NW_026571353.1, read on the forward strand.
CCTTTCACTTCATTTTGTCAGTTTGATCCCACATGTTCCCTTTCATTTGTGAAGGATTTCAAAGACACAGCTCCAAATAAACGCCAAACATGCTATTTCCACATGTCAACAATTCTTAGCTTACTGAATCTCATTTTGAATATATCTATGGGCTTTCAAGGATGTCTCTTGTACAAAGCTATGGAAAGCAGGTCTGGTACAGGAGAGTTCTTTTATTTATTGAGTCGCTGCATTAATGTTTATTTTAAAGGAACTGTACGCTTCTAGCTTATTACCAGCGTCTTAACCATAAAGAGGACACAGAGTTTTTCTCGTTGTCAGTATAAAGCGCATATACTGCATTGGCTGTAGGTGCCGGCGTTTAGGTAGTGAGGATTCAGATCAGGGAAGTATTTTTAGGTTTAAACCAACTGAATTTCACCCCTGAAACTCGCAACCCAAATGAGAGACTCGTGTGAGGCTCGTTCTAAAGTCAAGCTACGTTTATATGATGACGGTCTGAACAGAAGACGCAAAAGTGGAGTAACGTTTTGACTTTTTATTCTGCATTTAGACAAGCGTTTTCGGGAGGAAATCTGCGTGCATACGGTGACGCAAAAGTGTGTGGAATTCGATTGGGTCTGCATGCCAGGTGGCTAGGTGGTGATGTATATGACGTAAACGCGTACGCGACGTGAGCAGATCTGACCAGAGTTTTGCGTCTTGGGCAGTGTAGACGGAAACGCTACAGCGGAGCGTATTCAACTTTTCCACTCTGGAAGGTGGTTTCAGATTTTTGTGTTTTTAAGCCCTAAAAACACCGTCACAGTCTAAATGAAAGGCACTTCTGATAAAATATTTTGTCATTTTTACCCGCAAGCGTTCTCATGTAAACTAGAGGTCTGCACGGGACTGAATTTTCAAGAATTATAATTTTCAATCCCGCTCCAGCCCGCAAGTCCACCACGATGGGGACATTTGCTTTCTTAAGCTCTATTAAACACGGAGAAGTGGAAATGAATTGTCTAAAATGGGCATGAGATTAGATTACATATGCAAATTTTAGGCTGCTAAAAATGTTTTTATTAAGGCCAAATAAAATATCCAGCACAAATTATGCATGATAGGCATAAATGAACCATTTGTATATTTTACTTTACACTCATATTAATTTTATCATTCCACCCGCCCGCTTCCCTGTTGTGTAGTCCCGCTTCCGCCAGCGCCCACAGTGAGCTTTCAAAATGTGTCCTGTGTCGTACTGTTTTGCGTTGGGTCCCGGGGGCTCCATGGGTGTGCAGGGCTGTAAACAGGCCCTCAATTTAATGTGAAATGAGCCATAGAACAAATTTTTTTTTTAAAGTGGGTGGAAGATACATTGAAGTGTCAGATGATAAGGTTCTTTTCTTTATTTGTTGTTCTAATAGGCAGAATGTAAAACATAAAAAACGTGACACTAAAGGCCAAGGCACACCAAGACACTTTGATGCTGTCTTATATTCTATGTGTGTGTGTGCACAAAAGAAGAGTGCCTGTGTCTCAAAACACATACACTCTGCGCTGAGTACAGACATGTCTCTACTTTGTGACCAACAAAAGGAGCGCTGTAAGCTTGGAGGAGAGGCACGAGAGATGCAAGAGAGGCAGAGAAAGCCCTGCTGCTCATCTCGGCGGAACACTGGCTCCTCTCCTGCTTCTCTCCGTGTGGGAAACTCTTGCCTCTAGCTAAACTCTCTATAACCTGCTCCAAGCACCGTCTGTCCTCTGCTGTCACTGCCTCACGCTGTTTCTCTCATTTTATAAGTAATCTGCAGATACAACGCTACTTTATAACACCAGTTGTAAAGCTTTTTTAAGAGCTGTGACAGTTTAACATGTGTCAAATGTTGTGTCAATCTCTGGTGTGTGTTGGCCTGAAGAATGTCACACTCCACAATCTCAATTCTTCACAAACAATTCTTCAAGCACTTGGAATTCAATGAATGCCAGATAGAAACATTTAATAACCTACTGTCCAACATTCCAGGCAAAGCAATATCTTCTGGAGGAAAACAGGTGTTGACTGCCAGAAAAGCTACATAGGTCAAACTGATAATGACCAGCAACACCTGAAGCATCATAGACAAGACTGGACAAGAGCGGTAAGAATGAAGTTATGGGGTGAGGACACCTGAAAGCAGTGACACAGGAGTGAGGGGAGCCACAAATATAACTGTTACACTGCACACACGTCATTATGAAACGTCATCTTAATGCGCCAGATTTGTACTAGCTGTTTTTAAGTTTATCATATGACAAATGTACTCAGATATAGCAGTAAGGGTTTTTACTTTTTGAATGCATTGTGCTAATTAAAAATAAGTACTATATGTGCTTATATACAAAATCTGTTATATTTTATCACTGTTCTATGTGTTTATTCTTGAAATATTTTCTCCAGTCCAGTGTTAAACCAATAAAAATTTTAAGATTCAAAATTAAGCATTTATTCAAAAGGCAGATTGAACTTTTCTGCATAAATAGTTGTAGTCTTGTGAGTGCAGTTCGAGTTAGATACAAAGAGATGTCATGCCTCCTTTTTGGTCAATTAACAGATGAGCAAGACATGTGTTTAGTCAAACAAGAATTTCTTTAGTAGCCTGATTCATCATCCGGTTTCACTTCATAGAAGCCATCTGACCTTGCAGCATAGGATTCATTCGCTCGACGGTAGGTGGGTACTTTTTTATTCAAATCGCTTCTATTTGGTCATGACGTATGTAATGCGCCTCTAACAGGGCTTACTGGTATATTAAGCTTTTCTCAAATCCAGTACGAAGAAGGGCAATAACGTCTTTTCTCTTGATAAAATTCACCAAATATTTCTGACATTTTCAACTATTGCGGATTCTGTTAATAATGTTTGCTTTTAGACATTAGCTTACAACTTGACTATAGGGACAACAGTAAAGGGACACTGGGTGGATTGACAAACTGATCCATAAAGCTGGGCACGTAATCAGCTGCAAGCTAGAGACATTTGTCGCAGTGAGGGACAGGGACAGGAGGACACTTTACAAACTGCTCTCCATCATGGACTGGCTGATGCTCGCTGTGGCTGTAGTCGTGAATGTTTTAATCTAAACATACAGAGAACCTGATATTTGTTAATTAGCCCTGGGATAACTTACGTCGGATGTTAGCCAACTGGCTACCGCTATGTTATCTAACATATAGGTGCAATTTCCCGTTCAAAGGAGGTGTTTCTACACAATATTATACAGCAGCGTTCGGTTCCCGTATTCAAGACATTTTTACAATAGATTTGAATTAACCCACTTGTTGGTCGCTGTTGTAGCTTCTTGTACTATTACTCTGTTTTTACCCTCTGCTACAAACTTGAGCTGCGCAGTCTTGATCTTGATCAATGTTTCTTCTGCTCGATGAATAATATCTGTGAAGTGATGACGTATTTTTGACAGTAAAGTTCCGTCTGTGAATTCGTATTCGTACTGATGAAAGCGTAATCGTAAATATTCATTTCGTGATTGTAATTCATAATGTCGTAATTTTTCAATTCGTATTCTGATGGATAAAATACACACAATATATTTTATTTAAGACTGGACTCATTTGAGAGTTTACAAATATTTATTTTATGCGCAACTACAGCCAAATATGCACGGATTTCCCAAATACGCACGGATTTCTATTTTATGTGCACGAATATTTTTGACAGCTTTCTTACTCCATACAGGACTACATTCATGCCATACTCCATAAAGCTGTACATCCTTATGTAATAGATAACCCTTTGTCCTGTCAGTCATCAGTCATCTGTCATCGGTCATCTATTCAACTGTTTCTTGTTTATAGTCTTTGGTTTTACTTTCTATTTCACACTTATTTACAGCAAGGACACACTCAGTTTTTACAGCAGTATAGTGACCTCCCTCCCCTATACCCCAGGCTGTATAAGTATAATCCCCTCCACATCAGATAGGCCCGTATTGTTTTGGCAGGGCTCACCTTGCGCTTGGCGGTCAGCTGCTCCTTGTAGCGGTCTGAGCAGTCTCCTGGGATCTCGCTTGCCCACAGAGACAGACCCACCACCAGATAAGCACAGCCCATCACCAGCAGAGGCAGGAAGTAGATCAGGATAGCCACACACACGTAGTACCTGCAACAATGGAGAAGAAGAAGAAGTTTATTAGAACACAACTGAAAACTGACTGGAGTTGGTATAGAAGCAGGAACAAAAACTTAAAGGTGGAGGATATACGCCACCTGCTTGTTTACATTTAGATGTTATTGTTTTGCCTGGAATGTTCCACAGTATGGCATTTAACTTATCTATGTCCCATGTGAAAAGCAAGTCAGATCTATGGAGAAGTGATCCTGTTTAAAGTAGAGTGTATGTTTTTCATGGTATATTTGAGCAATAAAAACACCTTTAAATGAAGACATGCAAAATATATTTAATGGCATATTGTGGAATATTTCAGGCAAAATATTATTATTATTATTATTTTTTTATATAGCACTTTTCACAGACATTTGTCACAAAGACGCTTTCCAGAGCATTATTCATTCACTCCATACCCGGTGGTAGTAAGCTACTATAGGTAGCCACAGCTGCCCTGGGGACAGACTGACTGAAGCACAGCTGCCAATTGGCGCCACCAACACTCACGCACACATCAATTTCATTCTAGGCAATGTGAGTGAATTGTTTTGCCTAAAAACACAAAGTTTTTGTGACTGGTGCCCCACTGTGCCACCTGATTTTCCCAGCAGCCTCCCATCCAAGTACTAACCAGGACTGGCCCTGCTTAGCTTCTGAGATCTGACGGGATCAGACTTTACAGCAAAGTTATTGGCCACATTGGCTTGTTAGAGACAAGCTGGTGGTAGTATTTTCATTTGAGATGTTGAACCCTTTGTATTGATATGGATTTTATTGTTTTATCCATCTGTTTCTTATTTGTAGCAGTCTGAGAATTCTTTGTCATTGTGAAGTATGTTATAAATAAAATGAATTACTTTTATTACCAGCAACAATGCATACATTTTTTATAACTTTCAATGGTAATAAAGTAGGTTAGACTGGTAAACAGTCATATTTTTATATAGCACGTTTCCACCTTCAAAGGCACTCTAAGAGCTTTACATCAAGCAATGACTCACCCATTCACACACACATTCACACACCAGCGTATACAGACACTAGGGACGAGACTGATTAAGTCTTTAATGTCTTAATCTGCAATGCACTTTGAATCACTGTGTACGAATTCTGCTATACAAATGGAGCTAGTGTATATTCAGCCTGGACCTATCTTTGCTCCCATCTACCTCACAGCTTCTCCAGAGTTTACCTGCCTTCATCACTTCACTTCCATTACTTCTCTTCACTGCTCACCGCCCTTCCTCCGTGTCCACTCTGCCCAATTTAAACCCACATTACAGGTGCACGGCTGCTTCGGTTTGTGCCATGCCCCACCTCCTCCTCAGCACCACCTCAGCTTCTCATCCTCTCATCGTCCACTTCACTCTCCTCATCCTCTCATTTTCCCCTTCACTCTCTTCATCCTCTCTCTCTCTCTAGGCCATGGGGGTAAGTGCTCTCCTAAACGTAATCTAATCTGCCACACCCTTCATTGCAAAGTCTTCTATGGGGGTCTGAGCGCCAAGGCTAACTCATTCAATAAAACATCTAATACTTTCTCTTTAGGTCTGTCTGAGTGTCTCCAGGTTGAAATACATTTAAATTCACACTGCGGTGAGAACTACAGCTCCAAGAGGTGAATGTGTAAAAGACCCAATCAGCCTCTGTGGTAAAAATCTATTTCCACACAGGGCAGGGGGCTGGTGCCTCAAAGTGCACGGCCAATAAGCTTCACACAGGCCACATTTCAATATATCTTGTCCAATACTTTCACTGACTGGAGTTTTTGTAATGATTTTGGCCTAGGTTAGTTTACTATTAATGTTTAATGTAATAGTAAAGACGAGGTATTATATGTGTGGGGCATTCACTGATTAATTGCACTTTACATATTTAGATAACATTTTTACCTTTTGTTTTGCCAACAAAGCATTAAAATGTTTCAATAGTTTCAGTTTAGTTTTTGATGCTCTGGCTTTGAGTTCCCACTCCCCTTGCTCCCCATGTTAAGTCACTCCCCCTTCATAGTGTTTAAACAATCTGATAATAGTTAACTAGTCGTAGGCTCCAAAACATGTCATAAGATGAGAGAAGATGTTTTAGGACTTGGACAGAGAAGTAAAAAAACAAGATAACAAATTTTGACCTCAAGCGGGTTCACTTCAGCTTTATCTGGATCGGTAAATATCTTATGTTCAAGTTTTAAACAATTAACTGATTAATAGAAAACAATACACTAGATTAATAGAGGAGCATAGTAATAAATGTCACCCAAAGCATCACCATGGAGACAAGCAGGTGGATCCTCCTCTAGAAAAGGTATAGTACACTACTTTCACCACTACTTTCTACATTATTTAATTGTTATAATGTTGTGTCCTCACCAAAAACATAGAATTGTGTTTTGTTTCATTCACACATGTTTAACACACAAAACCCAAACTGCATATTCAGAGTTCTGTGAATTGCTAGACCATGTGCATTTGAATTTTTATTTACTATTTATTGAAAGCTGTAATTTTAATAAGCCTACCATGAAACCAGATTAAATTTACCCAAATTATAGAACTTGCTTAAACCATCACAGTGCTGATTGTGAATGTGTAGGTTCTATAGGTATAGTCTGGTATGTCCAATAAGCAGCACGCACAAGTCTACAGGCTCCACTCAGTCAGCGTCATTCAGAGCTCAATCACATTTTGTCAACGGGGGCTCACGAGGCAGCTCAAGAAACGTGTGGGGAAACTCAGGCTAAACTTTCAGCAGTAACTAGTGCTGCTGAGTCCCAGACAGACTACAGACTACTTGAAGCAGAATTCGAAGCGGGAAACAGGAGACAAACGAGGACACAGCGTGCGCACACGCATTAAAACCAACGCTGCACTGGAATATGATCAGCGACAGGCAGCAGGCTAGCCTCCTCCCATAAGCCGAGTGGAGCCCTCCGTCTCTGCGGTCAGGATTTTAAGGACGTGTGACTGATGCGTGAAAGCCCAGTTTGATGCACATCTGCTGCTGTGAAACAATCCGGTTCTGTGAAATAAGAGAGTCAGGGCTGCAGATATTCTCTCCTACTGTTTTAATTGAGAGGTTTTTATGGTTCGCAGTTTGCTCAGTGAGGGCCTCATCCATTCCACACCTGTAGCTATCTTATATTTGTGTGAGATTCTGTTGGTGTTATTACGTCTTTGCCTCCAACCCACGCGGCATTTCCCCAGGTGTGTGACTCCGTATACGCCCAACAGCTGCTATGGCGGCGTGTGTGAATGAAATTGTCGGGACATGATCCTTCTAGGATTCTCTGCACCTTGTCTGGTGGTGGTGTGTGAAAATGGCTAAGGTGGAACAGAACATTTTGAGCTTCGGGAGATGGAGACAGACTAAACGATTATACAAACATGTATGAATCAAACAAAACACAACTCCAGGTATATTTTTGATGAAGTAACAATATTATAACATGATTTAAAGCCCACAAGAGTCAGTTTTGTGTTATATAGGACCTTGAAATAGCTCATCAGGTTCACGTTCTCACAATATTTAAATGTGAACCTCCACAAAATGACATCAGGCTGTGCCATTTACCCTATGTACACACCACAAGTTCTATAAATGGTCAGTGGGCAGAGCAAATCATCCCAAATTAAAAGGGCCAATAAAACATAATGAAGTAGCCGTTTGTGAAAGTCAATCACCATTTACTTAATGTTATCTTCAGACCTCTCCAGCCATTCATTTACAGTTCACCGTTAAATCTGGACTGGCACTTTGCATATTTTACAAATTATCTCCTTCATCAGATTAGCTCAGGCTTAAATGTCCAGTCTCATTTGCATATATGCTCTTCCACTGGTGTAGACAATGTTCATTAAATACACCACTTGCACACATAGTAATACTGAGGCACTTCAAAGCTGCTTATAGGGACAGCCTGTTAGCCCAGTGTGCACCAGTTCTCGTTAATTAAGAACAATTATGTAAATCCAGTGTGCGCGGACAAAGGAAACACTACAGATTTAACACATATTTAATGACGTAAACTAAATGAAAACTGACTTATCTTTAAAATTATGGTTTTAATTAAGTCTTTTCTAGTACCCATATTGCCTTTCATATGGCGTCATTGTTAATTTAATTTAATTATTTATAGCACATATAATTATTATTATTATTATTATTTTCATATTTAAATAAGTCCCTGATACAAAGTGATATTTTCATTTTCTAAGCAATGCCAAGTGAACACATTTGCACAAAATTGGCTTTTGTGAACTTTAAGGCATGTTATAATGCTTTTACCTGATCCAAAAACATGCCTGGAGTTGTGTTTTGTTTCATTGATACATGTTTGAGTAATCCTTTAATATTAGTCCATCCACATCTCCAAAGCTCAAAATGCTCTGTTCCACTTTGTGATGTCATGTAGTGATAGTTTTCAAATTAACAGATACCTTTTACCTTTAGTTCAGTAGAGATTGGCAATTCCAGGCCTGAAATTACCCAAATGATTCTAGTGAAGCTATAAGGAGTGGAGCACTTCCTGTATTGCCACATGACATTGCAAAGTGGCACAGAGTGTTTTTTGTTTACGAGAACTCAGTTTAAATACGCAGGTTTGTGTGTTGAATGTGTGAATTAAACAAAACACAACTCCAGGTCTGTTTTTGATTAGGAAACACCATTATAGCATAGATCAGAAAATATAGTAATAAGCAGAGGCGGGACTTGCAAGTCGCGACTATTTTTAGGACTTGAGACTTGACTTGAAGGTCAGTGACTTGGGACTTGACTCGAGAAGCACTTTTAAATCTGAATTCTTTCTACTCCGACTGTAATGATTCACTTTTGTCAAGATTCATTTTGTCAAGACGTTTAAAAAGGAAAAACTGCATTTCTATTACACTTGGACTTGCCTGTTTTTGACTTGGGACTTGACTCAGACTTGAGGCTTACTTGAGACTTGCAAAACCATGACTTGGTCTCACCTCTGGTAATACGGGCCCTTTAACTATAACCTTGCTTCAATTGTGGGTATAGAGTTGATTTTAAAATATTGGGGTATTTAAGTCTTAATTGTCAAATATCAGTTATTGACCACAACAGAAAGTATCGGTATCGGTATTGGCTGATGAAGCACAGCCATAATATGACCACATATTTCTAAACAAGGGTTAACGCAAATGAGGCAAAAATGTGAATACAACTGACTCTTATTTACATAAACAGTTCACGTCTCCTTTCATTCTTTTATATTTCATTTCCCACACCTTATTTAATCCACCGGGTTTTGTCTTGATTGGTCTCCAGGAAGATAAAATAGTACCATACTGTGAAACATTCCACACAAAGCAATTACTCCATGGAGAAAAGCATTTGATGGACGGGCCACCAGAAAAGTTACGCAATGCATCTTTAAACCTGTGACTTATATCTTTTGCAATGTCACACAATGCCATCGTGCTGTTTCTCATCTTTACGCATGATCAGGTCTAATCTAATCTATCAAATGAATCTCTAAGTGCCATATGAAGCTATAATGAAGTACTATTAATCCCCACAGAGGAACAGGGAGCATGCTCAAGTCTTCTGTCACAGTGGAGCCGTGGAGAATTGATTGATGAGCAAACAGAAGATGCTCTAGTCCACATAAGAGCCCATAGGAGCACAGAGCTTACAGGGACTCTTACAGATAATCCCTCTGTGGAAGCTCGAGGCACAGCTATAGAGAAGCGGGGCTGGTTGATTGTTTGGACTCAAAATGTCTATAAAATGAAGAAAACTTTGAGGATGTTATATGCTAATATGTGTGTCTACTTTTAAGAATTCTTCATAGTGCTGCTCTTCTCTGGCTTTGTTTCACTGAAGAGAGAGGAAAAAAAACATCAAGAGTAACACACTCAGTTTGTAGTGGATGGCGCAGTATCCACAAATAAGACTGCACCAAGTCTACCCTTTCCTTCTGTTGCTGTCATTGGAATCATTTGCCAGCACGTTTATACATGTTAAAGAAGGGTTATTATGCTAAATCAGTCTTTGGAGCTTTCTACCTTTGTATAACATTGCTCCCTCATCAAAAAATGCCTGAAAATTTTATGTTTTCTTCTAATAAAGACAAAAAGCTAAATTGCTTATTTACCAGACATGTACTGGCACTAGCACTTCCGCCTTCGTCAGGTGTCAGCTGACTGCTGCGATGTGTCTCTTATCGGCTTTTGTTCCAGGCGTGGTCAGTTTGTCAGATTTGCCAGATCTGTCAGACTGACCACACCTACCACTGTGTGGTGTTTCTGGAGAAGTGAGTCCCATGTGTGAGCCAGGGTAAATGTCTCCTCATCTCTGTTGATGGTCCATGCATCCTGCTTCTTTCGTATCAGTTTGTTGTATTTGTGCTTCTCTTTTCCTACTATTTTAGTTCTGTCCCAGTCCATGACATGCTGTTTCCTTTTGCATTGGTCAGATATTGCGGACTTTAGTTTATCTTGCATTGCTTTTTCTTTCTCACATCTTGTTAGTCATGTTGAGGGTTCATCCTATAACCTGACACCAGCATCTTTCCTATAACTTTTGTCATGGTTAATGTATTGTTGTACATTGTCCCTGTGTAAATAAAAGCATACATACCAAATCAGAATATGGATACAGATTTTGTAAGAATTGTCTAGACCAGAATTTATTTTGTAAGTAGTAGTACACCAGTGTTTCCTACACACCAGGGGGTACTTGGAGTGGTTTTCAAATTTAAATAAGATGAAACTCTATGTAAAATTTGAATTTGAATTTTGAAAATCAATATCATTAAAACAAGAAAATATAATACCAATAATTGGCAATATATGACAATAGCATTTTTCTTTTTTTGCATTATTCCAAAGTTAGGGGAAGAGTCGTCTAAACAACTGATTTTCAATCTGTGTGCTGTGGAAGATCAGTGTGCCTTGAGGTATTGTCAAGAATTGCCTTAGGGAAAAAAATAATAATGATTACAAATTTTCTGAATCACAAATTGATTTAATTGAATAATTTTGCCATTTCTGAGTGTCCTGAGGCAACTTGTGATCCTGGATAGTATTAACTACATTTTGTATTACTTTGTGTTTTTTGTGTGACTGGGAAACATTTTCTGTCAAGTGTGCTGCAGAATCTTTTTAACCAAAATCCTGTGCGATACTCAAAAAAGGTTGAAAAACATTGATCTATTCAATAGAAGTGTGTGAAATACCACAAAAAATCCTGAATTTGCTTGAGTTTGATCATCGCGCACCTCTGTTGTATTCATTTATTTATTTTTGTATGACTTTGTATTTACTTTTTTGTATTAAATGTACATTATTGGTTCAGTTGTAATGTTTTTCCTGTTTTGCGATCCTACCCTGCAACCAAGAGGCAAGCACACCATTTGCTTATCAAAAATAGTTGCACAGTTTCAATAGACATTAAACTGATCAAAGTCAGATGTACTCTTGAGTCCAGTTATACATTTTCAGTCTAGATTAGCTCCTGGTGAAAGCGACAAAGAAAAGGCTGTTTGGACAAAGCATCACAACAGCAGAGCAAGTTGATAAATTGAACTTTTTCTAAATAAAGCCCTGACACTTCATACTCCTCGCACAATGCACAAAGCACTTATTTCTCTCTTCATTTGATTGTGTATATTCTTCCATTGGGAATCCGTAGCTCAGCTCAGGTGTTTAAACTCAGTCTTCTTTTAATGACTTTTACAGCGGTGGAACTAAAAGAATGCAGTAAGGGTTTCAGAATTCTGGTGTTTGTCCAAATTAGGTTGGGTTTACGTGAGTTCATGTGCCTGCTCCTCTCCGTGTATGTTTTAACTCAAGTGCTGTCTAGCCATTTAGGTTTGGGACACACTTAAGTTACAAAATGTCGCTGTCAATGATGCTTGTTTTATAGTTATGACAGAAACTTGTTTTTGTTTATTTCTTCATAATATAACTATTCTGTTCTATTTTGGCTGCAATCATATGAAAAGAGGAATAAATTACCAAACATAAATACTATCCAAGATTTTGAACAAATTGTGCTGAACTGGTCAAGTGTGAGTCCAAAAACTACTACTAATATAATTAAAATTGAGGAGAAATAACTGTAAATGTACACTGTAGAGCACAAGAGCAGTTTGAAGCAGCTGTTTTGTTGTTTGTAAAATACATACTGTACAGTACATATTGGTAAGAGTCTTTTCTTAAAGGTTGTATTGAGGATTTTTGTTGTTGTTTTTTTTTGTTTCAAATTGTCAATGATAGCATTATAGAGGTGCAGTAGCCTTGTAATTATGATGACCAAAAAAAAGAGAATAAAAATTCATCAACTCTGGACGTGGTGGGGCTAAACATTTGCCAATAGATAACGACACTGCCTCGTTATCTGTTAGCTGACAGGCTGTCAATCAAACTCCCTACGTTTCTAGCGTAACTGACTTGCCTGCGCGCTGCCATTATGTGGTTTACGTACGCCTGTCACGCAGTCCACAGACGCACAGACGCTGTTTACTCCACCAACGCAACAGTTCTTAGCGGCTTTTTTTGACCTATATCTTCCTCGCAGTTAGCACAAAGTTTATTGCAATGGCAGACAAGAATCTACGAGCAGTTAGCCCCAAAACAAAGTCCGTTTTTGAGGTCGCTGAAAGAAGAAGACAAGGGGAAAAGCAGCGAAACCAAACTAAGGTGATTCTTGAAGATTCATTCCAGCGATGGCGCGACTGAAGCAGACGCAGGGTCTAAAGACTGACGCACTGGTCGCCAAATTACTCCTGGACAGGTCACTTCTGCTTATTATGAAAACGTACTTTATTTCCAAGAGTTAGACAAACGTTTTTCAGAACACGAATGCGATATCCTATGTCTGAAAACTTAATTTTCAAGGCAAAGAAAGAGTCCGCTTGCTGCTGCGTGTTGTAGTAGTAGCTAGTTCATTCGCACGGAATCTCCGCGCCCCCCTCTCTGCGCCCCTCTGCCCGTTCCGCTCTTCTCCCTGCTCCTCACGGAATCTCCACGCACCGCTCCCCTCTCCTCTCCTCTCCTCTCTCCTCTCCTCACTCCCCGCTCCGTTCTTCGCCCTGCTTCTCACTTCTTGTCCGCGCACGAAATATCCGCGCACCCCCTCCCCCCGCTCCTCACTTCTCCGCCTTGCCTAACAAACACTGTAGTTAGTTGCTTACAAGTCATGTGCAGCGCACCGGTTTCTGGCGTAAGGAGGAGGCGGGGAGGAGGCTTTTCTACGTAGGGAGCTGTAGGGGGAGGGGGGTGGTTTCACGCATGCGCAACATTTGAAAAAGGACAAACAGTCGCTGGATTTCTCGTTCCTTGGAAAATCCTCTATACAACCTTTAATAGGACATAAGGAGGATGAAAAACAGGGTTGCTCATTCAGCTGTCAGCGGCCATGGAATCAATGGTAATCAGAATGATAATCGAATGCATCACGCTGAATGTATCTGTGTATTTAGCACTAATGGTCAGGAGAACCCTACGCAACATGTGGCCCTGTACAACAGCATAGAAATAAAATACCAGAATAGCATCACATTAAACAAAATATATTCTAACTGAACATTTTGTACTGGCACAGACTGGCCTGTAGAGCTTGTACATTGCCCGTTTATTGCCAGTGACAATCTGGAAATGCCCACACGCTGGGACCTTACGCTTTGAGGTTTTGGATCTGCAACCAGTGCGATCCCACAGGACGGCCACCACAAAAAACAGGCCCTAGTCCTTTTTTACCATGACTGGAAGTGCCGCGATGTAGGGGAAACGTCACTTGCATTAATGCTTTTCTATGGCTAAATATCTGTGGAAATGTCTCACATATTTTCCAGCAGCTTCATAAATCTGCCCCATCACCAAATCTTTATCCAAGAAGGTCGACAAAGGATATATTCTGTCTACAAAGAATTTATCCACAACTATGACGGTGAGAAAGACGAAAATGTAAAGGCGAACAACAATTAGCATTAGTGAACTACTCCCGAGGAAAACTTATTAACATTATGGTCATGAATAAAACATAAGTAATAAGTAATATGTTCATAAGTAAGTTGTTAACTTAGACTGATTCTACAATTAAAATTAAGAATCAATTACATGATGTAGATATTAGCATAGACAGAGATTTGTGCAGTATGAATGCTACAGATGTTCACAGTTTAAATGTCTAGCATTTAAACTGCACAAATCTCCTTGGCTATGCTAATATTTATTTATTTATTTATTTCAGACAGGGACGGCGCACAATTTTTGCATTAACCTTAACAGGAGAGATGCATTGTACCAGGTTGTAGTACCAGTGTTAATTTCCACCTGTCGTCCCTGGGCAAGTTCATTGATTGATTTTATTTAAAGGTTGTATGGAGGATTTTTTTTTGGTTTCAAATTGTCAATGATAGCATTATAGAGGTGCAGTAGCCTTGTAATTATGATGACCAAAAAAAAGAGAATAAAAATTCATCAACTCTGGATGTGGTGGGTCCAGCTAAACATTTGCCAATAGATAACGACACTGCCTCATTATCTGTTAGTTGATAGGCTGTCAATCAAACTCCCTACATTTCTAGCGTAACTGATTTGCCTGCGCGCTGCCGTTACGTGGTTTACGTACGCCTGTCACGCAGTCCACAGACGCAAGATGCAAGACGCACAGACCCTGTTTACTCCACCAACGCAACAGTTCTTAGCGGCTTTTTTTTACCTATATCTTCCTCGCAGTTAGCACAAAGTTTGTTGCAATGGCAGACAAGAATCCAGGAGCAGTTAGCTGCAAAAGAAAGTCCGTTTTTGAGGTCGCTGAAAGAAGAAGACAAGGGGAAAAGCAGCTAAGCCAAACTAAGGTGATTCTTGTAGATTCATTTCAGCGATGGCGCAACTGAAGCAGACGAAGGGTCTAAAGACTGACGCACTGGTCGCCAAATTACTCCTGGACAGGTCACTTCTGCTTATTATGAAAACGTACTTTATTTCCAAGAGCTAGTCAAACGTTTTTCAGGACACGAAAGCAATATCCTATGTCTATAGGTATAGAAAAATGTGACCATTTACCATTTACCATTTATGTCTGAAAACGTAATTTTCAAGGCAAAGAAAGAGTCCGCTTGCAGCTGCGTGTTGTAGCTAGTTCATTCGCACGGAATCTCCGCGCACCCTTCTCTGCACCCCTTCCTGCTCCTCTCCCCGCTGCCCGTTCTGCTCTTCCCCCTGCTCCTCACTTCTCCGCCTTGCCTAACCAACACTGTAGTTAGTTGTTTACAAGTCATGTGCAGCGCACCGGCTGTAAACAAACCTGTTTCTGGCGTAAGGAGGAGGCGGGAGGAGACGTTTCTACGTAGGGAGCTGTAGGGGAGGGGGGGTGGTTTCACACATGCGCAACATTTGAAAAAGGACAAACAGTCGCTGGATTTCTCGTTCCTTGGAAAATTCTCTATACAACCTTTAACTGACCTTGACTATCAGTATAGAATATCTACATCATGAAAAAAAAAAGATTTTAATTGTAGAATCAGTCTGAGTTAACAACTCACTTATGTTTTATTAATGACCATAATAGAAAAGAAAAGCATTAACGTAAGTGACGTTTACCATACATCACGGCACTTCCGGCTGTTGTGAAAAGGTCTATTCACAGTGCCGCTCCTCACAAAACCTGCAGAGCCACACTTCCTGCTCCATTCATTGAGTAATGGGAATCAGTCGAGTCATGCTAAAATAAAACTATTTATATATCAGATAGAGGACACAGGGTTACACATGGATAATCACAAACAGTCTTTACAACTATGTAAACAGGAGGAAGCTCCTGTGTGTATATAAGTAGGTGTTTGGGTCTAAAAGCTAATGCTAATGCTAATGCTAACCTAAATCTAATCTAAATCTCAAAATAGAACACAAAAAACTTTATGAAAATACATCTAATGTGTTCAAGATCATTCAGATAGTAAAGCTATTTTAACACCTGTTATTCATTTTCATTTCAGTCAGACATCAAATATTAGTTCTCTGTCTAATATATAATTTATAGATTTATTTTACCTTGTCTTGGCCAATTCTCAATACACAATGAATGGAGCAGGAAAAGTGGCTGCGGTTTTGAGAGAAGCGGCACTAGCCTGACAGCTCTGTGAATAGGGTCTATCGATTACGGCAGGGGTCTCCAACCCGTAGCTCTGGAGCTACAGTAGCTCTCCACCCCCTTCCAAGTAACTCGCCAAGGAATTTCTGAATTATATGTACTGTGCTTAAGTAACATTGAATGAATTACCATTGTAAATCTATCACGATGCCAAACTTTGTGAACTAATAAATGGATAAATGTTTATGTTTTATAGCGGTCTAACCTGTTCCCCATCTAAGGCTTATCATGGCTGTTATATATGCTCAATTTCTTGTGATTATTAACATTTGTAGCTCTCTAGAATTTCTGTTTTGTAAAGGTAGCTCACTGAAGGAAAAAGGCTTACAGGAAGCAAAAATCAGGCCACACCTCCCCAAATGTGTGGACCGCCAACTCTGATTTAAAATATGGTAAATAAGCTTAAAGTGTGCAGCCAGCCTTACAGTGCTTTATTCATTCACTTCACAATCAGTTAATTCTATAGCCACAGCTGTCCTGGGGCAGACTGATAAAAATTAGGCTGCCAATCTGCACCATTATGAATATGTTTTATTCTTTAAATCCATGTGTACATTTCACAATTCATTTAAATCCACAGCCAAGCACAACAAGTAGGTTGAGGTGGTTGAAGGAGTGCGCCAGGTCTTGCTTGATGGACCCTGAAATTGTCCATTGTCTGCCGCTGGCACACAGTTCCTTTGGCCCACTCCAAGGTTCTGAATCTGCATAAAGATGTGCATGTTTAATTCTCCAAAACCGAGGCCATGGTTCTCGACCAGGAAAAGGTGGCTTACTCTCTCCAGGTGGGTGGCGAATCTCTGGACTGTCTCCACCACTACCTCCCACTCACTCCACTCTCAGAATATTTGACAGAACATGCCTTTGGAAGCTCCTCTGCATTTTGCGGTTTTACCATGTCACCAATGATGAAGTAAGTTTATGCATAAGCACACTGCAACACCTCCATTTCCACTGTCATGAAGAGGGACTGTGTAGTCAGAAAGCCTTGTCCAAATAAGCCAGAAACATCAACTGTAATGTTAAGGGTGCACTGCGTAACATTTCAGCTCTACACTACATTACAGTTCGGATCTGTGGAGTGTTGCCGCTACTCACAGAAGGAATTAATGTTTTTTTGAGCAACAGAAACACCTGTAATGAATAAAACCTAGATGGATATATTCAATGTTATACCATGGAACATTCCAGGCAAAGCAATAACATATCCATGGAGACAAGCAATTGTTGGCACCTACACCAAAAAAGTTACAAAAAGCACCTTTAAAATCAAGTGTTCAAGTGTGTAGTCTTTGTTGCTGTTTGTAGAATAGAGTAATTTGTCAGCTTGTAAATGAAACTTTTTTGCAGTGTTGAGATATGGTTGGAGTTGACTTTGAGACTATCCTGGTTCACAAGCACGCACTCAACCTCAGTGAGGAGTCCATTGTGTAAAAGTGCCAGAGGAGAGTGGTCCTGATTGTGCTGGTGCAGTAGATACATATATACATGTGCAGAGGGCTCCATTCCACTGTGCTCATTTTATACCCACACAGTAATCAGACGCATTCAAGAGCCGTTTCTGAGCAGAGGACAGTCCAAGAGGAGAATGGAAAACCAAATCAAAAATGATCAAAGATGAATTGTGGAGTGTCTGTTCAGTGATAATTCATTGGCTGAACTATTTTTGTCAGTTTTGCCAGTTTCATATTTTTGCTAAAACTAAAACAGAACAAAAATAACCAAGGTGAAACTAAAAGTAATTTTCTTTTCAATTACTAAAACAAAATGAAACCAGAGGCCAGATCATCCTCAGCATCCAACAAGTCTGTGTGTATGTCCAATGAAACTTTGCATTACAAGTGACAAAAATGTATACAAATTAGTTGTTAAAATGTACACTGGTTAGATTGCTGTAAAAAGGGCAAATTATTTATAGACTCTTCTTTGCTAAACATTATCTTTGTATGTGAGATAAGCAACAGTTATATAAGGAACAACATCCATGAATGGGGCTATGCAGCTAAAATGAATTGGTAAAGTCAAACATGCAGGGTATGTAGTAACACTTAAAACAATAACTACTGTATTTTTCGGACTATAAGTCACACCAGGCTATAAGTCACTTTTTGGGGGAAATGTATTTTATAAAATCAGAGCCCAGGAATTGACATTTCATCGTGACAATTTTCTATAGCACTTTTCCATCTTCAAAGTGGTCAAAGCACTTTACAACAAGGAACCACCCACCCATTCACACACACCAATGTACACAGACACCGGGGGCAAGGTGGGTTAAATGTCTTGCCCAAGGACACAACGACAGCATTCATCTGTGTGACCTGGAATCACACCAGCCAACCTGTGGGTCAGTGGATCTAACCGCTCAACCCATGATGTTTATGTTGAGAACGGGATTTGAACCACCAACCTTCAGATCAGTGAACGAACACTACCAACTGAGCTACTGCCACCCAACTATAGCATAAACAACACAAGTTAACTCTTGATCTCACTCCAAATCACTAAATCCATTTGGTGTCACTTCTGAGCAACTCCACGATCTCTGGAGGTAAACGAAGCGCCACTTCCTCGTCTGCGTAACTGTCGTCAGACTAAGCATAAGTTCCAGTTCTTTCTGAATCCCGACAGGATGGTTTCGGTTGTCACTGTAGTCCAGCCTTTGTCCATCCATTTAGTGACATCCAGGAAAGTTGCATGGTGCATCCTCCGGGTTGCTGTGAAGCTGTGTTCTCCATCCTCACTTTCCGTCAGTCCCTCCCAAGTTTCTCACTCACTCCAAACTTTCTTTCTGCTGCTCGATTACAGTTTTCGGCTGAATATTTCACTATTTGCAGCAGGACAGCGGCTTTTTCTGCTGGAGACATGACCAGAAAACTGACACACAAGCCAAGAGCGCCCTCTCGTTGGTGTCAGTCTGAAAATTTTAATATATAAGTTGCACCAGAGTATAAGTCGCGGGACCACCTAAACCATGAAAAAAAGTGTGACTGATAGTCCGAAAAATACAGTACACTAAGCAGGAAAAAAGACTATTTCATAATGAACTATTGAGAATAATTCAGGGCTAATAACTATTTAAAGGTGCACTGTGTTTTCTGGTATAGGCTCAGTCATCTGCTTCTGTTCATGCACATATTTTCTCAAATATTCTACTGTTTTGCATAACAATGATTTATCTCTACGGAGACAACACAGCACACCACAGGGTCAATTTACATGTCAGATCTGTGAAGAGTATATGGTGTATATGGTTCTCAATGGAGAGAGCTGATTCCTTGCCCATGTGTGTATAAGTTCTATATACTCTGTGTGATATATGGCCACTGTCAGAGCACTACATTTATCCTGGGAATACTCTGGGAACATAATATAACATCTGCATTGGAGCTCAGAGCCAGGATCGCCCCCACACGCTGCACTTTGGGCGCGTTTTGTTCCGTCGACAGCAGCAGGTGGTCCGCGCGTTTGCCACCTGATCATTTCACACATCATTCTCAGTTCTTCCCCAAATACAATGAACAGCTGCAGGCAAAGCTCGAAACCACAATAAAGTGTTCAATCTAATCCCAAACGGTCTGGAAATCAACACATTTATGCATAAATCTCGTCTCCGTAGAGATATTAAAGCTTTGTCTGGAATGTGTGGAGTTAAACATGTCTATTTCCAAAAGCAGATGAAGCCACATAGAAAACAAGAAAAACTCCTTTGTCCACCTTGTGATCATATCTTAATACAGGAAGAGCTCCACTGTGTTTTTAAACTCCATACACCTTCACTAGAATCAGGTGGATGATTTCAGCCCTAGAATCAGACAATTCAGCGCAATCTCCAGGTAGCTGTTAACTTGAAAACTACCACTTAATGACATCACAGGGTGGAACTGAGCATTTAGATCTTTGGAGACACAGACAGACTAATAATAAAGGGTCATTCAAACATGTGTGAATAAAACAAAACGTAACTCTGGGTATGTTTTTAATGAGATAACAACATTCTAACAAAAAATACATCAACTCCATGGAGACAAGATAAGTTTAAACTACACTATTCAAAAAAGAAAACTGCTATAGATAGATTTGGTCCAAAAATAGTCTGGGTATTTTTTGTACAGAATTGATTTCAAGACAACACGATTTGCGATGATACCACATGCTAGAATGTGAGAGTCAGACATGTCGATAGAGAGTTAAAAATACCTGAGAGAAAGAGCAGCTGTGCACCGTGGAGGATCTAAAGCCACTATATTGTGCTGATGTGCCATGGAGCTGTATTGATTCCTTATTAGACTGCCATGTGTTTTGTAAGAAGCTCACTAGGACACTGCAGGAGGCTATGAGTGTCACACCATAACTCAATAATCACAAAATATTTTATAACAGGTTTCAGAAGAGCCAACAGGTCATTTTCACGCTATATAACACTGATGTGATTTGGATTATGCAATTGCTTTTATTGATTCTTGCCATTGCTGAGGATTCTTGAATCAGGCGTGAAAAACTGGTGGTTATCCAACACCATATTTGGTTTTCTAAATGGAGCATGAGGAGAAAGCTCATAATAAAAACCAAAACAGTGAAAAAAGGATTAAAGCAGCAGTAAACTGCAGTGGTCAGTGGCAGATTTACAAGACGTGCACTGTGTTGTAGAGATGTGTGTCTCTTACTGATTTGATTGGCTGTGAAATGTGAGGGACTTCTCAGGTTTTAAAAGTATATTAGTATTTTCATGAAAAAAATATATATATTTGATATTTAAATAAAGCTGATTGATTCTACTTCACATCAAAATAAACAGATGACCCAGGGTTGGAAAGTAACAGCTTTCTTTGACATATCACGTATTTCCTCCATGTTTATTTGGTACTGGACGATTCTTATGTCAGCTCATTGTTTTGACAAAGAAACTTGCACTGATTTACTGAAAGAGTAGCTGATAGTGACAAATGTACATTTTTCATATTTTGTCACATTATGGCATCACAGGCTTGGCCCACTGGAAACAGGCGACTGTCACATTGTTGTTAAAGTCCCAATGGAAATGAATGGAGACGGATGTTGCCCCCGGTGTGTGGAATCCATAAATCAGAGAAGATCTCAACCTAATCTAAATGACAAAGCCTTGCTGTCAGTATTTACCTATGTGTTGTTTTAGGCTCTGGAAAAAAGCAGCATGTAAAAGTAAAACCTAGGCCAAACATGGGGAGAATATCCATGTTATCATGTATATGTATGTGTAGCCATGTCTGCATATTATGCAGACATGGCATGGTCCAGCTGAAGTCCCAGTTTAGTCCTGATCTAGTCTAGGTTTAGCTTCAGGTTTACTTTCAGTTTTGACTTGTTTTTACAAACATTTAGTCGTTCTTTGAACATGGCTTTCTGAACCAAGGGGCCTGATTATTAGCTGGACTCCTGGAGAGACACATTTCTGAACACAGGGGACATGCACAATCACGACTTTGAGTTCAAAGTCTGACTTTATCAAAATGAGTTTAACATCTCTTTTTGGGGCTTGAAGTTTTTATATCTGCTACATTTTGGCATTTCTGCTGCTCATTAACAATTATTTGCCTGGGAAATCCAGGATAAGAATATATTTTTATACAGAGGGATATCAGTCTGGTCACCACCACCTCAAGCCACTACAAGACACTACTGTCTTACTGTTTTTATGTTATGTATTGATGATGGCATCTTACATCACAGTTAAGGCTCTCTGCACCACTGCCTCCTCAATAGCTGGAAAAACACTCACTTGACACTTAATATACAATGGTGACCCTGCCTGGATAGCGGAGATCCAGTTTCATTTCAAACTTTTACCTCAAACTGTGAAGAACTAGAAACGAACTTTCTGGTAGATCTGCAAAACTCATCAGCGCTGCATAAAGGAGCATTTATTTGTGTTGTGAGTTCACTGTAGTATGACATAATAAGAAATGTGCTATGTCATGGATCATTTGTCTGCATGCAACAAACATCCAAAGAGGAAAATGAAAGAAGTTGAGAATGAAATTATAGAATACAAAAAGCAATGATAATGTGTGCCATTGCTGGAAATAGGTGAGACCAAGTTTATATTGCAGTCTAGGGAGCCACTTCATTTTATCTGCAGACATGGATTACAATGGAAACACTGCAAACTCAATTCAGTGTTTTCTATGATTAAAACTGTATTGGTTTTGCCATTCAACTCACAGTGAAAGAAACTTGTTTAAAAAAGGGAGTAAGTTTGGATATAGAGACACTTCATTTGCAATTGTAATTTTATATTTAGAACTTGCACTGGATGGTATGAAAATATAAAAAGAATAAAAAATAACTTGCTGTATTACTCATGAAATATGTTTGATGCTTTTGCTTGTTTAATATTGTACTTCATTGTACTTAAAGGTACAGTATGCAACTTTCTGGAGATGGCACGTCACGTGCATGGTTCCATGGAAATAGAAAGTTAAAACTATACTTTAGAACATTTTCATGGAAATATATACAATTTTTGCCCTGTACTGTGTAATATTATAGCATGAACATGAACATCATTTTCATGGAAACAAGCAAGAGGAGGTCCTCCTCTACTCCACATAAGAATCAAGTCTGTGGAGATGCAAGTGCACTCACAGGAAGGTTGCATGTTTTTTGTGATTTAAAACACATCCAGTTATATATTTGCAAATATTTCTCAATATTTTGTTAATGTGAAACTAGAAGTCTTGTACATTGGTTATACGAGTTAGGATTGGATAGAATTTTTGATGTATTAAAGAATTACTTTCAGATTGCTTTTCCTGGAGAATTAAGCTACAGTGACAGTAATTTCACTTCTGGGGGAATACTACAATATCACTAACTGCTACAGAAGCTTCAGCCACTATTTTTTCCTCTACCTATTACCAACAACAATTTTTGCAGTAGTCAATTATCATTAGCCCACAGTGTCTCTTGTTGGCTGCATTCCAATCTCCACAAATCTGCTTCTCAAATGAGCCCCTAAATGATCCCACTAAGCAGTAATGCAAGCTGTAAATTTAGTGTGGCGTGCCAAATATTGCTTCGCATCAGTGCTTCCTTTTCCAAAACACTCCATAAAACTTGTCGCCACTCTTCTTCACCCCTCCCCATTTCTAAATTACCCACAATCCATTTGGACACAGATGGCCAATTTAGCTTCAGTGTGTGTTGTATGATGGTTACTGACACTGCTTCCATAGGCCCATATTTGAAGTCTTTGTCCCCATGATAGATGGTGTACTGGGTGACTGGTGTCTGCACAGTGTCTGGGAGCTTCCACATATATACGCTGAATCAATACTTCACACAACAGAAGGACACATCAAACAAGGGAAGGTGCTTTCATTTAAAAGGTCCTATATGGCATGAAATTGACTCTTGTGAGCTTTAAAGCTGCACATGGAACTTTATGGTTGGGGGGTCCGTCGCCTGCTTGTTTCTGTGGAGATGTCACAGCTCTGCCTGGAATGTTCCAGAGTATGACATTAAACTAAATTACAGTTGGTTTTATAGCTCAAAGATACCTTGAAAAACACTGACTGAGCAGGATTACCTCTCCACAGATCTGACTTGTAACTTGGTCTCCAGGACGACAGGGAGATTTAATGCCATACCATGAAACTTTCCAGACAATGCAATAACATTTCCATGAAGAAAACCTAGAAAAGTTACACAATGCACCTTTAAGTCATGTCAGAATGTTGTACCTCCTCAAAAACATACCTGGAGTTGTGTTTTGTTTCATTCACACATGTTTGAGTAATCCTTTATTATTAGTCTGTCTACATCTCCAAAGCTCAAAATGCTCTGTTCTAACTTGTGATGTCACAAAGTAGTAGTTTTTAAATTAACAGCTACATTTTACCTTTAGAGATTAGCAAATCCAGAGCTGAAATGATCCAAATGATTCTAGTGAAGGTGTATGGAGTTTAAAAACACAGTAGAGCACTATTACCACATGACATCACAAGGTGGAGTGTTTTCCATATGAGAGAAAAATTCTGTTTGGCTTGGCTTTCATTCTTCAGACCAGTTAATCCCAAACCAGCTCGATGGGGCTTAAGTCTGGAGACTGTGCTGGACACTCCATGTTTTCAAATTTACCATCTTTTTTTTTTTTTTTTTTTTTTTTTTCTGGGGTAGTTTTGCCAGCGATTGGAGTTGAGTTTTGTTATCTTTTATCTTTTATCTTTTTTTTTTAATCTCTGGCTGTTTGACTGTTCGGCTGCACGACTTGAATTGCAATAAATAACTGGGAAAATTAGGTTGATCTAAAACTTTTGATCAGTAGTGTAAATAAAAAAATCTGTCATTTTATTAAATTACAGTTCAAGCTTGTGACTCAAAAAATGTTCATCCATCACATTTCATTAATTGCTCATTATTGATGGGATTTTTGACTCTTTTATGGAATCCAATTCTTCTGAATCAGTCCACTTTAAAGTGCCGTTCAAACTTGAACAGCACGTCTCTTGACAGAAGCCACTGTGAGAAATCATTTTAACAACAAAAACTCAAAACTAATCAGAGAGAAACAGCCAAGACTAAGAAATGGTTCAAACTGAGAGTGAGACTGTGTTTACCTTTTGAAATTATGTAGAATTTAAAGGTGCACTGTATAGCTTTTCAGTTTGGGGTCCGTCTCCTTCTTGTTTCTATGGATATGTCATTACTGTGCTTAAAATGTTGCACAGTATGGCATTACATTATTCAATTACAGGTGGTTTTATAGCTCAAAAATACATAGAAAAACAGACATTCTGACAGTGAGTGGGGTTGCCTCTGCACAGATCTGACCTGTGCACAGTGGTAACTATTTAAACTTTTATTACTTTTATTAAGAAAAAGATCTGGTTCTTTTAAAAAAAATAAGATCCGATCCCAACCGTTCACAATGTTTGTCTAACTAGTGATAAATCTTTATATGGTGCTTAAAACAGCCTCACAGTCAGACTGGAGCTCCCTGTGTTTTCTTTATATAAGAGGATTTACAGTCTGGTCACCATCTTCTTTACTGCAGGTCAAACTCAATCAGGTTTGTTTATTTCAGTGATGGGCAAGGGAAGCAAACAATCATCTATCAGATTACAACGAAATCAAACGTGCGTCACCTTTGATTAACAGTGTTTAGCGCTTCGCCCCTTGCAGAAGATTGTTTTCAATTCTATGTGTTCAAATCTGTCTTTGGGAGATGAGAGCAGACAAAATAAGACTTAACTATAGGCCTGTCATGGTAACTGATGTAAAGTGTGATATATTCTTCATGATTATTAGTGTGATTATTGTGTCAGTCTTCATGAGACTGACACAATAACCCAAGAGCAGAGTTAAACCATAAAAGCTATTCTAAATGTACAATACTGTTTAAGAGAAATAATGAGTTTCAATATATAAGCAATACAAAACCATATCAGAGGTTGTGTTTTGTTTCATTCACACGTTTAACACACAAACTCTGCTGATTTAGGCTGAGTTAATTTCTCAAACTGAAAACATTCTGTTCCACTTGGTGATGTCATGTGGTAATACAGAAAGTGCTCCACTGTGTTTTTAAACTCCATAAACCTTCACTCAGAGGTGGTGCTACCATTAGGCAAAATTAGGCGGCTGCCTAGGGCCCCCAACCAATTGCCCTCAGTGTCACTAATGGCTGAGGCCTCAAAGCAATTTGATTTTCTCTCAATATGACATTAAATGAGAGTAGTTTACTTTTAAACAATAATCAAAAGAAAAATAATAATAATCACATGTAATGTATGTAAACAAATATTGTACTAGCAAAAAAATAAAACTGCTTTCAGCTCTTGTTGTCTAGTAGGTTACCTAACTAATACTGTAAGTCAAGTTTCCATAATTCAAATAAATAGAGATGTACATGCGTCAAGAACAATAGGGAAAAACAGACAATATATTTTAAAAAGCACACACCAAAAAACTGCATTATTGCCCCAAACTTAAGTTCACCTAGAGCCCCCAAATTGCTAACGCCGCCACTGCCTTCACTACAATCAGCCCTGTATTTGCTAAATGCTACTAAATAAAATGTAAAAGGTAGCTGAAAACTCCTGCTTCATGACATCACAAAGTGGAACAGAACATTTTGAGCTTTGGAGATGTAGACAGACTAAATGGTGAATTATAATTCTGCACCGCACACCGCCAGCGTCACCTTGCTGCTGTCGTTTTTGATTCATGGATCTGCGTCGAACTCTGTGTGCCGCAAAGTAATTCACCACCACAATGCTTGAAGGCTAGAATTTAAACCTGGCGTTCATGAACCATCTGCAATGTGATAGAAGCACAGAACAGACTCACCATCAGCAGCACATTCTCTGTCACAGGAAGAACACTCATATTCCACTGAGTCGGGTCCTTTAGTCCGACAGAAGCTGAACTGCATCAGCAGCGCAAGAAGCAAGCTGTTTTGATTTTTTGTTAGTTTTTTACAGTGCTTTTTTAATGCAAATTAGCAATGTGGTTTTAAGTTTTGCTTCTGTAAAACTGGGATAGTCCTGTTTTAGTCCTGTTTTAGAGTTGGTGTAGTCCTGGTTTAATCTTAGTTTAGTCCTGGTTTAGATCAAATTGGTCAAAAATAGGGACACCTGGGACATTTCTTGTGTAAAACTGGACAAATCGCTGGTTTTGTATAAATCTCCTGAGACAGGGAACACAGAGCTTAAAATTGGGACTATCTTGGATAAAAAGGGACATGTGGTCACCCTGGCAGACTAAGTTACAGGTCAGGGCCCTCATTTATAAAAAACTGCATAGGAGTTGTCAGAAGCTAGTGCGTACGCCTAGCAGCCACGAGAGCATGAGAAACCCACTGCACACACTAAACCACACAATCTGTGCTTTATAGATTCCACCTGCAACTAGAATTTGTGCACGTAAACCCACGTCACGTCACGCCTTCTCCACACCTCCACCTCACCATAAAAGGAGCATGTAAAGTGACTCGTGAATGAGATTTCCCTGAACATGAGCCAATAATCAGTGGGTCTGACTGAGACACGCGGGACAGAGAGGGAGGGGGACGCTCCACGCAGCACCACGCAGTCACGTCAAAGACTTAAACAAGATTTAACAAATAAACACAAAACTAAAAGTGGCAACAATGACTCATCTGTTCATTTAATAATATTTCAGAATATTTAGACAGCACATCTTTGTCGTAAAGCCGAATTGTTTTCTCACTGTTTCATCGCTATATTTCTAAGTCTGCTTATGAAGTGTGTGGGGACTGGCCCTGTATATATATGCACACACACATAGATGTGTGCACATGGTGATCTGAATGGTCAAATTATGAGCACGTGCGAGAGATTCAGATTCCCCTGGAGAGTGAAAGGAGCGAGGGAGGAATACGAGGACACAGATTTAGCACGTTCACCCATCAGATACATGTCAGGCACTGTTATTCTGCCAATAAAAGTCCACACAAAACATCCTGGGTCTGACCTCTATGAGTGCACGGGCCTGGGTCTGACCTCTGAGTGTGTGGGCCTGGGTTCATGCGGGCACGGGCATTATTCTGTTCTTCATACTGTCAGAGAGCAGCTCTCATTTGCCACAGCTCCCCATTACACAAATTGTAGGGAATATTTAGGGTTCGGGTCAGGTTCGGACAGTAGGGTTCATGTCGTGCACAGACTCTGCTCAGTCTGGTGCTCGCTGCGTAAAGACTAAAGTAAAAGTGTTAAAGCTGCGGTCATTAAACCAAAAGCCTGGCCCCTACTGCGTCGGAGGGAAGAGTTTTCTCTCAGGTCCCGTCATTACTTCGTCCTCTGTGTTGGGTAACAGCCACAGACTGTGTTCTATAGAAGTCTATGGTCACGGACTGTGGGAGACCCTGCACTGCACCGGGAACGTGGACGAGTTTCAAATGTATAATACTGTGGAGAATAATGAGTGGAATAAACTGCCCTTCTCCGTGTTTTGGCAAACCAAACACTTAAATGTACAAATCTGAAGGTAATTCTTTTATATACATGGATTTTCTGTTGTTCCTCAACAAAATCTGATCACTTCTAACTCCTCTCTACGAGTGTCTTCAAACTTTGCGTAGTGCTAATGGGACGTCCCGAGTTGGCATAGAGTTAAGCAAAGCATAAATTAAGCATAAATACAGCGATTGGCATAGAGAGTGCATAAGCAAGGATTTGTGAGTAAGAAAGCTTTATAAATGAGGCCTCAGATCTGTGGACAGGAAATCCCCCTCACAATCAGAATGCCTGTTTTTCTAGGTATTTTTGAGCTAAAAAAAAAACACCCAAACACTTATAATTGAATAAATGTAAAGTAAAGCCAATTAATGTCATACTGTGGAACATTCCGGGCAGAGCAATGACATCTCCATAGAAACAAGCAGGTGACAAACCCCCAGCCAAGAAGTTATATCACACACCTTTAAAAAAAAAAAAAAAGAAAAAAAAAAAAAGTCCCTGAACACACATTTTAATTTTCTCCACATGGGCTCCACTACTGTAGAAATACATCCTCCTCCTCCCACCTCATTTCAGTCCCCTACTACATCTCTGAGGTGTTTACAGGTATAATTAAATTGTAAGGGTGCCTGCATTTTTGGCCCATGTGGGAGTTTTGAGTCATGTACACAATTAATGAGCAGTTTGGCAGTATTTTAGCGGAACTTTTGACTGGAGCTTGCTGTGTTTTAGCTAACAGGGCACCACCAATAACAGCACCCTGATACATGGACCGATTTAACGAGAAGACTACCTCTGTTATTACTCTGGTGTCCGAGGGCCGGGTGCTAGGTAAACACATGGAGTCGTGTCATTGGTTTATATTGATTAAGTGTTTGTGTGTGTTCCCAGTCATGCCCTCCAGTGAGATGAGTTGCCCTCCAGCTAGTTTTAGATTAGTCAAACATTGTTAAGTCTTGGCTGAATATATTTAAGTCTTTAGCAGTCAATTTGTTAGTTGTGTTGACAGGAGAACGTTGAGTATTGATTGTTGTTGGTGTTAAGGAAGGGTAAAAGAATGACATTTCTATCACATTACCCTGTACTTTAAAGGTGCATAGTGTAATTTTTCTGGTGGAGGGTCAGTCAAATACTTTTTTTTCCATGGAGAGGTTATTGCTTTGTCTGGAATGTTTCACAGTATGGTATTAAACATTTTTATCATCATGGAGACCAAACCAGTCCATGTTACAAGTCAGATCTATGGAGAGACAAGTCAGAATGCCTGTTTATCTAGTTATTTTTTGCTATAAATCCACCTGAAATTGAGTAAATGTAAGGTAGAGTTGTTTAATGTCATACACTGAAAAAAATAACTTAAAAGGTTGAGGCTGTATTTATATGATGACGGTCTGAACAGAAGATGCAAAAGTGGTGTCGCATCTTCACCTTTTATTCTGTGTTGAGTGTTTTCAGGAGCAAATCTGCCAGCATATGGTGACGCAAAACTGTGTGGAATCCCATATTCTGTACATTTTTTGGGATGTCTCCTGTAAGTTTATTAGAGTTGCCAGAGCAGCTTGAAGGTCCAACGCATGGAAATGATGTGATGTGTTTGTTTCTGTGTACTGTATGTATGTGACATGAGCAGATCTGTCTGTGTCAAAAACGCCATCACCGTCAAAATGAAAGGCACTTCTGATAAAATATTTAGTTGTTTTTACCCGCATGCGTTCTCATGTAAATAGGCCCTTACTAGAAAAAAAATCCTCGTAACAATTTGCACTTGCACTTTTTAAATACATTTAACTGCTGTAATATCAGGTACAATTTACTTGTCAGTATTAAGTAAAACGTACTTACCTCATGAATTTACTGTTACTCTTTTTTTTTTTTTTTTTTTTTTTTTTTTTTAAGTTAGAAGTCATATTTATGTAAGTAAAATATATAAAATATTGTCATAATTAATTGCATTGCTGTGAACGGAATAAATATTACATGTCTACTACTTACTGATGTAGTAAATTGTACATTTTTATATAGCGCTTTTCCACCTTCACAAGTGCTTTACAACAAGGAACGACTCATCCATTCACAAGTGTATATGCACAGACACTAGAGGCAAGGTGGGTTAGGTGTCTTGCCCAAGGACACAACATTAGCATTCATTTGTGGGAGCTAGAATCGCAACCACTAACCTGTGGGTCAGTAGATCTGAGCGCTCTCCCAATGTTTTTTTTTCTTTGTTATGCCAAGAGTAGGATTCAAACCGCCAACCTTTGGATCAGTGGACAAGCATTCTTACCAACTGAGCTACTGCTACAACCCCAAATACATAGTAGCCGGGACTTATCTAAAAGGACTTTGGTATTACTTAGAATTTCTGGGTTTGTGAGTATTCACTCTAAAACCTTTAAAATGTATTGGTGATTATATAGTAGAACTTGTTCATGGTGTAACTATACTTGTCCTTGATGGTGCAAATCTTTCCACAAACTCTACATGTGTTTATCAATCAATAAAACAGAGCCAGGGGGATCTGTACTTGAAGGTCTTTTGGAGGTCATGGTTGTTTCCATACATCAGTACTTCCAGATGATGGTATTAGCTTCAAAAAGACCCAAAGCCCTGAGCAAACATACAAACACAGTACCATATGTGGGAGATGAGAGCCATAAAAGCAGTATGAGGATGTGAAGCATCTGTTCTTTGATGTCATGATGATGCTTGTGCTTATGCTAGGATGTGTATTCATTTTTTTTATACTCATATTTTATTTAATATGTTAATTTATATTGTGCAGGATGTTGTGTTGGTAAATGTGCTATATAAAAAAGATGGATTGGACTGAATTGGACATGCTAATTTATACACTATTTATTACAAGCTTTAGGCCTCCAGTTCTTTGACTTATTTTGTGAGTATTTCAATTTTCTTGTCCCCAAGGATTCCTGCTGTGAGAGTCCTGGTCGCTGATTGGTGGGGCACATTTACACCTGGCCAATCGTGCCTCACCTCCAGTCTCCTCCCCCTATTTAAGAAGATTCTCCACACATGTTCAGGGCTGCTGGTCTTTGTGGCCTGTCTGCCATTTTGTGTGTGTCTGTATTTCTTTTGTGTCAGTCACTCTGTCACTTTGACTGACACTAAAGAGACACAGACACACACTTTTGTACTAGTACATGTCTGACTTTAATTGTATGGAGACACTTGGTTAGTTTAGTTCCGTTTTGTGCCTTTTTGCTTTGTCTTGATTGTGTTTGTGGGTTTCTGTGGTTTTAATTTGGGACACTTGTGATTTAGTTTTGTGTGTGTTCCCTAGTTTAATCACTCATTTTTGTATAAGCCTACGTGACCCGTTTTTTGGCACAAAACTATATACTATTATATGTTACTTCTGTTAGTTTAGGTTATTTTATGTACTTATTTTAGCATGTTTTGTAAATGTATCCTTTTACATTCCTGTTAATTAAACATTACTTAATTTATACCATTTTCCACCCTGTTTTTTTTTTTTTTTTTTGGTTACTTCTCTGACCCTAGTGAGCTGGGTCGTACCACATTGTTGAGCGGGGGTTGTCTCTCCACAGATCAAACCTGTAACTTGGTCTAGTTAGATCTCCATGAAGACAAAAAAAAAAAAAAAGACAAAAGTAATGACATCTCCATGAAGAATTAGACGGACCCTACCCCAGAAAAGTTACACAATGTACCTTTAAAACATGAGTCAGTTGTATAGATCTGTGGGTGGAGTGACGGGGTAGGTGAAGACTGAACTTTTTTGAGTTCCCAAACCTCAAATGTAGGACCATGCAGGATAAGCCGAACATGCATGAATCAATTAAAATACAATTCTGTGAAGGCCACTGATGAGGGAAAAACATTTTATTGTGATTAAAAGCTCAAAAAAGTAATTTTTGCGTAATAAGTTCTAAAATTTCTATCTTTTTGCACCAATTCCAGTCCATCATTTCCACTCCCTCCCTCAGGTGTCATTAACACAGGAATAATTAGTGTGATGGTAACCACATAGTGCACATAGCTGCAGCTTTTGTATTCCACATAATGATTTTCTTTTGGAGACACAGAGACGGGAGGCTGGGAGCGAGCAGTGTGGAGCAGAGCCACTGTTCAGACGGCTGCATATGTGCGTCAGTGTGTGGGAGTCTTCACTATTGTGCCAATGGACAGTAGAGCAGTCCTTGGAAACCTCAGAGAACTCATTCAGTAATAAGAACATTCTTGAATCAAATTAAAGGAGAAATACAGAAATGTTACAAAACGTTCAGGTAACAAAATAAACATAACATTGTGGTGACAGAAATAGGCCATACATTAGTAGTTGTTTAGTAGTATAGTAGAGTAGTAAATTGATTCATGTATTTGCCTTTGAATTGACAAGAATTTGATTTGACCAGAGAATACGTATTGTGCAGCTCTTGCATGTCCTGTAGTGTCAGTAATGTCCACATAAAGAACAGTCAGGAACCAGATACATGGTTAATGCACTAAAATATATACTGTAAATTCCGAACTATAAGCCGCTACTTTTCTCACATTTTGAACCCTACGGCTAATAAAACGATGCAGCTAACATATGGATGGATTCTTTGTTTGGCACATTATCCATTCGTATATACGGTCTATGGTTTGGCAACACAGTGGATACATGTAGCCTGAGTGCAGAAAGAGCCACTGTCTATGCAGGTAACACATGGATCTAGTGCTCACATGAAGTTGCTACACTAGCCACTCATACCTGATTGATAGAACTAGCCCCGCTCCCGAGAGAGTCTGAAATCTGCTGAAATCCTCCAAGACACTGACATGATACAGACAGGACAGCGGATCTTTCTGCAGGAGACATGCGCAGTAGAGTGCGGGGAGAAACAGGTGTGACGCGCCAAGGAAGACACTGTTTGATGGTGTTTTGAACTGTTATTTTGCTCTTCATACACACACCCTCCTCATGGAAAACACAATGCCGATGATGCAGCTTTTAAGTTAAAGGCAATTGCTGTGGCTGTAGAAGAAGGAAACAGAGCTGCTGCACGTGAGCTCAGCATCAATAAGTCGATGGTGAGATTTTGGCGACGGCAGCGTGACGAACTGACTCAATGCAAAAAGACAACAAAAGCTTTCAGAGGCGATAAAAGCAGATGGCCTGAACTTGAAAATGTTCAGACGTGGACACCTGCATCTTATAGACAAGTGTGGCCTATATATGTACAATTTTAAAATTGTGTTAAAATTTTGTTGATGCGGCTTATATTCAGGTGCACTCATTAGTCCAGAAAATATGGTGTGTATTAATGAATTTCCTTCGGGATAAATACATAAATGATCTGTCTATCTATATCTATATCTATCCATCTATCTATCTATCTATCTATCTATAAAGCCTTTTAGTTTATTCGTTAAATGAGAGTTCCTTTTTTGGGGTTTTGATGCCAGATTCTTCAGCAAAACAGGATTGAACATCCAAGCAAAGTATCGAAAATCAGATACTAATCAATGCTAAAACTAGATTCTCATTTGAGCTGATATAAATACTGAAAAAGTTACATTCACGGGACAAAAATGAACTTTTCCTGAATAAGATCACATAGTATCCGCCCATGGACCACTATGGAACTGACCTGGACTGAGGCACTACATAAATATAAGGTCACATGGTAATATACAAGAAAGTACTACTATTTAATGCTGAAAATCTCATTCTATGTCTAAATAAAGTGTTGTTTGTTTTTTTTATTATCATCAAGTCTATTCCTTAGTATTGAAATAGAGTTGGAAAGTTTAGTATTGTTGCACAGTACGCAAATTGGTCAGTGAAAAAAAAATCTAGACTCAGGGCACTATATCTTCATCATTGCAATTGCCTTGTCAGAGGTCTAAACAAACTTATATTGTATCTGTTTTCCAATATATTTTCTATCCAACAGTCTTTTTAAGCCAAGCGTACCTATACATACTTTTGCATTAACATACCACACCATTTTATTCCATCTTGTGCATACCCTTGAAATCTTAATAGGACTAGCTCTAAGAAACCCATGGAGGAGATAGCTGTAAAATATGATTATAGGTTACCTGGAAGACATCAGGGGCAAAATGCATTTATCTTGTTTTTCTGAGTAGTTCTTGGAAATGCGAGAAAGCTATAGGACAGCTTTAAGTCAACAACATTTACACAATAATTCCTGTTCACCGCTTGGTTTTGATCATCAATCTTGCTGCTAGAGACCAAACTGTATTATAGAGGAGGTTATGGCTGTTTTTCTCTGTGCTACATAAACAAACCGAGGCGTTAGAGCAATCAAGCAGCCAAGAGCCCCCACACGCTCATATTTTATACCTGTTATTCTGATACACTTTAAAAAATAACTACAGTGATAAAGAGTTGAAGGTTTGAACTGCAAGATTT
The DNA here is from genome assembly GCF_026225935.1 of Boleophthalmus pectinirostris. Classification (NCBI taxonomy): domain Eukaryota; kingdom Metazoa; phylum Chordata; class Actinopteri; order Gobiiformes; family Gobiidae; genus Boleophthalmus; species Boleophthalmus pectinirostris. The sequence continues at coordinate 12,033,038 of NW_026571353.1, forward strand.
TGGTCCAGTGAAAGATATTTAAAGGGCCTATATTATGCTATTTTCTGATCTATGTTATAATGTTGTTTCCTGAGTGTTTTATTTCATTCACACAAAAACCCTGTATATTTAGACTGAGTTCTTCTCTCGGAAAACATCCTGTTCCACCTTGTGATGTGGTGTAGTAATACAGGAAGCCATTGTGTTTTTAAACTCCATACACCATCACTAGAATCATTTGGATAATTTTAGACCAGGAATTGCCAATCTCTACTGAACTAAAGTTAAAGGAACAGTTCGGAATTTTGGGCATAGGGCCACATTTCCTAGTTAGCCAGAGTGTTGGAGATGTGTGGAGACACTTTTTTTTTAAATATTCTACCCAGTCCTTGTATTTGCAGAGGTTGCTGGTGCTAGGCTAGCGCATATCAATGGCCATAGTTATTCTGCCACTAAAAACAGTCAAACCCACTCCACAAAACACCCGAGGCAAAACAATTACAACACCAGACTATTGATGTAAATGTCTGTGTTGATAGAATAATGTTTGAAATAAAACTAACCGTGCATCGCATGAATCGTCTCATGTTGAGGGATTATTTTCATATCAGTCCGCCCCTGCCAAGCTTTCTATCAGGAAGTACAACTCGCTGCTGCTACTCAGACATAAATCCTTCAAATGCAAGGTTGGTTTTACTGACACAGACATTCACATTGACAGTCTGGCTTTATAACAGATTTGCTTCAGGTGTTTTGTGGAGTGAGTAAGACTGTTTTTAGTGGCAGGATAACTATGGCCATTGACATGCACTAGCCTAGCACCAGCGACCTCTGCAAATACAAGGACTGGACGGAATATTTAAAAAGTTTCTCCACACGTCTCCAACACTCTGGCTCACCAGGAAATGAGGCCCTATGTCCAAAATTCCAAACTGTCCCTTTATAAGTGAGCTGTTAACTCGAAAATAAATAATCATAGAAATAAGCAGGTGATGGACCCCCAACCAAAAAGTTACATAGTGCAACTTAAAACTGAATAAAAAATTTAAAGCCATTCATAAATACACTTTCTCTTCCTTATGTCTTTCTATAATTTCAGATACATCCTCCTTATCTCAGATGCTCCATCTCCTCCAGTAAACAAAACATCGTACCTCATAGACACAAGGAAGCCGTAAATTCAACTCAGGTCAAAGGGACTTGGAAGCTCATTGAAATTCACTTTAATTTTAATAAAGGTGTATTATGTAATTTTCTGGTGGAGGGTCTGCCGTTTCTCCAAGGAGATGTCAGGCTCTGGTCTACATTAATGCAAAAGTGTGCATTGCAATCTTATTTTAAAATGCTAGCAGCCTCTCTGAATAATGACACTTAAAGGATCACTGTGTAACTTTTCAGTTGGGGGTCCTTCACCTTCTTGTTTCTATGGATATGTCATTGCTCTGCTTAGAATGTTCCACCATATGACATTAAACAGATCTACCTTACATTTATTCAATTACAGGTGGCTTTATTGCTCAAAAATATCTCGGAAAACAGGCATTCTGACAATGAGCGGGGTCGCCTCTCCACAGATCTTTAACTGTAACTTGGTTTGGTTTCGTAACCATGAAAATGAAGGATTAATGCCATACCTCCACCAGAAAAGTTACACAATGCACCTTTAATGGAGTCTTTGCACCTCTTCGAAACTCATACACCCTCCGTAAATTTGGTCTGTTATTGCTTTATCTCGAATGTCCCAGAGTATAGCATTAAACTTCTGTCTTACATTTATTCAATTATTATTATTATTTTTTTAAATTGCTACCATACCTTGAAAAACATGCATTAATGTCTAATGTCTTACTATGATGGGGGCTGCTTCTCAACAGATGTAATATGTAATTTGGCTTGTTTGCAGTATCAGATTGTCTCCATGGAGATAAAATGAGTTTTATCTGACATTAAAATGACATTCCAGACAACACAATAACATTCCCATGGACATAAACAGATCTAAGTTCCACAGTGCACCTTTAATGACATGAATTCTTAACAAAGTGCCTCATTATTTTCACAGTTGGCCCCTCTGTTTTGACCTCTAGAACTTCTTTTCTCTGCTGAATATAACAGGCTTTTTACCAGTGCAGTCTGCAATCAAGAACAAGTCCTTCCAAGAGTGGGCAATCAGTTTCTTTAGTACCACTCACAAATGTTTTTTCAGAATGGACTTTTGAGGGAATTCTTGGAAGTCGAATATTACACAAAATGAATTCTTGAGAGCTTTTAGCCATCTTACATACCTGGAGTTGTGTTTAGTTTCATCTTCACATTTGACAAAGCATTATTATCTGTCTACATCTCCAAAGCTCAAAATGTTCTATTCCACCTTGTAATATCATGAAGCTTTTAACTTAACAGCTACATTTTTGCTTTTGTTTAGTAGAGGCTCGCAGTTCCAGGTCTGAAATTATCCAAATGGTTCTAGCGACGGTACATGGAGTTTAAAAACACAGTAGAGCACTTCCTGTATTACCACATGACATCAAAAGGTGGAAGCAGAGTGTTTTCTGCTTAAGAAAAGAACGCCTAAATATGCTGGATTTGTGTGTGTGAACAATGTGTGAATAAAACAAAACACAACTCCAGATCTGTTTTGATGAGGAAACAACATTAATATAGATAAATAGCGTAATATGAGTCCTTTAAGACTCTCTGGTCGCTGTAGTCTGCATAGTGTTAACGCTGTATATTAAGTGCAATAGAAAAATATCCTGTGAGCTATTTTGGGTGGTCAGTGAAACATGATATTTGGAGCAGAGGGAACAGGGAGAGAGTTTGTGCCTAGTAAGGGTCACACAAATGTACATAGCTTTATGGGATATTGGCACTAATGTTTGGATAGTACAGTTGGTGAAAGTACTACAATGACTGGCGATTGTATTACATTTAATTTTATTTATTTATTTGATCCATTACAGCTTTTTAGTCTTGGTTTAGTTCTGATTTAGTCTTGTACTTGCTTGAGGTTGTTCATGGAAGTCAAAAAGGTAGTTAGATAGAAGAAAGGTTACTCCACTCACCTACAGATATTTGCAAACAGCCTCTGTGTATAATCTAAAGCACTGGTTTGTTATTCTTTATGCTAAAGTTATGGCAATAAAATTTTAAATTGCAATTTGAATAGCCATAGTCACCAAAGTCCTATATTACACTTGTGAGCTTTAAGCCATGTTAGAAAGTTGTTACCTCATCAAAAACACAACACACTGAGTTTTGTTTCATTCACACATATTTGAAAAACCCTTTATAATTAGTCTGCACATCTCAAAATGTTCTGTTCCACCTTGTGATGTCACAAAGTGGTAGTTATCAAGTTAACAGTTGCCTTTATTTCAGTAGAGATTGGCAATTCCTCCGCTGAAATCATGCAAATGATACTAGTGAATGTGCATGGAGTTTAAAAACACAATGGTGCACTTCCTGTATTACCACATAACATCACAAGGTGGAATTCATTCATTCATTATTCACAATGTGTAGAACATGTGTGAATGAAACAAAATACAACTCCAGATATGTTTGTGATAAGGAAACCGCAGTACAACATGGATCAGGAAAAGCATAATAAGGGCCCTTTAAGAAACATAATTTTCAGCAGACACAATATCCTGTCTTATTATATGCTGTTGTGATTCTTTATTATTTCATATTTCAGTGCTTTTTCCAACATTAACGCTCCTGGACATGTGCACAAATTCAACTATAAAGACATATTTCAAATCTCGTCTCAATTGTAATGCTCATCAGAAGATATTTTTCTCAAGTAATTCAGAGCTGCTTCAGTGAGGTGCTCAAATTCTAAAACTGATATAATGTAGGGATTTTTCTCACACAATTATCTGCTGCATCTATAATCAAAATAGACTCTTTGCTTGTAGTTAGTTTTTATTCATATACTATTTTTGCACATTGCAAGTTGTAGTACAGCTTAGTTCTTTCTAATTTAACAAAAATACATGTATTTTAATGAGTGGTGTCTTTGCTTGTATCACCATAATACTATTGATACTTGCTGTGACATCATGTTGGGGGTGTTCTACATGTCTGTGTATGGCTGAATATTCAGAGGTTTCCATGGTGACAATGCACATATTAAAAAAACACTGCCAAAAAGTTTTAAATTTTAACAACCTTGTGACTGTGATGTCTGTTCTTTATGGTCAGAAAGCGTTAAAGGTAGTTCCTAATTTTGGACATAGGGTCTCATTTCCTGGTGAGCCAGAGTGTTGGAGACGTGTGGAGACACTTTTTTAAAATATTCCATCCAGTCCTTGTATTTGCAGAGGTCGCTGGTGCTAGGCTAGCGCATGTCAATGGCCATAGTTAGCCTACCACTAAAAAAAGTCTTACCCACTCCACAAAACACACGAAGAAAATAAATTATTACACCAGACTATCGAAGTAAATGTCTGTGTTGACAGAATAATGTGTGAAATAAAACTAACCTTGTATAGCATGAATCATTGCATATTGAGGGACTATTTTCTCATATATCAGTCCACCGCTGCCAAGCTTTCTGTCAGGAAGTACAACTCGTTGCTGCTGCTCAGACATAAATTATTCCAATACAAGGTTGGTTTTACCTCTAAAATTATTCTATCGACACAGACATTCAGTCTGGCATTATAATTGTTTTGCCTCCAGTGCTTTGTGGAGTGGGTAAGACTGTTTTTAGTGGCAGGCTAACTATGGCTATTGATATGCGTTAGCCTAGCACCAGTGACCTCTGCAAATACAAGGACTGTAGGAATATTTTAAAAAGTGTCTCCACACGTCTCCAACACTCTGGCTCACTAGGAAATGAAGTTCTATGTCCAAAATTCTGAACTGCCCTTTTAAATAAAGCTCAGATTAAACAAAGTCTCAGATAAAGCAGTGCCTACAGTTAGCATCACACCCACAGAGAATGTTTATGACATGTTATATGCAAAGTATCACCATAATGCTAAGTAATATGATCCGTTTTACACATTTAAATTCTTTTGCCAAGCAGAGAAATGCATTGTTGCCATTCTATTCCGAACAAGAGGATTAGCGCAGATTGTTCGAGCTCTGAACCCAGCACAGAAAACAGATGGTGACAATAAACACCCAGCTTTGTAAATTGCTGCTTTTCTGGTGGATGTAAGCTGTTTCTTTCACAAAACCTAAATGACTAAGCGCCATGGTCAAATTTGGATGAGAAATCGGTTGTTTCCCAGGCCAGATCCCACCTGCTGCACTTTGATAAACGCAGAGAGCCAGGCGCTGGCAAATCAGTGCAGTGAGATACATATGGTGGTGTAAAAGTTTACTAGAGCGTGCTGAGTACACATATATATTACAAGTTTTTAAAGTGCTACTCAAGAGTGGTTGCGCTGTTATGGGAGCCAGGGACTTACATGAGTGTGAAAAGCTACAGTGTGGGTCAGCTGACCTCAAGATTTCACCTGAACTAGAGTTGAAAACACTGCAGTGAAATAAATATTAAAATACAAGCAAAAATGGAAGCTTCACTCACTATTTGTTTGCTAATATTAAGCCTTTCTAATGCTTTATTAAAGATCCTATATTATGAAAAACAGACATTCAGTTGAGCTTTAAGCGATGTTATAAAGTTGTTGTTACCTTGTCAAAAACATACCTGGAGTTGTATTTTATTTCATTCACACGTGAGTAATGCTTTATTATTACTCTGTCCACATCTCCAAAGCTCAAAATGCTTCTTGTGGCATCATGTAGTGGTAGTTTTCAAGTTAACAGCTACATTTTACCTTTAGTTTAGTAGAGATTGGCACTTCAGGGGCTGAAAGTATTGTAGTGAAGGTGAATGAGTTTCAAAACACAATGGAACACTTCTTGTATTACCACATGACATCACAAAGTGTTTCCTGTTTGAGGGAAAAACTCTTAAATATGCAGGGTTTGTGTGATGAAACAAATCACAACCCCACGTAAATCTGTGATGAGGAAACAACATTATGAATCATAGATCAGAAAATAGTGCAATACAGTCCCTGACAAAAGTCTTGTCGCTTATCCATTTTGTAGAAACAAAAGTTTATAACCTGACTTTAAATTAATCGATTGGTTTTAGAAATGTCTCATATGAAAGCTAAAACCCTCCCAAATTATGCTCAATATACTAAAATTAATTTGCTTCACTGAAGAAAGATTGATCATTTAATGAACACAGAAAGGTCAGATTTTGACAAGACAAAAGTCTTGTCGCCTTGTCATATGATGCACACCCAATCCTAGATTACAGCCTCACCTGTGATCAGTTACTGATCAATCAGTTAGTGGGTGTGTATAAAAAGAACCCCAGCACACCAGACCTTCACATCAACTGCAACTTGACCTCTGACAACATGCCTAAGATCCACCCTGAGACCAAAGCCTTAATTATCAAGAGGCTGAAGACCAGATCCACTGCTGAGGTGGTGACACCTTCAATGTGTCTCAGCGTCAAGTACAAAGAATAAGAAAAAGATCTGAAATGACTGGAGATGTTTTTGACAAGCCCAGGTCCAGCAGACCCCGCAAGACAACTGCTCGGGAGGACCGTTTGTTGATTTAAAAATCCAAGGCCAGCCCCTTTTCCACTGCAGCAGAGCTCCACCAGGCCTGGTCACCTCAAGTCCCTGTGTCAACCAGAACAGTTTGTAGAATTCTGTCTCGAAATGGCCTCCATAGTCCAATCAGTGCACAGAAACCAGCACTAAACAAAAGGCAATTAAAAAACCGTGTATCATTTGCCAAGGCCCACAGCCTGCTAAAAGGATGGACACTGGAAAAGTGGCAGAAGGTGGATTTCTCAGATGAATCCTCGGTTGAATTACATCACAGCCTCCGCAAATATTGCAGGAGACCTACTGGAGCCCACATGGATCCAAGATTCACCCAGAAAACAGTTAAGTTTGGTGGCGGAAAAATCCTGGTCTGGGGTTCCATCCAGTATGGGGCTGTGCGAGACATTTGCAGGGTGGAAGGCAATATCAATAGCCTAAAATATCAAGAAGTATTAGCTCCTCTTACATTCCCAACCATAAAAGGGCTCAAAGTTTGCAGCAGGGTGGTGCTCCATCGCATACTTCTATCTCTACATCAGAGTTTCTCAAGGCGAAGAAGATCAAGGTGCTCCAGGACTGGCCAGCCCAGTCACCAGACATGAACATCATTGAGCATGTCTGGGGTAGAATGAAAGAGGAAGCATGGAAGGCAAAACCAAAGAATCTTGATGAACTCTGGGAGGCATGTAAGACGCTTTCTTTGCTCTTCCTGATGACTTCATCAACAAATTGTATGAATCATTGTCGAACTGCATGGATGCAGTCCTTCAAGCTCATGGAAGTCATACAAGATATTAAATATGGATCTCACAGCACCACTATTTAATTCACTGACATTATGCAACATATTTTTGTATTTGAAGTAAATTATTTGTTCAATTTTCTGTAGGCGACAAAACTTTTGTCTTGCCAAAATCTGACCTTTCTATGTTCATTAAATGATCAATCTTTCTTCAGTGAAGCAAATTAATTTTAGTATATTGAGCATAATTTGGGAGGGTTTTAGCTTTCATATGAGACATTTCTAAAACCAATCGATTAATTTAAAGTCAGGTTATAAGCTTTTGTTTCTACAAAATGGATAAGCGACAAGACTTTTGTCAGGGACTGTACAGATCCTTTAAGGCTTTTAAGTGCAGTTATCATAAGTGTAGATATTTTAAAGTGGATATTAAGCGGTTGTTAAGAAACTATTCATGGTTTTAGCTTTGTGTTTAATTATTATGACAATAGTGCTCTGAAAACCTTTAGCTTTGCATGTTTTTACATGTTGGGTCAATAGAATCTTATGTAAAACGGATGCACAAATAGATAGTGAATAAAGTGAGGAGTTACTGTCAGTTATTGTATAAAAATTACTGGTTTGGTAACACCTTAAGATAGAGGAGGTGCCTGATGAGAGGAAAGGCAACATTTTAATCAACATCATATAACCAGTCTTGTATTACTTGCTTTTTTTAGATAGATAAAAAAGTGAAAATGGACAGAAATTGGTCCCTACCATACAGCTAACTCATATCACCCATGTATTTATTCATTTTGTGTGTGTACTTTATACCTATTGAAGTAATACTCTTTGCAGTTTACAACACACTTTGCTGACTCACATCTTTTTGAAGTCACAGGAGGTGTACTCGGGCCAGTCGATGTAGCAGACCACTCGGCCGGGCAGCTGGTCAGTGTTGGAGTAGTAGTACTGCGGAAAGGCCAGGAGCAGAGCCAGGACCCAGATCACCGCCACCACCACCTTGGTCTCCGTGGATGACATGCGCTGCTGTAGGGGGTGGATGATGGCCATGTACCTGTCACACAAAACACAGGCTAATGCAGCAGAGAACGCATGTAGCATCTGGACATGACATCTGCTATATGCACGAGGTAATGCAGATCATTACAGCAGTGTCTCTGAAGAGGTGGAGCTGTGGGAGCTACCTTCAAGCTATAATAAATTGCAACCCAAATATTAAAATGAAACTCAATATAATAAAAGTTGTAATACAAATGTGTGGAAGTTTGACCATGTTGTGAAATGTCAACCCTAGCCTATTTCCTCAGAGTTAATTTAAATTTTCATGGGCATACCAGCTTGTCAAAGCCTGATCTCGTCAGATCTCAGAACAAGGCCAGGCCTGGGTAGTCCTTGGATGGGAGACTGCTGGGAATTTCAGGTGCCAGTAGCAAAAACTGCCATTGTGTCCTTAGGCAAGACACTTCACATACATTGCCTAGTAAGAAAGTGGTGTGTGTGTGTGTGTGCGCGAGTTTTGGTGGGGGTTGGAGGGGCCGATTGACAGGTTGGCAGCCTTGCTTATGTCAGTCTGTCCTAGGGCAGCTGTGGCTTATTTCATCAGTACAGAAAGTGTATTTCTGTTGTGAAGCATTGAATTACAAAGTGTTTTATGATCTACATTTGGCACCAGCCGGTTTCACTTCGTGGAAACCATCTGACCTCACAGCATTAGGATTCGCTTGCTTGAGAGTATGCGGGTACTTTTTTAATTTAACCAGTTGCTGTTTTTTGGTCGTGAAGTATGTAATGTGCCAAATCCTGTAGAAAGAACGGCAATGTCTTTCCCCTAGATAAAATTCACCAAACATTTTCTTTATTCCGACTTTAAATCCTCGATCTCGGGAATTATTACCAACACAGAAAGTATGGCTTCATCTCCATCTTGACCGCTTTGTTTACTGTTGAGCTGTACCACAAAAGGGACCCTGGCAGGCACTTGAGTTTGACATAATGGCTTCACAGCTCTTCCCTGATTGGCCAGTGCGCGGTCTACAACTTCCGGGGTTTTTGTAACCCGTCTAGTGTATTCCAATTCCTGACCTAGTCGCTGGAGAGAAATTAAATTGAGCAGAGGCACTAGGTGGCGCCAGCCTAGTAATTTGGTATTTTGGTTCTCACAATGAGTTTCCAATGAGAAATTACAATGAGTCATGCATGAGTCTATCATTTGAGTGGCCAGTTTCAAAGCTGAAAATCAGTTATCCAAAATGACTCTCTGATCTGAATAGTCACTATCTAAACCCAGGCACCTGCACCTCATGAATCAGTGCTAGTGCAGCCTCATCCGAGAATGAGAAAACACTTGTATGTGCCCTCTATATATGCATGGCAACACATTCTGAGTTGTGACTGGGAATTGTAAAAACTATAATGGCTACAGCTCGCTTTCTAGCAGACTGACAAACACAGCACTGGCAACTATTTGTTTTTCAAGGTGAAATCCAACTTCAAGGAGTTTTCAAGGATGTCTGAGTCCGTCCTGAATATTTGACAGTTTTTAATTAGCTCTAATTGTTAAGCCCATCTTGTGCTTGTAACCTTGCTGTAAGTCTTGCACACAGATAAACAGGATGACTGAGGAACAAAATACAAATTAACACAACAAAGACTTAGCTATCAATCCTGGAACTACACCATCAGGCACATCCGACCAACAACTGTTTTCTTTTAGCTCTATAGTGGTGCAGTTCAGTTTCCACCCACTAACTGGCAGGTCTGCAATCTGAATCACACCTTGTATCCCTTATCAAAACTCAACCATATAAAAAAATGAAAATGCATTTGTTTTGTACAGCGCTTTTTTTTTTAACTCTCAATGACGTTGATGTTTAAATTACCATAATCCTTCACTTCATAGCAGTTGTTTGTAAAGCCACGTCTGTAGTCACATCTGTCCTGGAAAAGACTCAAAAAAGCAAGACTGCAAATCTGTGCCACACACAATGATATAGTAGAAAGATGGGCAAAGTGTCTTGCCTAAGGATATAACAACAGTACAGTCTAATTTGAGCTAGGATCAAAATACAGATATATTGTATGGGCAGCTCTTGAGGTCAAAATACTGTATGTCTACTGTCTACATCTATGATAAAAGCATTTTCTTGCCATCATGGCATTGTCAAGTGTTAATCTTATTCTGTTTTAGAAAGCTGTAGAGGATGAGTAAGAAAGATTCCCTTGTTCTGCTTGTGAACTTCTCGCTTACAAAGTGTAAAAATACGAATCGTGTGAAAGTCATGAACTTAAAATAGAGCTCTGTTAAACTAGACAAGAGGTGACAAAACCTACAGGAAAAAAGACTCACACTCCCACGATGCAAAGCAAATAACAGGGGTGGACTGCTTTGGTCTATACTGGTCTGAGAATAGACAATGTACTAGTATATGAATAATAGAATAAGTGCAGCAATTTTAATTTCAACTACACATAGCTGCTATGAACTGTAAAAGTAGACATATTAGATTTTTTTAATACTGTAAACAGACCACCGTTAGGTTGAACTGAGGTGTTTTTTCTGTCCCATCTATGATGTATGCTTTAATATGCATTTCACTGAAATGTGTCCTTTCAACCCAGATACTATATCAGAACTATATAAGACCACATTGTAATATTTAGTAAACTACATGAGGGCGACAATGGCTCAGAGGTTAGAAACAGTTGTCCCCCAACCCAAAGGTCAGAGGATTGATTCCCCCTTGGACAAAGTTCTGTTGTTGGGTCCTTAATAGGGATGTAACAATATTAAAAATTCTCAATACAGTGTTTTCATGATATACATCCCACGGTATGATATTTATTGATATATTTTGTAGATGTGAATAAAATTGTGAATATGCTGCTTTTCCTTTTACAATGCCTTGACATGACTTTTGTTCTGTCAAAAAACAAACAATTAAGATATAAACGATGATGAGGATGATGAGGATGAGGACGAGACTAATATTGTTATTAGTATTATTAGTATTATTTTTCTTCTATTCTGCACTGTAATGGAGCAAAGGATCATGATATATGTAGTTCACTCAGTTTATTGCTATTGCTGCACCAAAACAATTAATTTAACCAAAATAGACTTATTGATATATTGTGATGGTTCACGGTAGTATTGTGAGACTTTTGACAATACAGTATTTCAGTTATTGTTACATCCCTAGTCCTTAGGCAAGACACTTCACCTACAGTATATATACCATTTGTGTTATTCTGAATGCTTTAGTAAAATCAATGGAATACATTGCAGTAATTGAGCACACAATTTACACTTTGAACTGTGTAGTAGTCATGTTTTACACTATAATTTAATGGAAACTCAATCTGAAAATATAAAAGTATCCACAGTACAGGACTCTGATTTGATTATGTCACAGAACACAAATACATTCTAATGCAGGTATTCAGTATTCTGTAACTAAATACATTTCCAGTATTAGTATTCTTCCCAACACTGCTCATGGAATATTGTTAACCTCTTTGCCATCCAAAACTATACTCTAACAGCTACTCTTTAAAAGTGAGTCTAAACTTAGCATTTGCTTCAATTATTCATCCCATTATAATCAGCTGTATGTAATATTCATGCCACAATCAGACCAGCATGAATAAAATGTCTGCATTCTCGTCATTAACAGGCAGCCTCATCAGAACACACTGGTTTCAACTTTTTATTCCATTTCCGCTCATTTAATAAACCTAGATGAGGCTGTGACCATTTTACCAACACCAGTGAATAATTAAAGTCTTAATTAAATTCTGCAGATATGAGTAAAAATATATTAACAAAATTACACAACATTAAGATAGGACTAAGGAGTAAACAAATTTTACACCAGAAAATAACAAAAATGTATTCATATCAATCTTAAAGGGACAGTTCGGAATTTTGGACATAGGACCTCATTTCCTAGTGAGCCAGAGTGTTGGAGACGTGTGGAGACACTTTTTAAAATACTCCATCCAGTCCTTGTATTTGCAGAGGTCACTGGTGCTAGGCTAGTGCATGTCAATAGCCAATGTTGGCCTGCCACTAAAAACAGTCTTACTCACTCCACAGTGTACCGAGGTAAAACAATTATAACGCCAGACTGTTGATATGAATGTCTGTGTCGAAAGAATCATTTTAGAAATAAAACCAACCTTGCATTTGAAGGATTAATGTCTGAGCAGCAGCAGCGTTGTAGTTCCTGATAGAAAGCGTTGTACTTCCTGATCAAAAGTTTGGCAGTGGTGGACTGATATATGAGAAAGTCCCTCAATATGCAGTGATTCATGCTATACAAGGTCAGTTTTATTTCACACATTATTCTATCAACACAGACATTTACTTTGATAGTCTGGTGTAATAATTTATTTTCTTCAGGTGCTTTGTGGAGTGGGTAAGACTGTTTTTAGTGGCAGGCTAACTATGGCCATTGACATGCACTAGCCTAGCACCATCGACCTCTGCAAATACAAGAACTGTATGGAATATTTTAAAAAGTCTCTCCACACATCTCTAAGAAAGAACAGAACAGCTAACTAGGATATGAGGTCCTATGTTCAAAATTACGAACTGTCCCTTTAACTAAACTGAAAGTTGTTGGGGTTTTTTGTTTTATTTTCAATCTTTGACACTGAAGTCTAAATTTTTACACAAAATTTCAAAACTTGTCACTTTAAGCATTAACTCCTTTTTGCTGAACTTAAAGCAGAACATCAGCTATTTAAACTCAGATTGCAACTGTAACACTCTCTGGGCACATGCTATAGAGGGATTATCAGACTACGTCACTTGCCGCTCTACTGCGCATGTCTCCTGCAGAAAGAGCCTCTGTCCTGTCTGTATCATGTCAGTGTCCAGGATTTCAGCAGATTTCAGGTATGAGCGGATGTCCGGCTACTGAATTTTGAGATGTTTCTTCTTGTCATTTACGCACCCACCCGCATTTGACACATACGGGTCATTAAGATGTATCCCACTCACTGATGTTCATTTAGCATCATAACTTATTTTATCACACAGCGATAAACTGTTTTAGTGCACTGACAACATCACTAGCTAGTGTTGCAACTTCATATTAACCTTGCAGACAGGACTGTTACCAAAACACATAATCCGTCTATAGTCTGTGTACCAAAATATTGCACACTCGTATTTACTCTCTCTAGAAATGCTCTCTGTGCTCATGCTATAGTCTGTGCATATAAATACTTCACACAATACTTGCTCTGACGAGAAACACAGCATAAAAGATTTCTGTAGCAAAACCCCGTGTGAACCAGGTTTTCATTCAGAGACTTTTAGGTCCAAGTCTGATACAGTCCAAATTCCAATAATGATTATGTAATATTGTACACATATTTACAGCATTTCCCTCACCAATACCAATACATTTTGTATGTGTGTGTTTTGTTTATTAAAAAAAAAAACAAGCAAAAAAACTAAAGTACAAACTGTGCAGGCTGAAATATGTCAAAGCAAAATCCTTCTATTCACCAGAGAAGAAAATATTTACCAAGAAGAGGTACATTAATTTTATGCATGAAAAAAAAAATAAAAAATCTCAAGCTGTGGCCTGTTATTAGCAGTGCACAGCAACTGCCTTTCCTGTTTCCATTACCATTCAAATTACTACCACTTCAAACTAATCCATATAATGTTTGTAATCATTATTGAAAGGTTCATCGACAGGATGGATTTTTCACCTACAAAAGAGAATTGGGTAAATTGCAGCTCGAGGGTCTGTTTTAATCTGCAAACCCAGGCAAGTTTTTGATAATAAGTAATTAGCACAATGTAATAGATTACAGTAGCCTATAATTTACATAAAATTTCTTAAGCAATTATTACACCAATGATTGAGTCCAGCTGTCCTCCACATGCACAATTATACAATGGCCCTTGGGAAAAAATAATAATAATTGTTGTTCTTGCTAGTAGAATACCATTCCTATAATTATTTCCAAAATGTGTATTTGTACTTCTATCACTACTACTACTATTGCCACTACTGCTGCTACTATTACTACTCACATTCATTGTACTTTTGCCAATAATCTCTATTTTGTCTACAATTTTATTTGATATTCTTGGTAACTGTGGAGATTTTATTCCTATAAGTAAAATTAATCCTTTTCTCTGAATAAAACTGAACAATCCCATAAATAAAGTCTATAAACATCGCATCAAATCAAATATATTACTGTCTGCCTTTCCCACTTAAGAATTACAAACATAAAAAGATCTATAAATGATGTTAGTCAGGTCTGTGCATATATTTGGATCTCGGTTTAATGTCTGACATACTGTGTTAACAAGGTGTAAATAACAGCTTAATTCTGCTAATAGGACAAATTAATCTGCTAAATGGGCATCCCCACTCAATTATGTCAGGTGCCCTTTGAAATAAAGCTTTGTGTGTGTGTGTGTGTGTGTGTGTGTGTGTGTGTGTGTGTGTGTGTGTGTGTGTGTGTGTGTGTGTGTGTGTGTGTGTGTGTGTGTGTGTGTGTGTGTGTGTGTGTGTGTGTGTGTGTGTGTGTGTGTGTGTGTGTGTGTGTGTGTGTGTGTGTGTGTGTGCGTGCGTGCGTTGCTTCGGGGGTTGGGTTTGTGGCGTACACTGGTGGTTGAATCAAAAGCACACCTGCAGCCAAAAGTGAGTGAAGCATCAAAAGCAGAATCATATCAGAAAGAGCAGAGTACAGAGGTGAAAACAGGAGCAGACCTAATGCTATATATCATTTTTATAAAGTAACTGTATGTAGCCTGCGGTCTTAAAGGTGCACTGTGTAACTTTTTGCTTGGGGATCCATCACTTGCTTGTTTCTATAGACATATCTTTGCTCTTATCAAACCAAAGATGTTCATTTTGTCTTCTTATGTACTTTAACTTTTTGGGTTTTTAAAGACAATGCAGTAAAGTGTATTTACCTTGTTGACCTGTTTCAGCTGCTAGCTGCAAACCATCTTCAGAACTGTCAGCGATATTGGTGGTGACGTGTCGTATATCAGCTGTTGTTACTTCCTGTAGGCATGGTCAGCCTGATGGACCTGGTAGGTCGCTCAGACTGACTCGTCGCCCGGTGTTCTCTGGAGGAGGTGTCCCAGATGTGTGACAGGAGGAACACTCCATCATCACGGTTAGTGCTGTCCGTGCCTCGTTTCCTGATTTCAAAGGCCTCCCTGATCCAGCGTTTGAACTTGTTGTTCCCGTGCCTCCATAATGTGGATATTTCTTTTACAGTGGTCTGATATTGTGGATTTTAGGTTTTCCTACTCTGCTTCGACAAAACTTGTACCAATTTTCAAAACCACACCCATCCTCCATCTGCTCATTCGTCTCCAAGTTGCTCCAAGTTCCAAGTTGCTCCAAGTTCCAAGTTTTTTATTGAGTAGATACACCGCCACCCGCCTGAATTCTATTAAAAATATTTCTCATCACGTCATCTGCCCATCCACACATCTATGCCACCGACTCCGCTGACAGTTCTGAAGATGGCAGCAGCTAGCAGCCAAAACATGTCAAGAAGGTAAACACACTTTACTGTATTGTCTTTTAAAAAGAACCCCAAAAGTTAAAGATATCATTGCTCTGCCTGGAATGTTCCAGAATATAACATTAAACAGTGCTGACTCACATTTATTACATTGCAGGTGGTTTTACAGCTCAAAAATATGTAGAAAAACAGGCACTCTCACAGATCTGACCTGTAACATGATCTGGTTTGGTCTCCATGAAGATAGACAGGTTTAACGCCATATTGTGAAACATTTCAGACAAAGCTATAACATCTCCATGGACCCTCCACCAGAAAAGTCACACAATGCACCTTTAACAAAACTGAACCTGGGCTGCCTGCATATAGAAGACACATACAGGACACACTGGACAATACTGCAGTGACTGAAGGACTCAACTTATTGACTGGCTGCAGGTGCTGGGTTTAGATAGTGAGGCTTCAGATCAGAAAGATATCCCATACATTAACAGGTGCATTGTGTATCTTTTATGGTTGAAGTTCTGTCACCTGCTTGTTTTATGGAGATGTCATTGCTCTGTTTAGAATGTTCCATAGTATGACATTAAACAACTTTACCTTATCCAATTACAACTGGTTTTATTGCTCAAAAATACCTAGAAAAACATGCATTCTGACTGTGAGTGGTGTTGCCTCCCCACAGATTTGATCTGTAACTTGGTCTGGTGTTGACCTACATTTAATTATATACTGTGAAGCATTCCAGAAAAAGCAATAACATCTCCATAGAGAAAAAGAAGTTACACACTGCACCTTTAAACTGACTGGATTTACCCAAACACCAAATTGTCTTCATTCTGTTGTCAACTGTATTAAACTGTATGTACATTTTGATTTTAAATGTGAACTAAGTAACTTTTTGGTTGGGGGTTCCATGGAGATGTGTCTAGAACGTTCCACAGTGTGGCCATAAATTTATGAATCCACATCGAGTCTTGCAAGCCAAATTACAGGTTAGATTTGTGGAGAGGCGACCCCACTCACAGTAATGAATGTTTTGTTTGGTTTTTTTTAGATATTTTGAATAATAATATATAACACCTGTAGTTGAATAAATGCAAGACAGATTAGTTTGATACCATAATGTGGACAATTTAACCCAAAGCATTAACATCTCCATGGAGACAAACAGGTTGAGAGCCCTCTTCTGAAAAGTTACATAGTGCACCTTTAAATTTCATAAACTATGTGTCAGATATGAGGTAAAAATGTTCAAGTCAAATGTAGCTTTTAATGATAACACACATACATACACTTACATGCTACACAGATCTCCACAAAGAACAGTTGATAGCCACGGTCAATTAAATAAAATCAATCAATGAACATACCCAGGGACTACAGGTGGAAATTAGCACTGGTGCTACAACCTGGTACAATGCATCTCTCTGTTAAGGTTAATGTAAATTGTGCACTGTCCCTGTCTCATTAAATAAATAAATGAATAACAATTCTAATGCGTATTTATTCTTAGTTACAAAAACATTGGACATGGTGACCCATTTCTTTGAGACTCTCATTTGGGTTGACAGCTTCAATAATGAAATCTAGTTGGTTAAAACCTAAAATGCCTCTCTCTGATCTGAATGGTCTTCACTTAAACCCCAGCATGTGCAGACAGTCACCGATCAGTGCTAGTGCAGCCTCTGAGGGAATTCTGGAAGTTCTGAGCTTTCACGTGCGGCATGGTCTGTCCACACACTCACAAAATCTGTCCTGGCAACACAGGTTCATTTGTGGTTGAAGAACTTGTTTGTAAAAGGGAGAGAGCACAGGTTACAGACAGATTCTTAAAAGGTGCACTGTGTAACTTTTCTGGTGGGCCGTATCTGTTTGTAGATTATTTTTCCTGGAACGTTTCATATGGTGTGCAACATTCCAGCAAAACAATAACATCTGTCTTCATTCTTCTCCACTATATTATCACGGTTGCTTCGGCTGACTTATGAACCAGATGCCCTTCCTGACAAAGTAAACACTGAGTACAAATGGAGTTGTCAGACTGATGCAGTGCACTAGTATCTCTCTCATAACTCCTGCTCTGTAAATGTCCAAAAACACCTCATGTACTCATCTGTAATGGTATCCATCCTCCCAATGAACAAACTGTTACCAAGAACACATAAAGCATCTCCAGCTCCCCCAGTGTCAAAGTCAACATTTCTATCATCTAAACTAAGAAGTAAACACATAAAGTAAACTCAAGTCTTACAGCATGAGGCACAGACATCCCAGACCAATTAGCACATCCTCACAGGGCTAACACTATTTTGGGCTGTTAACAAATACAGAGTGCAGGCTTTAGGCTGTAGAAATTCAATAGTTTTCAAGAAAGTTTTCCTTAAAGGGGCTTAATTATGTAAAGTCAACTTTTATGAGCTTTCAACCATCATAATCATCACATCATTAGATTTTAGAGTTTATAATTTTACTTCCTGGGTGGACATGGGCAGCAGATAGGCAAATGACAAGCATAGAGGTTGTGGTGGATTCCTCTGCCACTACACCATTCCTTTATTTAGACTTATACTCTAATTTGGGTGCACACATTTTAGTTAGTATAAGGCCCAGTCCACACTCGTACGTATTCGAGTTTTTTTCGTTGCGGATGCAGTGTTTGTCCACACTAATCCGATTGAAAACCGCTCCAGAGACTCCAGAGAATGATCTGGTGCTGCCAGCTCCCACAAATTCATTTGAGTATGGATCTGATCTGGCACTGTGTGGACACCTGAAAACTCTGATACACTGATACGCTGATGTAGGTTTATGCACCGCGAAGTATTCACCGCCAAAACGCTAAGAGGCTAGCATATATGGTCTGTGCGGTCTATGAGTATGACCTGCAGACGTATAATCTCTGAAAAGTTTAACCTTAACCATCTCCAATGCGATAGAAGCGCTGAGCAGACTCACCATCAGCAGTACACCCCTCTGTCACAGAATGAACGCATATATTCCACAGAGTCATGTTCTTTAGTCCGACAGAAGTTGAACTGCAGCTGTTTCTTGAGCACTCAATTTATGCAAATTAGCCATGTGGTTTTAAGTTTCATTTCTGTATATAAAACGTAAACAAATATGTGCAAAGCTGTGTGGATAGGGAAGGCTTGCGGACACAAAAACGACGTGTCTGGACGCAAATCAATTCTGATACAGTGATGCGTGGATTCGTTTCAGTGTAAATGTAGTCCAAGCCTGAATTATTTACTTACACTTGTTTTTTGGGGTTTTTTTGAGTGCTGGACGGAGGACCTTGGCAGAGACCATCCATGACTCAACAGTGGGGGGAACATTATTTAGCTTGTTTTACTAAGTTTGTCTGTCTACTTGCTTTAAGGTCACTTCATTATCACTTGTTATTTCCTGTATTATCCTTATTTGCGATTTTGTTACTTTGATTAAGTTTGTAGTTTTACTTGATTATTTAGTATAATTCCCCCCCTCTTGTGTTCAGTTTTAGTTGGCTCTACACCCTGTTCTTTGTCTGGTTTGGTTTAGTTTTGTTCTGTTTAGTTTGATTTGACTTACCCCAGTTGGGCCCGCCTTTTTTTTTTTTTGTTCATGATTTACCTAATTTGAGCCTTTGTTAAATTATCTCTTTTTTGACTCCATTAAATTTGAACTTATTTTTATACCTTGTCTTTTCCTTCCTGTTTGGTCCACTACAGAGGTAATGCCATAACTGTTACCTAGTAACCATAATGTTAAAAAGGGTAGAAACGTAGCAATGATTAGACAAATAAGAATAAATGACACCTCTATTTTGTTAAACAGCCAGAAAGATTGACTTAAATGTTCTGATTTTACCTGACTTGCAATTATTCTAAAAAATATTTAGACTCCAGGTCAGATTTAACAGGTTCAAAAATGTCATGTAGCAATTTTTCAAGATGTACATACAGGGTCTTCTTTTGCTTGGAATGTTCCACAGTATAGTGTTAAACTGATGATCTCCATGGAGACAGATTGAGGCCATACTGTGAAACATTCTAAGCAAAACAACAGAATTTGACAAAATTGCAATGAGTATCATTCTTCTGAATATTTTCTGGTTACTTGTGCAGATTTATGCGCCAGATGTTCTTCCTGATGCAACCAGATGTAGTATAAGGGGAATTATTGTTGAAGGGGTAGGGCCTCTCAGTTCTTGTTAAAGTCAATGGACTGTTTTTATTAGTAAGATCAATACTGCATTTTACAATACATACATTTCATTAAACAGTCAAACCCTGCTTCGCCTTGTTGCCTCAAAAGCTGAGTTGTATGGATTTAAATGCCAGCTTCTTCCTTTTGAGTTAAAAAATTTAGGTACTTCACAGAAACTTCCAATCCCAGTGCTGTGCTCAGTTTATGGCAGCCATTCTAGATGTACGTTTAAGTTCCCTAATATTTCCTGGCAAGTTAATAGCATACCAATAGGATCATGACAGGCCTATATAAATTCAACCACAGTGAACACTGTAATAAGGCATTGGAAGTTTGCTTTTAAAATTGATAAAGACATATACTTTAACTCAATTATAGCTCTGACAAGACAGCTAATCCTCTGTCTCATTGTGTTATTCTTGTCAACATGTATTAGGATCCAGGTACAGATGTTCAGTTCTGCTCTGCTTGGATGGAACCCAATTTTATGATTGCCAGAGTAAATCAAATTGTGGTGGTTGTGTCAGGAAGGACATCCAAAGTAAAAATGCAAAAATAAATAAAAATATTCCACATTTTCTAACCATAGCCAGGAAGACTACTTTCTGTGCGTGTCAATTAAATTAATTGAATGTAAATTTTTAGGCCACTAATCATTCAGATTTTATCTTTAAACCTATTTTTTTTTTTTTGTATTTATAGTGTATATATATATATATATATATATATATATATATATATATATATATATATATATATATATATATATATATATATATATATACACACACACACATATAATATATATATATATATATATATATATATATATATATATATATATATATATATATATATATAAATAACTACTTAAACTTAAAGAGGACATATTATGCAGAATTTTTTTTCCCCCTCACCAGGCTATAACAATTTTCCATTAACAAAAACATGCCTGAAGATATTTAAGGCTATGTTTATGTGATGACGGTCTGAACAGAAGAAGTAAAAGTGCCATTGCAGCTTGACTTTTTATTCAGCGTTTAGACGAGGGTTTTCGGGAGGAAATCTGCGTGCATGCGATGACGCAAAAGTGTCTGAAAATTCAATTGGGTATGCATGCCAGGCGGCTAGTTGATGACGCTAGGTGGTGATGTGACATAAACGTGTACGCGACGTGAGCAGATCTTTTTAAGCCCCCAAAACGGCATCACCGTCTAAACGAAAGGCACTTCCAATAAAATATTTTGTCATTTTTACCCTCAAGCGTTGTGTAAACAGGCCCTAAAATCATCCATGCATGTTTGAGTAATTTAGCGATCTCTCCTGGGCCCTATTCAAACCCTCCTTACAGTCAGCTGTAAAATTCTGTCCGATGTTCCCCCACAGGCCAGCATCATTCATGTTCCCACATGACAATTCTCCATAAATATACAAAAGCATGATACAAAACTGTACACAGCAATTTGACAAACGTGATGCAATGTGCAGTAGTGACATAACATGAAGCCTAAAGGTAAGGGGAGCTTCAAAAGCATCAAAAACAAAAGTAAAACGTATGTTAATACAAATGGAGCATTCTCGACACAATAAAGGGCATCATGATGATCTAATCTTATGTGTTAGCAGTTAATTCCAGTGAAATAGTGGGGATTTTTTAAGTGGGGGAACGCAATTCGTAATATTTAATGTTTTTGTTTTTACTCAAAATGATGCGGAATCATGTTATTAACATTAACACCATTCAAAATCACCTACATAACATAAATCATAGGCTACAACACATGAACCAGACCTGAACCAGGACTGAACCAGGACTAAAACAGGACCAAACCAGATCTAAACCAGGATAATCTTGGACTTGACAGCAAGAGGGAGGACCCTGAGCCAGTGGAGCAGGGTGTCCACAAAGCATGGATCAGACGTCGGCTGCGCTTAGCCCCAGGGGCCGCAAAGCTCTGCACCATTCCTTTCGCATGTGATCACCCGACGGCCCGTCCCAACACTCAGTCCTGGTTCAGTCTGGTTTAGACCTGGTTTAGTCCTGGTTTAGTCCTGGATCAGTCCTGGTCCCCTCATGTGACAGGTCACTATAGAACAGTAGTGCAGATATCATGAGTCTATGCAGGTTGTTTTCACCATTGCCAGTAGCTCTGGTTTGAAAAATACCCACCCTTTATCGCATTATGTTGAATAACTTCTTGGGTTCTTTTTAAAGACAATGCAGTAAAGTGTATTTACCTTGTTGACATGTTTCGGCTGCTAGCTGCAAGCCATTCAGAACTGTCACCGTGTTGGTGGTGACGTGTGTATATCAGCTGTTGTTACTTCCTGTAGTTGAGCGACCTCAGGTCCATCAGGCTGACCACGCCTTAACCAGCTGATATGACAGTCACCACCAACACCTCGGAAGATGGCTTGCAGTAGCAGCCAAACATGTCAACAAGGTAAATAACTTTACTGCATTGTCTTTAAAAAGAACCCTTTATAAGAAGACAAAATGCATCTTTTGCTTATGTTGAATAAGTTTACAGTAGCCCCATATGTACTTTTAACTGTTTTGAATGAAGTACATTGGCAAATTCCTGGTGTCTTTCCTGCTAGTTGCAACTATACATATGAGGAGATTATTGAGAATTTTGAAGAAAAAAAAAAAAATGCAATTGGAAGCAAGTAGACCAAGAAATGAGCTGTGTATTTACAAAGATACATACACTGCGAGTCCAATCCTAAAATGGAAATGCTGAAATCCAGTTGGGGGCCAAAATGTCAGGAAGAGTTATGGGCTGAAAAGAGTCCAAAATGTCAGTGTACACCTCCTGTCTCTATCAACACATGTTTCATAGTGCGCAGGAGCCTCATTCACAAACAATATAGTGGCTAGGCATTAGAGCTCTACAGCTAAATATGTGGGACTAGATTCACTCCTACTCCAGTTTTGTGGCTCCCCAGTGTCTACTTTCCCATTTCCACCAGCCTCCATGCACCTCTTCAAAGCTTTTTTCCAATCTCCACTCCCACTAAACTGAATGCATTGTTTGTATGGCTTCCACTGCCCTAAAATGCTGTATACCATTTAAAAATTGTGTTTCAAGATATTTTAAAGGTCCAAAATAACCGAAAATTGGCTCATGACCTGTGAGATTTAAGCCATGTTATAATGCCGTTACCTCATCAAAAGCACACCTGAAGTTGTGTTTTGTGTTTTTGTGTTTTCAGTTTGAGAGAAGAACGCAGCCTAAATATGCAGGGTCTGACACAACTTCAAGTATGTTTCTGATGCGGAAACAACATTATAAGATACAGTAGATCAGAAAATAGTCTAATATGGGCCCTTTAAGTGTTGTTTACAAATTGTGGATGTGTAGTTGTACTTTCTTTGGCTTGAGGTGGTTGCTGGTTTTACATTTTCAAAAAGAATCACGAAGCTGCCCTTTAAAAATGCATTCTAAATAACAGTGATTTTGTAGCCTGGGGTGTAACTGCTTAACAGTTACAGACAGTGACTGAATAAACATATTTAAATTACCTTTTCTTGCCTAATCAGTATGTCAGATCTGGGCTGAAGCAAGGCAAGTCAGGGCAAAGATACATTATTTCAAGATATTTTTTGCAATTGAAATATATGCTTTTGTTATAGTGCATGTAATACAGTGTGACTTTAATGATAAAAATATAACAAAAAATCAAACTATAGCCAAAAAAAAAAAGGTTCACCCAAAGGACAAAACCCTGACTGCAGTGAGCGCTACATTGGAGAAACAAAACAGTCACTTCATAAGAGAATGCATCAACACAGATAGAAGAGCAGCACAGGACCGCAGTCTGCTGTACATCTCCATTTCATGGCGGGCGGATCTGTTGAATCGAGCGTCCACGTGGCAGCAGGATCCGGATGGCTGCCTACGTTGGGTTAACTCCACCCTCCTCTCCTCCCCGGTTGTAAATCTAGTCGTAATGTTTGTATTGTGTTTTGACTATGAGCTGATGTAGCAGACGTATTTTTTTGTGTGTACTGGTTCCCGACAGGAGCATGGTTGTTCTTTTTCTTTTCTCCCTATCCTCATGTTATGCTGCATTGTTTTCTTCCTTTTACTTCCTGTATTCAGGTCCAGCATCCCCCACCTCTCCATGTCATATTGTATTGTGTGTAATGTGTGGATGGGGTGACAGGTCCCATTGCGATTCCTTTGTATGTCTAGTACAGGTGAAAAAACTGACAAATAAAAGGCATTCTGATTCTGATTCAAAGCCACTCCTTTGAAGATAGTGAGGTACAGATCTTAGCCATAGAAAGGAAATGGTTTGAGACAGGAGTAAAAGTGGTTATTTCTGTTTGGAAAGACAATCCATCTTTGAACAAGAAAGGAGGGCTAACCCGAAATTTATACCAGGAGCATCAGCGGCACATAACGTAGGCAGAACTGCATACGTGCATACTTTTTAAAGCTTCAATTTACACCAGCCTCTTGGTTATTCTCACATTTAAATACAATACTTTTTACAATGTTTGTGAATTCATTGTTGGTTGGATGAATTATGTTTTAAATCACAATACAAAAGTTGACAACAAGAGAGTCGATGCTTTGCAGCGATAACAAGCCGTATCTGTGGCGCTCGCATTAATTAAGTTACTCACTATTTAACTTTGGTTGTCTGCTCCACACACCTTTCCCTTCAGAAGTTGTTCTTGTGAAGTTGCTGTCTGATGTCGTAAAGTGTTTTCGGGCCTGAACAATTATGCTAATACAGGGGTCTCCAACCTTTTTCCTCCTGTGAGCTACTTCTTGTAAAACAAAAATGCCAGAGAGCTACTCATTTTAGTGGTCACTAGATATTTTGTAAATATAAGAGCCATGGCAAGTGGAAAGATATAGATGAGGTGCAGTTAGATGCTTCTAAAACCACCCATTATCCAATTATCAGTGCACAAAAGTAGGCATCAAAATGATACATTTACAATGTAAATAATCAATAATCAATCAAATTTGAGTTTTTCAGTGCAATACATTTAATTCTGAAATCCCTTGGCGAGCTTGGAAGGGGGTGGAGAGCTACTGGTAGGCCCCGAGCTACAGGTTGGAGACCCCTGTGCTAATACGACTTAGTGCAGTTCAATAGACCTAGAAACAAACAGAAACTGTAAACAAATAAGTGTGCTAGTTTCAGTGTAGTTAGCTCCACTCTTCGGGCAGATATATTGGATGAATTCCATTTGACAAAATTGCAGAACTGAATTTCTCTTTTGCTATGGATCCTATCTGGATGACTAACGATTACACAGATAAAAATCACACTGTACAAATTGCCCATGCGTTACGGATGACATAACAACAATCTACACAACAGAAGTTTAGGAGTGTGTTGAAAAAGAAAATCGCTTTTGTTAAAATGCAAATCAGAAACCCATTTCTATCTCACCTTGAAGAAACAAGTTTTGATTGAAGATTTGATAACTGCACCTCGCCTCAGTGACTTTCTATCTATGCACCTGAGCTGAATTGAAAAACTCAAACAAAACACTGAAAGAAATGCTAATTAGGTGGTTAGATGGACCTTGTCAACCATATCAACAATCAATATAAAACAGTAAATAAAATTCTTACTTTTCTATGAGAATGGATGCAGGCCTGTTTTAGCTCACACGAACTAGACTAAAACAACTACCTTTTCCACTATCTCATCTTTCACATTAGTTTTACTTACTTTAATCCACTCTGCAAGTTCCCTTTGCCTTCCTTGAGTGCTAGTGCTAGCCTGTACTTTTGATTAGTCCGTCTCCTTTACACGGTCCCGGCCCCTGCTCCTGTCTGCTGTAAATCACTGGCTTCATTAACCAAAAAGCCCCTGCCTCAGCATGGATGGGGAACAACTGCTGTCGCGCACTTTTCATTAGATTTTTCCCATGCACATCACAGTAATTCCTTGGCTGGCTGCGAAAATATTGTTTGCAAAAAATGACTTCCTTGTTTCAAAAGATGATTGATTTTAACATTCTGAGTGCAAGGTAGGAAATAATAGTTGCTAGACGGTGGTATTACTGATAGTCTACTTCAATAGATGTTTGAGCGATAGTAGTAATTTGACTGGAGAAAAACATAGAGGCGAAGATGGTGTGGTAAAACTCAAACTGATACGTGTACTATGTATTGTTTTACAATTTCCTTTGTACATTTGCAGGGACCTATTTTTGTAAAAGGATGGCCTTGTACCAGATTTTTTCCATGCATTTGAGTTCAATATGCCTTGCCTGAGTACAGATATGTTGTATGCACAGCTCTTATAGTCAAAATAAATTTGTTGTGCACTGTCTGCATTCTAATCAGGAAGTGCACATTAGGATGCAAAGTGTTGTTAGCTCTACAGTCATAGCAAAACTCCACTCAGGTGTTTGAAAAGTTGTGAAAAGCGCTTGTAAACTCATCATGGTGAGTAATTAGGATGGTTGAAATGCACGAACAATATGTCATTATACCTTTCTATCTTCATGGAGAACAAATCTGTCCAAGTTACAGGTCAGATCTGTGGAGAGGCAACCCCGCTCACAGTCAGAACTCCTGTTTTCAGTATTTTTGAGCTATAAAAATGCCTATAATTGAATAAAGGTTCAGTAGAGCTGTTTAATGTTAGCCTGGTTCATCTTCGTGGAAACTGTCTGACCTCGCAGCATTAGGATTCGTTCGCGCGACAGTAGGCGGATACTTTTTTCATTTAACCAATCATTGCTATTTGGTTGTGGCGTATGTAATGCACCAAATCACATAGGAAGAAGGGTACTAACGTCATTCCCCTTGATAAAATTCACCAAACATTCTCTTTGTTCCTGCTTTAAATCCTCGATCTCGGGAATCATTACCAACACAGAATGTATGGCTTCATCTATATTCATCTCGACCACTTTGTTTACTATTGTGCTGTACCACAAAAGGAACCCAGACAGAGGCTTGACATTGACGTCATGGCTTCACAGATCACTCTGATTGGCTTGGTGCACGGTCTAAAAGTTCCAGGATTCTTGCAACCCGTCTAGTGTATTCCAATTCCTGACCTAGTCGCTGGAGAGAAATGAAATTGAGTGGAGGAGTGGAACATTCCAGGCAGAGAAGTTACATATCCATAGACAACAAGCAGGTGATGGATTCCCAACCAAAAAGTGCCATTGTACTCCTTTAAGAGTAAAATTAACTAGTTTTATTTGTCACATTCTAAGGCTTCAGGCACAGCTCCTTCAATTTTTTGTGCAATAATTAACAGCTCTAAGAACATGCTCTCCTGGTTTAAAATACAATCATGCAATTCACCCATTAACCATTAGCTGCCGTATGTGGTTACATCATATAGAGGGAGCCCTTCTGGTTTTACTTCAAGTTTGGTGGAATGTAGTTGTGGAATCTGGCAACCCAATACTCTAATACTTTCATAATTCTGATATTATTCAACAGCTATGAGAGTTTGGTTCTTTTCATACTCATCAAGTGCCCTCAACATGTACATCTATTCAGGCCTTGCAGAAAGCAGTTTGTCATTATTTTGCACTAGCTTCTATTACTTGCAATTAACATTAACAAGCTTGCAAAGTCAAAACTTTTTAAAAAGTGCAAACACAACTAGTTAAAATTGTTTGCAGTCGTCCAAAGTTATTCCTCAGTTTACTAACATTCAAAGCATTCAAAGTATTCACAGTGATGAGTTTTTAAGTGGTTTTTGCAACTTTTAAACACCAGAGTGGGTTTTGACTGTAGAGCTAACAACACTTTGCATGCTAATGTGTACTTCCTGATTAGGATGCAGACAGCGCACAACAGATTTATTTTGACTACAAGAGCTGTGTATACAATATATCTGTACACGGGGAAGACATATTGAGCTCAATAAAAATGTCAATATGTAAATATGAGGCCAGAGTGTGACAGTGTGATAATGCTACATACATAACCCTAACCCTAACAACAACTAGCATGCCAACAGCACACTTCCTGGTGTGGGGAGGATATGATGCTTTATAATTATGCTCCTATCCCTCCTGTGCTATGGAAAAGATTATTCTTTCCACCTGAAACGGTAATTACAAGTGTATTTGTTCAAGTGCTTTTGTGCCTGTAGCTAAATGAAACATGTCAGAAACATATTTTTTCCTGACAAATACATTTGCATACAGTGTAAACAAGCACATTTATGTAAGACAGTAGCCTACAGATCACTCACAAATACCTAGAATTTTTAATTAATCATGCTTAGAGGAAACAGGTACATTAAAAATCTGTGTGTCATTCTTTCAGTCGTTTTTCTATATAAAACCAAAAATAAGAAAACGAAAAAAAAAAAACAGTTTTCTTCATTATTTGTCTCCAAAACCAAAATGAAAAAACAGAGGTTCTTCTGTTTTGTTTTTTTTTTAATCTTTTTTTCTCAGTTTTCAAATTTGTGTTTAAATTAATTTTGGAAAAAGCGGATAACGGCCGTTTCCCGTTTTCGTGACTTAAATTGCGATGCCGGACTTTTGTGCCACATACAGACTGAACCAGGACTAAACCAGGTCCGGGACCAGACCGGAACCAGACCAGGACCTGGACCAGGACTTGAGTCTGAGACTGAGACCGGGACCGAGACCAGGACTGAGACCGGGACCAAAACTGGGACCAAACACAAAATCGAAAACTGATTTTGGTTTTGGAGACAAATAATGAGGAAAACAGTAGTTTTTTCGTTTTCTTATTTTTTGGTTTTATATTAAAAAAAAAATTTATGAACGAATGATACACAGATTATTAAAGGAGCACTGTGTAACTTTTTGGTTGGGGGTTTGTCACTTTGTTTCTATAGAAAAGATAAAAAGGTTTAATGCCATACTGTGAAACATTCCAGACAAAGCAATAATATCTCCATGGGGAACAGCATTTGATGGGCCCTGCACCTGAAAAGTTACACAGTGCAATTTTAAACTTGTAAATGTTCTATTATTATACAGGCAGTAAAAATAAGCAGCTGGTGTTGTTGTTTTCATTCTCTCCTCTCTGCAGTGGTGCAAGGTCAAAGGTTATTTTCATCTTGGCAACTCTGGTATCTCCACTAGAAAATACAACATAAGGGGCCATTCATGTGTAATTTACCACTCGGCAAGGGGGGATTTAGATAATTCCCGCAGCACATGAAGGCAGCATTATACAGACAGCACAGGTCTCGTTTTGACCCTAAGAGCTGCTTTTACAATATATCTGTACTGGAGCAAAACAAATTTTATGTTATTAGGCTACAATACCTGCACTGTGTGACTTTTCTGGAAGAGAGTCCGCTTGATTCTATGTACATTAATGTTTTTCTCCAGAAGAATTTATGGCATTTAATTTAACTATCCTCATGGAGACAAGCAGGTCACATTAAAATGCCAATTGTAGGTCAGATCTGTGGAGAAGTGGGCCTGTTCACAGTAATAGTTTTGAGAAATAAAATCACCTGTAATTGAATAAACAAGATATATTGGTTTGCTACATACTGTGGAGCATCCCAGGCTGAGCAATAACATCTCCATGGAGACAAGTTGACAGACCCTCCATCAGAAAAGCTGCATGGTGCACCTTTAAAGGGACTGTATATAGCCTGTGTTCTTCCCCATTTTTTTTTTTTTTTTTT
Source organism: Boleophthalmus pectinirostris (assembly GCF_026225935.1). Lineage (NCBI taxonomy): Eukaryota > Metazoa > Chordata > Actinopteri > Gobiiformes > Gobiidae > Boleophthalmus > Boleophthalmus pectinirostris. The sequence goes on from NW_026571353.1 coordinate 12,062,693, forward strand.
ACCCATTTTCCCATACAAATACCGTTCAGAGCAGGGCTGTAATTTGTTCATGAATTGTGTCCTGTTATTTTCACCTGATGGTTTGAAGGTGAAAAGTGTAAAAGGCTGTTTTGCTTGTGTGCAACGGTGCGCTTAGAAAAATGCACTCTAAAAATAAATAAAATAAAAGGATACACTGAGGACACAAGGCCCTAAAGGTACACATGGGAATTAGGCACAGGTCATTTAAGGAGATTTACTATTTATGGACCTCCACTCTACACTATCTAATAAGTTTATTTTAGTACAGACTGAAAAAAATGTTATATTATTTATTTATTTATTTATTTTTACACTAGAGCACTTTATATCAAGGAACCACTCACCCTTTCACACACACTCATATACACCAATGTACGTAGACACGGGGCAGGATGGACAAAGTGTCTTGTCCAAGGGCACAACCGCATTCATTTGTGGAATCACCAACAACCTGTGGGCAAACAGATCTGATCGTTCAACCACTAATGTTTGTGTTGAGAGCGGGATTCAAACTACCCTAATTCATCAGAAGGTTTCACTTTGTGGAAACCGTCTGACCAGCATTAGGATTCATTCGCTCAATGGTAGGCGGGTACTTTTTTTATTTTACCAGTCTCTGCTATTTGGTCTGGACGTATGTAATGCGCCAAATCTCATAGGAAGAAGGACAATAACGTCTTTCCCCTTGATAAAATTCACCAAACATTCTCTTTATTCCAGCTTTGAATCCTCGATCTCGGGAATCGTTGCCAACACAGAATGTATGGCTTCGTCTACATCCATCTCGACCACTTTGTTTACTGTTGTCCTGTACCACAAAAGTGACCCAGACAGGCGCTTGAGTTTGACGTTATGGCTTCACAGCTCTTCGCGGTCTACAACTTCTGGGGTTCTTGTAAACAGTCTAGTGTATTCCGATTCCTGACCTAGTTGCTGGAGAGAAATGAAATAGTGGTGCCAGCTTGGCTAGATTCGAACTGTCAACCATTGGATCACTGGACAAACTGCCATCGCTACATTTATTTATTTATTTTCAATATTGCACCCAAAGAAATGGGAAAAGTTTGATTTTTTTCTACTATAACTGTCAAAATGGCTGTGTATGTTGACTATAACAGTTACTTTGAATAGACTCCATAGAACACATTTTCAGATAAACACAATTATTAACTATAAGATATTTCTGATCACCATTTTCTCATTGTACATGTAAAAAGATGCATTCATAATGATGAAGAGGCAAAGTGGCAGAGTGGTTAGGATTTTGCCTGTTGCTATGACGACTGTATACTGTCCCAGTCCAACAAGGTTAATTTGGTCTTCCTGTAATTTATTTTATTAGATTCTTTTTTTATCACAAGACCACTCTGAGGAAGACCGCTAGCAGTCTAAATGGTCTGGTATTAAAAACAAACTAAATCCTGGTCTGAAAATCAAATCAAATCAAATAAAAAAGTAGAAGCTGCTGTCCCAGTTGTCTTCCTTTCGGTCACTGACATTTATTTCTTAGCTTGGAATGTTCCATAGTCTGGCATTAATCATACCAACCTCCATAGACACAAGCATTGGCGCCACCAGGTCAAGTCAGTTCTAGTCTTTAAATAGTATTAACCATAATGCTAGATAGTTTTACATTTAATCCTACAGTGTGGAACATTCCAGGAAAAACAAATGGACAACTCAACAGAAAAGTTACATATTGCACCTTTAAAGTGGCAACGATAGCTATCAAAATAAAATATGAATGCAATGTTTACAAAACTCATAAGGACTGTGGGCGCGACCTATGAGCCAAGGGTTAAACTGACCATCGATTAGAAGTAAATCTCTGCACAAACAAACCGTGTGAGGACAGTCTTTGGCATAAACTAACAAGATAAAACAATATAGGATGTGCAGACAAAACAGTGCTTTATTGGATGTTGTTGTTGTTTTAATCCATCAGGAAATGAATATGCGTCAATAGAAATGTCCCCACAATTGTAGCTCACAGTGGTTGTTTTTATGTCTCTGCATTGTTCCTTTAAAATAAACAAGATCCACTTCTCACCCGTGAGACCATTATCTCTTAATGGAAATATCCTGTTTACGCGGGGCTGCAGTTAAGACTTGATTTATGGATTAAATTAGATGAAGGTTAAACTCAGGGCAAGAGGCCACAGACACACTTTGGTATACAGTCAAGACAGACAACTGTATTCAATACCATGGAATGGCTGGAGCTGAAGACCATTTTTCAGCACTATAATGTATTACTCTTGACATCGTTTCTACTGTCCTGTAATTATCTTATTTTGATCTATGTTATGTAATGTTGTTTCTTTATCCAGACCTGGAGAGTTGTGTTGTTTCATTCACACATTTAACACACAAACCCTGCACATTTAGGCTGAGGCTACGTCCACATGACAACGCTCCTGGATTTTTGCTGGGCGATGGGCTCTATAAGCTACACCTGTCCCATTTCGGCAAGTCTTGCGGTCCATGGAGGCTAGTTTGGGATCGCGATTGTCATCGTTTTCCAAAAGCTGCGGTTTGCTTGTCCACACATCAATGCAACACCGGCAATTCTCAGATTTCTCCACTCTGGAACCTGTCCTCAAAAAAACACTGTTTTTGCCCACCCAAAACGCTGGCTCTGTGTGGACAAAAGGCCAAAATGAATACAAACTTCACCGTTTCACCCAAAAAACTTTGTCAGGTCCTTCAGTTCTTCTCTCAAACAGAAAGCACCTCGTTCCAATTTGTCATGTCACGTGCTAAGATGGGAAGTGCTCACTGTGTTTTTAAACTCCACACACCTTCACTAGAATCGCTTGGAAAATTTCACCCCTGGAATTGCCAATCTTCATGAGCAAAAGGTAAAAAACGCTGAATGTTATCGGAGGTTGTATTCAATGTTTAACAGTTGAGTTTTTGTGAAGTAGTGTGAATTACGTTTTGTTATGAAGGAGGTGTGGGTGGGTTTTTGATGACAAAGGCACCTTCCATGAGCTTAAACAGACGCTTCTCTCCTCCAGGCTTGTATCTGCTCCACTTTGAACGAATGTGACAGAAATGACAAGTGTTGATTAGACTGTTGTTTACACTGACAGTGAGATGACTGGGAGGCATCTGTAAACACACATCATATGCTCTTTCAACAACATATGCCTGCAATAAAAATGTGATATGATAAAACTGTGATACGAAGCCGACCCTATATAGACCTGTACTTTGCTGATGCAGACGGGAGGCACTGCTCTGTCTGAGGCTCTGTTACTCTGGCTGCAGTAGTAGTAGTTTATTCGGTGATTTTGCAGCACTTCAAAACAAAGCAAAACAAAACATATACTATAACTCCATGGATCATGACTGAAAGGGTTTAGGCTGAAGTAAAAAGTACTTATAATGCCTAACCCTATTAAATAATGATGGGATTCCAAGTAAGAAAGCAGAGTATGAACTTATATAATATACACTACCAGTCAACAGCTTGAAAGTACAAAAAAAAAAAAAGATAAAAGGTAACAGAACAAAAGTTCAAGCTCTGCCAAAACTTCCTCAGGAAAAAAGAACAAGATGGTGAGCTTGAAAACATGAAGTGTCCAGCACAGTTATTGAGTTGGTTTGGGATGAACTGGACAGAAGAGTGAAAGCCAAGCAACCTACAAGTGCCACACATTTATGGGAACTTCTGCAACAGACTTGGGAAGAACTTTCTGAAGATTTTTTAATTTTTATTGTAAAAAGAACGAGCCACGAGTGTGTTCAGTTGTTACATCTGCCAAAGGTGGACACTTTGAATCACAAGTTTAGAAAACGTTTTGGACAACAGTAAATGGTAAAAAACTGGAAATGTGTGGTGTTCTAAAACTTTTGACCGGTAGTGTGTAATAGTCAAAATATAAATTAAAACAAAATTTAATGCATTCATTCCAGAGCTCTGTATCTTTCAAAACATAATGCTTTATACTCATTTTTAAAAGGCTTTTACAGAGTTACTTTTTTTTTTAAATCATAACTCAGATTGTTCCATATACTAAAGCCTCTAACAGAAATACAATCAGTTTTTTTCTTAGTTTTTATCTTTTAAAGATGCCAGTTTTTTGTTTTAATTTTTCCGTTTATGGTCATACAAACTAATAATAATGTTAACAAGGATAATCTGTTTCTCAAATTAATCTGAGCATTGCTTTAACCCAGTCTCACCATAAAGAACGGACTAAGTTGGAACAATAAGAGGTGACAAAACCAGATTTGTGAGGTCAAACAAGTCTCTCTTAAACTGAAAATTCTGATGCTTCCATGAGGAAGTTTATATAAACAAGCTCATTTTTAAATTGCTATTTGCGAGGGTATTATTTTATTGATCCGGTAAAAGTCATAAATCTATGTGAGCTAAGCACTCATTTAGACCATGCTGATTTTATTAAATAGTATTGATATTTTGCAGTGATATCACGATGGGGGTGTTCTACATGTATAAGTATTGAGGGAATGTTCACCCATTACCACAGAGACGCAAAGCACACATTAGTAAACACTGCTAATTAAGTTTTAAGACATGGATTTAAACAACACATTTTCAGGAGATTGTGATCAATACGAGTGCTCATGGGCCTATTTATCTGTTTGATTTTCAACAAAATTGAGGTGGCAACAAAAAAGGTGAGGTGAGGTGAAAAGATGACTTACAAAAAAATGCTAGTTAGTTAGGGATTGTAATGTCATTTACAATTGGCACAAAACAGCATATTATCTTATGATCACCTCAAAGCCTCACTGTACAATTTTCTGGAGATGACATGTCTCCAATTTTATAAAAATAGAAAGCTGAATCCACACTTTTATTTTAGTCATATACATTTTTTGGATAAAAAATTACTTTAAAGGTGCACTATGTTACTTTTTGGTTAGGGGTCAAACACCAGCCAGTTTCTATGGATATGTCATTGCTCTGTCTGGAATGTTCCACAGTATGACATTAAACAGATCTTTTTTACATTTATTCAATTACAGGTGAGTTTATAGCTCAAAAACACCTAGGCACATGGGCACTGCTGCAAGCAGCTGGTTAGCTCAATTGGAAAGTCACTGGACTTTCACATGGGAGACCCGGGTTCAAATCCCCCCTCTGACGGGGCAGGGGGGGCAATGAGCTAACCAGTGTGGGTCCTTGGGCAAGACCCTTCGTGCTACTGCCCACCTCATACAATGATGAGCCCGGCCAAACAAGGTCTGCATCAGGTGCTGGGGAACCAGGGCACCTTGATGAAAAATGGGCTACTGGAACATGGCGGAAATGGGCGAGATGCGAGAACAAGGCTCTGTTGGAATGCTACTACTACAGTAACCCTAGGCAGAGGGGTTACATGAGAGAGAGGGAGAAATGGTTATTATGATACCCACAGTCCAAGCTAACGGCCAAACAACTAGTAGCTCAGTGTTCCAACAGCCACAAACGGCAACTGCTATCACAACTAGAGATTGATGAGGTACAACACAACCAGTGTGCCAGGTCAGAGGGGAGACAACTCCCCAAACAGAGATTGGGTACAAAGCCCCAATAAGTATCACGCTGACCAAGGCAGTGACTGACCTGAAAGATATGGCTCGAATGAACACAAGGCAACCCCAATGCCAGTTACAGAGGCTAAGTGAAGTACCATCTGAAAGTGAATGCAGCACTGACAGTGATCCCTACCACAACAATCACTGAAACCAATGAGCTGATATACACTTCAGCAGCAGTGATCCTAGATGTGTTGGGCTATAAGAGCAACCATGGGAGCCATGCGATACAATACCCACCATGGAAAAGACTGCTAAAATCAAGGAGGCTGAGAAAAGCCAACTGTGAAAAAGCCAAGTGCCAACCAGTTGCCCACCTGAAGGAAACTGCCAAAGGCTCCAAGTGGTAGGGCACCACCAGAGGCAATACCTACCAAGGCTGGAGACTGAGAGGTTACTGGAAAGGCATATGGGAGAGGGAGGCATCACATAACACCGATGCACAGTGGCTGGTGGATCTGAGAGAAGACCACAGCAACCTCCCTGAACAGAATCCAGTCACCATCACAGTGGCAGACATCCAGGGAAGAGTCTCAGGTATGAAAAACTGGACCGCACCAGGCCCTGACATGATCCATGCGTACTGGCTAAAGAAGCTCACTGCCCTCCACGAGCGCCTGGCAGCACAAATGAACCAGCTGCTAAGGGATGGGACTCACCCTGAATGGTTAACCCAAGGGCGTACGATCCTGATCCTAAAGGATCCTTCAAAGGGTGCAGTCCCATCCAACTATTGGCCAATAACCTGTCTCTCCACAACATGGAAGCTCATGTCAGGCATCATTGTGGCTAAGATAAGTGGGCACATGAATCAATACATGAGCGCAGCACAGAAGGGTATCGGCAAAAACACCAGGGGAGCCGAACAGTCGCCTGTGACTGCAGAACCTGTAAGACCAACCTGTGCACTGCAAAGCCTATGACTCAATGCCACACACATGCTTGAAGCTGTACAATATCAACATTCATTGCGAACTCGATGCGGTTGTGGAAAACCACCCTTGAAGCCACTTGCACATGTGTCCATCAAATGTGGCATATACCAAGGAGACTCACTGTCCCACTACTGTTCTGCATAGGCCTGAACCCCCTCAGCCAAATAATTGACCGCACTGGCTATGACGTTAGATGTTGAGGACAGTTACAAGTACCTTGGTATCCCACAAGCAAAGAGGCAACAAGGAAAGCGGCTACGGCCAAATACCTGCAAAGAGTGAGGCAAGTCCTATGAAGCCAGCTCATTGGCAAGAACAAGGTGCAGGCAATCAACAGCTACGCCCTGCCAGTGATCAGATACCCTGCAGGGATTGTAAGCTGGCCAAAGGAGGAGATACAGACCACAGATGTTAAGACACGAAAGCTCCTGACCAGTGCATGGAGGGTTCCATCCCAAATCCAGCACCCTGAGACTGTACACTCGAGCAATAGAGGCCCAGATCTACCACACCAGACAAGACCCACGGTGTAGACTGTGCAAAGAGGCTCCTGAGACAGTCCAGCACATAACTGCAGGGTGTAAGATGCTGGCAGGGAAAGCATACATGGGGCGACATAACCAAGTGGCGGGCATAGTGTACAGAAACATCTGTGAAGTACTGAAACCCAGGATCAAGGTGGGAAACACCTCCAAAGGTTGTGGAGAATGACCGAGCCAAGATCCTGTGGGACTTCCAGATACAGACTGACAGAATAGTGATGGCCAACCAGACAGTGGTGGCAGATAAGAAACAGAGCAGAGCCGTGGTGGTGGACATCGCAATACCAAGCGATGGTAATATCAGGAAAAAGGAATATGAGAAGCTAGAGAAATACCAGGGGCTCAAGGAGGAGCTGGAGAGAGCCTGGAAAGTGAAGACATCAGTGGTGCCTGTGGTGATCGGAGCACTCGGGGGCAACTGAGTGGCTACAACAGATACCGGGAAAAACAATGGACATCTCAGTCCAGAAAAGTGCAAGTACTGTCTGGAGAACGAGCAAAGATACTTTGCTGAGGCAGAACTCTCAGAAAAAGATCCTCCCAGCCTCTGGTAGAGAGAGAGAGAGAGTCTGAAGTCCACTCTTCCATAGCGCTGATGTAGAAGAAGTCTGGTATTAGATGTAAGCTATGGGGCTATTACAGCTAAAGAGACAAATGAATATACACAGTGTATTATTGTACTTTATTCCATAATAGCTCACATTTGTATTGCACTTGACAGGTCCCCCAGTGCGCTCCACTGTATCATTATTCATTCACTACATACTCAGTGGAAAGTATCAGCCTCATATGCCTTGGAGTGGACTGGTCACTCACATACCACATTCATACGCAGGGAATGGAAACGTGGCTGAAGTGTCTTGCCCAAGAACACAGTGGCATTGGCCTGAGCTGGGATCAAACACATGACCTTTGGGTTAGTGTGTGAATTACCTATTGACTGAACCAATGCCACCCTTTAAACTTGAATTACCCTGTAAAATCCTGGTTGGAATATCACTTGGTCCAAGGCCACTCATAACTAATGAATATTTTAAAAGCGGGAAATACATCATATAAACTGTCCCCTTCAAATGATAGAATATTTAGGTGTAAAGGTGCACTATGTAACTTTTTGGTTTGGGGGGTCCATCACTTTCTTTCTATGGATGTTCCTCAGTGTGAGATTAAACTGCTTGACGTTGCATTTATTAAATTACAGATGGTTTTATATCTCAAAAATATGTATAATGTAACTTCTTCTTCTTTGCTCTTCATTAAGACAGAATGGTTTAATGGTTTAATGGCTTACCGTGAAACATTCCGGACAAAGCATGGAGAAAAGCATCTGACAGACCCTCCACAAGATAAGTTACAAACAATGCACCTTTAAAGGGCCTGTACCATTTTTTCCCCATTATTTGAACTCTTGAAGTCAAAATAAATCCATTGTCAACTGTCTGTATCTAATAAACCTTTTTCACCACAGCTGGAAGAGCTACGATGTAGGGTAAACGTCACTTACGTTATGTTATTATTATGTTTTTCTATGGAAAAATATCTGTGGAAATGTCTTGTGTATTTTCCAGCAGCTTCATAAATCTGCCCCATCACCAAATCTTCATCCAACAAAGTCGACAAAGGACATCTTCTGTTCATGAAGAATTTATCCACAACTATGAAGGTAAGAAAGACGAAAACGTAAAGGCAAACAACGACGAGCATTAGTGAACTACTCTTGAGCAAAACTAACATTATGGTCATGAATAAAACATAACTAATAAGAAATTCATTAATAAGCACCATGTTAACTCAGACTGATTCTAGAATTAAAATTAAAAATCAGTTTCATGATGTAGACATTGGCATAGACAGAGAGATTTGTGCAGTTCTAATGCTACAAATGTTCAGATAACATGTGTAGCAATACTCCGGTCTATGTTAATATCTACATCTTAAAATCAATTTTTTATTTTAATTCTAGAATCTGTCTGAATTGTCAAGTTAATTATGTTTTATTCATGACCATAATGTTAGTTTTGCTCATGAGAAGTTCACGAGTAGTTCAGAGTAGTTCACTGTAGTTCACTGTAGTTCACTGTAGTTCACTGTAGTTCACTGTAAACCTTTACGTTTTCGTCTTTCTTACCTTAGTTGTGGATCAATTCTTCATGGACAGAATATATCCTTTGTCGACCTTGTTGGATGAAGATTTGTTGATGGGGCAGATTTATGAAGCTGTTGGAAAATACACAAGACATTTCCACATATATTTGCCATAGAAAAACAACAAAGTTTTTCTATGGCAAATGTTTGTTTTTCTACGTGTGAAAAAGGTCTATTAACAAGCATTTTATTGTCCAAGAATCAGGAAATGCGAGATTAGCATGTTAGCAGCTTTACCATGACGGAAAAAACTCTGCTCTGGCCTCTGAAAGTTTGCAAACGTGCTTATATATGGACTCATCGTGGTGAATAATTACAATGCTGAGAATTCAAAAGGTAAGTGAGGAGTAACTTTGGACCACTGCAAACTGTTTTAAATGAACCAGTTATGTTTTTCACATTTTAAAAATCAGGTACAGTGTCTTCAAAACCACTACCTCCCAATGCTGCCTTATTCCTGACATAAAATCCTCAGAGTGCCCCCTCTCCTTATGCCCGTTAATGCTGTGGATTTGACTTACAGCGTAGCAGATTGAGCCCTGATCTGAACCCGCTGTAACTCACAGAAGCCGGACCTCTGGGGAACCGAGGAATCCGCGAGAAGAGGGCGCAGAGAAATGTAAATCAGGAGGCCAGGATGAGCCAGAGAAGACAGGTGAACATATGGGGACATGAATACCCATTATATGAGCTATACCATGACCAATATACACCAGTGGAGGCGCATGGTAGTATAGTGATTGTATTGTTTTATTTATTAGAAAGAAAGGGCCGTCTCCACCAATCACGCTTTGATTTGTTACCACTGCCCAGTCATATGCAAAAGAGAAGTGGAAAAGGGAGGAGGGAGGTTGGTTTGATATGGTTTTGTTTGGTAAGGTATAATGTGCAATAAGGAAGAACTGAGTTGGGTTCAGTATTTCATTACCGTTAAAAAAATAAATAAATCAACTAATAGCCACTGCGTTTATTTGTTTCAATCACTTAACAGGCCAGGCATTTATTTGAGACCAGGCAGCAATTTGGGGCAGGCAATTAATTCCTTCCTCACAAAAATCTTGCTCTGCAAAACTGGGAAAATATGGTACTCAAATTCTTTTAACCAGTATGACTATAATTTACAGTTTTTACGATGGACTGGTGACTACTTAGCCTACTTTGTCTGCATGAATCCTGCCGCCTCGTCCCTTGCCTTTCCTCGCCCCTTATCCACAACTTTCCTCTTACGCCACAGCAGCTACAATGACATTACTGGCTTCCTACGAATTGCCAAACTGAAGTAATATTGCCAAAACTCCTAAAAACTGCTTCCATTTCCTGTTCGCAATGTTTCTTTTTTTTTTTTTTTTTTTACAGCACTTCGACATAGGGATTTCACAGCAACATCATCTTTTCCTCCACTTTTTTAGTGAAGGTGAGGCTGATCGGACGCAGCGCAGAGAATATAGCCTATCTACTCCAAGTCACACAACCAGTTTGGTAAAGGCAAGACCGAACTGAAGTCAAACTGCCACTATGTTGGCTGTAAACATCATGCTCTCTGCGGTGAGTCTGCACCAATCACGAGATCTTGGTTAAATAAAGCATAAAAATGGGAAATTTGAGCAGCCTCCTTTTTTTCAATACATTAGACTCCATGTTTATTTGGAACTGGCAGTTATTTGTCAAAATATACACCTGCACTCGGCGTTTAAAGGGGACCCGTCGGTTAATTGAAACCAGGCTATTATGTCATATTTTATGGTATTTGTTTTATACGTTGTTGCTTTTAAAAAGGTACTATGTAACTTTTTTGTGGGGTTTGCTATACGCTTGTCTCCATGAAGAGGTTTTTGCGCTGCCTGGAATGTCCCACAATATGACCTTAACCATCATCATCTTACAAAATAATTACATTCAAAGCAAAAAAATAAAAAAATAAAAAAAATCAGAATTTGTAAATGATAGGTGTCTAATGAGCTCCTTTGTTTCAAATGTGTCAAACAAAAAGAACAAATAAATCTGATTGCACGATCATGGTTGCCCAGGCTTGATACATAATGGAGTGCATGGGGACCAGACAGATATCAAACTGTGCAAAAAATACAGAGATGTCAATCAAACTACATAAAGGACCTACTGTGGGCATCTCCATTAAACCGATCCAGGCTGATCACTGAAGAATTGAAATTCCTGAATCTCACTCTTGATTCAAATCTGATTGATTGAGCATCCCTACAAGCAGATTACGCAACCAGATTAAGTTACAGGTTAGATCTAAGTTAAAGTGCACTTCAAAGCCGTGTATCATTCGTTCATTCATTTTTCAAAAATAAGATAACAAAAAAACCAACTATTTTCTTCATTATTTGTACTAAAATAAAATTTAAAAAAACAAACAAAAAAAACAGAATAACAGATAAAGATTAGGGTTTTTTTTGTTGTCAGTTTTCAATTTAGTGTTTAAATGAATAATGGAAAAAATGGATAACGGCCATTTCCCGTTTCCGTGACTTAAACTTCGATGCTGGACTGAACCAGGACTGAACCAGGACTGAACCAGGACTGAACCAGGACTGAACCAGGACTGAGTGTCGGGACAGGCCCGGAGGTGCTCCCGCGTAGACTGTCGGGTGATCAGGACTGAAACCAGGACCAGACCGAGACCAGACCAGGACTAAGATCGGGACCAGACCAGGACTGAGACCGGGACCTGTCAGTCCTTGTTCAGTCCTTGTTCAGTCCTGGCTCAGTCCTGGCTCAGTCCATATGCGGCACAAAAGTCTGGCATCACAGTTTAAGTCACAGAAATGGGAAACATTTTTCCATTTTTCATTTAAACACAAAATCAAAAACTGAAAGAAAGAATGAAAGAAAGAATTGTTTGTTTTTTTGTTTTTTTTTTTGGTTGGTTTTTTTGGTTTTGGAGACAAATAATGAAGAAAATAGCTGTTTTTTCATTTTCTTATTTTTGGTTTTATTTTGAAAAATGAATGAAAGAATGATACTTACATTACAGATTACTTCATTGTCTCCAAAGGGAAATCTGTCCTCTGCATTTGACCCGTCCTTCAGTGCCACTCAGTGACCATACTGCCTGTGGAGAGATAAACTCACAGAAAGTATTTATGCCATAACAAAATCAGAAATAGAAGATAAATCAGTTTAATGCCATCGCGTGAAACCTTCCAGACAAAGCATCATTTACATCTCCATGGAGACTAGCATGTACCTTTAAATAATGCTGGATTGGTTACTTCAGATTTGGATTTGTCTCCGCCTGTACTTGTACCTCCTTCTTTGCTCATGTATTTATTTATGCTTGGAATGAAGTGCCAAACATGTTTGCATATATTTTATAGTACTGATTGTAATTCCATATCAGTTTGATTGCTGATGTAGTGGGCTATATTTGGTGCAATCAGTGTGTACATGTAAAAATCTGTTTGTAAATGATGTTCCGCCCATACTCTCCACTGCTTGTTCTTGTGACCGGTCAGTTTAATCTTATTGTGTATTTGCATAATATGTTTGTGAATGCATTCCTTTATCCTCCACATTTCAACTCCTCATCATCAATACTTATACACTTAAAGGTCCCATATTACACAAAATTGACTCTTGTGAGCTTTAAGCCATGTTAGAATGTTGTTACCTCCTCAAAACCATAACTGGAGTTGTGTTTTGTTTCATGTACACATGTTTGAGTAACACTTTATTATAATTCTGTTAACATGTCCAAAGCACAAACAGTTCTTTTGCATCTTGTGATGTTATGTAGTGGTAGGTTTTAAGTTAACAGCTACAGTTAACAAAGGAGCACTTCCTATATTATCACATGACATTACAAGGTTAGAACATTGTGTTTTCAGTTTGAGAGAAGAACCTCAGCCTAAATATGCAGGGTTTGTGTGTTAAACATGTGTGAATGAAACAAAACAACTTCAGGTATGTTTATGATGTGGAAACAACGTTATAACAGATCAGAAAAAGGTGTAACATGGGCCCTTCAGTTAACAAGCTGACAGGCTTAGAGTAAATGGTCCAGTGTGAAAATAAAAGAAAGCTATGGTTTAAGAGTATGTCTTATTATTCATGTTTATAATGGAAAATATCCTGGGCATTTTGTTTCCCATTTGGAGCTTTTATATTCATACATGATTCATTTGGCCACTAGCACAGCTTTATAATCATACAGATTTACAATTCATACAGAAAAGTGAAGCAGGCTGAACCATCCTTGCACAGCCGATCAGCGCCACTCTCATATACTGACTCTCTTTCATACACATTTTCAAGAGTAAAATGTATTTTAATTAGATGAAGATAGCTGTCTGATTTTCAGCTTTTTAAAATACACTCAATGGAAGAAAACACAATTAAGCCACTTTAACTATAGTCACCACTAAAAAGGTGCACTGTGTAACTTTTCTTGTGGAGGATTTGTCATCTGCTTGTCCCCATGAAGATATTGCCCGGAATGTTTCACAGTATGGCATTACACTTATTTATCTCTATGGACAGAGCAGGTGACAGAACAGTAACAAATATATAGTAATATAGCTTATATTTTTGCAATTTATATTAATTTTAAACTGAATTGTACTTAAAACATCAGGAATATTTATATAAGAGTTGTAGGAATGCAAATTTTTCCTTTTTAAATGTCTTGACAAGAGTGTGAATTATTACGGTCAGAACAGAAAGACTTAAGATTTAAGAGTACTTAATAACAGTTCATTTGTTAACTAGTCTAAGCATCAAGTCTTTTCAAGTCCAAGTCGAGTTCCAAGTCTTTGTCTATTTTATCCAGTCAAGTCTCAAGTCCTAAAATAGTGACTCAAGTCTGACTCGAGTCCAAGTCACAACTTGCAAGTCCCACCTCTGGTGCATTGTGTAACTTTCTGGTTGGGTTGTCCATCACCTGTTTCTGTGGAGATGTTATTGCTTGGCCTGGTATGTTCCGCAGTGTGGCATTAAACAGCTCTCCCTTGCATTTATTCAATTACAGGGTTTTCTATAACTCAGAAACAGATCTGACCTGTAACTTGGTCTGGTTTGGTTTCCATGAACATAGAAAGGTTTAATACTATACTGTGAAACATTTTAGACAAACAAGAACATGTCCATAAAGAACAGTTATTCAGTGCATATTTAACAAATGTGTAAACAAACTCAATTCGAGGAACATGTTAAGACAGAAAACATTTTTATATTAGCTTTCTTTATCTCTACCAAAGAGAACATTGCTTTCCGCTCACTATAATTATGCTAATATGCTGTGTCCACGTTGTATGCCGTGATTTGCATGAGGCTGTGTGCACCACTCGTCTGGCTAATCAAGAGCGCATCCAAAACACTCAAAAATGCTCACTCATGTATTCTCATAAGCACAACCTGTTATGAACAATACACAGAAGGCTCTCGATCACGGTTCGATCAAAAGGCCCAGAGTCAGCACTAGACAGCAGGGCAATTACCTTCACCAAATGACATACATAATGATTTTTTTATTTTATAATTTATCCTGTTTTGTTGGCTGCTCAGCATACCCGAGCTTAAGTCCTATTAAAATATCCATTAGTGTATTCTCTAAGCCTACAGCGCCAACTTTTCACAGCAATGAACTGACGATTCCTAAATTGGCTGTTGAGTAAGCGCTAACTCACAAACATAAATTAACTAATAAGCAGTTTAGTGGGAGTGCACTGGGCCCATAGGAAAACCATTAAGACGCTGTTGGCTGCTGTTCTAGCTCTTTATTAAATGTGCATGTCCAAATGAGTGCTTTGGGTGTAACGTAATAAAATATATAGCTGTCAAGGGAAGGTGTGCAGCCTATGCTTTTACAGACAACTGAACCTGTAGAGGACACATGCAAGTTCTTTTCTTATTCCCAGTATTCATGGCTTTCATCTTCCTGCTATATGCACCATTTTCAAGACTTTTTCCTATTAAAATATGTAAATGGTCAAATGGTCACATTTTGTATGGCGCTTTTCCTCCTTCAAGGCACTCAAAGCGCTTTACATCGAGGAATCACACACTCATACACCAGTGTACGCAGACACTAGGGGCGAGGTGGGTGACGTGTCTTGCCCAAGGACACAATGACAGAATTCATTTTTTGGGAGCTGGAATGAATCCAAACCACCAACCTTCGAATGGATAAATGCGCTATACTGTACCCGCTATAACAATTTTTAAAGGGACAGTCAGGAATTTTGGACATTGGCTCACTAGAAAATGAGGTCCTGAGTGTTGGAGACGTGTGGAGACACTTTTTAAAATATTCCATCCAGTCCTTGTATTTCACTAGCCAAGCACCAGCAGCCTCTGCAAATACCAGGACTGGATAGAATATTTTAAAAAGTGTCTCCGCACGTCTCCAACACTAGGAAACTAATTAGTAAATGAGGTCCTATGTCCAAAATTCCAAACTGTCCCTTTAAATTGTAAATAACTATGACAACAATCCTATTTTTTTTACCATTACTGAAACCCATGGACAGGTCACGCCTTATGCAAAAGCTCAGAATCTCCATAATTCCCTCACCGAGCTGCAGAGGCTGTTTCATGATTCATGATTGACCGCAAGTACCAGTGAACATTCAGATCAGAGAGAGGCATTTTAGGTTTAAACCAACTGGATTTAAGCACTGAAGAGACTTTGTACGGCTCATTCTGATTTCTCATTGGATAATCATTTTGTGAACCAAAACACTAAATGGAAAAAGTTAACATCAGAATAGTTATCAGTAAAAGCTAATTTGAACATGCTTGCCTCGTATCTAGAGAAACACGTAAGTAATGTTAATGAGATTTGCAAAAAATTCTAGCTTCCTTTTAAGACACATAGTGATAGATGTGATGTTGATGTGTGAGAATGTCTGCAGGTTAGTTAGCAGTCTCATTTAAACTGCTCTCTCCTGTGCACAAACAGTAAAGGCTGAATTATGTATACTTGTTTTCAGTAAATAAGCTAAATTTAAGTTGTAAATTGTGACATGCATTGATAAAGTAAGTACTTGAATAGGAGTTTTCTAGATTTATTTGTATAGAAATGGCCTTATCGTAAATGCTGGAGGAGACTGCCCAGATGCCTTCCTCTTTGATAACAGGTTATATTTATTACCTAAACCGCT
The DNA here is from genome assembly GCF_026225935.1 of Boleophthalmus pectinirostris. Classification (NCBI taxonomy): domain Eukaryota; kingdom Metazoa; phylum Chordata; class Actinopteri; order Gobiiformes; family Gobiidae; genus Boleophthalmus; species Boleophthalmus pectinirostris. Next base: position 12,079,013 of record NW_026571353.1, read on the forward strand.
CGCCTGCTGACGGTACGAATTGAAGAATTTCTTGTACCCAGATAAGCTACCGCTACATGCTCCCGTCTTCCAACATTACATAAATCTTTACATAGGCTTTCTCATGTTTTTTCATAAGACCACATAGTCTCCCGTTTTGTTGTCACCTCCGTAAGATTTAACTTCATTTAAGCAAAGGTCAGGTTCACAGCTTGTGCTTTAACAGCGGTGCATGCTGGGAAATTTCCGGCCATTATCACCCGAGATGCAGCACAATACGGAGTCACAAGGAATTATGGGTCGAAAACATGGACTTTCAACTGCATTCAGTTCCTGCATGGTGTTGTATGGTAAGAAAAGATAAAATGGTGTAGTAGATATCAGATCATTGCAACTATGTACAGGGATGTGGGTGGAGGTAGGGGGTAGGTGAAAACAGAGGATTTCTGAACACTCAAGCCTCAAAAGCAGAGAAAAACTAAGAGTAAACAATAAACAATGGACTTGTTTAAAAACTAATAGAAATTCATGTTCCATAATATGAGTCCTTTAACAACAGGGGTCACTAAACTTTTTTCTCTGGGGCCACATTATCACTCCTGACTGTGATGGGGGGCCAGGGTGAGGTAAGCCAACGAAGGAATACACGTGGTTGAGCAGCCGGTCCGCCTTTCATCCGCCGATGTGTTATTATTTGCCAAAATTAATTGAAAAGACTAGGCCATGACAACTTTTGAGGATTGCCTCATAAGGCCAGTTCAAGTGGTGGGGGGCAGAGGGGCTGGGGGGCTGGTCAAAGGCGTGTGGAGGGCCAGAGTCGACCCACAGGCTTTAGTTTGATGACTCCTGCTAAACAACATAATATCCATATTTCTTTGACTGGGATGTTCCACGGTATGGCATTAAACTTATCAATTTCCATGGACAAGCAGATGATCCTGTTACAAGTCAGATCTGTGGAGAGGCAAGTCATTTTTTTAATCAATAAAGTAATACAATATATGCAAGATCAGGAAGTTTAATGACATATGGCAGAAAATTCTGGGTAAAGCATTGTTATGTAAAACATGTTGTACGCAATTGTAAGGTCTTTTTTGCCAGCCAGGTCAAATCCATTAAATTCATTTGTGAAAGGAAGTAATTTTCCCATTCAAGTCCTTTTGTTTGTAGAACTCTGAAGTCATTTGCTCCGTCTGCCACACTGCCCACACTTTCATTTCTTTTTTAAAAAGTCATTCTATTATTTGAATATTTATAGCAGACAACTTTGGGTATAACTTTTTTGAATTCTGCAGTCTATCTCTTGGATCTCTATATGTAAAATGAAAGTTTTTCATTTTCACCACATCCATCAAGCAAAGATGTATTTAAAATAATGACTAAACAGCACTATCAAAGCCCGTATATCTCCCCCACTGTTCAACTCGTCAGCTACTACACTAATGATCACTCCCATAGAGATAATAACAGTCTGGTGTCTGAATACGCAATAATCTACGTGAAATACAACTACGCTATTTATGCACCGCAAGGGTCCACATGAGAGGGTAATACTATGGCTGAATGAGCTGAGAAAAACAAAGTAGTTATCAGACTTCATCTTCTAATTGAGTAAGTCTACAAGTGACAAAAGCTTTATGTTGATATTTGCGTTTCTTGCACAAATTTACCATCTCTACTGTCTCCGCTTTCACCCAGTGTAGAGTGAGTGAATAAACCACTTTGGGTGTCTTAAAAGGCCCTACATAAATTCAATGGTTAATTAAGGATTAATTGATTAAAAATGTGGAAAAACATAATTAGTTCACAGTGGTGCAAAGTTATTCCTCACTTACCTTATGGATTCAGAGCATCCTAATTATTCACCATGAGTTTAGAAGCGCTTTTCACAAACATTTCATTTCACCATTGTTGTAATGCAATAATTAATATGCTAATTAGATGGAGGCAGTGCACAGCTTTAATTCTATATTTTGAAAAAGGCGAGCTAAAAAAACCACCTGCCCCCGTTACTGCATTCAGGAGATCATCAAAGGCAGTGGCATTTTCCACTTTTCAATGTCAGCAAATTATTTTGGAATTACTTTGAAGCCATATAACTCTTTCAGTTGTTTCAGCGTGTTTTATTTTTATGTTTTTAGTTGTACAGCCTTTACATAATGCCAGCTATCTAGCACAAGTCAGGGCTATCCATTGTCATAAAGCATTGCCCTAGCAACTGCAACATTGGTTGACTCATAGGTGATGCTTTCACCTGTACATATGAGGTTTTGATTGGTCAAAGCTTCTCCTTGTAACTATGGCCCCAGGTGCACAAAAGATATGGGGAGAGAATAATTAATAAAACTGATTCAGTATAGGACTGTTTGTGCCCATATGTCTTTTGCCGAATCAACAATAGATCTCCACAGGAAAGAGGCCAACCACTCTGCAACAGAGTGACTCCTCAATTCATTCATTTTAGTTTAATAGTTACAGCAAATGCCCTACAGAAAATAAATCACTCTCATGTACCATTTTACTTGCCTGATTCATCAGCTGGTTTCACTTTGTACAAACCATCTGACCTCGTAGCATTAGAATTTGTTCGCTCGACGATAGGCGGGTACTTTTTTCATTTAACCAATCGCTGCTATTTGGTCGTGACGTATGTAATGCAAAGCTAACGGGGCTAACTGGTATATTAAACTTTTCCCAAATCCCATAGGAAGAAGGGCAATAATGTCTTTCCCCTTGATAAAATTCACCAAACATTTTTTTTTGTTCCGGTTTTAAATCCTCGATCTCGGGAATTGTTGCCAACACAGAATGTAAGGCTCTTCGTTGATTGGCTGGTGCCCAAACTCGCACTTCAGAGGTTTTTGCAAACCGTCTAGTGTATTCCAATTCCTGACCTAGTTGCTGGGGAGAAATGAAATTGAGCAGAGGCACAATGTGGCGCCTCCCTGGCTACCATTTTACAACAGTTCTGGTATAAGGGTAGGGTTTTAAACCAGTAGTGAAGCAAATCCAGGAATAAACTGTGAATTTTCAATATTTTTAGTTTTCATTTCAGTAATAAAACAACTGTAACAAAACTGATTATGAAATGAACTGACCTCCAGTTATACCACAATTTGAAATCAATGTCCTCCTACATGTGTAGGAGGACATGTAGACCAGTGAGGACAACAAGCTGTACTCCATAGAATATAATGCAATGCCATAATAGACTTCGATTAAAGTGTACACAATAGAATACAATAGACCAGATATACCCTGTATTGTGCCTGGCTGGTATGGGGAGGAAAAAATAAATAAAATAAAATCACAATTTCTCTATTAATGTCTGCTCAAACACAAATACTTTTACCCATCCACTTCTCCAATTGGCTAGCCTCTGGAAGGCTCTGAGTGAGTGACAGTTGGGTTTAACCAATCACAGTCTAGTGTGAATTTTCAGAAGAAGCTGATCACTTTTAAATACAATAAAAAATAGAATGTGTAAGTGAATCTTCATTAAATGTAAATTGTGATATGAAAATTGTATTTTGTTCCAAGACATCCGTGTATTTTGTTTTAATATTTAATCAAATTCTGCTAACACTCATTGTTTGTGTGCCTTTATTTTATTTTATCATACTTTCTATTTACTATTATTATCTGTTGTTTTACGTTGCACCATATCACCATAACAAATTCTTAGTTTGTGAATTTTGCTTACTGACTGGAAAAAAAACTTCTCTTCAAAGCCTGATTCTGATCATTTTTTGTCATATTGCTTAAGACATATACATACATAAGGTTACAAAGAGCCTCATTTGGAGCTGCTGTCCTTTGTAGCCACATCCTGCTGTGCCTCAGAACAATTACCAGTGCACGCCTGATGCCACATGCTGAACACAATGAAGAAAACCAGCCAGTGTGGACAGGCTACAGCCATTTTCACAGCTGCATTGGCCAGTGTAAGGTAAAATTACATAGTGCAGGGGGAAGAATTTGGATTTTAATGTTCAGATATTTTGAGATTGAGGCTTGCTTGATAGTGTTACAATACTAAAATGTGAAGCTCGATTTTGATGTTACAATACAGATTTCAATGCCACAATAATTTAAAAATGAGGGATTTTTTTGACAGTTGGCTGACATTTCACCATGTTCTTTTATATTAGTTTTTTGCAATGCTAGTATACTTGTTAAAAGGAGTGTTAAAAGGACTGCTTTTCCAATCAGTTAGAATGTGATTTTTGATACTTTTGGCAACCCATATTTGATATTACATTGATATTATTTACATTTTTTATACGTGTTAAAGCAAAAAGATAGTTTTTTTTAGAACTTACCCAAGCAGCAAAAAAATTCGAAGAAATCAAAAATAAAAATCATCTTTCATAAAAGAGCACTGCTTACACAAATTTAGCTTAGATACATCTTCCTTATAAGTTTAAGTTTATGGCAAAACAGGTATATTTTAGGCTTTGTCTGTTATGTGTGATTTTTTTTTTTTTAAGAATATACAAACTAAATTGAAGTGAACAATTGTCATGCGAAAAGACACGTTCGAATTCACGACAAGACGGCAGGCCAGCCTGATCACTTTATTGCTGTGCGTGTGAGCATTACGCACTTACCTGTCCAAGGCGATGGCTGTCATGGAGTAGATGCTGGCGAAGACCGCAGCGATGGGAAAGAAGTTGTGGAAGCGACAGTACACGAGCCCGAAGTACCACTCGTTGTGCACGGCGTAAGTAAAGTTGATAACGGTGTTGAAAGCTGACATCGAGGCTTCGGCAAACGCCAGATTCAAGGAGGAAATAGTTGGTGACAGTCCTCATGCGCTTGTGTGCCATGATAATCCAAATCACCGTTACGTTACCGACCACGGAGACTATGACAATACAGCTGTACGCTATAGCCCACAGCACGATCCTCCACACCGGCTGTACGAACTGGTTCCAGTACTCGGTCCCGTTGTGGGTGTCGTTGGGGCTGCTGGTGGTCCAGATAGGCGCCCCCGTACTGTTGAATAGCGGGTCCATTTTGAACTAAAGTTACAGGAATGTGCTGCTAAATCGCTCAACAGATTACCCTCACTCTAAAAGAAATGGTTGAAAAGTAAACACTACATAACTGTCTCGATAATAACAGACTTTGACAGAAATAGTTCAAATATAAGGCAACAGGTTACGATCAACTCGCAAACTGTTCAATCCGCGCCTTGCGTAAAATGTGCCTTTTACGCGTCTCGCTCTCCAGGACTTGTCCCGGCTCTCTGACGCAGCTCGCGCGTGTGCTCTGCCTCCTTCGACTGTAGTGGCAACTCTGCGCTCGCTCCTCCTGCTCCCGGTGTTAAAAGTGAATAGCAAAGCCACTCTGTCCAATAGGAGCGCTCCGCCGACTGACCTATGAATTAGACAGGTGAGGGAAGGAGCCCTTAAACAGATCCACATTTCAGAAAACCTCTTGTACACGTAAGTTGATTATCATATGCATGTACATGCATGCTATAAGAGCAGGAAATTCAATTAGGAAGCAATCATTTTAAGGAATGTAGTTCGTGTATCATGCCTTACAATATTGTATTCAAGTCTGCTATGCTGCCAGTTTACATTTACAAATATCTGACGTGTTCTTTACGCATTTATTTACTATTATAGGTGACAATTCAGTCTAACTCATTGGTACAGCTATGTAAAGTGTGCAATGAGGGTTTCAGTCCAATGAGATTCATTTGGTCTTCCCATATTTTATGTTATTAGGTTCTTTTTTCAGACCAAGATTCTTCAAGATTTTGGTCTGAAAAAAGAACCTAATAACACTAAAGGGTTTCATTTTGATGCATACTGACATAATAATGATACTGTTGTTATGCCCTTATGCAAGACACTTAAGTCATCTTACAATTGTCCCTCAGTTTTACAATAGAAAATCCATAATTTTTCTTTCTTTCTTTGTAACCTTTATCCAGGTTTCTCCAAATTTTGTCAAGACATTTTCTGCCTGTTGTGTAATTACATTTTAATTCAATCTAATCATATAACTTTTAAATTTCATTCTTGCCTTAAGATGTTTTGATTCCTCTTGCAATGTTTCCCCACCACACGGACATAACTTAATTTGCTTTACACAAAATCAAGAAATCAATATTCTTTTTTATTTTGTAATAGATTCACCCCTTGCTGTTACTTAAGCTCCTCCACAGCCTAATGACATGGTCGAGGAGGTGTGGGGTGGACCTCTTGAGGCTGTTATAAAAGCATTAAGAGGGTAAGGTGGCACACACACACACATATCTGTAATGAGCTTGTTCATTGGGCATCGTGGCTCAGAAGTACTGGCCCCCGGGGGACACATGATGCGAAGAGCAGAGAGGGCTTTAGACATTGATGAAACACATTAGAAGAGATCTGAGGAAATCTAAAACATCAATAGCAGGTTATTTGTTTACAAAGGGGGTACAGGGGGTTGAATTTTCTTGTTGTTCAGCTATTCCCGCTGTCATGATTTGTAAATTGTCCAGATGCCCTTGGAGTTGAATTCTCATTTTTGGCTAGATGTGTTTTTAAATGTTGTCATGCCAGCAAAGAAGGTGTCCTTTGGGGAATCTTGTAATGTTTTGAGGCATGATAATATTTATAAATGAAGATGCTATGTGCAGCTTGTCTGCTCATCTCCATGGAGATTTTAGTGCTTTGTCTGGGGGGGAAAAAAAAAAAAAAAAATCGTACATCTCATTTATTCAATTAGAGGTGCAAAAATATAGCCAGGCTGGTGCCATCTAGTGCCTCTGCTCAATTTCATTTCTCTCCAGTGAATAGGTCAGAATTGGAATACACTAGTCAGTTTGCAAGAACCCCAGAAGTTGTAGACGAGCACCGACCAATCAGGGAGAGTTGTGAAGCCATGACGTCAAACTCAAGCACCTGTCTGGGTCCCTTTTGTGGTACAGCACAACAGTAAACAAAGTGGTCGAGATGGATGTAGACGAAGCCAGACATTCTGTGTTGGCAACAATTCCTGAGACTGAGGATTTAAAGCCGGAACAAAGAGAATGTTTGTTGAGTTTTATCAAGGGTAAAGACGTCATTGCCCTTCTTCCTAAAGGATTTGGGAAAAGCTTAATACACCAGTTAGCCCTGTTAGCAGCGCATTACATACGTCACGACCAAATAGCAGCGACTGGTTAAATAAAGTACGCGCACCGTCGAACAAATTAATCTTAATGCTGCAAGGTCAGACGGTTTCCACAAAGTGAAACCGGCTGATGAATCAGGCAAAAACACCCCCCAAAAATGCATTCTTGCTCTGACTGGGCTCACTTTTCCACAGATCTGACCTATAATTTGGCTTAGTGTTGTCACCTGCTGTGTGGCTCCGTAGAGTACGTTTTAGGCAAAGCAACACCTCTATGGAAACAAGCAGGTGGTAGACATCCACTCGAAAAATTCCACATCCTCCTATCTCCACACAGAGAAAGGTGCAGAATATTAAAGTTAAACCCAGCAGCGTTTCACTGGGAGGCAAAATTCTAATCACTATGCCACAAAGAAGACACACAATCTTTATTTAGAAAAAGATTAGGTTAGCTGGATTAATTAGCCTGGTGTTTATTTTTTTATTTTAACAATTCCAAAGTTATGAAGTTCAAATATGTGTTCAGTTTATTTCTTTCATGCCATTCCCCTCTGTCCCAATCTTTCCTGTTTATTCTCTATATCAAAGGTTACACGAGGCCTGCTTTTTTCATATAATTCCATGCAAACGGAAGTAGCTGATCCGACGGCACAGCGTAAACATGTGTGGAGCCTGGTTCTGAAATCGCTCCGGTCTCAGGAGGAAGTGAATAATGAATGATTTTCTCAAACATGTCTCATTTTGATTGACAGGCAGTTTTCCTTCACTGTCAATATATGTGCTCAAAGGGGCCGCATACATTATGTACAATATAACTTAAAGCTATATTAAGATTCACTGATAGCTGCCTTTTGCATGGTGTTCAGACGACATCAAAACATTCTATAGGCGAATCATATTTATGGGGCCCATATTAAACCCTTTTCTGATCCATGTTATAATGTTTCCTCATCAAAAACATACCTGAAGTTTTGTTTTGTTTCACTCACACATGTTTAACTCACAAACTGCCTATTTAGGAGCTCTTCTCTAAAACAGAAAACACACATTTGGATAATTTCAGTCCAGGAATTGCCAATTTCTACTGAACTAAAGGTAAAAAGTTGCTGTTATCTTAAAGTTTCATAATATCACAAAGTGGAACAGACATTTTTGAGCTTTGGACATGTAGATAGACTAAAAACGCTTACTCGAACATGTGTAAATGAAACAAAACACAACCCCAGTTATGTTTTTGAAGAGGTAAAACTAGGTAACTCACAAGAGTCAATTTTGCGTAATATGGGACCTTGAAATGCAAGATTGACAGGTTTAATGCCATACGGTATAATACCTAGAGGCAAAACAGAATCCTCCACCAGAAAATCACATAGTGCGTCTTTAAAGTCTCTGGAGTTGGCATCAGACGGAACGATGAATGATTTATTTCAGAGACTACATTGTGGTTTTAAGTAGTTGTGGGATGTACTGTAAGCATGCCAAGAAAATAGCAAGTAGTGGCCTATTGGGGGAGGAAAATGTGATAGCCAAAAACAGAAAGGTCAAATGGTGGCAAAAACAACGTGTCTGGCTGTCAGCTCCTTTGAGAAAGTTCTTATAAAGACAATGGGCAAGAGCACTGTCAGAAGTGTCTTTCTTAGTGAGCTTGCATGTTTTCTTTGAGTCTTTCGGGTTTTATCAGGGTGCCATCTGCTTACAACATACAAGTACTACTTCTGAACCTGACTCAGAATTGGGGTGGGGTTTCTCCAACTGCTGTTTGGAATTATATTGTGTCAAAATCCATCCATTTTCTTCTGCTTATCTAGGGCCAGGTCATGGGGCAGTAGTCTAAGCTGGGACTCCCTGACCTCCTTGGTAAATGGTAAATGGTCACATTTTTCTATAGCACTTTTCCACCTTCAAGGCACTCAAAGCTCACCCTTCAGATCAGTGGGCGAATGCTCTACCCACTGAGCTACTGCCGCCCACCTCCTTAACCCCGAACACTTCCTCCAGCATCCTCCACGGGGGACAACAAGGCGTTCCCAGGTCAACAGAGAGACATAGTCCCTCCAGCTTGTTCTGGGTCTTCCCCGGGGCCTCCTCCCGATGGGACATGCCTGGAACACCTCCCTAGGAAGGCGCCCAGGAGGCATCCGGAACACCTCAGCTGGCTCCTCTTGATGTGGAGGAGCAGCGGCTCTACTCCAAGTTCCTCCTGTGTGGCTGAGCTCCTCACCCTATCTCTAAGGGAGCACCCAGCCACCCTGCAGAGGAAATTTATTACAGCTGCTTATATCCGTGATTTTGTCCTTTTGTTATTACCCAAAGCTCCTGACCAGGTGAGTGTAGGAACGTTGATTGACCGGTAAATCAAGCGCCTTATAATGTCATCCTCAATTATGGATGTAACAATAACATTTTGCTGGTTATCATCATCATGAAAAGAAGCATCACTTGTTAACTTATTTAGCATCCCTGAAAAAGAAATAAAGGCCCGAAGATAATCTGAAAACTAAAGAAAAAATACACAAAATTAATTTAAACAATACTTTTTCTGCAGCCTGTGATTAATACGAGCGTTCATGCTCCTGTTTAGCCGGTGACTCTAATTTTATATGTGAGAGTTCCAGCTAAATCAGTTCTATATGGTCACATTTTGGTAAAACAAAGCTCAGATTATAGTCTAATAGAACTTCAGACAGATAGATGCCTCCAATTATCTTCACACCCACAGGTAATGTTGGTGACATCAACTGCAAAGTATCATTACTGTACAGCAGGGGTCTCAGACTCGCGGCCCGGGGGCCAACTGCGGCCCTCGGAAGGATTTTTTGCGGCCCTCCACTTAATTCCAAAGAATAATGTCAGTGCGGCCCGCGGTAGATGTATGCACAATCCCACCCCCCTACCGCGGGCCGCACTGACAGATGAAGCTGCAATCGGTGCCCATACAGATTCACAACAACAGATTATTAATGCAGCTTTACACCCCCAAACTCAATTTACAGCAGTTGTGAAGCAACGAGTCTAAGTGGATCTGTTAAACGTGCACATACGGCGTCACCGAAGAACCAAAACAAACCACACATGGTGGTACATTTGTGCGCACTTCACTTTATGCTCCCACAACCACAGTATCAGAGCGCAGAGGAGGCGCTGACAGAATTCCCCTGTTCATAAGTATGGGACCTTTATTGGAGGGGCTAATAAGAAATAAGAAGACACTGACAGTCTGTTTACCTGCTCAGCGCTGGGTGCGTAACTTGCTGGCAACCCGATGACCAAGCTCCACGTATGTCACCGAAATCCACGCCTACTCAGAGGCAAACACAGCTGTCCCATCAATATGCAAGCACCACAAAACTGCAGTGATCTATTCCAGAGGCTTAGCGACATGTTAGCAAAAAGTACGAGGCAAAAACAAGCGTCTTCCATCCATGTTTGACATATGAGAAGCAGATACACTCCAGTGTGTCCGCTTTCACACCGGCAAACGAACCAAAACTGGTCCAATTAAGGAGCCTCTGTATCCCGGTAGAAGAGCGATACCTCCAGTAACCAATACTGTTCCCTGTTAATACCGCGGGCCGTCCTCATCTTATCACCATGAACTCATAAAACAGCAACGTAGAACTTTGTACAAACTCACCGCATCAGCCCAGAGTTCGGGTAACAGCAGCAGCCAACAGCGCTCACCGTAGCGCGCAGCTCCTCACGACGGCGCTGGAGTCTGGTCCTTGGTCAATGACTGGGTCTGAGCAGGTACGTTCCGCCGTCTGCGCTCTGGTTCCGTGCAGGGAAAATGTTGTGCTGTGCGGGCTGCTCCGGTCCTCCGGTCCTCCGTGCTCAAGAACCGCGGCTGGTTCCGAGGTGGTGCAAAGCATCGGGACAGAAGCATGAATCCAGTTTAGTTGGTGTACGTCCTCCGCGCATTTGGTTCTTCCCGGGGAAAGCGCTTTTCACTCACCGCTCCACGTCATCTGAGCCCGGACAGAACCGAAGCTGCTCCTGCTGGTTCGGGACTCTGGTTTGGATCTAGTCCGACTGTATTTCTCACACGAGGCTAAAAGCAGGACATTTTTTAAAGGTGAATCAATTGAATGGGCGATTGCCTATTGCCATAAAATTATTTGGTTAATTAAAGCCTAAAATAACAAATGCTGGTTCCTACATGATCACGGGGAACACCGGGACCTCTCTGTGCATGCAGGTCCTGAACAGAAGTACACACCCCCAATTTTGACTCACTCTGGAGCCACACGTTCGCACGTACTTGCTCTGATCTTCATTTGTTACATTCTCTGTATTGGCCATTGTTAGTAAAATAATTCGAAAATGAATCGCGCCTGCATCTGGACAACAATCTGTTACTGGAGTCGTACAGCGCGTCATTTCAGGCAAAGGAGACGCGTTTCTCCCATGATGCATCTAGAATAGTTCGTTTGGACCTGCTGTCTATGGTTTGGACCCGGGTTCGCGTTCACACCAGTGTGAAAGTGTGTGAAAGCACCATCAAACTACAGGTCAAGGCTCACTGATGAGCATCTTCAATCTATCCTGAGGATCTCATATGCTTCCTCCTGCAAGCCAAATATCTCTCAGCTGTGCAAGATGAAGCGTAGCCAGGTTTCAACCAGCAAGAAGTAGGCAAAAGAAGAAGAGTAGACGTATTAGTTTAAACTTACGTTCTGAATTCATTTTCATGTTCTGAACTGTTATTAAAGATTAAGAAAGTGTGTTACGTGTTGTTCTTTCTCTCTCTTCATTTCCTGTGCAACCGCTATTTATCGAATACTCAATGCGGCCCAGCCTCACTCAGACTTTATCTAATGTGGCCCCCAGGTCATTTGAGTTTGAGACCCCTGCTGTACAGGAAGTTGTTAGCTTTACAGTCAAGACAAATTTTTTATTTTTATTATATTTTTTTTTTTTGGAGAATTCCAATATATTTTTTGGCCTCTAAAATGTTTAATATTCATGAATTCCAATTAACTCAGTAAGTTTGACAGTCTTATTCTTAATGTTGTCTTGTGCTTATTATATCAGTTAAAATGTCTGGAGATTAGTGCCACAGTAGAATATGGTTTTACAAACTTTAGAACCCCCTAGAACACTATATCACAGAATCACCAAATACCAATCTATATAAGACTCGACTGTATCAGAGACTTCAGGTCACCCCTTTCATTTTTGTTTCTAACTTAAAGGTGCATTGTCTAACTTTTCTGGTGGAGGCTCTGTCAAATGCTTTTGTCTGTGGAGATGTAATTGCTTTGTCTGGACTCATAGCGACCAAACCAGACCAAGTCACAAGTCAGATCTGTGGAGCTGCAACCCCGTTCACAGTAAGAATGCCAGTTTTTTTTTTTTTTTTTAGGTATTTGAGCTATAAAACCAGATGCAATGGAATAAATGTATGGTAGAGCCGTTTAATGTCATATTGTGGAACCTTCCAGGCAGAGCAATGACATATCCATAGAAACAAACTAAATTCAACCAACAACAAGCCTTCTCTCAAACCTCTCTATTCTCCATCTTCCAGCTGAGAACAGAAGAGACGCCCATGGCTCTGTATCGGAAACGTATTTCAGAAAATGAGCAGACGGCTGTTTTCATGCTCTGTGGACTTTCATTTACTACATTAGGCTCACAGGGCTCGCTGAGATTCACAAACGCCACACTTCTCCCCATAACTTGTGATTCATTTGACTGCAGGCTAATGCTTTGTGCTTCTCTGCTCGTTCTGCTCCGACCGTACAGCCAGAACCTCGTGTCCCTCCTCCAAACCTTTTGTGTCGGAGAGCCATTTTCAATATTGCTCACACCAAAGAAAGAGAGAGTGCAATTTAAACTGTGATTTTTGGTATATTAATGGAACAGAGCACTTGTCTGTGTGTGTTCTGTCCTGGTACAAAACAAAATGTACAAGACTTAAGTATAATTTTTAGGTATTAGTAAATTTTACAGTGGATACTTTTTCCTTTTACTTAGCTATATTTGAGAGCAGGTATCTGTACTTTCTACTTCGAAACATTTTAGATCTGGACTAAAAACTTAATAGTACTTTTCTTTGTGGTTTGATATCTGCTAAAATGACTGAGACTTTTTTTTAGTACTTTTAATATAACGTCTCAACTTTGAGCAAACCAAATGCACAAAAACTTTTTTATATTAAATTTAAGATATCTATAGATTCTATTCAAATAAGCTTTATCAAAATCAGTACATTTGATGCTTTAATTTTCTCGAAAAATCTCTGCAAAATACTACAGGTACTTCAATAGTTTTTCATGCTTTTAATTGAGTAATTTGGCCTCTCCGTCAGTTTTTTTTACTGAATCTATGTTTATATGATGAGGGTCTGAACAGAAGACTCAAAAGTGGCGTCGCGTATTCACTTTCAATTCCGCATTTAGACAAGCGTTTTCGGTAGGAAATCTGCGTGCATACGGTGACGCAAAAGTATGTGAAATTTGATTGGGTATACATGCCAGTCGGCTCTGTGGTGACACTAGGTGGTGATGTATGTGACGTAAACATGTACGCGACCTGAGCAGATCTGACCAGAGTTTTGAGTCTTAGGCAGTGTAGACAGAAAGGCCACAGGAGTGTATTCAACTCTGGAGGGTGGTTTCAGATTTTTGAGTTTTTAAGCCCCAAAAACACCATAACCATCTAAGAGATCATATCAACTATGTATTAGAGCTGGCCTGCTGACTACAGACAGGCTAGAGAGACATTATTTATTTAAAATTTTGTTATAATTTTATATGATTAAACATTTATTTAAATAAGAAAAGGTTTAACTTTACATATCTCAAACGAAGAGAAAACATGCAGATGTTGTTGAAAATTTTCAATAAATATTTAGTTTGGCCCACAACTTGGTCCCAGTTTTTAATTTTGCCCCTTTGTGAATTTGAGTTTGACACCCCTGATCTAAACAAAAGGCACTTCCGATAAAATATTTTGTCGCGTTTACCCGCAAGCTTTCTCATGTAAATAGGCCCTAAAACTCCACTGTGTAACTTGGAGATATGAAAAGGCCCCTCACCTCTGTTATGTCATCGTTTTGATGGGATAAATATTTCAGTGTCTTGAGTAATGAACCAGTAAGATGTCAACAAGCTCTTTTTGATACGCACAAATGTATTATAGAAATAAAAATTAATATATTAAATATGCAATAAACTAACCGCGAGAATCTTGTATCCTCCACAGACTCCGATGCCATGGCACTTCCCAAGAGATGTTTTGGTCCATCAGGTACTGTAACAAACAGGCCGGTTTGTTATCAAGAAGTAACACTCAGCACCTTCACCCTTCACAAAGACACTTTAAATCACAGCACATTTGATAGCACACAACACTTGAAACATATTTGCACATAATTGGTTTTAAAAATGTATTTATTGTCTTTACCCCTTTTAATCCTGAGGCACAGTGGCATTTTAAATGACAGCTGCTGAGCCCTGGAGGAAAAGGAAAAAGATATATTATTAATGAACCAATTACCTTTTCAATCAAGTAGTGCAAAGATATGGTGCAATATACCTGTTTTGGAATATTTTAAGTGTGTGTGTTATTATTTTATGTTTTTTTAATGAATGGTGTGGTGCTTTGCTTTGTACTTACCTCCTTTTTCTTCTGTCCAGGTCCTAATAGATTCCCCCTGCAACGAGCTCCCCCTTTTATGGTTCCGGACTGGACCAACTTTAATATATTGTACAGGGGTAGTAGGATAGATATTTTATTGGTTTATGGGTTTTAGAGTTTACTTGGTGTATGGTTTTAGGGTTTTTATAGTTAGTTTATAGTTTATAGTTAGTTTAATAGTTATTTAGTTTTGGATTTGTTTTATGGAGTGTTAGGGCAATATTTTAAAATAAGGTTAATTTTTACCATCCCTGTTTTAGCTGTTGCAGTTTTACCCAATCAGTCAGACCAGATAAAAGGCGCCTCCAAACATCATTCTGGGTTCTGAAAACATAATACCAGGCATTGTGACAACTGTGGACAATAGAACATGTATTTATGGAGTGTAGAAAGTAAAGAGGGGAAAGAAATACAATGAAGAAAGGAATCAAGGACCTAAAAATGAAATTTGATCTGGTGGAATTATTACAGCAGCACCCAGGGAATAATAGTTTCAAAGTTTTATTTAAGTTTCTCATATTCATTTGAATAACAGGATTTGATTCTTTATTTTGCTTTAGTTATCTTTTGAACACTGTTGTAATATTATTTATTTTATTTTTGTTATTATGAGTAAGTCGGTAACACACCAGTAGTTGTTTGCCAATGAAGAAGAAGAAGAATGCATGCTGCTGGAGAGAAAACTGCTGCCTGCCTCCATATTGCACCTTCACTTTTTTGTAACAATTGAAAACTAAAAAAGTAAAACTGTAGACCACATCTTCACACCTTTGTCTGTGTTTTTAACCTCTCTCACTGAACCTCAGCCCGCTTATGGTCAGCCTACGTCACAGGTAAAGAGATTTTGGGTCCTAAGGATATGGCCAAAGGTCCATAGATTCCTTTTTCTTTTTCTTACAGTTGATATTAGTGTTGCTTTGTCCCTGTTTCCTTAAAGGTGCACTGTGTAACTTTTTGGATGGAGGGTCCACTACCTTGGAGAGGCAGTTGCTCCAGTGGTAGTGGAGTTGTTGCTTTGCCTGGAGACCAGCACAAAGCCAATTTACTGATCCGATTTGTGGAGAGATGGGACAACTACAGTAGAATGCATATTTTTCAAGGTATTGTTTGTGTGTAAAACCATCTATATATAGTAATCAAGTTTAATGCCATACTGTGGTATATTCCAGGGAAAGCAATCTCTCTACTATATCTCCATATAAATATAACCAGGTGCTGGAGTCTTACCCGAAAAGTTACATAATAATAATATGTTGTGTGGGTAGTCCATGGCATTTTCAGGATGTGTCTGTAGCACATGGTTTTGAATGCCTCCAGTCTGTTGATATGGGCAGCACATAGAGTCTGAGCCTCACAGTTGTACAGTGCCACAGGCCACACCAGTGTTCTCAAGAGTCCAAGTTTGTTGCTTTTCTGCAGCTCCATCACTCCACAATGTTGAGTGTTGTGGGCCTCCAGGGAGGATCTGCTGCTCCCAAGCTCCAGTCTCGTGAGTATGCAGTTTGTTCAATAATAGTGTCCAGGTATTTGCTCTGCGTACCTGCTGGCTGCCATTATTTTTGTTTTCTTTGTGCTGATTTTGTGCTTGTTATTTACTTCTGACACTAAAAAATACTGAAAAAAAATCTGTCTTTGGGTCAGATGTTTAAATGAAAACAAACTTTTAAAAAATATGTCTGTTTACAAGGAAAAGTGAAATATAACGTCACAACTGACTGAAAAACATTGGATTTCTGCAGAATCAATGAGTGAATCTCTAAACTCTGTTAATGTGAGGCTGAAATAATCAGTGATTAGACTGATATCTCTCTGTATAAATGCAGAGACACATTCTGATCTCAACTGTAACTAAATTTATTTGCCAAAAAATGCCACCTGAGATAGGCTCAGGACCTTGACTAAGGCACGCAAGTTGGTTGTTGAGTATAGACAGAGGCAAAGTTTATGTTATTCACATGAAAGGGTTTATTCTTTAAATAATTTAGCTTTCCTGAAGTTTGTTGTACATTGAGGACATTTCATGACAAGGACACAACCAAAACGCAAATACGTAAAGATGAGTTATTTCATTAGTTAAAAGCAGTTTACTGCAGGCTATGTTATAGCTACAAAACTGGAACAGGGCATTACGTGGCTCACGCCTGGCCAACACCAAATTACAGCCATAGACTGTATATACAAATACAAATACGAGACGAAGGTGACGAGGGACAATAACAAAGGGGATGGGAAGTGTGAGAGGTCAGAGGGCGAGTGATGAGAGTGACATGCTTATACTGAGTGACAGCTGACATAAAAGACCAATGACAATGAAGCTGTAGGCTATACTTCCAAGTCAAGTACAATGAAAAAAATATGAAAGCCTAAGTTATCAGTTAAACCATTAAACATATTAAAAATATGTTGTATGTATGTTGGCCTGTTTTTTCACTTTCTGAACTTTTCAGCTCACTTTGTAACTGATATTCATTCAAAAGCACCAGAACAACCACAGCCATAATGAGCATTGGAGGAGGAAGTTTCTATATTTAATTAAAAGTACAGCTCTATTAGTCTCGGCGCCGCCATTTCTCCTGCTGTCTCCTACACGACATCCTGTCCCTATTTCCTCTACAACTTTGTGTCTGCAGTCTGCAGATGTGTGGGTAGATTCAAGTCCAAACATAGAGCGTCCTTCATAAGAGAAATATCGGTACTATTGTCACATAATTTTACCCAAGGACAACCCTGAGCATTTAGCTGTTACAAAGTTGTGACACTGAGAAACAAGGACTGTCAGAATATATTATCTAAACAAAACTGCAAGCTGTGTAGCAGAGGTGGGTAACACTAATTTGCATTTACCCAGTTACATCTACATGAGTAATTTTTTAAAGAAATTGTTCTTTTCAGAGTGCGTTTCTGGGGGCATACTTTTACTCCTACTTTTCTGAAGTAACAGTAAATCAAATCTTAAATGATTTAAAGTTTGGTATTTGTGTTTCTGGCGCCGCTCCTTCACATATTATTTAGTTTTTCACATTTTTGTGCCTATCCTTTGAAAGTATCAGATTTTGTGCACAATTTAATATTTTCTTATTCAAGAATTTGTACATTTTAAATTGCAATATTCACCTACAACGACTTAATAAAAGAATCAAGTTGACGCTGACTTCGGTGTTAGAAAAATCATGTCCCCAATGGGAGCTGATGTCGCTGTAAAGGTCATCACAAAACAAAGAGTCTGCATTTCCTATTTGCAGAACACACTAGTGAATAGCAGATTTTTATTTTTCATTTGTACCAAATTTTTTTTTCCAAATTACATAATCTAACAGTTATTGAGATGTAAATTTATGTTAACTAGTCTAGACTAAAGCATAAATTCAAACTGTTTTTCAGACTGTGTTTTCCTTTTTTGTTCCTACCCCATAATCTGTCAACTACCTATGCTATGCCATATTTCTTATTGCTTATTTACTAACGCAAGCTCAGTATAGTCATTTAAATGCATGCTTCCTCTTGCTTGGTAAATCCAGATAGAAATCTTCTATGCGGGATTTACAGTCTGATATTACTCCTATTTGGAACAACAAGCTCATTGATCATCACAAAACATTATTATTTTAACTAGGGGTGTCAAATTATCGCGTTAATTGCGATTAATTAATTACAGTCATATTTAGCGCGTTATGTTTTTTAATCGCGTTAATCTCATTTTTAATCTCTAACTTTAGTGTTTCTGTATGTGAGTTTCTTTATTATAAAACCTGTTTTTATGTGTTGTTGGGACAACAACACACACACAAAAAACACATTTATACATTTTTTTATTTCGGTAATTCCACTCATTGCCGGAAACCCACACAAAACGCGCGCAGTAACAGCGTAAGTAAACGTCATGTTCACATTGGCGGCGTCAGTCGCACAATGGACGAGGTCCAAGAGCCAGTAGAACAGAGGCAGCAGTGCACAGGTAAAAACACATTCGTGTCTTGGAAATTATTCTCCCGACGTGAAATATAAAATAAAATAACAAATATAATATCGCCTGAAAACAACCTGCATAGGCTCATGATGTCTGCACTACTGTCCTATAGTGACCTGCCACATGAGGGGACACACACACACACAAACACACACAAACAAACACACACCTTCATCATCGTCATTAACCTGAGAACGCGCGGACCACGTTTCCTTCCGTAGACACTGCGCGGACACCGACCTGCTCCCGTGAGCCGCGTGTGGATCGTGTTTTCTCGCGTACGCGCCGTAAACCGCGCTTCCTCCTGTGCGCCTCTAAACCAGAACTAACACCAAGACTAAAACCAGGTCTAAACCAGGACTAAACCAGGACTAAACCAGGACTAAACCAGGACTAAAACCAGAACTAAAACCAGGTCTAAACCAGGTCTAAACCAGAACTAAAACCAGAACTAAAACCAGAACTAAAACAGGACTAAACCAGGACTAACACCAGGACTAAAACCAGGATTAATCCATTCCAGGACTAAACTAGGACTAAAGTAGGTCTAAACCAGGACTAAAACCAGTGATCTCATATATAAAGCATTTCTCTATCAATAATATTTTTTAATATGGTTAAGGAAAGACTGGACTTTTTATTGTCTTTAAGTAGACAAAAGTTATTATGTTCAGATTTCCTCGTCTTTGGTACTTTACAACAAACAGTTTCTTATTCATGGAGACTTGGGCTCAACAGCCAATTTGGAGAGATTTGTTAAACAATAAATGACTTTATAAAGTCACTTTTTTAAATCTATATCAGTCTTTTGATCTGCCACAATAATGTAATAATGAATTTAAATGAAAATACCTCAAATTGAAGGCTTTTCTCAGCAATTTTTAGGTGAGATTAAAATGAGATTAATTAGATTAATTAATTACAGATCATAATTAATTAATCTCTCAATTGTTTTAATCGCATGACAGCACTAATTTTAACCACATTTGGTGCAGATATTATTCTGTATTTTTTTTTCCATTCATTTTTTACACCAATTTCTTTGATTGACTAAAATTTCTTTACTCATCTGAACTCTGAGAGACCTGGGCCCAGGTTATTCATCTTTATATAGTAAAGGAAAACATTTCTCTCCCAATACCATCGCCTAGTTTACGGATAATTTCTCTGTGTGAGACTCTATCCACAAAAACTGGCAATAGTCAACACTGTCACTGTCAACACTGTCAAATTAAATAAAGTGAAAATATTTTCTCATAACAGTATAAAAAGTGTTTATTGAAAAATACAGACTGCAAGCATTCAAGCAAACCTAATATCGCAGGAATATTGAGTCACCCACAGAAAATATGTCCCACAATTTCGACAAACTTTACTGATTCACAAAGTGGCAAATTACAGAGACACAGCAGCTCAGAAATTACAATAGGTCCTCCTAACAACAAACTGTGAAAAGATCTTCAAATTGTAGATAAAAGGAACATCTTTAATCATACATATTGATCTGTTGCAGTGAAATTATGCTGGGGGTGTTCTGCATGTATCTCTATGGTGGAATGTTCATCAGTTACCATGGTGACATAACGCACACATGACTGTTTCCCAGTTACTGCAATATAAAGTTGACACTTTTCAGTGTTTTCATCACAACAGTAGCCAAAATAAATAAAGTGACCAACATAAATAAAGTGACCATACATGAGTAAAATGGCTGCGCTAAATCTGCACACGTACAATCTGCCCTCCCATGACCTGCACATGTATGATCTCTGAAAAGTTAAACATGAACCATCTCTTGTACAATATATGCACATAACAGACTTACCATCATCAGCCGTACATCCTCTGTCACAGAAAGAACACACATATAGTCCATTGAGTCGTGTCCTTTAGTCTGACAGAAACTGACCGCATCGGTGCACAAGGAGAGAGCTGTTTTTATCAGTGCTCATAATTTATGCAAATGAGCCATGCGATTTTAAGTTTTGTTTCTGTAAAATGTAAACAAATGTGGCAAACCTGAATTATATTCTCAAACGGGCTGATGTGGTTCTATAGTGGTTATGGTTTATATGTTGTAAATTTGAGTTTATTTATGCAGAAGATTTTAATTAAGAATCTGCTGCAGTGTAGAACTTCTACAATGTTTGGAAATGTTCGGTTTGGTCTGCACAGTGGATCATAGCTCCTTAATGCTGTTTGTTTAATTTTTGAACCTGCGCATTTGTAAGATTATGTCAAGAAACTGGGATACTCTATTTGATCATGTATACAGGGATATGAATACCCCGGTTTCACAGCACACATGTATACACAGTATACCAAATACTGAAATAACATATGGCATAATATATGGATAATAACCGGGATACTGATGTGCATGTATACGCACTCATAGTCATGTTTAGGTGTTTGATTTTCAAAAAGGTGAGAGTGACAAACTGAAAAACTGTTGACTTATACTAGCTAGTTTGTGGCTGTAATGTTATTTGGGAGGGACTTGTTTAACAGCACAAATCAGCTCACCTGTCGTAGTTCCAGCTAAGTCAATTCTTTATGGTCAAATTGTGGTAAACAAAGCTAAGATTAAAGTCTAATAGAACTTCAGACAGAGCAGAGCCTACAGTTAGCATCACACCCACAGAGAATGTTTATGACATCAGTTCTCCATGATTGCACCTTACTGAATTGCAGTGGTGGAAGGTAATGAAATACAAGAGTAAAAGTACAAGTACAGTTTTGGGTATCTGTAGACTTACTTTACTGTAGTAAATTTTACAGTGGATACTTTTACTTCACTTCATTTGAGAGCAAGTATCTGCACTTTCTACAGCAAACTCTATACACCTTCACTTCAATCATTTGGATGATTTCACCTCTGAAACTGCTAATCTCTGCTGAACAAAAGGTAAAAGGTAGCTGCTAACTTGAAAACTACTGCTTCATGACATCACAGGGAGCAAGAAGATATAGACAGACTAAAAATAAAGGATTACTCGAACATATGTGAATAAAACCAAAACAACTCCAGGTCTGTTTTTGGTGAGGTAACATTCTAACATGACTTAAAGTTCATAAGAGTCAGTTTTGTGCAATATAAGACCTTTAAGTACATTCTGTCATGTTTTTCACTCACTAATCTTTGGCCCCTGTATCTGTACTTTTACTTAAGTAACAAAATAGAGTACTTAATCCACCACTGCTGAACTGTCTCTCCTCTCTTTTGAAATCCTCTGTTGTCTACACAAGCCTTACCAAATGGTTGCGTAATCCTGGTATCGTGCCCGTGGGTGCATCCGAGCCGTCATAGACAACATTAAAAGTGTTTTGTGAAAATATAGAGCCCCGGGTGTCACTATATTATTGTCCTGCAGAGCCCTCAAACACATTATTCTCATTTCACTGAAAAACTACTGCGATGAAATTAAGGGTCACTCTCGATAATGTAGAAGGCCATGAAACAGCGTGTCATGTTTCACCCTGGAAAGCACTCAGATAAATGCATCTATAACAGCGAGAATAAACAGTCTATTCTGATTCATAATTATGCTTTTGTAATACAACAATGCAATTAATATGATTCGTTCATTGTAAACACTTTATCACATCTGAATATTTGATGATGATGATGATGGTTTATTTTATATACTTTTAAAGGGCCCATGTATTCTGATCTATGTTCTAATGCTGTTTCCTCATCAAAAATAGACCTGAAGTTGTTGGGTTTTTTTTACACAAACGCTGCAAGTTTTTTTCTCAAAGAGAAGACACTCTGTTCCACCTCGTGATGTCATGTGGTGATGCAGGAAGTGCTCCACTGTGTTTTTAAACTCCATACAGCTTCACTGGAATCATTTGAAAAATTTCAGCCCTGGAATTAATCTCTACTAAAAATAAGTAAAAGGAATCTTGAAAACTTCATCACATCACAAGGTGGAACACAACAATTTGGCACTGGAAACATAGACTAATCACAGAGAAGGACTAAGGACTCATGGAAACCGTCTGACCTCACAGCATTAGGATTTGTTCGCTCGACGGTAGGCAGATACTTTTTTATTTAACCAATCGCTGTTATTTGGTCATGACGTATGTAATGCCTCACTAACGGGGCTAACTGGTATATTAAGCTTTTCCCAAATCCCGTAGAAAGAAGGGCAATAACTTCTTTCTCCTTGATAAAATTCACCAAACATTCTCTTTGTTCCAGCTTTAAATCCTCAATCTCAGGAATCATTTCCAACACAGAATGTATGGCTTCATCTACATCCATCTCGGCTGCTTTATTTACTGTTGTGCTGTACCACAAAAGGGACCCAGACAGGATGTTGAGTTTGACGTCATGGCTTTACAGGGGTTCTTGCAAACCGTCTAGTGTATTCTGATTCCTGACCTAATCGCTGGAGAGAAATGAAATTGAGTGGAGGCACAACGTGATGCCAGCATGGGTAGAGAAGGACTACTCAAACAACAAAACAAATCTCCAGGCATGTTTTTGATGAGGTAACAAATTAGAACATGGCTTAAAGATCACTTCAAGAGTCCATTTTGTGTAATATAGGACTCTACAACAGAACATTTAATGTATCAAACCTACAAAATAGTGTATATACTTATTTATATACACTTCCTGTACAAGCATTATCAAGTAATGCAAAACTCATTATCCTTGTCCTTGGGCAAGACACTTAACCTCACCCTTAGTTTACACTGGTATATGACTGTGGGTGAGTGGTTTCTTTATGTAAACCTTTATCTGTTTACATTTTTATATAGAAATCTTTACCATTTAGTCAAAATAATTTCTAATAAATCTAAAGGGTCAATAAATGCCACTTTCTGCACCACTGTCTTGGTATTTTCTTTAAATAAAATCATTTGTGTAGAGAGAATACAGTAAGAAGTCAATAATAACTACCACCAGATGGCAATAGCCCTATTTCTGATTCACATTGAATCCATCCAGTTGTTTACATGATGTGAAGCAGTCTGGGGCAGGCATTTTAGGGAGAGGAGTGACAAAGCAAATATTCTCGTGATTCTTCTGCTTCCTAATCATCTGCCTATGTCTCACAGCCAACTTCCTGATTTCATCACTGTCGCAGCAGAACCACCATCCACCCCAGCTTCTACAACTCTCCTCTTCTCTATATGAGACAAGGCATTTTTTCATACAATTCTCAAACTCTGAACCAAACTTTGTCCACTCAATAATTACACCTTTCTCATTTCCATCCTATTTTAGTTTCCATGTAAGTTCTCTCTAATAAAATAAACGTACTGTCAAATATATTAAAATGTTCCAATATCTTTTTTATTTTTGTACAAGTGTTCATCGTGTTCCCAGCGCTGCCCTGGTCTCTCTAAAGACTAAACACCATTAAAAATCCATTTCACTTTCTCTCAAAGCCATTACAGAAGCATTTGTCACTTTGGTCTGAGATTCAGTCCATTCATCTGCAGAGTATTACATTTGGAAAGCACATGGTTTCATTTTGAAGACTGTTTAAATATGGTTTGACTGTGACTTTGAGTGAGGGATTTTCCCCTTTGGCACATCTGAGCCAGGAGCTGTAGGATTTTGGAGATTGAGTTTGGAGATTTTGTGTGAAGGGCTCAAATTGCACTTTTTTCTGATCTGTTATAATGTTTCTTCATCAAAAGAATATCCGGAGTTATGTTTTGTTTCATTCACACATGTTTAAATGACAGATCCTGCATATTTATTGTTCAGTTATTCTCTCAAACAGAAAACACTCTGTTTCACCTTGTGATGTCACATGTTCATACAGGAAATGCTCCACCGTGTTCTTAAACGCTTTACATCTGTGTACAACAACAGTCATTTGGATAATATCAGATTTGGAATTGCCAATCTCTACTGGACTAAAGGTAAAAAGAGCTGACATCACAAGGTGGAACTGAGCATTTTGAGTTTTGGAGATGTAGGCAGGCTAATAATAAAAATTACTCAAACGTCTGAATGAAACAAAACAATTCCAAGTATGTTTTTGATGAGGCAACAATATTTTAACATGGCTTAAAGCTCACAAGAATCTATTTTGTGTAGTACAGCAGGGGTCCCCAACCCCCTGAACTGTTACCGAGACGTGGGTCGTTTGGCACGGGGCTGCGAAAGCATGAAACCCTCCCTTACGCCGCGCGGACTGTCCCTCCTCCTGTACGTCACGCAGACAGTCCCTTGTCCAGAACCAGGACTAAACCAGGACTAAACCAGGATTAAACCAGGACAAGGTTTAGCCTGGACTTAACCATGCCGAGCTGACTCCTCAAAAACACCCCGAAACCCCTCCGGTCCCGAAATATTCTCGGACATAAAATGGGTGAGTGGCACAAAAAAGGTCGGGGATCACTGTACTATAGGACTTTTTAATAAACCATAATCCCAGTACAAACATGTGGGAAACAATATTATAATCTACAGCTGTAGTCGACATCAAAAATACATGGTTGAAGAAAATGGTTTGTGGAAAAAATTTACCATAATGATTTGGTGTTTCATATGTTATTATGTACTTTGCATTACTGTTTATATAAGAATGAGCTTTAATGGAACTGCACCTGATTTCCAACCTGTGCTGTGTAGTCCAAGGAAGTTACATTAGTTAATAAGTTTGGTCAAAATAGGGTGTCACTATGGGAGTTTCATTACAATTTTCATCTCATAAAATGCCTATTAAAATGCATAGGCTCTTTCTTACCATTCCATTAAGAGAATAGAAATTACAGTATAATCAGGCCCATATTCAAACAAGGCATTTGTTTTATAATACAGTTTTCTCTGTCTTAGGTAATTGCTTGACCTTGCCCAAAATGAAAAACACGGTGATGGTGAAGTCTCATTTAAATTTGCTACTGTTTTCAATATTACTACAGTTCCTTTAGTAATATAATGAAGAAGTTTAGGTCTTGGAAATATCGGAACCTTGTGAAAATAAAATTGGAGGTAATAAAACATCAAGGTAATATGCAATTTAAGCAATTTCCACCAAGCTATTAAGTTCAACTCTATTCCGCCTGAATGACCTTCCTGAGTAAAAGACAAGTCTAATATTTCCTTTCATGAAACAGTTATTTAGATTAAATTTCTCTAGCTCTAAGTAGGTTCAGCTGCTTATTTTGTAGTCAACCTATTTAGAATTGTAATTTTAAGTGAAAATGAACCCCAAATTAAAGTTGAGAAATGTTGAGAGTGTTTATGAAAAGTTATCTGATATGACATAGGATTAAAGGTGCATTGTGTAACTTGGTGGAGGGTTTTGCCTTAATTATTCCACAGTATGGAAATAAACCTGGTAATCCCAATGAAGACAAGTCATTGTTTTGCAAATCTCAAGTAAGTCTCATGTCTTTGACCTCAAGTCCAAGTCAAGTCCCAAGTCAAATACAGGCAAGTCCAAGTTGAGTCTTGAGTCACTGGCCTATAAGTCCAAGTAAAACCCAAGTCATCTGCTTTGAGCTGCAAGTCATTTCAAGGCTTTAAACCAAAAATATATCTTAAATTTTTTGAATTTATATGAATTTTAAACTAAATTGTACTTTAAAAACTCATAGTATATTTATATATGAGTATTTACAAAGTATATAAATGTAAATTTTTCCTTTTTAAATGTCTTGACAAGATCTAGGTGTGAATCATTGCAGTCAAAATAGAAAGAATTCAGATTTAAAAGTGCTTCTCAAGTCTTCTCAAGTCACAGACCTCAAGTCCGGGTCAAGTCCCAAGCCATTGACCTTCAAGTCCAAGTCGAGTCCCAAGTCTTTGTCTATTTTGTCAAGTCAAGTTTCAAGTCCTAAAAATAGTAACTCAAGTCTGACTCGAGTCTAAGTCACGGCTTGATAGTCTTCACTTCTGGGGGTCAGTCACCTGCTTGTTTCTATGGATATGTCATTGCTGTCTGGAACGTTCCACAGTATGACACTGAACTGAGATAACACATATTTATTCAATTACAGGTGGCTTTATGTCTCAAATACTTAGAAAAGCAGGCACTCTGACTGTGTCCACAGATTTGACCTGTAACTTGGTCTGATTTGGTCTCCATAATGATAGAAAGATTTAATTCCATATTGTGAATCATTCCAGACAAAGCAGTCTCTATGAAGAAAAATATTTGATGGACCCTTCACCACAAAACTTACCCAATGCACCTTTAAGTAGTCTTTTATTTTTACATTAATGACTATTTTTGTCTACACACATCAAACATTTGTTTACTGATGTCATGAGGATGCATAAAGGAACCTCGCAGCACCAGTTCATAAACATTGACTCGGTAGCTGCAAAGAAAGAGCAAAAATGTGTCTCTACAAAACACAAGAGACATACAAAGAAAAGGGAGCAAACCACAAACAACTAAAACAGAGTCGGTCCTTTATTCTTAAGACTTTATGGTCTCCAAGAGAAATGTGACCATATTAAAATGGAGCGGGGTCTGCCTGTCGGGAAGGATGAAGCAATGAAAATCTGAAATGGCTGAATGTTTTGATAAAGTCTATAAAAGTTTTCTGGTTGATTTTCTGACTGAACAAGTGTTGATCTATTTTCAGTTGTTAAAAATATTCAAAAGTGTTCGGAGCAGTGACACTTTTAGCACTATCTCAAGTGTCAGAAATCATGCAGTGTTTACATTTACACACTTAAAGGTATTATATTACATAACATTGATCTTGTGAGCTTTAAGCCATGTTATAATGTTCACTCATCAAAAAGATACCTACAGTTGTGTTTTGTTTCATACACACATGTTTGAGTAATCCTTTATTATTACATCTACATCTCCAAATCTCAAAATACTCTGTTCCACCTTGTGATGTCATGTAGTGGTAGTTTTCAAGTGAACAGCTACCTTTTACCTTTAGTTCAGTAGAGATGGGCAATACATGCCTCCCAAGTTTCGGACTTCCGGTCATCATGCAATGCGTACTGGGAAGGATCCTTCAAAAAAGTGAGCATCAAACCACCATGTTTGAGTTCCCAGTGGGATGCATCTATTATCAAAGCCAATGTTTTCAAGTCTTTTGAACCATATCGCTTTTGTTTCTGATTCTTATATTGCCATAATTTATTTATGGGATTCTGACATTGCAATTGTGTGGTTGTTGGATGTCCTAACAGCGGAAAACAGGCTTCGGAAGTTTACGAACTCCATAACTGCAAAAGGGAATCAGATCTGTGTGACTGCAATCCTCCATTCAAACTGTTTCCCGTCCCAATGGAATTGAAAAATAGTGAAAGGCAAAGGCGATGAGCAGCACTGATACACAGGAAGGACCAAAAAGGAAACCTTTGACTGCCTAAGAAATCATCTCGATTTTGCAGCGAACATTTTGTATGTGGAGCACCATCAAAGCAAAATCCCTTCTACTACTTCAAAAATTCTTGTTCGACTGGCTTTACAGCAACATTACGTCTTGGTCACTTTGCAGTGGAAGGTGTTTCTTGGCGAACAGCTAATGCTTTTCTCTTTAGCGTTGAATTTTTAAATTCGTAACCAAAGTTGAGCGAGGGATTGGGATTTTGCTTTGCTGGCATCACATGACATCACAAGAGTGTTTCCTGTTTGAGAGAAGTGCACAGCCTAAATATGCAGTGTTGAGTGAAAAGTAATTAAATAAAACACAAAACTACAGATAACATCATAACATAGGTCAGAAAATAGGGTAATATAGGCCCTTTAAAGGTGCACAGTGAATATCTGTTATCTGTTTAATAAATTACAGGATGTATTGTTCAAATATACACCTTGAAACAGTTAAATGCCTGTGTTTAATACTGTGGAACATTCCAAGTAAAACAATAACAATGACCCTGCATGCAGTTATCTTTCGACTCCCACTTGGACCTCGGATTTAACGTCACATGTGAGCTTGAAGCATATTATTATGTTTCGCGTGTTGGACTCGGAGAGTAGCATGTAGCCTTACCACAACACCGACTACCACACCCACAGGCAGTGATACAGATGCAGTAAGGTATTGTAGTAAAACGAGTGACTGAAATGGTCATTTAAACCACCAAAGTGTCCAAACACAATGAAAACAGTTCAAATTTACATGTCACAGTGGGCAGAGCCATCTTGGATTATGACTTGGAATCCTTGCTTGGTCTACTACCGAAGTCAGAGTTACGCCGTCCCAGGAAAAGGGGCGTGTTACGTGTATCACTAGGCAACTTCCCAGGAAACCCAATTCGAATGGATAATCAAACGCAGACTGACATCACCATGGAGACAAGCAAGTGGTGGACCCACCTCACGTAGGTTAAATGTGAAGAAGCTAATGTAACATCAGTGCACTTCATTCCGCACTCTTCTCTCCAATTTATGTCTCTCTTTTTTAAAATTTTAATCTTCATGATTATTTATGTTTTGATTTGTTTTTATTATGATTTTAATGTATTTCTTATTCTGTAAAGCACTTTGAATTACTTTGTGTACGAATTGTGCTATACAAATAAACTTGCCTTGCCTTGCCTTGCCTTTCCTTAATAAATGTCATTAAAAAGTGGTGGATTTGTTCGTGTTTATGAGAATGAATCATTGCCCCACCCCTTCCTTTTCGTTACCCGCACATTATTGTTGCATCATATTATATTGTTTTACTTGCAAAATAGGGAATAAACGCAATCACACGAATCACATTTATAGAAATAAAAGATAAACACAGATCACAAGACCCGAATACTCTTGAATTGTTATGTTGCATCTCTAAGGGAAAAGGTGTCTCATTTTACAATAAAAAACTGCCATCACTTCAAAGAAATAAAACAGGATGATGTTCAAAACCCTTTTTATAACACCCACAAATATTACAGTCATATACTTTTTACTTCTCCTTTTATTTTATTGGATGTTGATGGAGTGCACTATATTTTTATCGTTCAAGGTTTTACTTTGGATGCTCTTCCCATTGTAGATAAATCACACTGGTAACAGCTGGATTTAAAGGTGCTCTATGAAATAGAGAATTAAAACCATACAGCAGAACATTCTTTGTGAAGACAGATGTTTTAGGCCAAAGGAACAACATTTCCAGACCAAATAAGAGTCAGTTTTGTAGAAATGCAAGCCGCTCAGATTAAGGATGCATGTTTTTCAGTTTCAGTTTTGAAGTGCAATTAAAAACATCCAAAATAAACAAAAGAAAGCATCCTTTACTTTTTTAAAATGTATGGTTACATACCTTGGCATTAAATTAATGTAGCCTATAATGTTTAAAAAAAATATCATATTTATATACCAAATACCAGTCTGTAAAAAAAAACCAAAAACACTAAAGACTAAACACATCTTAAAAAACACTAAAGCATTCAATTAATTTGGCATTAGCTCATTTCTAAATGCTAATGCAAATATATCCTGACTGTAGCGGAGCATTTGTGGATATCTATTGGCAGGCTGCAGGAGGGCTTGTGTGCCAGTGGACATACTTGACTAACCACATAAACATGCTGCTGTTTTAAATTCAAACTCAATTCATTTCATTTCATGCAAACTGCCCCCATCTTCAGCAGAAGGATGGGACAGTTTTGTTGCTTCTCACAAGTAACTCCTTAGGAAACCAAACGGGGTCTAAACCAGATCTTAAATAAGACATATTGTGCTTGTGTCTGCTATACAGTTATAATTTATGACACACATGGATCATTGCGTTTTTACACATTTTAAATCGCAGTAGTAATCAAAAAGGACTTAAACGTGCACTCTGTACCTTTTTGGTTGGGGGTATTCAATTACAGCTGTTTTTTAGCTCAAAAATACCTAGAAAAAATTACATTCTGAGTGTGGTTTGGTCTCCAAGAAGATAGAAAGGTTTAATTCAATACTGTGTGTCAATCTTCATTTAAAAAAAGCATTTAAAGAACCCTCCACCAGAAAAGCTACATCATGCACCTTTAATAAAATAATAAAAAAATAACTCCAATAGACCATTTTCACAACAATCGGAAGTCCCGCCCTGTAGGTTTGAATCAGTCTGAGTTAATAAGTTTCAAGTTATAGAAGTAGTTCACTAATGCCAGTCATTGTTCGCTTTTAAGCTTTTGTCTTTCCTACCTTCATAGTTGTGGATAAATTCTTTATGGAAGACTTTATATCCTTTGTTGTCTTTGTTGGTCAAAGATTTGGTGATGGGGCAGGCAGACATATGAAGCTGGTGGAGAATACGTGAGACATTTACACAAACATTTTGCCACAGAAAACCATTACCGGAAGTTTCGCAGTCCTACAGAAAAAGGTCTATGGGAGCTGTCATCACAGCAAAGTGTCAGTGCCTCCTATGGAAGCTGCAGATCGCTCTAGTGAACAGCAGGTTTACCCAAATGACTTTGGCTGAATAACTGGTGAGGGAAACGTAGTAAAAAAAACTCTTAAAAAAAAAAAAAAAAGGACAATATGTCTGCTTTATCTTGTATAACTGCCTAAACCAGGACAAATTGTATAAACTGTACCTAAGTCTTATTAAAACATGTATATCCACTGAGGAGAGGTGGACATTTGTGCTCATTTGTCATCATTGGGGACTGAGAACAGCCTGTGCCAGGTTCAAAATGGACAAATGACCCAGTGGCGGTGCGATTCCAGCTCCCAAAGATAAATCATGTTGTTCATTTCACTCATTTTGCCCTCAGTGTCTGAGTACACTGGCAAGTTGGATTTCCTCAAGAAGTTTGTCAATATATACAACAATGCTTGGAATTAGAAGAAAATCAAATTGAGCATAAAATGAAGAGAGCATGTCTTAAAAAACAGAAAAAAAGACAGAAAGAAAAACTTTATTAAGATGGGGCCACTTTACACAACTGTTATGCTTGTTTGGGATTTGGTTGGTAATAAAAAAGACAAGAATAGCATGCAATCAAAACAAGTGGGGAACAATGGGGTTCATAACTCCAGTTAATATGACTTAGGCATAAAGGCAATATTTTTAGGTCAAAAACAGAAAATCTTGACTTTAAAGATGACATTTTGGGTAATATTTTAATAATGTGTGGGTCTTTGCGCTGTTTTCCATACGACTTCTTCCTCCCTCTCTCTCTCTCTCTCTCTCTCTCTCTCTCTCTCTCTCTCTCTCTCTCTCTCTCTCTCTCTCTCTCTCTCTCTCGCTCTCTCTCTCTCTCTCTCTCTCTCTCTCTCTCTCTCTCTCTCTCTATCTATATATATATATATATATATATATATTATATATATATATTTATTTATTTATTAATTTTTTCTTCATTATTGGAATTTGATGTAAGAACTACTCCAAGTAATTTCCTTTGTGGATCAATAAAGTCTGTCTAAATCTCTAATAAAAAACATTTTATTTATTGGGTGCCCTTCCGGACTCTCAAGGTTGCCTTACAATAATAAACAAATACAAAACCATTAATATAGAACACAGTTAAAGGACCTGTATTATACAACTTCACTCTTTAAGCCAGGTTATAATGTTATTACCTCCTCAAAAACAGACCTGGAGTTGTATTTTGTTTCCGTAATTCTGCACGATTAGTCTGTCTACATCTCCTAAACTCAAAAAGTTGTAGTTTTTAAATTAACAGCTACATGTTACCTTTTTTTGAGTAGCAAAAGGCAATTCCAAAGTAGTATCCAAATGATTCTAGTTAAGATGTATGCCATTTAAAAACACAGTAGAACACTTCTTGTACTACCACATGACATCACAAGGTGGAACAGAGCATTTTCAGTTTGAGAGAACCCAGCCTATATAAGCAGGTCAGAAAAAGTGTAATATGGGCCCTTTAAATATGAAAAAAAACATACAGTTAAAGTGGGACAGAGCAGCTATTGTTTGGTGATGGTGTAGTGAATAGGCCAGGTGTGTTTTGAGTTTGGATTTGAAGTGAGGGAGTGAGTGAGTGTTGCAGAGGTCAGGAGGGAGAGTGTTTCAGAGCGACTGAAGGTTCTGCTCCCCATGGTGATGAAACAGGCAGAGGGAACAGAGAGCTGGAGGGAGGAGGAGGAGTAGAGGGAGAGAGAGGAAGAGAAGGAGAGAGAAGGAGGAGAGAAGGAGGAGTGGACGGAGCAGGTGGTGCAATGTTCTGGAGAGCTTTGAATGAAGAGGAGTAGGATTTTGTATTCAGTGCGGTGTTTGATGGAGAGGATGGGTGTAATGTGGCTGTTGGAGTGGGATGAATAAACTATGAGGCATAAATAAATAGGAAAATCATAATTATAATTTAAGTATTATTAATTATTATTATGAGCCATTAGTTTGGTATGGTCACATTTTTACAAATCACTTTTCTTCCTTCAGTGCACTCAAAGCGTTTTATATCAAGGAACCAGTCGCCCTTTCACACACACATTCATACACCATTGTACACAGATACTAGGGGTGAGGTGGGTTAAGTGTCTTGCCCAAGGACACAACAACAGCATACTTCTGTGGAAGCAGGGAATCAGAATAATAATAACATTAATTCTAAATAAATAAATGCTGTTTGTTGTTTGTCCTGTACAGATGATGTCAGTCATGGCAGGATTTGTGAGTGTCTAAGCCTATTTGTAAATTAACTGTTATGTCAGCTGCATGCCACATATATCCAACAGCAGTCAGCAACAGATGACGAAACTCAGAGCCACCGCACGGATTAGCTTTACAGGCCAGGGGTGAGACGTGACGCTGGAACTAGATTATATGGATACTTTGTCACTTAGGAGGAAGACTTTGGTGTCAGCATGTCAACAGAGACTTAAAGATGCATTGTGTAACTTTTTTGTTGGGAGTCCGTCACCTGCTTGATTCTATGGTTACACAGTATGACACTGAAAAGCTTTACCTTACATTTACTCAATTACAGGTGGCTTCATAGCTTAAAAACACATAGAAAAACAACATTCTGACAGTGACCAGGGTTGCCCCTCTGACCTGTAACTTGGTCTGGTTTGGTCTCCATGAAGATAGAAAGGTTTAATACCATACTGTGAAACATTCCAGATGAAGCAATAACATCTCTACAGAGAAAAGCAAATGATGGACCCTCCACCAGAAAAGTTACACAGTGCACTTTTAAACAGCTCAGGGTTACAGTTAGGTTGGGTTGACCTACTTCTCTGGTTACGACAACATAAACAGAAGCAATATTGACAAATGTATTAGTGAATGATATAGGCCCATCATCTAACTTATAATAGGCAATAGAAATTAATGGGGGTTTGTATTATCAGAGGCTTTTGTTTATTGTAGGGAAGTAAACTGTGTAAGTAGCCTATATTAATTTATGGACATATTATAAATCTAGCACAAATAGCCTATTTGATGTTGCTCTAATAGTAAACTAGGCATATGGTCCTACACAAAACACGCAAAAGACGATTTTTGGCATTCTGAGTACCACTAATTTGGAACTAGTCTATTTCAGGCCAATATGATGATCTTAAATTTGATTAAATCTGAAATAACACTAAAATAAATAATATTTTTGCCTTTCCCAGTTCCTATTATACCATATTAAGCCTATAGGCCTATCAGACTAAACTATTAATAAGGTAGGTGGACAAAAACATATGTGCTACAGTATGAGAAACACTTCAGGTAGGCTAACTCGTGTATCCTATATATAATTTATGAATTCTGATTTAATACATTACTATATACTACAATATTACTGGTATTGAACTAATGCATTTTGGAGCATGATTAATAAGTATCCATCAGTAACTAATTGTTTACGCCGGCGTAATACGACGGTAGTTAGTGTGTGTTCTGTCCCTTTAAGGATGTAGTCAAAACAAAGCGTGCGCCGGCGGACGCACGGAAGTGGTTTTGTCTCCGCTACAACAACACCAGGCAGCAATAAACTAGAGCTGCGATGGTTTTTAAATACAGTTAGCTTGTGTTTCATTCATAATAACACGTTTTAGTCACGTTTTATCATTTTGGAAGTGTCCTGAGGCGGTCGAAGGAGAGCTAGCTTACCCGTGCGCACCATGCCGCCCTACTCAGAGATGAGAAAAAGCAATCGCTTCTACTACTTCATCAAATTCACCCTAAACATATACTCCATGCTGTTTTCGGTAAGTTTTGGATATATCTCAATAGATAATGTATAGAAATAGTGAAGTTTTGGTTAAGAGTGACGAATCCCAATCTGAGTCACCCATTATTAGCTTCAAGCGAGAGACAGCCAAATCCCATTCATTAGCTATATTGAAATAACAACAAATCAGCTATATTTTTCATACACGTGTACCATTTGAGATAGTCGTTCATGTTGTAAAATATATTAACATTACTTTTGCATTCGGCCTATGATGATACGTGATTTGATTATGTATTTTGTTATAAATATCGAAATACTTAGTCCACATTTTGCAGGTGCTTGTTTGATATTAACACCATTACGTTTGTGAGTATGGGGAATACCCATCATTTTATTGAAATTCTGTGAACCTTTGAATCAATCACACCTTTTAACAGAGATTTGGATTGAACTAAATAATCTTTCGATTAAATGATAACGATTTGGTGGTAAATCAATGTAGGATGTTGTGATTTTCTTTACAATGAAGGTAGGTGCGAAGCTAGCAGTGGATGGAGAGCTAACGTGATGGATATCGCGTAAATGCTAGCAGCTAACTTCTCATATCGTAGTAGGTTCAATGGTCAAAGGTAATCTGTAATTAAAAGAGGGCATATCTTCTTGATCAGCTTCATTTATTGTTCAAGGATAACAATAAGCCGCTCGCATCTTTGACAAACAGCGGTGGCGCAGGGCGTTGGAGCCATTTAAAGGCATAGTGCTGTGGATTTTCTGTGGGCCGACACAAATAAGAAGCGCATTTGTAGGTCAGTAAACCATTTTCACAGTGTGTGTTTTATAGAAACTTTTGCTATTTACAATTTTTATCCTTTATCATTCCCATCCAGTCCAATCCACTTTATTTATATAGCACGTTTTATAAACATAACAGTTTCCAAAGTGCTGCACAGACAAATTAATACAGTAAAAGACACTAAATCATAAATAAAAACAATGAATAAAATGTGTTAAAATGCATAAAGCTAAAAACGATAAAAAATAAAATAAATAAATTAAATTAAATAAAAGACACAGAGGACCACACAATTTATGAGGTGTTAGAAGCCAGAGAATAAAAGTGGGTCTTAAGACGAGACTTAAACACTCCAATGTGGGGGCTGTTCAGATGTGGGGGGGCAGAGCTTTCCAGAGCTTGGGGCTGGCCACAGAGAAGGCCCTGTCCTCCCTGGATTTAAGTCCCATCTTGGGCACCATGAGCTGGAGCTGGCCTTTGGACCTCAGAGCCTATCAGCTGATGAACCAGACAGAAATTGAAAGAAAGAAAGAAAGAAAGAAAGAAAGGAAATTACTCATTACAGTCCAAAGTTTTGACATCATAATTAAATAAACCTCATTAAACCTTAAACATTGCACTGAACGCATAACCTTTTGTTGAATGGCAAATACCTTTTAAAAATAGAAAAAGATGTTTCTGTATTTTCAGAAGGTAAATATATTTAGAAGTGTACACAACCCTCAGTGGTCGTCCTCTCTATTCTAGTGACTTCAAAACCACTATGACCTTTTGTTATAGATACACTGAACCACCTGAGATACTGTCAGCTGACTTAAAGGTGCACTGCGTAACATAGTAGAGGGCCCACCTGCTTGTCTCCATGGAAATATTATTGCTTTGTCTAGAATGTTCCACAGTATAGTTTAATCTATTCATGAGGGAGACATGCAGGTTACAGCATTGCCTTATAGTTCAGATCTATGGGGAGACGCCCCTTTTCACAGAAGGAATTATTGTATTTTTGAGTAATAAAATATATGATAAATAATGAATAAATGCTAGACAGATGTGTTTAATGTCATACCATGGAGCATTCCAGGGCAAGACAGACAAGTAGGTAGCAGACACACCAGAAAAGTTGCTCTTTTCACATTTAAATAAAGACATCCTCATTTCAGATATCATGTGAAACTGCTGTCTCATCAGGTGACTCATCAGCAGTATAATAACCACATAGCGACAAAGGTTCATGAGTCCTAAGAAATCACATAATTTTCAACCCTCAAATTATTAAGCAGAGACTGAAAGAGAGGTAGAGAACTAGAAAGTAGTAGAAATTTGCAAACAGGCTATCAGCCTTAAATCTCCAGCAGAGGCCAATATTTTGGCTGACATTCTGCCTCAAGAATATGTGTAAGTGCGAAGAGATAACTGCCCATCTTAAATTACTGACTAGTACTTAAAACTTTTCTGGTTGGGGATTCGTCACCTGCTTGTTTCAACGGATATGGCATTGTTCTCCTAAGAATGGTCCACAGTATGACATTAAATAGCTCTACCTTACATTTATTTAGTTTTTTAGTTTTTTAGTGCAAAAATACCTAAAAAAAAAGGGCATTCTAACTATGAGTAGGGTTGCCTCTCCACAGATCTGACTTGCAACTTAGTGTGGTTTGATCTGCAAGACGGTAAAACAGTTTGTCATATTGTGAAACATTCCAGACAAAGCAATATTATCTAAATGGAGAAAAGCATTAGACAGACCATCCACCAGAAAAGTTACACCATGCACCTTTTAAATTACATAATTTGGGGAAAATAGTCCATATCTGCCCTACATATCGTTCCCCAAAATATCGGCAGAGCTTATTGACTATCGGTTGCTCTGGATTCTAACTGGCATTGGTATCATCATTGACCATGAAAAAAAAAACATATTGGTCAATCTCTATTATCAAGACTAGTAATGCATTACCCACCTTATTTTGGGTATTCAATTGGTTTAGATTACTTGATTACTTACTTTAGATCATTTTAATATAATACAGATTAATCCAACTATTTTATCACCAAAAATCAAGACATAACTTTATTCGGAAACAATATCTTCTTTTTCATTGCTGCTGCTGTGTGTATGACCCCATGCAGAAAAGCAGGAGAAATAAAGTAAATGGCGTAGTTGGCCCTAACTTCAAGCAGGAAACAGACATGCCTTTAATCTGCAGGAAATATTCCCCCGTCCCCATCAGTATCATACCAAACAAGGCATTATAGAAATGACTCCAAGCACAGGTATTTGTAGTACATTAGAGCCACAGTCCCCTCAGCTATGTTTTTGAGGGGCATTACAATGCACTATATTTATTTCCTGGAGATCTGTCCTAATCTTAAAGTTGCATTGTGTAACTTTTCTGGTGAAGGGTCTGTCACCTGTTTGTTTCAATGAGGACGTCATTGCTCTACCTGTAATGTTCCACAGTATGACATTAAACAGCTCTACCTTACATTTACTCAATTACAGTAGTTTTAGTGCTCAAACATATCAAGAAATCAGGCATTCTGACTGTGAGTGGGGTTGCCTCTCCACAGATCTGACCTGTAACTTTGTTTGTTTCGATCTTTATGAAGATAAAAATGTTGAAACATTCCACACAAAGTAATAATATCTCCATGGAGAAAAGTATTTGACAGACCCTCCACCAGAAAAGTTACACAATGCACCTTTAACCATATTACTTACCTAGCCTACACTTTAACCTATTTAACCCATACTTGAACTTCAAGTCATGTTGTTGATTGAATAAGAAAGGATTAGGGACCTGATTTCGTCCCCAAAAGGAGGAATGCCCCCTAATAATGACTAGACCATTTAGGCCCCTATATGCTCGCCTACGCCCACCTCATCCCCATGTCTTTGTCTGCATCAGTGTTCCTTGTTCAATTTTACACATTACTGTGATGGCCGGGAGGCATAGATCCAGACTTAATTAAACCTATCTTTGGCAACTAATCATCTTTTTGTCAGTGCTGCTTGTTGGAGCTGGGATTTCATCTAGTAATGTTTTAATTTTTTAACAATCCTAAAAGACTCCAGGAACCTCCTGAGTAGAAGATGTCAACCATTTTGGAACCTAAAAATGATTTCCCTTACAACCAGTATATTCACTACTGAAAAATACCTAGAAAAACTGGCATTCTGACCATGAGCAGGGTTGCCTCACCACAGATCTGACCTGTAACTTGTTCTGGTTTGGTTTCCATGAAGATAGAAATGTTTAATACCATGCTATGAAACATTCTAGACTAAGCAAATCAAATTTCAATGGAGAAAAGCATTTGTCGGACCCTCCATCAGAAAAGTGTACCTTTAAGCAGATAACAACTGCACAAATAGCACAAAATGGATTTTATCAATCATAACGCACAGAAAGAGACTGGAATAGGTGCTACCCTATACAACCCAGAAAGTCAATATATCTAAAAAGTCTTGAGTTGTGGGATGAGGAACAGGGACTAAACTATACCATCTCATAGAAATGTAGTGTTTTTATGGCTAACCATGATACATATTCATTCTAGTGGCACCCACGGTACCCAAGTGGATGGTGCCCTCAATCTTGTTTCATTTTTCTTTTGCCAATCTCACTCATCTTTTTTGTTCAGTCACCCAGCAAAATACCAATGCCATGATAATAGAATGTAATTTTCAACTTTTATTACCTTGAGCCCTTATATCTCTGTAATCCTTCAGCCATTCAGGTAAATTCCATAGTGGTCCATGGGCAAATACTAGTCTGAGTGACTTTATACTTGTTCTGATACAGCTCGCTGTCATTCCAAAGGTTTTCAGGAAGGGTTAATTTCTTCTATACTTGCTTAAATGAGTATCTAGTTTGGTGTGATTTTCAATACTTTGGACAAATCTAAAACCAGGATTCATTCAGTGCAGTTTGATCTTCATACAGGTATAGGTACTGCCATTAACATCTCTGGACTGCATCATCTTTAAACAGTTAATTAGCAGAATCCATTTAGTCCCTTATCCACTGACCTTAATATAACCAGTTACAGAAGATGACAGGCACTAGTCAAGTTCATTTGTGCTACATCTGTAAAGGCTGAGTGCTGTTGGGACTGAAGCCAAATGTATAGTGCTTCATGGAGGGCATTATCTGTGGCTGAGGTACACTGTAGATGCTGACTCTTAATGCAGATTGCCTCAGTTGTTCAATTGACAATCAATAGCACCAACGTAAGCCCAGTCCAGGCATATGCATTAAAACAGTAATGGACTCAACTTCATTTTACAGACTTGAACCCCAGTGTTTTAGAAATAACCAAACAAAATATAGGGGCATA
Organism: Boleophthalmus pectinirostris; assembly: GCF_026225935.1. Classification (NCBI taxonomy): domain Eukaryota; kingdom Metazoa; phylum Chordata; class Actinopteri; order Gobiiformes; family Gobiidae; genus Boleophthalmus; species Boleophthalmus pectinirostris. The sequence goes on from NW_026571353.1 coordinate 12,118,859, forward strand.
AATAAATGGCAGTATAGCCACTAAGGTATGGAGCAGCTTTGTTCTATTATTACGTTTTAAAGATGCACTGTATAACCTTTTTTGTTTGGGGTCCGTCATCTTCTTGTTTCTTCTTGTTTCTGTCTGGAATGTTTCATAGTAAACTGCTTTACCTTACATTTATTCAATTACAGGTGGCTTTATTGCTCAGAAATGCCTTGACAAACAACATTCTGAGTGTGAGCGGGGTTGCCTCTCCACAGATCTGACCTGTAACTTGGTTTGGTCTTTGTGAAGATGGAAAGGTTTAATACCATACTGTGAAACATTCCAGATGAAGCAATAACATCTACACAGAGAAAGGCATTTGATGGACCCACTACCAGAAAAGTTATACAATGCATCTTTAAAACGTAATAATAGAACAAAGCTTTGGTTAGTACCTCTCTTCCTATGCATTTGTCCCCAGTTGTATGTGGAGTCCACCCACAAATGAATAATACCTTGTAGACCTATCACGCTAAAGCTAACAGCAGACAGCAACCAGCATGCTATCATCGCACTTCCTGTTTCACTGACAATAAAATGCTTTACAATTAGATGCATACAGCAATCTCATTTTCACCCTAAGAGCTGCCTTTACAGTATGTCTGCAAAACAAAGTTCTCTTAATTACACATAAAAATTGGGTACAAGTGCCAACCGTATCTTAAATAAACATAATATTCAGTAAATAAATGAAAACAATGTACTACAGTAAAAACAGTGTTGGCATAATATTTCACTGCTTTGAGCTCACATGTGAAAAAATAGTAAGGTACATACAATAAATGAAAAGACCAGAATACAGTATATTAACTGATGTTGATTAATAGGGTTAATTGTGTCAACCCTATTGCCATATTCAACTTCTATTTCCCCTCCAGACTAACTTCTAAGTTGGAAAGTCCGCTCGTTCCCACTTTAGACACATTACCCCTCTGGTATTGCAGGATTTATTTAGCCTGAATGGAGGGTCAAACTAATTAAAGATAGTGATTCTCGGCCAGGCGTGGTGATTTAGCGTCCTGTCCAGGGGCTCTGAAACCCACCCAGCTTCACTTAGCCCCGTAATGATGCGGTCATAGTACACCAACTCCAATTTAATCCGAAATCCTAACCCCCAAAACCCAACAGTGGGCTCCGTGAGGACGCTGTGCTGCAGGTGGTCTGTGGGTTATGATCTGAATATGCATTACTCATGTTCTTCTATTTGAAAAGTAATTTTAGAAACCCACTTGTAGAATAGCTACTATAGTTTAATTTTGACTTGAACATTTTGAAGATGAACACATTTCAAGGTGTTTTAAATGTATAATGTCGTAACCACAAATTGCTTTCATCATTCATCATTCATCATTTTGTAATCCATTTTTCTTAGGGCCATACCGGCTTGTCAGAGTGTTTGTGCTTGTGTTGGCGGTGGTTGAAGGGGCTGATGGTGCAGATTGGCAGCCTCACTTCCGTCAGTTTTCCCCAGGGCAGCTGTGACAATAGTGGCTTACTATTACTGAGTGTGGAGTGAATGAATACTAATGGACAATAAAATAATGTAATATTTAGTAAAACGTAGGAATGTAACAATAACTGAAATATTGTGATAATTATAATATCATGGACTAGGGATGGGCATGATTATTCGATAATTGATCATTAAGAATTTCATCGATTACGTTAATTTTAATCGACAAACCGAATGTAGATTGCTGTGCGTAGCGTGACCAAACAGGGGTCCGTACATGTAGCTCTCTGCACTCAGAAGGAGCGAGCAAACACAAACATTCGGTCAGTCTGCAATGTACCGAAGCACAAATGTGTATTTAAGGATGATTTATACAAGAAAATCCACGCTTTCCGTTGCGTTCGGGACAAGTGGGAGTCCTTGTGCACAGTGTACAAAGCAGGAACATATGTTTCGGTGTCCAGTGGGAAAAAGCTTTACCAGGTGAGAGTCGCGCAATGTCGATGACGAGTCCCCACCTCCCACCCCCCGTACGGTGTCCTGGTTTTGACAAACGCAAATATGGTCACACTAACCTGTATTCCACTGAGTCATGTCTTTTAATCCTACAGAAATTGATCGCATCAGCGACACAAGAGCTGTAGTTTTATCTTTGCTGAGTTTATGCAAATTAGTGATGCGGTTTTAAGTTTCGTTTCTGTGAGAGTTGAGCAAAACTGAATTAAACACATTATAATGTCAAACGGATTGATGTGGCGCTAGAGTCGTTACGGTTTATATGTCGTAAACTTGAATTTATTTATGCAGATTAGTAGTGCAGATAGTAATAATAATGATGATCATTTTAATATGAAGACGTTAATGATTAATCGATAATCGATCGTTAATTCTTCCGACGATCGATTAAGAAAATTTCATCGAATGCCCATCCCTATCATGGACCATCACAATATATTGAAATACAAGATTCTTTGCTTAAATTAATATTTATGGCGCAGCAATAGCTAAAAAAAAAAAGACAGTGGGGAACTACATAGACCATGATCCTTTGCTCCATTTCAGAGCAGACTACAAGAAGAAATAACAGTTCTAAGCACTTTTAAGTCTTAGGTCTTTGGATTAATTCCTGTCAAGGCATTACAAGAGGAAAAAGTAACATTTTTGGTAGCCTCCACAAAATATTGCAATAAATATCGTACAGGGAGGTGACAATATCATATCGTGAGACCTGGATATCGTTGCACCCTTAGTAAAACGTTTTAGGTGTCTTGAAAGGCACTATAAAATCCAGTGTTTACTAATGAATTAATTATGACTGTCTTAAAAAGAGGGTATTACATTCTGTAGCGTCTGAGTCACCCACTCCTCCCTGTGCTACAGTTTTGACAGTGATAATAACAATAATCTGTATCTTAAAGTTACTGTGCCACATTTTACTACTTTAAATACATGAAAAACTGAACAAATTCAATTTAAACAGTGTGCTAAAAGTGCAGCATCATTACTTCCTGTTTTTCTGACAATAAAAATGCTTTTGAATTAGATGCAGTCAGCACACTGTCTAGTTTTAGTGCTTTTTTTTTTTTGTGCTATAATTGAACATTTGTATATCTGTACTGGGGTAAAACAAATTATTTTAATTACATGGCAAAAATAAGTACAGCCTGTTGAAGTTTGAAGTGTGTGGGATGTAGTTGTTTTCTTTTTTCTTTTTCCAAAAATCATCAAAGCCCCTCCAAACTGCACATTCGCTCACTTTCAAAAAACTGCTGTAAACGCACTAACCTCCTGACTCTATTGATATCGCTGTGGGCCTGGTATTTTTTTAAAAACACACATCAGAAGTTACAGAAAATGGATGTCATGCTAGCTAACAGGTTTCTCCACACTATCAAAGGATATCAAAGGCACTAACTCTGACTGTTTGCATTGCAGCTGATGGGCCTGTGTGTGCTGTGCGTGGGGGTCTATGCCGAGGTGGAGAGGCAGAAGAACCGGACCCTGGAGGGACTGTTCCTGGCCCCCGCTGTGGTGCTCATCCTCCTGGGGCTGGTCATGTTCACCGTGTCTGTGGTGGGCATGGTGGGATCTCTGCGTGACAACAAGACCCTGTTGCACATGGTGAGGAGGAGGGGCAAAATGGGGGTTCTGAGCATTGGTGGATGAAGTACTCAATATTGTTGTTTAAAGGTGCACTATGTAACTTTTTGAGGGGTCTGTCACCTGCTTGATTCTGTGGATATGTCATTGCTTTGCTTGGAATGTTCCACAGTATGACATTAAACACCTCTATCTTATATTTATTTTTTATAGCTCAAATATTCCAAGAAAAACAAGTATTCTGACGATGAGTGGGGTTGCCTCATCACAGATCTGACCTGTAACTTGGTCTGGTTTACTTACAATTTAATAGGTTTTAGTACCAAAAGCATTTGACGGATCCTCCATCAGAAAAATTACACAGTGCACCTTTACGTAAAGGTACAGATACAGAGGTAAAAAGGTACTCAAGTAAAAGTAAAAGTATCACATGAAAAAAAATCTACTTCAGTAAAACTATTTAAATGCCTATTTAATATATTAATACTTAACAAATTTTAAAATTTTACTTAAGTAAAAAAAAAAGTATTTCACATATTTCAAGTTGTTATTTGTTAAAAAACATACATACATACACACACATGTACACGCGTATATGTGTACATATATAAACACATAATCCACATAATAGTCTGTTTTCTTTTAGCCTTAAGGCAGCACACACCTAAGGCAAGGGCAACTTAAATATGATTAATTTAAAGCAGCAGTAGTGTGTATTTAGTCTTCATGATATATTTTGTTGCAGTAATGTATTGCAGTACATATGGGCCCGGTCAAGCAGAAGTATACAGCAAGGCCAAAAATTCAAGTTAATGCATCTGATATAAAAACATATTCAACAGATACATATGTACTCTAGTTTATGAAACTGTTTACCTTTTTTCTGTACCATTTTTGGGTCTAAAGTTACATACATTTTAAACAGACCATGTATGAAACATGGAACAAAAATTATTTCCCAAATTTCAAAGACCTGCAAATCATGTAAATAAACTGATGTATTTCATCATATCTTGTGTTATTCGATCTTTGAACTGTTGATGAAGGTACATGATTTTTCAACAAAAAAAAGTATTTAAAATGATAAACATTTGCTTGGAAGGACTGACATATTTTATAGAAATAGTTTCCTTTCATTTTGAAGTAATGTTAAAGTATTCGGAAGAAAAAAGCTGACAAATTATGCAAAATCATGCACCTTCTACTTGCTTGCACAATTTTCCCTCCATTACTTTTCCCTCCGTTACTATGACCTTTCTTAATAAAAAAATCTCATTACTCAAAAAGTAAGAGGTTTTTCAACCTAATCTTGTACCATATGGTAGAAAACTATATTAAGCAAATATTCAAATCAGTTTGTTAAGGATATGTAAGTGAGAACAGCTAGTTATTGCTGTTTGTATTTATTGCCCAAAAAGTGCTGCATATTGCATTCCCTCCGTTACCGACATGAGTTTTTAAATTTTTTGTCAACAACTTGAAAGAATATTGCAGGGTTAACTTTACCCTGTTGGAGTGTTAACTCTTTCCTACATTCTGATACCTTACTTATTTCAATAGTCCCTCTAGTTTCTGAATAAGAGCTATTTGAATGTAAAAAATCTGCCCCTGTTTCCCTCCGTTACCACTTGACCAGACCCATATGTATAATAATACTTTTGAAACTGTAGATTAGTAGCAGTTAGGATGCAATGTTTTTTTACAGTGTTATACATGACTCGGATGGTCAGTGTGTCAGACAGCATGCAGCTTCATGTCATGCCTTAGACTACTTGCAATTACTTAATTTCATATACACTGAAAAACAGTCCCATTTAATTTTCAACTTTTCTTCCCTGCCTGTCTATAGGATAGAAACTCATTTAAATGCTGCCACCTTAGTTAGTAGTTGAAACCATCTGCGACAGATGGTTTGAATTGTTTTCCATTGTTGCATTAGGAGTTTCCTGCCAAGCATTAATGTTGTTCATTGATAGATTCCTTATGATTTTTAGGAATTGCTCCTTTTACAGAAGATGGGTCACCCAGAATAAACAGCTTTACACAGAATGGAATATTATACTTGATAATCACCCCAGTTGATTCATGAACAGAATTCCTTTACTTTAGAGCACGACCATAACATATGCACTATTGTACCATTTGTTTTTTTCCATTCATTTTTGAGGGAACTAGTGGAGTTGATCTTACTTTGTAAAAATGTGTAATAAAATGACAATTCACGGCCTTTGCCCAGACATGATAGAATTAAAGTGGGCATATATTTTTTTAAAGATGGTTTCAGCATATTATAAATTTTAAAAAAATTAAAATTTAGTGTTTCCCGCAGCAATTTATAGTTAAGGTGGCTGCCTTGACAACAAGTGTCTACGCCCCTCCGAACCACATGAATTGTTGTGCACTCCTCACTTTTTCTCCGTGCATGGAATATCCGCACACACACCCCACCACCACCTTTTTTTTTGTGGGAAAACTAAACACACTAAAATTTGCCAATATAGCTGTTGCTGAAAGCCAAATTCAGCCACTAGTTTATTAAATGATTTACTTTCATTATCTATAAATATAGAATGTTGTGATGTCACCTGAAACTCAGCAATAAAGATAGGTAAGGAAAACCCAAGATTGAAACATCTGGGGACTGGAGGAAGCTATTTAAAAACTCTGCTGTTATTACTTTGACAGACAGCAGATGTTGAACTATTTGAACAGTTCTGTCCCCACATGTGAAATCACAGCTGTTGCTTCATAATTACTTTCGTGATGAAAAGGTTCCATTATTGAAGTCAAAGAAGACTGTGTGGAAGGATTATCCCAAAACATATTCAGAGGAGTCAGTCAAGTGTATGACAAACCTCCCCAAAACTCTTTTAATGCTGTGTTGGTGCAGAAACAAAGAAATATGTTGCAGAAGAATGGTGCATCTTGGAAACAAACAAAGAACTGAAGTCAGGTCAGGACAGTATTTAAATTAGAATATTCTTTAATAATAATAATAATAATAATAATTTAAAAAGTGCATTAGTCTACCATAGCTCTTTTCTAGATGCTTTACTCTTTTGTGCATTATTCTGTCTACAGGGCAATAATAAATTCTAAATAAGTAATTGCAAGAGACTTGTTTCAATGATATAAATGTATATATATATATACAAGTAAACATAAACTAAAATATAGAAATAAAGTAATATAATTAAAATATCTCAGCTATTTAAGAGGAAATCAGTTGAAGATGATACAACGATTGACAAGACACTAGGTTATTCTACAAAAAATTTAGATGTAAAAGTGCATAATAAGTTATTTTTTCATGTAGTCTGCTCTGAAACTAAGCAAAGGGTTATGGTCAATGTAGTTCTGTCTTATTTTTAGCTGTTGCTGCACCATAACAATGAATTTAACCAAAGAGATTTGTGATTCAATATATTGTGATGGTCCACAATATTATTATGAGACACTTGACGATACGATATCATGATATTTCGATTATTGTTACATCCCTACAAAGTTGGATGTACTCAGTTTTGTACAGTATAGATAGTGGGGCAAAACATTACTCAAGTGATTTTTAGAACATTTAAAAGATGAAATGGAGTGATTTTTTTTTAAGTGATTAAATTTATTTCTTAATTTTTCTAGCCATTTTTGTGTACCTTAATAGGTATTTGGTTTACTCAAAGTTGTGACAGAAATTCAAATGAAATGTGCTGAAAAATAAGTCTCAGTCATTTCAGCAGGTCTCAAACTATAAAGAAAAGTATGTTTTACTTTTCAGTCCAGATTTAAAATGTAGTGGAGTAGAAAGTAAAAAGTATCCACTATAAAATATACTTAATAAAGTACAGATACCTAAAATGTGCACTTAAGTATTCTACTATTACTTTTGTACTTCATTATCTTCCACCACTGCATCTCTGGTACGCACCCCACTTTGCTGAACCTTTTTTTATTGCTTTTTTGCAGTTTCTCTGTGTTCTTTGTGTGCTGCTACTCCTTCAGGCAGTCGCTCTCACTACAGCACTCATCTTCGAGAAAAAGGTACGAGACGGTCGCAATTATTCCAAAATTACCCACATCCTCAAACCCCAAAACAACAAAGTCATCTTTTTGTTCTATCTCTGTTTTCAGACATCTGCCTTGTTTCAAAGCAGTATACGAGAGGGCATTAAACACTACTATGATGACCTGGACTTCAAAAACATCCTGGATTATGTGCAGCAAAAGGTGAGATGAACTGAGGTTAGATTTAATTGGGGTGTATCAGATATTAAAGGTGCACTGTGTAACGTTCTGGTTGAGGGTCCATCACCTGTTTGTTTCCATGGATATTTTATTGCTCTGCTTAGAATGTTTCATAATTTGACATTAAACAGATCTACTTTACATTTGTTCAATTACAAGTGGCTTTATAGCTCAAAAATACCTAGAAAAACAAGCATTTTGACTGTGGGCGGGGTCACCTCTCCACAGATCTGACCTGTAACTTGGTCTGGTTTGGTCTCCATGAAGATAGAAAGGTTCATGGAGACCAAACCATACAACAAACACGCAGACAAAAGGACTAAATTGGACCATTCCTGAGCAGTTTGATTAAAGTTTTGTTCTATATCAGAAAAGATGACATGGTAATATTAAAGAAGGTGCCTACATTTGTGTTGAAAGTTGCATTCTGTTGTATTTTGTAATCATCATTTCGATATTGAAATCCCTATGAGCCTTTTCTTCATATCAAAATTGAATTTGAAGTATTTTGAGAACAATACTAGTGTACTTAGCGGCCACAACTGAACATGGGATGCAAATATACTGAGGGCATGTTCATTCTAGATTAACTGTACCTGGTTTTAGTCACAAAGTCTGGCTCATTATGTTTTCTGATTCAAGACTAGAATACAAAAGATGAAACCTTTGACATACTGTAAAATGTTTCTGTGGATAAATTGCACACACAACCTATAACCAAACTCTCATATTTCTGATGAATGTTTTGTTTTGGGTCTTAAACGGTATTTTTCAAGTCAAATTAAAAGTGCATTGTGTAACTTTTCTGGTGCAGGGCCTGTCAAATGCTTTTCTCCATGGAGATGTTGTTGCTTTGTCTAGAATGTTTCACTATATGGTACCATTTTATCATCATGGAGACCAAACCAAACCAAGTCAGATCTGTGGAGAGGTCATCACGCTCCCAGTCAGAATGCCTGTTTTTCAGGGTATTTTGGAGCTATAAAACCACCTGTAATTGAATAAACGTTAAGTAGAGCTGTTTAATATCATACTGTGGAACATTCCAGGCAGAGCAAAGACATATCATAGAAACAAGCAGGTGATGGACCCCCAACCAAAAAGTCACAGTGCACCATTTAATGTGGATTTCAAAGCTCTGTGTGCCCAGGGACACACAGCTATCATGAGCTGTGCAGGGCTACAGATAACTCCTCTCTGCTATTGCCGTAGAGCAGTGCCTTAGGATTCCTCAAATGGGAAAATTTATCTTGTCAATAAACTATTATGTTTATAGGCTAGTTTAAGCTATTAAACTTTGAACAACTGTTGCTTTTGAACTTTTCATTTGACAATTACAGATATTGACTCAAGCTTTGACAACAAAAAGAGGTCCAGCAGTTCTTCTAATTTGGAGTTCTGTCACAAAGTACCTTACCTTTTGTCCAGAAATCAATGTGAACTGTCTCTTGCTTGGCATTTCTCAGCAGTATATTATCGGATTCCACTATTTGAATACACAGGGCCATAAGTTTATCTTGACTTCTAACTGCACCATTCATACTTTTGACATTTCTTCATTATCACATTCAAGTCAGAGGTGCAAGTCTACAAAAGTGGTTTATCGCCGCAGCAGCATGGTGTCTGGAGCTAGCAGAGGTCATCTGAAAAGAGATAGAGGTCTTCTGCAATATCTGAGTTATGGTTGTGCTATAAATGTTAGCTTTTCAAAGAATCTTTGCTCTATACTTACATCCATTCAGTGATGGAATATAGCATAATCTTATTGCCTATGTAAGGAAGAATGCATTTCTTTGGACACTAGCATTTCTTGGACATTTTTATTTACTTGGTCAGATAGTGTTTTTTTCTGGTGGAGGATCTGGCTCTAGCCTAGTCTTTGTCAAATAGTGGTTGGGGCGCATGTGACCTCGGGGAACATGCTTTTTTTTTGCCATACTAGAATAAAGGGTAATTGCACATTCACTACAGTAGTTGGCAGTGAGGTTCTCATTGTCAGATCGTGTGCAGGGAGTATATAGTGTTGTTTTTTGGGGGGTTTTTTTTGCAGCGAGCAAACGGACACACAGCACAGAGTAGGAGATATAAAGTACAGTGAACAAACTGTATGTAAAGCATATGTAGCGCTCGGCTTCACTGTGATTACGGTGGGAAACGAGGAAAGACCTGTGTGTTTACTGTGTCTAAAAATGTTGGCAGCATGAAGTCAAATAAATTACAGCGTCAGTTTTTTCAGTGAAAACATGCCGAACATTGCCAACAATCGTCCCATTTGTGAATGCTACTTCAGTAAACCAGCGAGCACTGTCAGGATCATATAAATTGACGTACCAAATAACAGAGGAGCTGATACTACTGCAGCATTAGACATGGTTTCTGTCACACTAGATGACGCAAGTACCTCAAACTATAACACGGACATAATCTTTAAAGACGAGGAGGACACAGGAGCGGACCGCCTCATTACGCAGGTGAGTGCAGAGCGGAATACAGACAGACACATGCTGCGTGTGTCCCGGGAGTCACTTTGGAGACGCTACTAAAAGGTTTGCTGACATATGTAGGCTACTGAAGGCGAGGGTCAGATTTGTCCACATTTGGTAGTGGTTCAGTGGAGTGAGGGGGGGGGGACAGAAAATAATTGAAAAGCACGGCACTAGCCTGTCTTCTTGGAGATGATACTGCTTTGCTTAAAATGTTCCACAATATAGCATCAAATATATCTGTCTTTATGAAGAGAAAATATATACATTTTACCTGTGAGCGGGTTCACCTCTCCAGAGATCTGACCTGTAACCTCGATGAACATAGATAAGTTTAATGCTATACTGTGCAATATCCTTGGCAAAGCAATTACCATGGAAACAAGCAGGTGGCAGACACTCTACCAGAAAAGTACATTATAAAAGGGAGCAAAATATTATGTACATGCATAATGCAGTACTTGCTGTATCTCCTCTTCACCTAGTTATAATGAAGTCTATGATGTTATTACTGTTGGAGGCACAGTTCTAACCTTGTGTGTCCATTTTGTCTTTTTTTTGTTGTTGCAGTTTTCCTGTTGTGGAGGCGATGAGTACAAAGACTGGGGAGTCAATCAGTACCACTTCTGTAATGGCACCGGTCCACTGGCCTGTGGGGTTCCTTATACATGCTGCGTCCGACGGAAAGTGAGTTCTGATGCCTCTTTTTCCATAAGTGGTTTTCAAAAGTTTATTTACACTTAGTAAAGTTAACACTGAAAAACAAAAACTACAATTATGTTTGATTAGAGATGTTGTGGGAAAAAAGTAAAAAAATAAAATAAAAAATGCTCCCTAGAATTTTTAAACACTTTTACCCCATCACCAAATACCCCATCCATCTTTGCTACATATTTTAATTTGGATTTTAAATTTTTGCTTTCTATTGTATCGGTGTTTCCTATTAATTGAGGAGAACAAAAGAAATGGTAATATAAATCATATTTCAGTTTTTTCCATGAATTTCAGCAAAATTGTCCGCAGTACAGATGTATTGTATTAACAGCTCTTGAGGTCACAATCAATTCTAATTATAAAGTCTTTTATTGCCCGATAATCAAGAAGTGCACACTTAGCATGCTAGCTTTATGGCAACGGCAAACTCCGCTCTAGAGCTTCTAAACATGTCACGGTGAATAATGAGGCTGTTCAGAATGTATAAAGTAAGTAATAATGCAAACCATTTAAAATGAAGTAGTTCTGTTTTTATGTTTTTTTTTGTTTTGTTTTTTTTGTTTGTTTTTTTCAGAAATGTAGGTTAAAAATAAATAAATCAGGTACAGCGCCTTTAATTTGTAATCTGTGCTTTTTTGATCAGTAGAGTGACAATAAAGTGGCATTTATACCAAAAATTAAACCCAAAACATATACCCAAAAATGGTATTAGAGGTGCACTATGTAACTTTTTTGTTGCGGTCTGTCACCTGCATGTTTCTATGAAGATAATTAAATTACAGGTGCTTGCCCCTCCACAGATCTGACCTGTAACTTGGTGCGATTTGGTCTCCATAAAGATAGAAAGCAGGGATGTAACAAAAACCAAAATATCATGATATTGTATCGTCAAAATTCTCACAATAATATCGTGGACCATAACAATATATTGAATTACAATTCTCTTTGCTTAAATTAAGAGTTATGGTGCAGCAATAGCTAAAAAAAAAAAAAAAAGACAGAGGGAACTACATAGACCAGGATCCTTTGCTCCATTTCAGTGTAGACTACATGAAGAAATAACAGTTCTAAGTCTTAGTTCTTTGAATTAAGTCTTGTCAAGGCATTATAAGAGGAAAAAGAAGCATATTAACAGTTTTGTTAGCGTCGACAAAATATCGCAATAAATATCCTACTGTGAGATGTATATCATGAAAATATCGTACAAAGAAATTTCGATATTGTTACATCACTAATCGTGAACCTCCCCACCATATTGTGAGCTTTCCCACAATATTGCAATAAATATCGTGAGGCTTAATAGCATACTGTGAAACATTCTGGACAAAGCAATAACATCTCTATGGAGAAAAGCATTTTACGGACCTGCCACAAAAAAAAAGTTGCACAGTGCATCTTTAAATATAAATTAAATGATTCAAACATGGATTGCCTGACACCATAGTCATTGCATGAACCAGAAGCACTGATTTTATTGTGTAACTTTAACTGGAAAACAAAAATAGTAGCAGAAAAAGTATCCAGCTGTGAACAGTAGGCATTAGACATTCTCTCTCTCTGTGTCTCTGTCTCTCTGGCCCTGACACACAGTGACCTTGACGTGAACCCTGCTAAAACATCCACATTAAAAACAGACCACACTCACTGCTGCTCAGCCATTTTTCGAGAACGGTCTTTCTATGTAAATGTAATGGGCACTTTGTCTGTGTCACTTTTCTGTCTCATACGTCAAAACAAGGTCAGGCCTGATGACAGCAGTTTGTGTAGAGCTAATGGCATGAAATTAATAACAGGATACAACAGGATACGGGTGATATTTGGGTGAGCAGGCTGTCGGTGACCTCGAGCAGCTTTTCTCTTTGTGTTAATATGGACAATTGAAGTGAAAACAACAAATGTGAAAACAAAAGGAAAATACATGAATACTGTCATGTAATAGATAACCCTGATAGCACTGTTTTCCTTATGACTTCTTGTATATAGCTGAGATATTTTTATTACTTATTTCCATTTTATCTTATTTCTACTTGTACATATACATTTATAAACTATGCATTACGTGACACCAGTCTCTTGCTATTTTTGCTACTTAATTAGAATGTATTATTGCCATTTATATTTTTTCACTTTACATCATTAATACATTGTGATGTGTGAACTACTGTGTCAAAGTAATTTCCCTTGTGGATCAATAAAGTTTGTAGCCTGATTCATCAGCTAGATTCACTTTGTAGAAACCATCTGACCTTGCAACGTTAGAATTTTTTGCTTGACGCTAAGCAGGTACTTTTTTCATTTAACCAATCACTGCTATTTGGTCTTGACGTATGTAATGCACCGCTAACGGGGCAAACTGGTATATTAAGCTTTTCCCAAATCCGTAGGAAGAAGGGCAATGACGTCTTTCCCCTTGATAAAATTCACTAAATATTATTTTTGTTCCGGCTTTAAATCCTCGATCTCGGGAATCATTGACAAAACTGAATATATGACACTTCGCTGATTGCCTGGTGCCCAAACTCGCACTTCCAGGGTTTTTGCAAACCGTCTAGTGTATTCTGATTCCTGACCTAGTCGCTGGAGAGAAATTAAATTGAGCGGAGGCACTAGGTGGCGCCAGCCGAGCTTTAAAGTTTGTCTATGTCTAAGAAATCTAAAAAAGATTTTGAAAAATAATGTTTTAGTATTCACATTTATATATCATATTTGAAGTACTGAACAGAGCACTGACTGCGGCAAAGAGATGGTTAATGAATGGTGTTAATCTTGTCTTATGACAGGTCAGTGTAGAAGGTATTGCCATAATTGTTGCTGTAAAATACACACTGCGCAGATTCAAATTATATTACAAATGTAGATCTCGTTAATTGTAGGCCTGAGCAGGTTAATTTAGACTTAGACAAACTTTATTAATCCACAAGGGAAATTATTGGGACACTGTAGCTCACACATCACAATGTATTATGATAGCAATAAAATATTAACAGTAATATTAAATTCTAAATACCAGTAAGTAGCCAAAAAATACCAGTAAGTAGCCAAGAAAGAGATATATGTAATTATATACATATATGTATATGTACAAGTAAAAATAAAATTCTTGATACTTCATTGAAAAGCTGATAACTGGTCACAATAAAAATCTCACCCCTGCACTGAAGAACACCAATTCTCTAATTATATTCTCCCAAAAAGTAAACCGAAACCTGAATAGTAAAGCTAAATGACAATGAAGGATTTGCTTGGAATAATCATGTTGCTGCTTCTCCCGGTAACATCTATGATCCATGTTATAATGTTGTTTCCTCATCACAAACAGACCTGCAGCTGTGTTTTGTTTCATTCACACATGTTTGACACACAAACCCTGCATATTTAGTGTGTGTTCTTTTCTCAAACAGAAAACACTCCACCTTGTGATGTCATGTGGTAATACAGCAAGTGTTCCACTCTGTTTTTAAATTCCATACACCTTCATTAGAATGATTTGAATAATTTCAGACCTAGAATTTCCTATCTCTACTAAACAAAAGTTAAAAAGTTCATTTGTTCACTTTGAAATCTACCACTTCATGACATCACAAGGGGGAACGGAAGAGTGTGTGAGATGTGTGAATGAAACAAAACACAACTCCAGGTATGTGTCTGAGGAGGTAAGAACATTCTAATATGGCTTAAAGCTCACATTTTGCGTAATATAGGACCTTTTATAACAGATTTTAACATTTTATATCATGACATTCCTAATCAAATGTGTTAAATTATTGATACTGCGTTTTCCCATTGCTCGCAGTAAACCTCAGCATTTGCTCTAAAGCCTTGAGTTATACTGTGATATCCGGTTCAGTAAAGCCTCTATAGATTACTCCTTAACTGTTGAATTGAATGTGTGCGGGCAGCCCCTGGCCCATCAAAGGGACGATGTGTTTCAGAGTTATCAGGCTTTGGGTGGATTTCTCGCTCTGAATGAAACGCCTAGCCCTCGTGGCCATGGAACAGTCCCCACTACTCTCATCAGGCCTGGGGCAGTAGTAGTAGTTGTGGAATGTAGAAATAATTAAATTCATGATGGCATCAATCTGTAGGCGAAATATGTTTCATGTTTGAGGATGAAACCAGGCAAAATTGCTCAAGTTGATTTGCAGATTTGGCGATGTGTTTGGATTAAAAATTGTATGGGTCATGGTAGGGGTGGACTGAGAGAGAAGAGATTGCGTCCACAAGACGAGACGAGATTTTGAAATTATTTTTAATAATCTAATATAGTTGTAAACTACCAAATTAAGTCATTTTTATTCTATACAAGGTCTAAATCCCCACATGTATCACTACCTACTTTTACAGTATACTCAATATGCAATATGTCTGCTCCTCTCCCTTACTGCTGCCTGTGTTATACCATATCCAGTATTTGTGGATACAGATTGTTAAGATTTTTAAAATCCAAAGCAAGGCCTGCCATACTTATTGTGACAAAGTGGGCCTTTGTCCCATTTTAAAACTCACATTTGTTTAATTTCATATTTTGTTCATCTCAGTATCCAACTATACAGATACAATAATTTTTTGTTTTGGTTAATTTATCACATAACACATTGTTCATTTAAATATACTTTATTTATTAATTAATTTCAGTTTCCATTCATACGTACCTGCAGCTCCACATGGTCCAGACAGAAGAGGGGGTGTGCACTCATGTCGGCCATTTTTAAAACATTGGATGAGGTTCTGGGCTTCTGTGCAGATTGTTTGGTGTTTTGATTTGAGTTACTTATTTTCTGTTTATTTGTACTTCCTCTTGCGTTAACTCCAGAAGCCTGTTTTAAATCAATTTTGTCTAGTCAAAGACATTTTGCTGTAATCTGCCTCCTACTTTGACCAGTTGGGCCAGCTTCCCCACACTTATGTTTAAAGTACATTGTGTAACTTTTCTGGAAGAGGGTCTCTCAATTGCTTTTCTCCGTAGAGCTGTTATGGCTTTGTCTGGAATGTTTTACAGTATGGCATTAAACTGTTCTATCTTCATGGAAACCAAAACAGACCAGGATGCATATCAATTCTGTGGGGAGGCAACCCGTCTTACAGTTAGAATGCTGGTGTTTTTAAAGATTTTTGAGCTATAAAACCACCTGTAATTGAATAAATGTAAAGTAGAGCTGTTTAATGCCATACTGTGGAATATTCCAGGCAAAGCAATGCCATATCCATAATAACAAGCAGGTCGACGGGCCACAAACTAAAAAGTTACATAATGCACTTTTAAATTATAGTATAGCTCACACATAAAAAAAAAAGTACAATATTGTACTGATACCAGCAAAACATCTCCCATCCCTAATGTGCTTAAATTGTCCATTGATTGCTGTTTCAGGTGACTTTAGGCCAATATTATTTAGTGCAGACGGGGGCCACCTAAAATTAATATTGTTCAACTGCAAATTTCTGTTGCAGTATAGCATGGTTGGGTTTAGTCAATAATAGAAATGATCAGGTTCCATATTTGGGAATTATCCAGGGCAAATTACAATGTAGTTAATTAGAAAAACCGTCTCTTGCCCCCCATCTGGAAGTGTCACATTTTAGAACCTGAAAACCAGCAATACACTTCCGAAATCACACAAAGCTTTACTCATAGACCAGCCCCAGGGTCCCTATATCTTGCTGCTCTTAGATGCTATACTCAGGTTGGTAACGGTGGATTGCTTTTCACATGTTATCGGCCCCTACCTGTCACAGCAGCAGTCACAAGAGCACACTTAGCTTCATGCTCCACTGGGTCAGAAGGAGTGGGTTTGGACTGGCTTCAAGAGCTGTGACCAGACTGTGTATTTCAGTATTTATTTAGTGATCATGTGTTCTTCACAGGTGGGAGAGGTTATCAACACACTTTGTGGATACAGGACACTGGATCAACAGGTAACAGGATTAAGTGGTTTGTTTTCACTGCCAAGATCAACAAACAAATGCTTTTTATTATGTGACTGTGTAATTATTAATTGAAGCACAGTTATTGCTTTAGTTCAGGAGTGTACAGACTTTTTTCATCAATCAAAACACAGACAAAGCAAAGGGCTGATCAAGGGCTATAGTCTGATGTTGAATACAGTGAGTTATTGAAATATGAGCATTTATAACAGGTTAGAATGAATCACCAGACCTTTGCTCATGTTTAGATCTCCATTAGGACACAATAAATATTAGTTAGTTGGTTTTATCAAGGTAAATAGATAGAAAAACTTAAAACTAAAAAGTATTGCTTAAGGTAATATGGGCCAATTTACTTTCCATCTTGAGGAAATTCAAAAATATGTAAACAATTCATTCAATTTTGTTTTATGGACATAAAATCTATAATGGCATTTTAAAAAAAAGAATCACAAAACATTACTTACATTCTTCTCAACAGTGTAACTTTAGACAACACATTATGTAAATTATTGCTGTTGTTTCAAGTATTTTCTGTAATTATGTGGATAAAAAGGATTAGTAGATGCACTTTGAGGGAGCACTGAGCAGATACTGACATTACTATTCTACACAGGGCTGTGGAAATTAAACAACTCTGTGCCAATGATTTCATATTCTTAAGTAAAAAACAAAACTAAATTTTCTTTTATATGAGGCTCTTTTGGCCTTAGATTTGGGGTCTAATGAGTGGTTTAATTGCTGTAATACAGAAATACTTCAGCAGATTACATTACATCAGACACTCTACTTGACATTACAAGATTAAACCTGACAGACAAAACGTTGGGAAGTCATGTGGTAATACAGGAAGTGTGCCCCTGTGTTTTTAAACTCTATAGACCTTCACTAGAATCATATGGATCATTTCAGGTCTAGACTTTTTTATCTCTACTAAACAAAATTTTAAAAATATTTGTTCACTTGAAAACCACAACTCCATGACAGCACAAGGTGGAACAGACCATTTTTTAGCTTTGGACATAACAATACAAAGAAATTATTGACTTTTTACAGTAAAAACCTGAGTGAGAAGAGAGGAGCAGTTAAAAGCACCTAAGAAAAATCCATCTATCGTCTGTGGGTGTGTGGCTAATCACTTTTTAGCCTTTTTTTTTTTAAGAACTTTTTTCCTCCCTTGTGTTGCTCAGAGGGAGACCCTACATGAGGTGATCCATGTGCGCGGCTGTATCCACGCGGTCAACTTGTGGATGAGTGACAACATTGGCATCACCATCGCCCTGTGCTGCGCAATTGGACTGCCTCAGGTCAGAACACACATGCACAATTAGACTGGCTTTAGGCTACACTAATTGGGAAAATATCTAATTGCATTTTATGTCAGATATGTCATTGCTCTGCTTCGAATGTTCCACAATATGACATTAAACAGATCTACCTTACATCATTTCAATTACAGATGGCTTTATTGTTCAAAAATACAAAGCAGGTATTCTGACTATGAGCAAAGTTGCTTCTACAGAGACCTGATCAGTAACTTGGCCTGGTTTGGTCTCCATAATGATAGAAAGGTTTAAAGCCATCCTGTGAAACATTTCTGACAAAGCAATAACATCTCCATGGAGAAAAGCAGATGGCGGACCCCCATAAGAAAAGTTACACAGTGTACTTTTCATCACCTATGTCACCCCAGTCAAATGAGGCTCATGAAGCTAATAGTTACAGGAGCAAATTTGGAGTTTATACAAAAAATTGCAAAATAAAAGCAGGATCATGTAGAGTGGGTTAACATGAACAATTTAAAACTAAAATCACAAAGCTCACTGCAGCAGTTATAGAGAGAGAGGTGACAATTTTTCAATGTTAAACCAACTGGAGCAAGAGGCGATGGAGCCGAAAGCGCCCCCATGCTCACTTCCTATTTGATGTTTTGCTAGAAAGTTAGCTATGTCCATATATACAGTCTGTGGTCGAGGAGAATTGAGAAAAAAGATTGAAATATGAAATAATATAAACTGATACATGAATCACAGCAGTTTTAATTAAGGGTTGACCGTTTTTATGCAGAATAAGACATTATGAAATTATGATACTACTTTGCTATTTGCGAACTGTGTCGTTTTGTTTGCTATAAAGATTAAGATAAAGATTTAATGTTGGCAAGTGTAGACTGCTGGATGAATATAAAACAAAGCAACACATGAAAAAATATTCCATTAGAAAAATCATAGACTTTTAAAATGTATCTGAAATTAGGGCTTGTCTCTGGAACACTTTTGGCTGGTGTTATGAGTTAGGTTATCAGACCAAAACAGAAACACTCCCATTTCACATTGTACTTTATACACATATTTTTTCTGATATTTCCTGTGTCATTTACCCTCAAAATTGAAGACAAAAGAGAGAATGTGTTACCTCAAACTGTGAATCAAATAAAGCTCTGTCTGAACGTATCTGTATCCATTTAAGAGAAGCCCACATTGTGTTTTATTTTGGTGGTAGAGGTGACAAAAAGTGAACCTTGAAAATAGGTGGTAAATGAAGCAAGTAATTTAACTGCTTCCTGGCTGCTGCGTGCCTATTGTTCTTTAAAACTGCATGAAAGTAAAAGCTTTTGGTCTAAAATGAAGCCTTGTTTTGTGTGTGACGCCTAAATGAGTTTGTAGCTCCAAGCGCTCCAGACCATTGAGAAAAAAGTAATTACAGCCATTACTTTTCTAAAGAAGATTTATTGTGATATTTGTCCCCCGCCTCTGAATGTGTTTGGTCCCAGTAGTTGTCTCAATAAATGTAATTAACATTACAGACTTAGGGGTTGGCCTCCCCGCCACCTGAGATAGTCTGCAGTGGGCACTCTTGTGTTTTATTTGAGTTTTGTTTTTCCAAATGTCACCTTTAAAAGAAACACGATGTAACTTTTCTAGTCTGCTCTGTCTCCAATGAGATGTTATTGCTTTGCCTCAAAGGTGCACTCTGTAACTTTTTGGTGGAGAGTCCGTCACCAGCTTCTCTCCATGGCGATGTTGTCCGGAAATTTCCACAGTATGGCATTACACTTATTTACTCTACAGAGACAGCAGGTGACACCATAGGGCCAAGTTACATGTCAGTTCTGTGGAGAGGCGAATCCACTCACAGGAAGAACCCAAGTTTTTAAGTCAATAAAAACCCACATTACTGAGTAAATGCAAGATGGATACATGTAATGCCATACAAGAACATCCCAGACAAAGCAACAACAACAACAACATCTCCATGGAGACAAGAAGATGGCAGACCCTCCACCTGAAAAGTTACACAGTGCACCTTTTTAAATGTTCCACAGCATGGCACTAAACTCACCTACTCCTCATCATCATCTAAAAATGTCTTGAAAAACAGAAGTTCTTTCTGTGAGTGATATTGTTTTTTCTTGAATCTGACCTGTATTTTGTTCTGGTTGAACAGACTCCTTTACACCATGGAAATAGACACATTTAATGCCACGCTATGGAACATGGAGTAACCAAGTGGTGGACTAATCCAAGCTTTACATACAGAAATACAGGAAGCAGGGAAATGGAAACTCAGTATACAAATGCACAGGGAAAATGATATATGTGAACAACTCTTCAAGATGAAAAACTTTTACTACTACTATTATTACTACTACTACTACCTGGTAGGCATGATGCAATATTCAGATTCAGTGTCACAGTTATCATGATTAAAATAATTGGGTTGGTGATTATATCAAGATAATAAAGATGCTGACAGTTTAAACATGGTATGGATATGAATCATTATTTTATACTTTTATATAATTGTACTTTGTTACAAATGAAAACAACAAGTGGAGTTTATGATGGATAAATAGCTTTTTTCATGTTAGCATGTTAGTGATACTATGGCGATTATCTTTGTTGGCAATTATTTAAAATGTCCCACAAACGATAATCTTTTACCCTTTTTATCGCAATAAACGATATTATTGTTTATTGGTGGTTTTCAAATTTAAGAAAGTAATGATGCTATACTCCCAGATGGGGGGCAAGATTTCCCTATTGATTACATAGTACTTTGTCACACAATATCCAAAATGTAAATTCACAAATTATGAACCTGATCATTTCTATTAATGACTAGACAGAAGAGCTCACTGTATTACAACACAAATTAGCATTTCAACTATTTAGTATTCCTACTACTTCCCACCTTTACTACTACCTGGCAAGCTAGAATAAGGGTTGTCTTAGAAACCTGGCTGCATTATTGTATGTGTGAGATAGAATATGTGTGCGTATGTGCTGGCTGTGGTTTAATTGCCCTCCTTGTTACACATATGTCAATGGAACTCTTGTTAGTGCGATTCAGGACAGTCGTGGATATTTTTAACCTGATGAAGCAGCCGCATGTGTGACTCAAGCTTTAGCTATTTGTAAAATCACACAGTTCACATTTTTATATATTTTTTATCTATTCAATACACTATAATATAAAATTCAATTAAATTTGTATCTATTATATGTTTTTTTTTTATTCTTTTGCAATCTATTATTAAAGGTGCACTATGTAACATGTTGGTTGGGGGTTTGTCACCTGCTTGTTTTTTCTATGGATATGTCATTGCTCTTCCTGGAAAATTCCACATTATGACATTATGCCTTACATTTATTAAATTACAGGAGTTACAATATCCTGCTGTCTTACATAAAAACAAGAATAACTCTCCATTTTCAACATCAATACACACATCAAATGCATAGTCTTGTGCTTTAGTTCAGCAATCAATATTTCAAGATGTAAGGGCTGCAAGACCAATCACAATCGAATCAAAATTGCAATTTGAATAGACACAATTTGCGAATCGCGAAGGCTGCTATTATTGATGTACCATAATTTCCTCCACAAACAACAAAATATCATGTCTTATCTGCATAAAACAGCTCATCCTTTCATCCACGAAATTATTCTAAAATGTGATTCTTATATTAGCTGTATTTTGTCAGTTTATATTGCAGTATTTTTGTCAATTCTTCCTGGACACATTCAAAATATGAACTTTGAACAGAATCCAATTTTTAAAACTTGAATTGGAATTGCAGTGTTTATCAGAAAGAATAGATATTATTGAAAATTAAGTTGTCCGAAAATAAGAAAAATAAAACTAAATTAGTATCGAAATTAGATACTCATTTGAGCAAGTATAGATACTAAAAAAGTCACTTTCACAGGGAAGAAATGAACCTTTCCTGAATAGCTTTAGAATGATCTTGAGCTGTATCAGAACAAGTATAAGAGCACAAACTAGTGTACGCCCATGGACCACGATGGAACCTACATGAACGACTGAGGAATTACACACATATAAGACCACATGGGAATATGAAAGGAAGTACTATTATTTGTTGATGAAAATCACATTCAATTGTTTAAAGAATGTGTTTTTTTTTTTTTTTTTTTTTTTTGTTTTTTTTTTATAATTGTGGTAATTGGTATTGATAGTTCACAGCTGATGCCATCAACATTCCCTAGGGTTGTGATGCTAGCTGTAGGCTCTGCTCTGTCTGAAAGTCTCTTATTCAAGTTAGTCTTTGATCTTTGAGTTTTATTTCCATTTCTATTTTTTACTTCTTCTCAAACAGCATATGCTAGCTAGCATTAGCCAACTTTTTCACTCTCACCTTTTTGTTGAAAATCAAGCACATAAACAGAACCATGAAGGCTCGTATTGATTACAGGCCCCTGAAAATGTGTCGTTTAAATAAATGTCACACGATCTTAAAACTTTTTGTTTACTTTTTGTGTGCAGTATGAAATTGAAAACTTTTTGTTGGAATTAAGCTTGGGAAAATTTTATTCATTTTACAGATTTTTTAAAACTTTAAGACACACAAAACATTACACAAAAACACAACAAGACAGCAGGCACTTTCAGCTGGAAAAAGAAAAAAATAAATTATACCTCTAAAATTACCCATCAGTATAAAAAAACAGATACTATAGGATGGATATAGGTAGTCACATAGATTGAATAGAGAAAAAATATGTAATTATATAAAATAAATAAATACATACATAAATACATACATAAATAAGTAAATACAAATAAAAAATGTTACATTTTAAAAATGTAAGGGGACATTAAAAGGTGAAATAAGTGGGCTGCTCACTTAGTCCAGATTCAAAATAAAGGAGGAATGACTGCCAGGTCTTTGAATTGATCCATTTACAGTGTATCTCAAATGTTCAAGCTTTAAATGGGACATGACTTTTTCTACCCAACGCTTAAAAGAAGGTGGGGCCGCCTCCTTCCAGCTAAACAAAATTAAGCGTCTTGCAAGCAGCATAATGAAGGTTACAGCATTCGCCAGATGATGGGTCACTGAAACATTCGGAGGCACAACCCCAAACAAAGCTGTACTGAAAATTGCCACAATTTTCTCCCAGAAGTTATTTAGCTGGGGACATATTCAGAGCATGTGGGTCAGGGATATATATGTTTTTTTTTTTTATTTTGATAACAATATGGATAAAAAAACATATCTATTTTTAAAGGTTCTCATTTTATATGGAAATATGTTATTCATTGTTCTAAGTGAAATAATACAATCCTAATATCTTTCCATCTAAAATATTATTTGAAATAATTAGAAAACCTTCCAAATAAACAAGTTAATTACTTGTTATCATTTTATAAAGATCTTAAATGATTCAGATAGATGATCATTTAACTGCCCCTACGTCTTGTAATCTTTGTGTATATTGTTAATCTGTTTTCTTGTATGTATGTTTACAATAATTTGTTTAGAATAATATGTATGTATATATGCATATATCCTGGTGGAGGATCCCTCCAATTTTTTCTCCATGGAGACGTTATTACTTTGTTTGGAATGTTTGAAAGTATGGCATTACACCTTTTCTAAACCAGGCCAAGTTCAGACCTGTGGCGAGTCAATAGTCAGAATGTCTGTTTTTCTAGGTTTTTGGTGATGATGATGATTATGTTTATGATTATTATTATTTCTCCTCCACAGCTCCTGGGCATCATCCTGAGCTGTGTCTTCTGGAACCTCCTGGTGGACATGAGCCAGTCTGCCGACATGGTGGACTTCAAGCTCAAGAAATCCGAGTTCAAATACAGTGAGCTGGACCTGGCTGGCGCGGGATGGTGCATGTGCCTGCCCCGAGATGAAGGGTACCTGCCTGTGCCTGCCGCCGAACCCGAGCTGGACCCCATCGACATCCACCTGGAGAAGCTCAAGAAACAGCAGCCTCGCACCCACTCCCAACTCCGTGAAATGCAGCGTTCGGCGTCAGGGCTGGACGAGGTGGACAAGGGTCGCAAACAAAAACGAGAACACTGAAGAGCAAAAAACACCACAGAGATTTTTGGAAACACGAAATCTTGAGAATTTATATCTCAGTCCACACATTTGATCCCCGTAGGTTGTGTTCACATTATAGAATTTGATGATGTCATAATTTCAGATGGAGGGCAAGGGTTTGTATAACTCTGTAGGAGATTATGTTTACATGTTTGAAAGAAATATCCAAACTTTTTTCACCTCATCATTATTTGTTAGAGATTGGCTTCATCATTCACAATCTTATGGCTGAATAATGTCACCACTTTCTCAATGCACTGTGTAATAATGATTTCACTTTTGTTTATTTATGCTGACAGAGAAGATGGTGAACTTTGTGACAGTTTTTAGGCCCAGTTATTACAGAGATATTAACCATAAACCAGGTGAACAAATTTGTAGAGCAAAGGAGAAATTAAATTCTGTCAGCTGGACAAAAGTTTTTTGATCGAATACGAAGATGAACTGATGATGCAGCTTGGATTCCATTTTGTCCAGTTGACAGCATTGAATTTCTCCCTTGCTATGGATCCATCCTGGACAGCTGAGACTAAACTGCAATTTACACCTTAGAATTCTAACCTGCCTCCCTGCTCAATTTTTTTTTTCAGTGGAAAAAACACACAATATGTACAACAAAAACAGCCTGTACAGCAATGTCCAGAGAGTTCAAATGAGGAAAAATCAGTCCTTTGAAGTTTGAGGTTGAATTCTCTGTTTCATATGATTCATAAAGGGTCCTCACATTTTCATAAACGTATCTCACTGATCTGACAGTTTGTACAGAATATCGTTTAACTATTTATGGAAACAGGGAGGCGTTCCCTTACAATAGTCCTTTCAGTGATGATGTCAGAGTTTGATCCAAATAACTAGTCACCATGAAACAACAGGCAGTAAGTATACTTTTCTTGTATATGATAGTGTATAAATGAAAAATCTCAGACCAAAAGTTTTTGAGTACAGGACACATAAAAAATAAATGACCTACAGAACCATTATTCACTTTACACCTGTCGCACTGTGGTGAAATAGAAGGGAAAAATCCTCTGTACATTTCCATCTTATTAATTGGAAAAACTGCCCCCATGTGGGAATATGACATCATCACATTCTTGAATCTGAAAACCACTAAATATATTATCAGAAGTCAATAACAATATGTCAAGGAGCTGTAAAACCTTAGAGATGAAGTATGAATTGATAAAAATTCTAATTTCACCCTTTTTGCCTTTTGGTTTTGGCCTTTTGTCACTGTAATCATGTGTTGAAGTTGTGTTGCACTATATAGGTCTATGAAGTTTGAGATAATCTAGTTGGCTATTGGGATCCAGTGTGGCACTTTGTATAGACATGTTTACGAGATTTTAGTGTTTATTTTGTCTTGTGATGGTTGATATGGATTCATCTCTGGTATTTTATCATTTTGTATTTTTTGACCCTTAAATTGAAGCTCATGTCTCATGTGCTAAAGCTTACCTCAGGCTGTTTTGATGGCCCACTAGTAAGAGGAGATTTGCTGTATAAATTAAAAGTAGCTTGAAAAGTTTTCCAGTGGTTGAAAAAATAGTGACTAGTGAAGGACGTGTACAGTTTGTGGATTTTTATTTTCTTGTTTTAATATGATTTTGTGTAGGGATGCAGCTATGTTGATATAATAAGAAATATGTTGGACTCATTTGTATGGCCTCAATGGTTCAATATGCGTACATGATTTGAATAAGCTACAATGTTCTCTTCAATTTAAAGATGCATTGTGTAACTTTTCTGGTGGAGGGTCTGACAAATTCTTTTCTCCATGGAGATGTTACTGCTTCATCTGAAATGTTTCACAGTATGGCATTAAACCTTTCTATCTTCATGGAGACCAAACCAGTCAATTTACAGGTCTGTGGAGAGGCGACCCCGCTTACAGTCAGAATAGCTGTTTTTCCAGGTATTTTTGAGCAATAAAACCATCTGTAATTCAATAAATGTCAAGTCAAACTTTTTAATGTCATACTGTGGAACATTCCAGGCAGAGCAATGACATATCCATAGAAACAAGTAGGTGACGGACCCTCAGTCAAAAAGTTACATAGTGCATCTTAAAGCTTTTTATGTATTTGTCATTCCATGCTCAGGGAAAAAGAAACCATGATCTCTAAGTTGATATTTAACACTGCATTTGAAATACTGATTATTGCTTTTTGCTCAGGCCTAAATCCTTATTTTTTGTCATGCCAATTAATTAATTTAATGACCCACTGTGGTTTGTGTACACATTTGAATTTGCTATTATGTTGCTCTTTCTGAAACACTAAACAAACCATTCACACAGCAACAGAATTTTACACTGGATGCCCATCTATTCACGACGAGCCACACTAATGTGACTGGAGTGGGTCTTGTACCAAATAAGTGAACAAAAAAAATGAGCCAAAACCAAATGCATATTGAACCATAAGGCTCTAGCTGTTTTGTTGCATCTCAGACTTTGTGCATACGGTGTACATTGTAAGACTGATAGTTGTGGACAAACATGGGATGCATGTTTTGTACTGTACATGATATGATAAAGTTTACATGTGTAGGCTGTTCTCGTGGAAGGGTGCTTCAGTGGACACTTGTGATTCCTTCCATGGTGACCTCATAGGAACAGAGGCGGTGAGGAGAGCCAACTGGCCTTTGAGTGAACACAAAGCAATGATGGTTTTATACCTGAGTTCTGCACAGTACGAGCTTCCCCCGGCTCCTGCCTTTATCAGCACTACTCTACTACTGTCAATAAAGCTGACTTTGTTTTTACGGATGCAGGCGTCACAGTCCCATTTGTAAAAAAAAATTGAACGCAAACATAATTTCACCTGGACATAAAATCTATGTTTTTTTCATTTTTATTTGAAGCAAACTCAATAGCAAACAAAATGAAGGAGCTAAAGAGATATTTAAAGATGCATAGTGTAACTTTTGGTGGATGGTCTGTCAAATGCTTCTGTCCAAGGGGATATTATTGCTTTGTCTGGAATGTTTCACAGTATGGTGTTTAACCTTTCTATATTCATGGAGACCAAATCAGATCAAGTTACAGGTCAGATCTGAGGAGAGGCAACCCCGCTCACAGTCAGAATGCCCCTGTTTTTCTAGGATTTTTTGAACAATACAAACCAACTGTAATTGAATAAATGTAAGTTAGAGCTGTTTAATGTCATACTGTGGAACATTCCTCATTCAGTCTTATTCAGTTTACAAATTTACATTCTAAATAAGCTGCAAAAATAGCAAGAGACTGATGTCAAAAAAGGCATAATTATATAAATGTATATGTGCAAGTAAAAATGACAAAATAGAAATAAATATATCTCAATTATATACAAAAAGTCATAAGGAAAAACAGTGCAAAGATGATATGATGATTGACAGCATATAGGGTTATCTTTTACATGAGGGTGAGTTGTACAGTTGTATGGAGTATGGTTTGAATGTAGTCCTGTATCTCTCACTGTTTGAGTGCAGCTGTAGGAGCCTGTTGGAGAATGAGCTCCTCTGTCCCTCTATAGTCTGGTGCAGTGGGTGAACAGGGTGTCTATGATGGAGAGCAGTTAGTCCAGTGTCCTCCTGTCCCTCTCTTCCTAGGAGATAGTATCTGAGACTCTCCAAGGCTCACTTGATCGCAAATCCCTCCTTCTCCACCACCGAGTATCTGGCTTCTCGAGGCAGTCACTTCCTGCTCAGGTAGAGGATGGGCTGTTCCTTGCCTGGATCTCCTTGGGTCAATACAGCACCCACGCGACTGCAGAGGCATCAACCTGGACCAAGAAACGTTTGGTGAAGTCGGGGCTTCTGAAGACAGGAGAAGAACACAGACACTGCTTTAAGGTTAGGAAAGCAGCCTCACACTGCTTGGTCCAACCCACAGGGTTCTTTAGGTCCTTGGCAGTCACGGCAGCAAGTGGAGAGACAATGTTGACAAACTGGGGAACAAAACGTCGGTACCACCCCACAAGCCCCAGGAAAGACCTTACTTCCTTCTCAGTTCGGGGGCTTGGACAGTTTCGGATTGCCTCCACCTTATCCACTTAAGGATTGCACTTCTCCACGGCCAAGTTGGTAGCCCAAGTATTGCACCTCCTCCCCGGCCCACTCACACTTCTTTGAATTGAGAGTGGGTCCTGCTCTCTGGATTTTTCCCAGGACCTTCCTCAGATCTGCGAGATGCTCCTTCAACGTGCAGCTGTAGATTACGACATCGTCCAAATATGCCACGCTGCCCTCTTCACACCCCTCAAGGATGTTGTCCATCATCCCTTGTAATGTGGTCAGTGCCCCACATAGGCCAAACGGCATGACTGTAAACTAAAACAAGCCTGCGGGAGTGCAGAAGGCCATGCAGGGTCGACTGCTGGGGTCTAGAGGCAGCTGCCAGTATCCCTTGCTCAGGCCAAGGGTTGTGATATATCTGGCAGACCCAATCCGTTCCAGCACAATTTATTTATGCAGGGGATAGGGTAGGCATCAAACTCAGAAATGGCATTCAGTTTTTGCAAGTCAATGCAGATCTTCAGAGTCCCATCCTTCTTGTACTCTATCAAGGGCTGCACTATTTGGAGTTAGACGCCTCAATAACTCTTAGTTTCAACATGGCCCTTGCAGATGCTCCACCAGCTTTTGTTGAAAGCGATAGGGCCTTTGGCGAAAAGGGTTTGAGTCCTTCAGTTGGATAGTGTGCTCAATCACAACAGTCCTTTCTGGTTTGGCGGAGGACAGAGACAGCATTTCATTGAAGAGTTGCTGGAGCTCAGTAGCAGAGAGGTGGGCCAAGTGAGGGGTACCCTCCACTTTGGTGATGATAGCAACATCAGGGTCGTCCTCTTCCCTCGACCGTGCAAACCTAAGCAGGTAATTCTCAATGTCCTTGCCGCTTAGGTATTTTTGGGTCAGTAAAGTGCCTCCACTCAGGTCTTACTCCTCCTTCTGGCTCAGGATTGCTGAAGGACGACATGTCTGGCATGTCCATCTCTCTACGGCCAGGGCTTAGAACCACTCTTGTATCTCCAGGATTTGGTAGTCCTATCTGAGGACTACTAGCTGATTTGCTGACAGTAGGCCCCAGGCCATGAAACTCTGGCACTTGGAGAGGGTTGAGCTGCCGGAAGGGCGGCTCTAAAATCACTCAACTCTGTTAGCAACCCTTCTTCTCTCCTCTGCTGTCCATCCAGGAAATCCCTCATTATAGCCACCAGCTCCCCCACAGGCTTCTGTGTGGGTTGTAGGCAATGCAGAGGCTTCAAGCTCTACCTCACCTGGCTCCACATCATCTCCTGCTGCCTCGGACTCAGCAATCCTGGAAATCTCTGTGGTATCCTCCTTAAACAGTCCTTTGTGCTTCTTACGACCAGCCATATCCCAGCACTGCCTCCAGCTGTCACGGGTTAGGTTGTGGTAGTCATTAAATAGGTCCTGGTGCCTGCGGTGCACACAGCTCTCCTCCTAAAAACACACTGCCTCTCTGCAGATGCGAGCCCCCTTTTAAAGAACGAGGCTCCTCCCCCAGACCAATTAACAAAGAAAAATACCAAAAAATCATAAGTATTACCAGAAACAAAAATATCCGAATAAGAAAATAATATTCAATTTCAAAAAACGGAAAAATCACCTGAACTTCTTCGTGACGTCACACATGCGCGCCCTACGTGACGTAATATAACGCAGAAGATAATGAAGCTCGGGTTGGCCGAAGGACACACGCTGAGGGGAGGTGGACATGGAGGAAAGTTTGAAACTGGAGGAAGGGCTATAGAGAAAAGAACATTTGCGCAGCAGTCAAGTGTGCACCCCCGACTGTTTGTTGCGATGAAGATTTTTAGAAACCTCGGAGATAGCGGTAAATTCCCGGGTAAGTAAAACATCAGTGTGTGTGCGCGTGTGTATCGGCCCCCTCGCCTCCCACGCGGCTGACTGCTCTACTCCGTCATGTGTCCTCTTTACAGGCGCTGCTTCCCCTGCAGACCACAGCCAAGTACAGAGCGCTGGCTACCACAGACTGGTAGAATATCACTGCAGAAAAAGGTGTCCACAACACAAACACACACACAACCTGGTCACATTTGGCGATTTATTCCACACAAACTACCTTCACTCACGGGTGTGTAAATGCAAATGTACAAACGAGCACTTGAGTATGGGAAGTCACATCCCCTCCTTCACTCCCCCCTCTCTCTGCTCCCAATGACCAATGCTCAGATGAGAAATAATCACCGAAAGAGGCGAAGCTACGTCAACATGTTGGCCTGAGTACAGGATGTGCGCACATAGACAGGCTACTATTATGATCAGACAAGCACTATAGAGACACATTGAGCCACTATTCATTAGGATCAGAGACAGAGGGATGATAATAATAGGCTATTTTCAAGATTGTTGCAAAATAGCTCAAATTATAGCATCTCTTGTGCAACATGAGGTCCACCACAGAACTGCTGTAGGCTACGCTAAAAAGAGAGCAGTCACTGTCTGTTTTGATCATTTTCTATGAAGTGTATAGAAAAAACAAGACCCATATTGCTAGTAGAAAGGTGGAGATTATTGCAGCATAAGGGACATTTTTACATGTTTGTTTATTCTCTCAAAATAACCTTGCAACTGTTCCAGAAAAAAGTAATTGTTGCCCATAATAATTCAAGTGGCAAAGCATTTATTTGTTTATTTGTGCATTAGTACATGCTTAGACAGATAAAATGGATTTCACACTTACTATTACTACTATTACATACTACTAGTGTTTTCTTGTTTAAAAGTTTTTTGTTTTGTTTTTTTGTTTGTATACTGAGAGAATATCAAATGGGTTTGAGGCCTGGGCCATTTGTGACCCTGAGGTAGGGCTGGGCGATATGGATCAAAAAATATATCTCGATATACGATATATATCTCGATATATGTTCAAGAAAAAATAACCCCCTAAAACTGAAAACTGTAAAAACAAATATGTCAAATTCCACAAGGTCTTTTTTTTTTAACTGAAGTGTAAGAGGTCGGCAGTTCATATAGGAACATTTAAGATTACAAAAACCCTAATTACATAAATAAAAATGTAACTGTAAAATAAAAGAAATAATACATATTTCCTTCTTTTCATTCATAAATAAAACAACTCAACACAAGCTCATCTTTGCTTTAACTCTGTTATCCAGACCATAATCATAACCATGAGCTCATTTAGCAGAGGAAGCTCAGGATGTTCCTTATTTTAACAGATCCATGTTCCAGCAGTAAGGAGCTGTGAGGTTTCCCACAATCCACTGCAGATCAAACCAAACGTTTCCAAACACAATTGTACAAGTTACACTGCAACAGATTAATTAAAATCTTCTGCATCAATGCAGTTCTGCGCACGTGTGTTTACATTTTACAGAAACGAAACTTAAGCGCATGGCTCATTTGCATAAACAGCGCACTTCTCATGCAGCTCAGCTCGTTCAGCTTCTTTCGGGCTAAAGGAGGCGACTCGGTGGAATATGAGGATGAGCTGCTGATGGTTTTGTCTGTAAATGATGGAAAAGGTTCGTGGTGCTTGAAGCTTTTCACTGGCACCACTTTCGGCGTTCACGGTGATAGTGACGAATGAAGGAGACACGAGCAACAAAATCAGGGAGGCGGGGGCGCGCGGCCGACGAGAGAGAAGGTAAACAAGCGAAGCGGCGAAATCAGAATTGAATATAAGCATTATATCGATATATACGATATGTCAGAATTCATATCGATATATTTAAAATATCGAGATATCGCCCACCCCTACCCTGAGGACTAATTGATTGGGAGCCCCTCCAAGTCTGTGGGCCCCTCCAGCAGCCACCTACTCTCGCCTAATGGTAGCACCACCTGATAACTACACCTGTTTTATATGTTTCATAAAAAACAGTCTGGTATTCTCATAAGGTTTTCTTGGTATAAATTAAGAAAAAAATATACATTTTATTTCCATTATATACTTTCATACTCTTATCTCATATGATGCTTTTTTTTCTGTATTTTACTAGGTAAGTTTGTGTTATTTGATCTAATTTCAACATTTACAATTTACAATATAAAAAATGTATCAACAGTGCCATATTTAAAAAATATATATATATGTATATGTTAAATGGAATAAGAGATGTTTCCTGGACCTGGGGGATATCCCATGAACTGAGCTAAAGCAAAAGCCTGGCTCATGTGGGCAATCCAGGTTTATCAAAGCCTCAGTTCCGTTCAGCCAAAGTGATCACCAGAGGTGACCTGAGTTGCCGCAGTAACAAGCACCAGGGCACAAACCTGGTCAGAACCCGTCTAACTGTCAGTATTATTTTAGCTTTGTCTCCAAGAATTTCTAAAGAGACAGTTCATTCAACAGTTTTAGCCTGTGCATCAACACACCTGTTCGAATACCTGTCTCTGTCTGATACAGTTGAAAAAGTGACTTTTATAATCATGTGTCGCTTGAGACTTTTACAGTCCATACATTCCTATGCACGGGACACACATGTATGGATGCTGCTCTCATCAAAAAAGCACAAACCGTATAAAAGCCTATGGCCATTATTTCATTCAAATGATGTTGCACATGTGTCTGTTGTGAGGGGCAGTGCAGCTTTTACGCACAGACTCTGGTTTGGACTCTGAGGATGACAGTGGATTCTGTTTTTTTGCTCCTTCATCAGAGAGCTGTCTCTCTCTCTCTCTCTCTCTCTCTCTCTCTCTCTCTCTCTCTCTCTCTCTCTCTCTCTCTCTCTCTTTCTCTCTCTCTCTCTCTCTCTTCATTCCCTCTCTCGTTCCCTGTCAAACTACAAACACCTTGGCTCGGATTTAATCATTTCTTGTTAGGGTACACGTGAAGAGGTATGTTACAGCTTTACTTTTAAGCACAGAGGAACTTAAGCTCCACACGTACTACTGCACATTTCGGAATGGGCCTATCCTGATTTGCTCCCTGGGCGAGACCCCCTCCAGATGCTCTCTCGTTTAGTCTGATCAGAAAAAACATCAATATTTTTGGCCCATTTTCCAAGATGTCATTGTTCCATTGTGTCTGGGAGCTCACACAAAGCGCAGCTTAAACTTCAGGCCTGAATTAGCTTTGGTCAGACTCAGACTTATTTCTGTTATGGTACGACTTGAGGCTTAAACTGCAGATGGAGCTAGTTTCATTTTAGGATTTCAGGATAAGCTTGAACTTGTTAAGCAC
Organism: Boleophthalmus pectinirostris; assembly: GCF_026225935.1. NCBI lineage: Eukaryota > Metazoa > Chordata > Actinopteri > Gobiiformes > Gobiidae > Boleophthalmus > Boleophthalmus pectinirostris. The sequence continues at coordinate 12,152,351 of NW_026571353.1, forward strand.
CCCCTCAAGTAGTCCTTTGGGGAAGTCATTCAAAATAGATTCAAAATATCTAAATGAGACCTATCATGTTTATTTTTTCACAGAAGTAACTTTTAAGGTAGAATTTACACACCATTGTTGGCAAGCTCAGGGGATGCGGTGTAGTGTTTTGCTCAAGGGCATTTGAAGGAGTCAAAAGGAAAATTTTCATGATTTGGCATCCCTCTTTACCTCCTGAGCCTCTGTCACGAGTGAACCAGAAGTAATTTATTTTCAAGTGTACACTGTTCTGTTATGGAATAAAATGACTTTAGACTCTTTAGTTTTATTCTGGTAAAACGTATTAAGTAACTAATATGAGTGAGACTGCAACCAAAACCACAAGTCCTCTTATTGTCAAATCATTATTACAAAAATATTATAAAAAAAGCAATATTTTTCAGCCAAGCAATTTGTGAGCTGTTGTAGCCAACGGGTCCAGACCAAAACTGATGCGTTTCAAAGGGGTGCAAAGACAATACTCTTTGGATACCTCTGCCACAGTACTACTGCTTTTCTTTCATTTTCATTTTATGTTTTTAGTTAAAATACATATAGTTTAATTTAATACATTTATTTAGACATATATTTTATAATTTGGGTGCACACAGCTTAGTTAATATATTTTATAATTATTAATATATTCATATTGTTATATAATAATTATTAGCTTATAATTATTTGCTTACACTTGTTCTTTTTGAGTTGCCAGACCTTGGGACCGATGAGGAGACGGCAAGCCTTGGCAGAAACCACCTTCACTAAGCCAAGGGGGGAGCACTATCTAGTTTAGTTTTTGCTTAGTTTGCCTAGTTTGTTTAAAGTTACTTTATTAATTACAGCTATTTTCTGTATAATTATAATGATTTGCCTTATTGTTACTTTGACTGAGTTAGTACCAGTAGTTTTAGTTTATCCTTGAGTGTAATTCCTCCCTACTGTGTTCAGTTTTAGCTAGTCCTCCACTATTTAAACACCCCTCTTCCTTTGTCTGGTGGGTTAGGTTAGTTACCTCCGCCAAGGAGGTTATGTTTTTGCCAGCGTTTGTCTGTTTGTTTGTTTGTTTGTCTGTTTGTTTGTTTGTTTGTTTTTCTGTTAGCAACATAACTGAAAAAAGTTATGGACCGATTTTGATGAAATTTTCAGGATTTGTTGGAAATGTGAAAAGGAAGAACTGATTTCATTTTGGGGGTTGATCCGGAAGAAATCCTGGATTCTGGATCACTTTGAAATTTTAGTTAACATTGTGGTAAATGGGGCCAAAAATTTTGTTTCTCAATATCTCGGTTAATTATTGACCAAACCCCATGAAATTTGACTCAGGGATGGACAATGGGATCCTCTTTCATATTCCAAAGGCTGATCCGGATCTGATCCAGAAGACTGATTTTATCGCAATTTATATAAAAAATGGGGGTAGTCCTTGGCGGAGGTCTGTGCTCTCTGAGTGCTTTTCTAGTTTAGTTCTGTTTTGTTTGTTACGACATGACTCTGCTAAGGTCAGGGAGGTAACAAAAACCAAAATGGTAAAAAAAAAAAAGGAAGTAATTTAATTAACAGAAATGTAAAGGTTAAATAACAAAAGTGGTCTAAAATATGTGCACAAAATAACCTAAACTAAGACAACAAAATAATAATGACTCACATAAGTCAATAAAAAAAATTATGACAAATTAAGGGACACATACACAAAACAAAACCACAGATGTTCCCAAAACAAAAGTCAAATAAACCTGCCAACAGAATCAACTGACAACTAAAAAGACACAAAACAGAACTAAACTACCTAGTGTCTCACACACAAAGTTAGACTAACAACAAAAAAGTGAGACACAGACACAAAATGGCAGACTGGCCACAGAGGTCAGCAGCCTCCAACAGGTTTGGCTGATCTTCTTATAGGAGGAGGTGGCTGCAGAGGAGACAGGATTGGCCAGGTGAAGAGGTGCCCCCACCAATCACAAACCAGCAAGCAGCAACCAAACAGGTACAGGCGGGAAACCAGTCCTCCAATCAGGAGCGAGGGCTCACACAGGACGGGTTGCATGTGAAAGACAGGAAATTTGAGCCTCATATACAAATTTAACAAAATGATAACACAAGTGCACAGAGCTAAAGGCCTGGGCCGTAACATTCTTTTTAAGTTAGTTAAGTTATACCAGTTGGGCCATACTTTTTTATTAAATTATTTTAAGTTTTTGTTCAATTATATTTTTTGACACCTTCGTCCCTGCCTATTCTGTTTCATCCCCTACACACCTCCATTGTTTAACTTGCTTACAATGTGCAAGTTATTTAAAATAAAAATACAATGCACCCTTTTGTATCCCCTGTAGACGCTTGGCCTGGTTGCAACACACAGTAAACCAGAGAGATTATAAGGAGTCTAAACAGTTCTAGGATAGTACAGCCTTAGATTTTAGTCACTTCAAGCCAACAAAGGCATGTAAGTACCGTAAGGATATTCATTGCGGCATTAAAATTCACTTGAGACATTTTCACATTCATAAACACTAAACCTGTAACTTGGTCTGGTTTGGTATCTCCATTTAGATAGAAAGGTTTAATGCCATTGTCTGAAACATTTCAGACAAAGCAATAAGATCTCCATGAAGAAAAGTATTTGACAGATCCTCCAACAGAACAGTTACACAATGCAACTTTAAGTAACAAAATTGAATACTTTTTCCACCACTGATAAAGCATACTGCAGTGCCAACATTTTTACTTCATTATAAAAGTCATGAGGTGAGATTTCCCCCTGGGCCCAATGGAGGTCTGTGAACAGGGCAGTGTAGGGTGTGTAAGGTCAATGAACATTCTATTGTTTCATTAGGTATTGACAAAACCACTCATAGTTTATTTTTAGATGTCCCTTGCTGTTATTTTTAGATGTTCACTAATGATTACTCCAATCATGGAGGTGAGGAGTTTAAACAAGGCTAGGTGCAAATTCACATTGTCATTAACAGTCATGATGTTAGGGGGACTGAAATAGTGCTTCAAGAATTAGAATTAATAAATTTTTCAGTGCTTTTCTAGACTAAAATAGGTTCGTTACACTTGACATGACAAACATTTTGTATTCTCTCTGATAATGTTATATTCCCAGATGAGGGAAAGAGCCAGATTGCCCTGTTGATTACATTGTACTTTGCTATCAAATATCCAATATGTAAATCCACACATATTGAAGCTGATCATTCCTAGTGATTAGACCCAAGAACTCACCATTTAACAACAAAAAACTTAATTTTAACAATAACCTGTTAATTTTCGGAGCCCCCATCAAATATGATTGGACAATACAATGGTGTTCCCCCAGGATATAGTACCAAAGGCTGTCACACACTACAGGATTTTTCTGTCTTAAATGATTTTTAAATGTGCAACAAAAAGTGCACACCACAGACAGGTGGAGAATCTTAAGAAATTTTAAATCTCCAATAGCAAAGACTGCAGTGGGATATGTCTGCAGACCAGAGTAAAATGACTCACTTTAAGACTCTTTTAAGTGTTCAAAAGATCAGAGCACTGCACTTCTAGTTTAGATGCAAGACAAACTGTGTTATCATTTGTGAAATGTGACGCAATACTTCAGATATATGATTTTTAATGCACAGAAGGTTGGATATAAAGTACACAGTAGAGCCCGGCCGATATATAGGTTGGCCGATATTATCGGCCGATGTGGACACCTGGAGGCATATCAGCTATCCCCCAGTATGTTTGCTGATATGGGCCAATATTTAGGCATGTTATACCTTGTTATAAAGCTTAGACTCTCTGCATTATGTTCATTTAATCCACATTTACAGTCCTAATTTGTGACTCCGCATCAGTATTTATCTGCGGAGTCATTTGTCTGTGTATGTCCGTACTGTCCCTGAACACACCACCGTCACGTCACTCGCGTGCGTTTCTTTACACCCGCAGCGGTGCGCAACACTGAGATTATATTCTTTTTACGGACAATCGGTTTGAGTCTGGATTAAAAGGACATTTTTTAATGCAGACTTGTGATGTGGGAGGAGCCTGTGTGAGCGGTGAGTGTTGGAAATATGTCGACTTTGAAGCTAGTTTTGGTTATTTGTTATTGGTTAGCGATTAGCTGCTGTAGCTCCCACACATAAACAGACTGTTTTCTATTGGCCTAATGTAAAGTGACTATATTGACCATATATTTGTTACTGGACCTGCACTGATATGTAAATGAGCTGGGAAGAGATGTGCGAATGATCCACATTTATGCATATAATTAGTTACCGTGGCTTGCACGTATTTACGGCTAAAGGCTAATAGCGGTAGTTTCTTTACTAGCTAGGAGTTATGGGTCGGTCGCGAGTGAAATGACTCTTAGAACCGGCTCTTTGAAGCGAACAACGGGAGCCTGCTCCTTATTGGGAGCCGTGTTTTCTCTTTCTCTCACTTTTTTTCTCTTCACACCACATGCAGACTTCTGGTAGTTTGACAGCGGCAGCAGCTGAAAATAAAACTTTTAGAAATATGCGTGTGCATAGGATAGAAAAAAACTTGCATATTTGGTTGTAGTTTAGCATAAAATAAATAAGCCAGGACTAATCTTGGGCTCGAGAGAGGGAGAGAAATAGAGACCGAGTCCCGACACTCCCCACAGTTCTGGTTTAGTTCTGCTTACAACAAAACAATCTGAAGAGCCACTTGGGAGCCGAAAGAGCCAGCTACTTATGGTGAGCCGGTTCTCTAAAAAGAACTGGAATACCCATCACTAGTAGGTAGAATCTTATGCAAATATAGGGTGCCATTAGGGTGACCTACTGTCTGTAAATATGACGCAAAGAGGCAGAATAACAATAAATGTTGCCTAAATAAACCCAATTCAAAAACCACTAGAGCCAAACCTAAGTTTTTTAAACAATTCAAGATTTACAGTGAATTTTTACATGACTAAATATATGGTGATTATATCGGCTATCGGCAGATCCAACTCCCATTTTATCGGTATCATATCGGCCACAACAATATTCATATCGGTCAGGCCCTTGTACACGGGAAATAGAGTCACTATCACTAATCTGCAGCTTCACCTCGATCTGTGTGCTGTGTGGCTGTAAACAAATACATGTGTGGAACTAGTCTCGTCTTTTTTACTCTTAAACTCTCAAACTGGATGTCATTATTTGCGGAAGACCAATTCTCTGGATTATGTGGATGAGATGCTGCAGGATAAATGTACGTATTTACAAGAGATGAATAATAAAGTCTTCTCATTATTTGTGTCTTCTCATATATTCTCTGTCCGTCACTTTTATTGGCTGTTACCGTGGCATTGCTGATGGTTAGTGGTTCTGACACCACACACGAGGAGCACAGCGGCTTCAAAATCACACACGCAGACACAGTCGAGTCACGCCTCCCTGAGCTCAGTGAGAAGCAAATCACAGCCTAAATCATGCACATTCTTCTATAGTGTGTGGCGGCCTTAAGGGAAAACCTCACTTGGACATCTATCAACCTAGTTGTGTCATGGTTACGACGATGACATCAAGTTTACACCTGACCCACCAACACCTATACCATTATACCTGGTTTACTCCTGGTATACACCTGATTTATACCTGGTTTAGACAAAAAAGAAAGAAAAAGAAATGTAAACACAATTTATTTTTGTAATTTTAGATAAAATTTAAAATTTTCTTTTCAATTCAGTTTATGGAGATTCACTTGAACAATTTCAGAGGGTTACACTTAAAGGTGCTTTGTGTAACTTTTCTGGTGGAGGGTCCATGAAATGCTTTTCTCCATGGAGATGTTATTGCTTTGTCTGGAATATTTCACAGTACGGTATTAAACCTTTCCAACTTCATGGAGACCAAACTAGACCAAGTTACAGGTCAGATCTGTGGAGAGGTAACCCCACACACTCACAGTCAGAATGCTTGTATTCCTAGGTATTTTGAGCCATAAAATCACCTGCAATTGAATAAATGTAAGGTAGAACTGCTACTGTCAACTGTACAACATTCCAGGCAGAGCAATAACATATATACAATACATATAACGAGCAGGTGACTGACCTCCAACAAAATGACACAGTGCACCTTTAAATTAACTCATGTAAACAATAGTTCCACAAAGTTCCAAAGTATGGCTTTAAACTGCCTTCATTCCATTCCATTAGTGTTAAATACATTCAATACTCAATATGCAGTGCCCCTTTTCACTCATGCCTACTATACATTGTGGTGTAACCCTCTCTGAATGCCTATTGATTTAAACTATAGAACAAGTCTTTCCTGTACGCATCATAAACCCACCATAACTTCCTCTGTTTTTCCACAGGGCTGTACAGTGTATCGACAAGCTTGTGAGTTCTATTGAGGGATTTTCTATCTGCTCTGACACAACTTCCTGCCTGGAGCCCTGTGCCGAGTCCTACATTGGCCCATATTGAACCGCTGGTGAGGGAGAGTTGAGTAGACAAGCAGAAATATACAGATGAGTTGCTCTCTTTGCAGGATTTGGACGTGATTCTGGCGTGGCAAAGCTCTTCTGGCATGTTTTTGTGGAGGCAACGCTACACCAAGCACAGGCCATTTTCTGGGTTACTTTCTCCAACCGCAAACTAATCCAGGTAGGCTGCTTTCTGCTGATGTGAACTCACTCTAAAATGGGTTTTTAAATGTGTGCTTTGAAAAACGGTCAAGTTAAACCTTGCATATTGTACTGTTGTGTATGTTCTGTTCTTTAGTTTGCTGATTTAAAGGTGCACAGATGTCATTGCTCTACCTGGAATATTCCATGGTACGACATTAAACAGCTTTACCTTAAATTAATTCAATTACAGATGCTTTTATAGCTCAAAAATACCTAGAAAAACAGCCATTCTCTCTGTGAGTGGGGTTGTCTCTCCACAGATCTGACCTATAACTTGGTCTTGTTTGGTCTTCATGAAGTTAGAAAAGTTTAATACCACACTGTGCAACATTCCAAAGTTATAACATCAACTTAGACCAAAAATATTTGAAAAACTTGTATTCACTTGACTGCAGTAATGGACTTTTCACATGGTTTGCTCCTGGTTTGAGCCCAGTTTAGTCGCAATGTAGACATGGTCTGGTCCTGGATTAATCCTGGTCTAGTCCAGGTTTAGCTTTGGGTTTAGTGTAAAATGTTTAAAACCTAAACCTGGCAAATTGCTCCATTCGCTGTACTTGTATATTTTGTTCTGATGAAGACCTGGTTTGATCCAGGTTTGGTCCTGGTTTGAGCCCAGTTTAGTCCTGGTTTGGGTCTAGTTTAATGCTGGTCTATTCCAGGTTTAGCTCAGAGTTTAAAATATGTTCAAACCTTAAACCCAGCAAATTGTTCAATTGTCTGTTTGTGTATAATTTGCAGATTTTTAACAAGTTTAGTCCTGGTGTAGACCTGGTTTGATCATGGTTTAGTTCTGGTCTAGTCCTGTTTTTAGTTCCATTAAGTCCCACTTTTGATGTGTGTGCAAATGTGAAAGCAGTTAGCCCTTCATACTCATATTTGCTATTTTTTCCCGCTCTACATGTCATAAATGGTTGAAATTTTAATAGAAAAACTTCACTGCTTAGCCTTTTCTCAAATGTTTTGCTCTCTTGATAGCATACTTGACAGCACATATTAATACCAAAATTATTCATAATCTTTTACTTTTACTTCTAATACACGCAGTAAGTGGTAACCCAATTTTGTGGCAAACCCTTTGAGAAATGATTAAACTACACTGCCCTTTCCCAATTGTACCCAGTGAAGACTGCAGGACACAATCATATCTCAGTAACCTCTAATTATGCCATTATATCATTAAGCTAATCAACCAGCCATGTGAGGATCTGATGGCGAGCACTGAGTCTCAGGGAAAGTGTCTATGATGTGGTTAGTTTGTACTGGTTAGTCGTGGCTTCTTTTTGGTTTACTTTACCTTCAGATCTAGATTTTTTGTCTCCTACAGCTGTCATAGATTTACAGAAGGATTATGATGCAACTTTATAATTATAAAAAAGACTCTAGAGTTTGCAATGCCAGTGTTGCTCATTATAATTTTAGCTATTTTTAAAATATGATTTATTCATGTGCATCTGGCAGAATGAATTTGGAATACAATATATAGCAATTATATTTGAGTGCTGTTTAAACATTTTCATTGAGAATGTCTTTGTTATCAGAGCAAACTCTTACATAATGCCTTTCATTAAAACACGTATACAGAATAGATATAGCTATATATAGTATATAGTATTTTTTTCTTTTGTGAGTAGCGCACATATGAAATTAACAAAGAGTCATGTGGTTTCTTTTATGGGCTAGGACAAAATCACCAGTTTGACTAGATTGGTGCTTCCTACTGTCAGGATCTTGTGCCAGTCCCAAGCCCATATAAATGGAATGGGAGGCAACAGTGGGTCGCTAGCATCTCATATACAAAACCAAATTGACATATTTACTGCTTTACTGCCAGATGATAGCCATAAAGGGAGAAAAAGCTATATTTAGTTTTAGTTATATGAAGACAGAGGGGGGCAAAGGGGTCCATTGTCCCGGGTTTTAGGGGCCCAGAATTGGACCCTCTTCCTATTAATTAATATTAGAGGGGGCCCATGTTTCTTGCCCCGGGCCCCCAAATTTCTGTCAACAGGCCTGTATATTAACATATCATCATTGCACTGTTTTAACTTAGGACCTCTTGTATATAGTTTAAATATATTTAATTACTTTATTTCTAGATTTTATTGAATTTTTACTTTTTATACATTTATATAATTTTGCCTTATTTGACACCAGTCTCTTGCTATTTCTGCTACTTATTTAGAGTTTGTTATTAACATTTATATGTTTTTTCCTCTTTGTTGTTATTTTATATTGTGATTTGTGAAGCTACTCTGTCCAAATTTACCCTTATGGCTCAATAAAGTTTGTCCAAGTTACGGTAAGTGTAAGTTGTCTAGTTAGTTAGTTACCCCAGCCTTGTCATGTCCACATTTGTATCCCAGTCACATGAGGACATTTCCTGTGTGCACGTGCTATTGCAGGGAGGAGGGGTCTGGGTGGGGGGGGTCAGGGTCTGTGGGCGGGACACAGGATCGATCGGGCTCCAGCCTGCAGCCTGCATCTGTGTAGTGAGTGTGAAGGGCACTGAAGTGACAGCAGGGCTAATTACACCAACAGAAAGCCTCACTCTCAGCTCTGATACGCTTTGGTACCAGCCAACGCCTTGCTCAAGGGAAGGAGTAGAGGTGGGTCAGTGGTGCTTATATAGTATCAAGTAACACCTCTGTGTAAGATAATTTAGTTTCAAATACTGCTGAAAATGTTATCAACTGAATAAAAATAAAATAGAAATAATTCAAACAGTAAAACCTGTAACACTGAAGATGAAGGGTAAAATAAATAATTAATGAATTAGCATTGAACTTTATATTTACAAATTGTTCTGACTGTAAATGACTGCACGACCTATTAGATCTGGACTTGAACCCTATAAATGTATAAATAAATAAAACCTCACTAAACATCAAAATAACACAATAAGAGGCAAAAATATGGACTTGTGAATATACTATTTTCAATAAAGTGTTTTGTTTTATCAAAATGTATTATAATGGATAATACTAGGGGCAAAGTGGTCTGTTGTCCAGGCCCCAGGGTCTTAAGGGCCCAGAATTGGAACCTCTACCTATGTGAGCCAATGTAAGTCTTCTTGTCCTGCCCAAATTTCTGTCGACGTGCCTGCTAATCTATACAAATAATATAATAATAATTTTATCCCATGAGGACATTGATGTTAGATGAAATGATAAGCAAATGGGCTTTTAATTGTAACTTTAAAAGATTATGAAATTGTGAGTTTGTGTCTTGTCTATGTCTTTAGTTTTTCTAATTAAATTTGCTGTCTTAATAAGCTCATTTGTCCCATTAACATTTTTACAAATGAAATCAACAGCTTTGTGCACTAATAAAGTGGGCTTGAGTCAAGTTGGAACTAGCTGAAGTTCTGGAGCTGGGAACAAAAAGGTTGAGCTGGAGTTCCAACAAAATCAAATTTGAGAGTAAATAAGAGAGCAGTATAATCAATAGGTAATGCAGTATTGCTTGTATTATTTGTGAATTAATGAATAAGGACTAAAGTTTATCCATGCAAAATAGTTAATCTTTGTACATGTCCCAATTTTGCATACATGGATCCCAGGTGTCTCCAGAAAGAAAAGCTACTATACCGTATATTCAATAGAAATGGTTGCTGTTACTACTTTTTGCAACAGCTATAATCACTCAGCCCAATGCTGTTTAGTTTTTTAATAGGCAAATCCAAACTTTTATCATTGTGCCGAATACCTCAAGAAAAAAGTTAATTTGGTCCAAAGTTATTCCTCACTTACCTTTATAAATTCCAAGTTTCCTAATTATTCACTGCCCAGTTTTTTTCACAACAGAGTGGGGTGGAGTTTTCCCATGACACTAGAGCACCACCAACTAGCATGCTAATGTGCACTGCCTTATTATTAGATAGTAAAATGACTTCTAATTATACGCAGAGAGCACACAGCTGACTTGACCTCAAGAGCTGCTTATCCAGTATATCTGTAATGGGGTCAATTTGGCACAAATACATTGGAGACATTGGGTCATTTAATATTTTGCTCTTGTTCTATGAGGGATAGATTTAGTTTTGAAAAATCTGCCACACAGTTTAATTGGAAAATTAGTCAGAAAACACTCCATGCAGCTTTTCGTTGAAGACTTTGACAATGTCGGAAGGAGAATGCATTTGTTTCACTTCACTGAGCACAGAAAAAGTAGATTTTACTTAGTGGAAAAAATGACTGTAAATGTATGTTTATGTGACAATGCTTTCTAATCATGTATCTTATCAAATGTTATTGTTGTGACACCATATTTTGATTCCATTGCTCACTTGCTTAGAGCTGCCACAGTCCATAGATGCTGCCTGGGGGTAGTTAGGGGCAGTGTTGCTGGTATGTAGAAGCATGGATGGATTTATTGATTAATGGTCGATTGGTCACTTGTACATGGGCAGTCATGCTTGCAACATCAAATGCCTTTTTGTGCTAAACAGAGCTTTTAACATGGGTAATAAGATCAAGTCACAATATATATGTGATAACTTAAATTACATTACATTTGTGCTGTAGAAATTCCAGGTATTTAAGTATTTGGCTGTTTTGATTGCTTGAAATTGATAAGCACTACAGTGGTGGCAGTGTTTTGACAGCATATGTGTATTAGATAATTTAAACCTTGTTGCTTTCATTGTGTCCCTGGGCAAGACACTAAACTCTAATTGTCTTAATATGGTCTGTTGTAACAGGAAAGGTATCCTGCAAAAAAATATTACCAGGTTGCAGTACTGGTTTGCTTTTCTGTCACCTACCATTGTCCTAATACTTTTGATATATCACTTAAGGAGAAATACAAACGTGTTAAAAGTAATCAAAATCAAGTATATAGCTAATGCAGTAAAATGCTTTCATAATAGAATAGTATCACAATTTTTCCCAATCCCAAATTCATTTCATTTTAGCACAAGTTTTTTTTACCTTGTATTGATTTCTCAGTCTGCTAGAGTCTCTCGTTGAGCTCCACAATGTATTGAATCAACTGAATCAAAATAGCCATTTGAGTAGGCATGTAATGTCTACTAGGGATGCATCGATACGGATACTGGTATTGAATATTGGCGCAGATACTGATAAATTTGTTGAAGTTGGTACTGGTTCCTTATCGATTAAACCAATACCTTTAATTGGAGGTAATAAGATTAATTAGAGGCTTATTTTGGCCTAGAACATTTGATATTTTATGTTATTAGGTTCTTTTTACTGTATAAATCAGCTGACCAGACATGTCACAGCAAGATCACGTGACCACTCTGAGGAAAACCACTAGTGAGCAGTCGAAACTGTCAGGTATGAAAAACAAACTCTTGTTCTGTAAAAAGAATCTATATAACGTACGTCTCCAAATGTTTGAACTTTTATTCATATGAAGCTGCTCAGTAGTTACTTGAACTTATACCAGTTGCATAACACAACTGAATCTCGTGTTTAATAAGCTCATTGTGTTTTAAGGAAATGAGTGCTATTTGCTGTCCTGACACTGATATTGGTTAATATCAGCATAACTCTAAACATCGACTGTAAACAACAGCAAATCCTGTTCAAAATGCTTGTAATTCTTGAATTAGTTTAGCGGTTCATATTTATTTCTGTTTTGTGTGTTTGTAATCTCACTTTTTATATGTAAATCCCAGTTAGAAAAATAAATATGAAAAATTATATTAGAATAATGACGTGATAATTTTTTTTCTGAAACTGTGCAGCCCATAGTCTCTGGTGTGTCATTGTTTGCCACGTGCTATAGGTTTCCCTCACATTAGTTTTAATTATACACATTCCACTGAGCTGCCCCTCATCATTATTGTCCCATTGATTTGTGGCCCTCATGCAGGTCAGTGCACAGCAGGCTGGTGCCATCACAGCGTACCAGCACACAGGCCAACATGGATGACTAATGAATGTGGGCAATCATGTCAACCATAATTATAAAAGTCATAGTGATAACATGGTTTTAATATGGCTAAGGATGGCAGGATTATTGATTTTACTATTAAACATGATTATATGTCACAATAATTGAATAAATTATTGAACATTTAATATATTTATAACCCCAGTCTCATCTCCCATTTCTCTATGTGGGCCAAAAAACTAAGAATGTAGGAGTAACTGTATTTATTTTGATTTGTGTAACTGTATATTATTTGATTTGCTCTGTAATAATAACAATAAAGTATCCAGTTAACTGTACCTTGGCTCATACAGCATTACTGCATTATATTTTTAAATAGATGAGTGTATAAAAACATATATGGGGTCATGACACATGGGAGAGTAGTATAGATACGCCCTCAAAGCAAACATAACAATTGCCTCAAATGTGTAAATTAGATTATTTTCCTGTATTTCATTGTCACTACTCTAGACTTTGATAAAAGATGCCCCACAGCTCATTTTCTCCCTCACTTATATCCCATTGAAACATGTGAAACTCTATTATCACTGTTCCCATTTCCAGCATGTGAGAAAACTCCCACTCAGATTCTGCCCCTTTTCAGCAACACATTCAAACCTTTAAAAAGCTGTCACTTCTGTGTCTGTGTTTTGCAGGATGGACCATGGAGACCGAGGCATGGGCGTCTCACAGTTGCGTTATGAGGAAGAGGAGGGTAAGTGGGCCTTTAGATGCAATTCATATAGACAGAGTACAGTGCTCCAAATGTAATTTTAAGTTTATAATATCGCAATAAAGATCTAAAACAAAACAAGTCCTCTGACTTCACAGTTGAAAATAGGAGTGACAATTTCTGCCTGCCCCTTTACAACATGTCAAAAGTACAGGACCATGCTGCTACAATTCACTGTTAGTGAATGCTACATTTTAGGGACGCACCAATACTGACACTGGTATACTAGAAAACTTTGCTGGATTAGGTATCAATTCCATAATATTGGTTAAGTCGATATCCTGGTAGAGCCTTTCATTGGATGTAATAAGATGGACAAATTTTGGCCCAGAACATCTCATAATGTTTGAACTTTTATTCATATCAAGTTCTTCAGTCGTCATTTGAAGGACAGTTGCATAATGCTATTAGATCTCTAATGTAATAAGTTGGTTGTGTTTTGAGGAAATAACTGTAATTTTTCATCTCTTCACTGGTATCAGTTAATATCAGGTATCGGCAGATACTAAAGTCAAAGTATTGATATTGTATCTGAACTGAAAATGCTAGATTGGTGCATTTACTACATTTATCAATGGCGAATGAACTTTACTTTACTCTACTTTACAGTAGACGTGCATCAGCCGGTGAATGAGAAGGGTTAATGGCATGATATGTCTCCTTTAAGGGAGTCATAGATCATGGACAGTACAAGCTATAGAGAACCTACAGTCATGTGACCATTTTTGTTTTGGCCGCCATATTGACGGCCCCAACGACGGTAGTTCACATTGTAGTAATATAGAATTTCAACACATGGACCACACTTCTCACTTGGATGCAAGAAATAAATTAAAGTACGAGGCAAAATTAAACAGGTTCAACATTTTAAACCCATATTGCGTTCCAGGTGCTCTCTTTACACCATTAAAACAATGTGCTACATTGCCGGATTTACAATATGCAGACATTTACAACTACTTAATCAACTTTCGCTCTCAGTACACTGGATTGTGTTTGAAGGTCAAAAAGTCTAGACTCCTACAAATATCTGACCTCAGGTTGGGTTTATGACCCCCTGGTGTGGTGTCTTCCGACAAAGAAAATATCTTTGATAACCGCAAAGTTAATTGACTTTCTTAAATCTTACATCACCTTAGCTAGAGTAACCTTGTTATGTGTTAATTCAGTTGTAATTGATGATGACTGACCTCCGACAAAGTGCTTGCTACAAACCCTGCAGTGCTTTGACAGCAGCCACAATTGACGTCCTTTAGTCGGCTTGTCTTTGGTTGAGTCATAAATTCCTCCGATTTATGGCAGCTATCCACTTGTCTCGTCTGTCAGCTTCTACTGGGAGCCTATACAGCTGAACCCCTGTGTCTTTATTTCTGTGAGCAACACTTTTCTGGCATGTGTCTTCATGTGAAAATGACAGGAACCACTCGAAAAAGTGCTAACTTTACAATGGCAAACTATTGTGGATCAGGGCAAGGCCGTGACGTCACATGCAGGTTCTCTATAGAAGTAGTTATTAATTATTAAATAAACACAGTAGCAAATAAGTCAACACTTGCACAACAACAAGAACTCCTGGTTTGACCCCACAACTTTAGTGTGAAGTTTGCTTGATTTCCCTGTGGCCTCCATCAACACCAAACATTCACAGTGGACTAATCCTTCAGAAAAGAACTCCTCACCGTGTTACCACCATCTACAGAGGAGGGTCCGCTGGGTTTTGTATCACACATAGACATGTACTGCTCCTGACGGCTAGCCCCAGCTCAACCTGAAAGACGGGTCAAATGCAAAGAACAAAATTTCACACATACATCTACCTCACATTATAAACTGAAGCACTGTCATATTGCGTTTGTGTGAATTACATGTAAAGCTAAATCATTTATTCTTGTCAAGAAAAAGCCTTCTTCCCACACACAATTTAGACTAATTTGCCCCCGTGTTTGGTGAGTGTGCCTGGATGCGTCCTCTTAATGAGATCTAAATTATGATGGGAAATTGTTGTAAAACGCATTTGTGTGGTAGGTGCATTTTAATATCAGATGCTGTGTCTGCTTGGCACTTATCTGCAGCTGTTTTAAGTGGCTTCTGTTTTTCCAAGCGGACCATATTGGTTTTGAGCTTCCCTGTTGCCTGGTTATTCCTGAGGGAGTTTTATCCCCAATTAGTTTTATAGCTTCGTCTTAATTGCGAGCAGATGATCACGCTTAGATCATCCTGCTTTATGGTGTGGAATAGAAATGATGAATCTCAGCATTATATCATACATAATATATAAGCAATTGGACTAACTCACTTTGAATGGACTTGATTTGGACTTGTTCAGAAAGTGCAGGCGGAGGAATAGAAATAGGATGAAGTTACTTATTTCTATTTTTATTTCATTTTTACTTGTACATACACATTTATATAATTATGCCTTATTTGACACCAGTCTCTTGCTATTTTTGCTACTTATTTAAAATTTATTATTGCCATTTATATTTGACCCATCTTTTCAATTGCGATATGGCAAAAAAGTGATTGCAGTCATATGTGATTTAAAGTGATTTGGGCACATTTGAGCAGTCATATTGACAAATCAGATTTTCTGAATCATTTTTATTTTATGTTATTAACACATAAAATTGCTTTCAGTATTCATTTCCTGAACATAGCAATACTAACTTTTAATAACTGTCAGGAGACAAGCCTGGTGAATAGGTGCACTGTGTGTTTGGCTGTATGAGTGTGTTGCTCAGGTGCAAATGTTAAAGGTCAGGGCTGGGTAGCTGTTATTTTTGTTAACCACCATTACATACCCATCTATTCATTTTGTCAGTTTATCAATCTCGTCTCATTTATCCATCCTCTCTGCAGCACCGTGATAGCTTTATGTTTGTTAATAAAAATTCAAAACACATTCTGGATCTCAGCGCCGGTGTTTACAATAGCCTCCAAGAGCCACAAATATACAAAGGGCCCACTCTGACCCTCTCCGAGCAGCTACAAGGTTGGTTCTAGTAAGCTGCTATAAATACAAAATAGTCCAATAGTTTCCTTGAAAGTTTGAACACTACTTCAGACCACCAAGCCAGTATGTGGCCATACCGGTTTGTCAAAGCCTGATCCCATCAGATTTCAGAAGCTAAGCAAGGCCGGGCCTGGTTAGTACTTGGATTGGAGACTGCTGGGAAAAACAGGTGGCACAGTGCGTCACAGGTGGCACTAGTCACAAAAACTGTTATTGTGTCCTTAGGCAAGGCACTTCACTCATATTGCCTAGTGTGAAAGTGGCATGTGCGTGAGTGTTGGTGGTGGTCAGAGGGGCTGATGGCACAGATTCTGTCAGTCTGCCCCATGGCAGCTGTGGCTACAATAGTAGCTTATCACCACCGGGTATGGAGTGAATGAATAATGATCTGTAAAGCGTCTTTGTGACATGTGTTTGTGAAAAGCGCTATATAAAAATAAACTTACTTACATATGCTTTTCCAGGCATTTTAAAGGGCCCTTACACTATTTTCTGATGTATGTTATAATGTTTTCCCTTCTCAGACATATCTGGAGTTGTGTTTTGTCTTTGTTCTCATTGTTTAACATTCAAACTCTGCATTGTTCTTCTCTTAAACAGAAAACACTCTGTTCCACCTTGTGATGTCATGTGGTAATATGAGTCTTGCAGTATGTTTTTAAACTCCATATACCTTCACTAGAATCATTTGGATCATTTCAGCCCTGGAATTGCCAATATCTACTGATCTAAAGGTAAAATGTAGCTGCTGACTACCACTACATGACATCACAAGGTGGAACAGAGCATTTTGAGCTTTGGAGATGTAGACATACTAATAAACCAGGGCTACTCAAACATGTATGAATGAAACAAAACACAACCACAATAGTTTATTTTGTGTAATATAGAACCTTTAATGAACAATGGGTTAGGTTAGAACTACCAGGAAAAAAGTAGGGTAATACATGTATGGATGCCAGTTTGTGCAAAGAAGAGACTGCAAATGGTTAAATAGTTAAAACCTCCATAAATAATAGCTATAACAACATGAAGCACTAATTATACTTTGTTCCCAGACCACCAGTCCATCTACATCGGTGTGCCAGTCCCTCGTGGGTACAGGAGGAAGCGCAGGAGAAGGAGGTCCAGTCGGGAGGGCTCGTCCGACATGGAGCGTGACCGAAGACACGCCCACAGACCACAGCCCGAAGATCGCTATAGAGACGTAGACCTGGAGGAGGGGCTTACAGACTCCAACGACCACAGCCTGGCAGACATGAGCCGCAGTAAGTCATACACATAAGACAATAACTGGAACTTTTATCTCAGCAACACTGTCATGGTCATAATTTTCCTTGTTATTTTATCATTCAGTAGGCCTAAATAGACCTATAAGAATAAATAAGTCTGGGTAAAATTTGTGTTTATTCAGCTTCCAGGGGTAATGAGATAAAAGCATGCATGATGAGCTCAGTCTGTCCCATGTCTAAGTATCAGATATTTTGACAATACAGGAAATCTCTAAATCTCTTGGTGAAGGTTATCCAGCCAAAAAAAAAAAGAATTTGAATGACATTTGACAGATAAATCACCTCCGTTCCATCATTTGGACGATTAAACAGCCATTTTCTGTTCTTTTTATTATCAGATGGCTTGCAGTTTTTGTGATTAAAGCAACCTGTTAATAATTTATCCCTACACAATTTTAAATAGTTTTCCACAAACTGCTAAGCATAAAACTAATCAAATTTCCTTAAAATGACCTTCCTTGGAGCTCCTTTTTGCCTTGGTAAATGTTTGTGTCAAACGTGTTGTGTTTGATTAGCTCCATCAATATAATAATTACAGAATTCAATGAATATAATAGGCTCCACTCATCATCCGAAGACAATGTTTCACTCTAACAATGTAACTCCAGGTTTATTTTTACGTTTTAGCCCAGAGCAAGCTAATTTAGGAGCCTTCATTTGTTTGCAGCTGTTATTTACAGTGGTTAGTGTTGAATCATTATGTTTTCTCCTCCCATTTGTCCCCCTTGTTTTAGCTGTGAATTTGTGAATGCATTGATGTGGTAAAACTTTGCTCTAACTCCTACATAGCGCTGAGTTAAGTGCAGGTCTGAAAAGGTTAGAATAGAGCCTGTCTGCTGCAACTGTTATTAGCCTTTTTGTCAGATCCTTAATTATGACTCTGGATAACATTATGTAGCATACAATTGCATGGAGCTATTTATAAATTCTATTAGTCCATCCTACTTCTCAAAAAATTAGTTGCTTCTTTTCTATACAATTATTTTTTGGTAGTTAGAAGAGCAAATACAAAATCTCACATTTATGTATTATGTAGTGGTTTATTATTTGAGATCAAATTAAGATTAAACAATAAGAAAATAAAGAAAAGTACCCAAAATGAATTCTTCCTGATGGATGATCAGATTGGATGATTCGAATTTTGTCAGCCTATGCCAAAATATGCTTTTTGGTTGCCCAGAGACTTTTTGATTTTTGCGCATTCCAAGCGGTGCTGTTGAGTCGAGTCACTTTGGGCATTGTCACTATGCCCATTTTATGAAATCTTTTTGGTCCCATACCAATATGGGGACTTTTTGTCGATGTTTAGGCCCTCAAAATCGCGATTGTTTGCAAGGAAAAATAATAATAGAAGAAACTGATTGGAAACCATTAAAGCAGACCTATTATGCAAAATCAACTTTTCACAGCTTTTAACCATGTTATAGTTGTTTCCCCTCACCACACTACTGAAGTTGTATTTGGAGCATAGACCCAACATGGCTAACGCACTATCCACTGGGTTCCAAATAGGACGGTTCTGACCCTGGCTCCCATTGACTTACATTGGAATATTACCGCCCCTATCTCTCTAACTGCTGGAGTGAGCCTTTTGCTCTGAAACTGTTCATATTAACCTGCTTTCTATGATCCTGCTGTTTTTATTTTGCTTTTTTGTCCTGTAAAACAATTCCTATTCATAATATAGAGCATGGCTCCAAATTTGCCCCTGTAACCATTAGAATCTTGAGCTTTGTTTGAGTCAAACGCTGTGATGGATGACATCACACTCACTTAGTCCACTTCTTTATACAGTCTATGATTTGAAGTGATTTGAGCATGTTTGAGCAATCTTTAATCACTTATTTTCTGTTGCCATATTGCAGATCAGAATGTCAATTTTCAAGAGAAGTCAGCAGACTCGTTTCTTTTATTAAGTTGTTTTAGAAGAATACTGCAATGTAAAATGTGCAAATTATAACATAATGATCCACGGGCGTCAGAGATTATAACTACCGTATATAGCAGACACCTACACAATATGTCTTCCTTAAATCGTATATGCAGATCAAAACCAGTATGAATTTGTTTGGCTATCCTGTAGATCAGTATTGACATTTATTGCATGCTGGTAATTTTCCTCTCACTGGTTTTAGATTATTTATTTTGCTGTAAATGTTAATAAAGCAAAATGACCATAACTGAAAATGTTGGGTTATGATGAATAATAATATATATTTTTAAAGTATTACTTTTTTAATTTGGGAAAATGTGGATAAATGCTTCAGACATTTTTCATGTAAAAACAAAAAAGAAGAAACTGTCTAGAACTAAATATATATGTTTAGTTGTTTCCTGAGTAATAGTATTGATCAATATTGACACGTGTTGCATGCTGGGACTTTTTTCTGCTTAAAAATTATTGATTGTGCTGTAGGTTATTCATTCAGAAAAAGTGGAATCTGTTGGCAGCTGTCAATGCAGCTGATCAATACCTTCGACCCACAGCAGCGTTAAAAGACACACCCTGGTAAAGTAATTAACACAATGGACATGTGATGTTTGCTAGCTGCATGTATGGAAGCCCCCCAGCGGGTACTGGTACATCCATACATCTTTGAACCAGGCACCCAAAGCACAGTTTAACTGGTTGTGTTATGTAATAATATGCAGCTGATATAAAATGCTACCTCCCTCCTCTGTAATACAACAATACAAATGCAATGAACTCATTTGTTCCTTTACCAGAATAAAATTTTTCTTTTAAAGACGTCATTTGTAATTGAGAGTTCCGCTACCAGCTTATTTATCTTCACAGAGATGTTACTTTGCCTGAACTGTTCCACACTGTGGCATTAAACTAAATTACAGGTGTTTTATTGTGTGGCTCAATGTTCTGGCAAAACAATGGTATCTCCATACAGGTGGGAGGAAATTAGCAGATAAATGAGTATAAATTAAATGTATAATTTAGAAAGGCAAAGTCTGGCATAGTTGTTCTACCAGTCTTTTTGGTTTCTTCCACTTTTGGGGCCCGGACTTGTACAAGACAGTGTTTATCTCAGTGGGACATTGCAGGTTAAAAAAGATCATAATATTTTCTGTGTGAGAAGTGGTTATACGAATCAAGAAATCTCCCTGAAGTTATTATCTGTGAATTGCAACAGCAGACACTTAACCTGCATGAAACAACTGACTGAGGTACAATAAAGCTTGCAATGAAAGGAGAGAATAGTGAATGTGTTTGGTAAAAATAGTCTCCACGAGTCCTACACAGTGGTAGTTGAGAAAAAAGGAGATGGGGGAGTTGAGGGGGTTTATAGTTCTGCTACGGTGAAAATGGATGATGCTTAAAGTGGAGAGAGCGCGTATATGACTGGCTTGATTGGTTTAGAGTTAGGAAGCAGTGTGTAATGACATACAGGAGATGAGTGTAGGAACAGGAAAAAGAAAAAAGCCAACTTCAAATTTACACATATACAGAATCGAATCTCGCTCTTGACATAAATATCATTGTCTGCGTACACTGGTGTATGAATGTGTGTGTGAACGGATGAGTGGTTCTTTGATGTAAAAACACTGAGTGCCTTGAAGGTGGAAAATAAAATGACATGCTTAGACAGTGGAGAAAACTAGAGAAAACTTGTGCCACGTGAGATATTGATGTACAGATGGGAGCTCAAAGCCGACATGTTTCTGGGAGTCAGGTGCACGAGCAACCTATGTGCCAAATCCCCAAACAATAATAAAGTGTCAGATTTTGTTATGTTGCAACTTGCAAGTTTCTCCCTTTTTTTACTGAAGTTTTTCTCTGAAAGTATGGATGACAACTGGCCTTTGTGCAGAGAGAACTTGTTTATTTTGACTGGAAATGCAGCAATGAATACAAATGAATATACTTATAGTTAGGGGAGGTTGTGTGATGTTATTTGAATCAAGATTGAGATTCAGTCACATCTAATTGTGACATGCTTAGGTTGCCTCTTATACGCACAGAGGAAGTTCGTAGCTCTCAGGTCAAGCAGTCATCGTGTGTCTTTCTCATTTCAAAGTGTTGTATTATTATTTATGAAAATCTATAAATAAAATTATATATATAAGAGCTACTTATACAATATATCTACTTTGCTCAAATGCAGGAACAAATGTAAATGACACTTATTAATAGTCTGTATTGTTATATTAATTTATGTTTATTTTTAAACCTAAGTTACATGCTCACATTTAAAAGGGAACTAATCCCACCCATTTCCTTTCAAATTTTTAAGTTCTATCAGGATTCCTTATTGACCACCCCGCCCACTTTGCCGTAAATACGTCTAAAGTTTAAAGCTCAATTTCTTTTTGGTAGCACTTTTGCTTAAGTTGGAATCCCGTACATTTCATACCATTGCACATATGCCTAGTGAATGTGCAATTATAAATAGAATATAAGACTGTTCTGCTGGTGCATCACTCGTGGTTGTTTGTATAGTTTATTTTGCTGTATTCTCTTGCAAGTATGTGATCCCTCGTCCCAAAACAAATTTCTCCCATGGGAGACAATAAAGGATTATCTTATCTTATCATTGGTAAAAGTTTTGCAGCTAAAATATGGCTTTAAGTTGGCTTATGTAAAATGTTCAGTGTTTGTGTGCACCAACACGTCAACACTGCATTGATTCTCAAAGGGGCTTTAAAGCGGCTTTGTAGTCCATATTGAACTTATTTTCTGTTAAGATCAGCAGCCCCATACAAAATAATAAAGCCTGAATGATGATGAGGGTGCCCACAGCATAAGGTGAGTTGAGTACTCATGTAAAGTCTGACACTTCATAACACGAAAATTCTCACTGCCAATCATGTGGAGCCGTGGTGAATATTTTTATGTTTAAAGTGATGGCTGCCCTCAGGTGTTTACATTAATATGCTATTCAATGAGCAAGATAAGATGAGATAAGTACTGATTATTTTATAACCATTCACGCAGTTGGCCTCAGGTTGGACTTTTAATTTTCCACTTTTCAAATCTGAGTTCATATGTGTCTTTATTATAAACATAAGGCTGTGAAAAAGCTATGTAATAACACCTTTCATGCTTTTCAGGTCCAGTATATGTTTTATGTTTTTCCTGTAATTTATTGGCTACAACACAAACAGTTGCTGCAATTGTTAGGTTTTATTAAAGCATTATGCATTGTGTCACTTTTCTGGTGGAGGGTCCGACAAAGGCTTTTTCCACAGACATGTTGTTGGTTCGTATGGAAAGGTTCACAGTATGGCATTAAACCTTTCTATCTTCATGGAGACCAAACCAAAACAAGTTACAGTATATACGTATTTACCTGAATATTTTTGTTAATTAAAAAAAAAATTTAAAAATGCCTACCCATTCATCCATTCACCCATTCAGCCATTCACCTATTCAATAAATTCCTGTGAAAACAAAACAGCTAAATGCCAGGGACACATTTACATTGAAAATCACTTCCCTTTTTACAGATGAATGTGCAAGTTTATAGATTTTCTGAATTAGTTTGACTTTCCACCGTATAAAAGGCTCACATCCTGTAGCCTATGTATTTATGCAGGCCACTAATGACTGTGGAATGCAGTAATAAGATATGAAAAAATAATCAACAGATATATACATAGAACGGGTGCATTTTTGATGCATAAATGATGCATAAACTTGTCATTTATTTTATGTGGTTTAAGATCCCTGTTAGATCCTGGGAGTATTTCAGAAAGTTTAGTGACTGTTCAGATAAAGTATTCCCCAAAGTCTTTTACATTAAAAGAAGAAGATACGTTCAGTAACTGTGGAACATTCCAGGAAAGGCAATAACATCTCCATGGAGACAAGCAAGTGGGAGGACCCAACACAAGTGACATTTTTAAATGACAAAATGACAAAAAACAGACATGCAAATTTATGGAGTTAGCTGTTTTTGGGGAACAGCCATCAGGACTTCACAAAAGTGTAAATGAAGACTAAGACTAAATCTTAAAGGTCCTATATTATGTAAAACTGACACCTGTGAGCTAATAGCTCTTGTTCACAGTTGTATTTTGTTTCATTCGTGAATGTTAGAATGTATTATTAGTCTGTCTACATTCTTTTCTGTTCCACCTTGTGATGTCACCAGTAGTTTTCAGGTTAACAACTTTTACCTTTCATTCAGTAGAGATTGGCTTGTCCAGGGCTGAAATTATCCAAATGATTCTAGTGATTATAGTATGGAGTTTACAAACACACTACAGCACTTTATGTATTACCACATGGCATCACAAGGTGTTTTCTGTTTGAGAGAAGAACTCAGCCTAAATATGCATGTTTGTGTCTTAAACATGTGTGAATGAAACAAATCAAAACTCCAGGGATGTTTGTGATGAGGAAACTACATAACAGATCAGAAAATAGTGTTGTACGGACCCTTTAACTGATATTGAGGGAGCCTTCACACTTGTCCTGGTTTGATCCGGGTTAGAGCCCATTTTATTTCTGATGTAGATTAGTTTTGACACATTGTACAACAGAACTGCATGCATCAGTGAAGGATTAGTCTTGCGCCACTGTGAGTATATATGTGAATCACTAATTGTCTAGCCTGCATTTACATTATGTAAGCAAACTGGAGTACTTAACTTTTCCAAGAATCAAACCCTTCTCACTGAGCGCCAATACTCTCAGTCCATCCTTATCAGAATCTCATTAACAGTGAACACCGGTAAAAAGGGGCACTGGGCAGATTAACAAACTGGTTGGTAAAGCCAGTCACATGATCAGCTGTTAGCTGGAGATATTTGTCAACGTGAGGGACAGGAGGACACTGGACAAACTGCTCTCCATCATGGACACTCTTGCTCACCCACTGAGCTCATTCTCAAACAGGCTCCTACAGCGCCACTCCATACAGATTTACAACAACTCACCCTTATGATAACAGATAACCCCATGTTCTGTAAATCATCATATCATTTTTGCACTGTTTTCCTTACGATCTCTTGGAGATAGCTTTTATTAGTTATATCAATAAAGTTCTGTCTAAGTCTAAATCTAATTGTGCTTTACCCTTGTAGCGGTGTCTCCAGCTGCAGAGAGGCTGCGATATATTCTGAGTGAGGACGATGACTTCCCCACACCAACACTCTTCACTGAAATGGACACTCTACAGCGAGAGGGAGACGAGCTGGAGTGGAAGGAGTCTGCCAGGTGAAGGCCATGACGCACTCCACACAACACTCTTAAAACACTCATTATAGGAACCTATACACAATTATGTAGCAGTATACATCTTTTGAATCCTTATTGTGGATCAGGCATGGGTGTATTTGACAACTAGTGCTCTAAGGGCCACTATGTAAATTTTTGGTTGGGAGTCTGTCACCTGCTTGTTTCTATGGATATGTCACTACTCTGTCTGGAATTTATTTATTTATTTATTTATTTGATTGGGACAGAGCATGTTAATGAACAAACATGACAACATGAATGTAAACACACCGGATTGTAGCCTAAGGCTAATTTCCATCCGTTGTCCCAAGGGCTAGGGTCACAGGGGGCCAGACACTAAAATATTGCACACTCCACTCATTGTGGAATGTTCCACAGTA
The DNA here is from genome assembly GCF_026225935.1 of Boleophthalmus pectinirostris. Lineage (NCBI taxonomy): Eukaryota > Metazoa > Chordata > Actinopteri > Gobiiformes > Gobiidae > Boleophthalmus > Boleophthalmus pectinirostris. The sequence continues at coordinate 12,177,522 of NW_026571353.1, forward strand.
TGATATTAAACTGCTCTACTTTACATGTATTAAACTATAGTTGGTTTTATAGCTCAAAAAAAACTTGAAAAACAGGCATTCTGACTGTGAGCAGGGTTGCCTCTCCACAGATCTGACCAGTAACTTGGCCCAGTTTGGTCTCCATGAAGCTAGAAACATTTAATGTCATATTGTGAAACACTCCAGACATAGCAATAACAGCGCCATGGAGAAAAGCAAAGACAGACCCTCAACCAGAAAAGTTACACAATGCAAGTATTTTTATCAGGGTCATTTAAACTAACCTAGAGGTTTGAAATAGCTCTGGTCAAATATAATTTCAAAATGAGTATACTTTATAAGATATTGACTTTACAATTTAGTTTGTCCCAATTTTCAATAAAATACTTTAAAAATAATAAACTACATAAAAAACAACTTTCAAGAAAGTCTGTTTACCCCTCTGGTTGTTTTTATAAAGGAATCTTTAAAAGTAAAAAAAAAAAAAAAAAAAAAAAGTATTCATCCCAAATGTTTTTTCACCACATAATTCAGCAGTTTGTATTCTGTCATTTTTCACATGGAGCTGAGAACATTCAGTTTAGTGAAAGGCCAGACGCACTCGAGGGAAGACGCATCTGTAGACATGACAAAAGATAATTACTTTTAGATCCATATCCCTGGAGTGAAAGTTGACAGTGTCATCAGTTAGGGCTAAAACCTACCTTTCAAACAGCTATAAACAAAGACACAGTAGATTCCTATGAGGAGGTTTTGACTGACAAACAAAGCCATGGCACACAAAAACACACACATGAGCTCATATTGTACTGTTATTGTGTAGTACTGTCACTCACACACTGTCATTCTGTGAACCCCTTGACCACCTGCTCAGTATGCGTCCCCTAGTCTTTCAGTATGTGCTTTGTCTGAGCTATTTGGATTAGCCAATTTAGTGTTATTTTGTATAAATTAAAATAATGTTATGGTAAAAGTAATATAATGTGGATGTAAAGAAAACAAGTGAACTAGAGACAAGACTAAAAAGAATACTTTATATATTGAAAAAGGTGAAAACTTGGATATCCACCAAATGTGAATGAGCGAATGAAACAAAACACCTGTCTAATGCATTGTGTAACTTTTCTGGTAACGGGTTAGCCATTTATTTGTCTAATTGAGATTTAATAGCTTTGCTTGTAATGTTCCACAGTATGGCATTAACATAATTTATATGTTGTACTGATTCATTTATAGGTGTTTTTTATTGCTCAGAAATACTTTGAAACATATGCATTTGTACTGAGTAGGCTCACCTCTCCACAGATCTGACCTGTAACATGACCAGGTGACATAATTGTCTTTATGGAGACAGATAAGCTTAATGCCATAATATGAAACATTTTGATGTAGACAAGGAGATGCCAGACCCTCCACCAGAAAAGTTACACAGTGCACCTTTGAATAGTGCAATAGTGTAAATTCACACATATTTGTGTGTGTGCTTTCTTTCAGATGGGTGAAGTTCGAGGAGAAGGTGGAGGAGGGAGGAGAGCGATGGAGTAAACCACATGTGTCCACACTGTCTCTACACAGTCTGTTTGAGCTCAGGACATGTCTTCAAACCGGAACTATCTTACTCGACCTGGACGGATATTCATTACCGCAGATAATTGGTGAGAGACCCTGCTTTATTTAGTGATGCATTGTGTAACTTTTCAGATGGAGGGTCCGTTATCTGCTTGTCATTGTTCTGCCTGAAATGTTCCAAAGTATGACACATTATCCATTTTCCATTCATTCAATTATGGGTGTTTTTATTACTCTAAGAACATGCGCACCTACAGTCAGTGGGCCATCCTCTACCTCTACACAGATCTGACCAGGACCTTAGTCTGGTGGCATCTCCTGCTTGTTTCTATGGTGATATTTCAGCGCACCTTTAACTGCTCTGCCTTACATTTAGTAACTTACAGGTGGTTTTATAGCTCAAAAATAACTAAAATACTAAACAAAAAAAATCAAGCATTTTGACTGTGAGTGGGGTCAGATCTGGCCTGTGGCTTGGTGTGGTTTGGTTTCCATGAAGATAGAAAGGTTTAATGCCATACAGTGAAACAGTCCAGACAAAGCAATAATATCTAAAAGCATTTAATGAATCCTCCAGCAGAAAAGTTACACAATGCACCTTTACATTTAGCAATGAAATAGCAAAGAAGACATCTGAAATACCGATGCGTATGATGCAGTGTTATGCAGGTTTTCCAAGATTAAAAAAATCAAAATAACCATTGACCATCCAGACCTAGCCCCCTGTTGCCACTGAAGCAATTCCCTTAATTTTCCACTTGAATGTCTCTATTCTAGATAAGACCTAAATAAATAAATAAAAACCTGGACTTCCGACCGGTGCTGATATTTTAGAAGCCATTTTGAAGAGTATCCACACTCCAGTTAACACACCTGCAGATTGCGAATTACAGTTTTATTTATCTATTGTGTCCCAATTAGCTGCACTTCCTTAATCAGTGAAGAGTTCAATTAAGTGTTTGAATCTGGGGACTCGAAAACAAATGACAGCATGGTTTTGAACAATGTAGTGCTCGTTTTGTGTCACTGTGGAAATATGGCTGCATCAGTAATGCTTTTTAGTGTTTGTGTTGTTGAACGTTGCGTCATTAACACCCTATGCTTAGCAATAGTGACGGAAAGTGGACTTGCATTAGTCAAAGGTCATCGATCAATCAAGTTATCAATAGCAATCACATGTGTTATAGCTTAAAGGTGTATAACTAAAATAAAACTCTTCTGATGTGGGGGTCCGGCAAGTGCTTTTGTCCATGGAAATGTTATTGCTTTGTCTGGAATGTTCCACAGTATGGTATTTTCTATCTTCATGGAGACCAAACCAGACCGAGTTACAGGTCAGATCTGTGGAGTGGCAACCCCGCTCACAGTCAGAATTCCTGTTTTGCTAGGTATTTTTGAGCTATAAAACCACCTGTAATTGAATAAATATAAGGTAGAGCTGTTTAATGTCATACTGTGGAACATTCCAGGCACAACAATGACAGATCCACAGAAACAAGCAGGTGATGGACCTACAACCAAAAAGTTAAATCGTGCACCTTTAAGGGGCTGTCACACATTGACTATTTAGCCAGCGTATGCCGACGTGTGACAGAAAAGTTATAGGTAAGTTTTGTATAAGTTATGAGCACACTGAAGCACACTGGCATACGCCAACATACGGCAATGTCGTCGAAAAATTTTAAGCATGCTGAAAATTTTTCAATGTATGTCAACGTATGCTTATATGTCCTGCATACATAGGCCATAAGTTGTAGGTACATTAAAACACGTTCACACACATTAATTGTAAGTTACTCATAAGTCCAAATACGTTGAGATAATGTCTAGCATACCCATGACTTATGAGTAACGTGCTTTGAACCTATGTGTAACTTATATCGAACTTTGAGGTATGCAGACATATTTGACATGTTCCGACGACCATAGAACTTACTGAACGTGTTTCTAACTTATAGCTACCGTGTAGGGAAATTGGTATATAAAAATGAGGACACCGTCAGACGCAGGTACTGATGCCACTGACGATGCCCGTTAGGCGTTGGAACCTGCATCATCTCCACGAGAGGGTCCACACCCATGGCCATGACCAGGAGACTTTTTGGCAGTGATCTTCTGAGTTATCTTTGGCATGACGCTGATTAATGTGGCTACTGTAATGTCTAGTGCAATTATGAATCATCGAGCGGTAGACTTTTTACGTTTGATTTGAAGTAATCAAACGTTCTATATAAGGTACTAATATGTTATGTATACATCCAATTTTTTACAAACACGCTATATATGCCAAAAATTAAAAAGAAACATTGATAGTTCAGCATGTACTAGCGTTGTAGGGAAATTCTGGTGGCTAAATCGTCAGGGTGTGACAGGGCCATTCATTTTAATCCTCAAACCCTTGCATAATTTTTTAAAGATATATATTTCTTCTGTTTCCAGATGACATCATTGAGAGACAGATCGTGGAGGGCATGATCACTCCAGATTTACGGGACAAAATCAGTTTTGTTTTGCTGCGGAAACATCGTCACCAAACCAAGAAGCCCATCCACCGCTCTCTGGTCGACATCGGCAAATCTGGCTCGTCCAATGGAAGTGAGTGCCTCCCCCAGATGACCTACTCTGAATAATACATAAGGTTTTATTGCCACTGCTGCCTGTAACCTTTCACTATATTAACTACTGGACTGCTACTACGACTGCTACAGCTACTACTGTTACCACTATACTGTACATTTAAAGGTGGACTGTGTAACTTTTTGGTAGTTTGGTAGGTTTCTATGGATATGTCATTGCTCTACCTCGAATGTTCCACAGTCTGACTTTAAACAGCGCTAACTCACATTTATTACATTTTTGGTGGTTTTATAGCTCAAAAATACCTAGAAAAACAGGCATTCTGACTATGAGCGGGTTCGCCTCTCCACAGATTTGACCTGTAACTTGGTCTGGTTTGGTCTCCATGAAGATAGAAAATACCATACTGTGGAACATTACAGACAAAGCAATAACATTTTTATGGAGAAAAGCATTTGACTGACCCTCCACCCGAAAAGTTATACAATGCACCTTTAAGGGATGTAACTCAAAATTCTTAATACTTAATTTATCCTTATCCTCAGTTAAACCATATCTTTTGCTTTTTCTGATCTTTCCCTCAACTATTGCATGTGAATAATATATGAATTCATATTGTGCCAATTCTTAATGTGAATTTCCTCAATTTAAAATTTAAGTGGCTTATGAAAGAGCAGCACACTAAACCTTTCCAACATTTTAAGGTTTAATGAATAAATGTGAACAATTTCTCCACTTCTAAGAGTTAAATTAATTCAACCCAAACATGTTTTCATCATATTTCATCATAACAAATTGTATATAATGTGGTCAGTATCATTAAACAAATAATAATAAAAATAACTTGAGAAATTCTATCGTATTTAACATTTTTATATGTTATTATTTTTGTTTTGTGCTTAAATTTGGTCTTTGATACCTTGAAATGATATCACACATTGCTGATGTCTGTTTAAAAAGCACCCTGATAATACTGTATAATCAGTGGGAGTCATATTATGCATACGTTTGGTTGGTAAATAAATAAATACCTCCTGGAGTTTCATACCCTACAGTCCTATTAATGTTTGATGAGTTTATTACCTCTATAACATTCCCCCAGGCACATCTTACAGATGCATTATAACGCCTGACCTTTGACCTTTGCCCTGTGAGATTGTTTTTGTTGGTAAAAGCCCTTCTGTGGACTGGTGTTGTGAATTAGCCTCAACTATAAACTCTATGATACCTGCATCAGATTACTGAACTGTTAATCGATATTTGTTTATTTCTCCCTATTCAAATAAACAATAAATCAATAAAATAGGTCGGCCAGTGGGACCCAGGGGTGCAGGGGGGGCGGGAGCAGGACCTGGCCCCGCCCCCAGCTTCAACAGATCCACTGAAGACCTCCGGACAAAGCAGCAGCCAGCCAACTACGGCCGACTGCGTGAGTGATGACACAGCCAGTCAGCATTTCAACAGTGCTTCATAACAACATGTTATCAATGCTATAATTATATGATAATTTAAATACACTAAGAATTAAAAATAATAATGATAAAATGAAATGCTGGTGCTGAAAAGTGGTACAGGACTATAGAAGGATACTTACTTAGGAGTAGAAAAAAAATGTGTGCCATCCATTTTACACTGAAAAAAGTCATATCTAGGCAAGTTAAAATGACTTAAATTAAGAACATTTTCCTTTATTTGAGTAGATTCAACTTGACAATTGAAATTATCTACCAATGAAATAATTTAATAACCAATTTTTCTTCATTCTTGAACATTAGATTTTGTTTCTTATTTTAAGTGCAAAAAGTTGTTATTTTTCTTATTAAGAGGAGCAAGAAGTATTTTCATATTTTAACTACAAAACGTCTTGTTCCATTGGCAGATAATTTTACTTGCCAAGTGAAATTGACTCATTTAATTGACTATTTAGTTTTGTTTTTGCAGTGGTGTTTATTGCTCTATGGAACAAGAATAAGAAAGACTCAACAGAAGTGTTTGAATTCAGTTATATTGAAATGTTAGTACATAAGGTTACATGTGTGGACCGTGGAATCTCACCCTGACACAACCCCGATGAAATCTTTCTCCAGTCATTTTTACAGAAATATGCAATGTTATGTTATCCTCACCAAGGACGGGACTATTCACACATTGTGGCTGAACACCATGTTCTGCACATAGTTCATATACAATGTTTAAATGATTTCTCGCTCCATAGACAGTGGTAAATTTCCACAAGGACAAGCACAAACTAACTCATACAAAAAGCTGAAGCATTTTCACTCAGTTTTTTCTACTTCATACTTCCCAGGATCAGACATTGTTTAAAGTGCCTATTCCAGTTAGACTACTCAGTTTACTAAAATATAGCTATGATCATTATATTTAAGACTTTTACTAAAACATTCACACTTGCTTTCCCAATTTGGTCATTTTTTTAGGTTAAAATTTGACTTCCTGGTTGGAAATCAGGACTAGGGAATTCCATAACTGTTAGCTAAGCAAAACACCTCAAATGTACACAGAAATTAATATCTGACAAAAATATAAGAAAACACATTTGTTTTGTTGAATTTTCTTTTAAATATTAGAAAAAAAACAACTTTTTTTTTTATGTAAATTGTCCATTTCAGATGCACAAATTCAAATTCAAAACGTGATGTCATCAGTGCGTTTAGAGCATGATGTCATCAGTGCGTTTATGTCCTATAATTTTCAACACATTTTTCAACTTTTCTTCGCAAATTGCTTCTTGATTGGTGTAAAACTATCATTTATATTTACAATTGTTTTAATCTCATTAAATTCAGTCAATCATAAAAATCATGTGCACTTTTAACTTCAACTGCCATCATCTTTTGAAGTTCCAGGCCTACAACTACAGGGTAATTATTAAAGTGCTCACAATATTGTTGCATTGTGTAACTTTCCTGATGGTAGGTCCGTCAAATGCTTTTCTCCGTAGGGATGTTATTGCTTAGTCTGGAATGTTTCACAGTATGGCATTAAACTTTCTATCGTCATGAAGAGGTCACAGGTCAGATCTGTGGAGAGGCGACTCCGCTCACAGTCATAATACCTGTTTTTCTAGGTGGTTTTATATATAAAACCCACATGTAATTTAATAAATGTAAAGTAGAGTTGTTTAACATTGTTCAACTCTGTGGAACATTCCAGGCAAAGCTTTGATCCATAGAAACAAGCAGGTGATGGACCTCCAAACAAAAAGTTACACAGTGCACCTTTAACAGTGACAAAATAATAATAATTCATTGTATTTCACTGATTATATGTCCTCATCTTGAACTGTAAACACATACAGTTAATATCCCTGAAGCAGACTGGTGCATTACTAACATATCAGTAGTGAAATGTAGCACAGATTAAAGTGCCCATGACAGGTTAGGCTACTCATTCTGCTGGAACACAATTAACATCATTACACTGAAGAATTTACTAAAAAAAAGTAATTTTTTCCCCCCAGTTTGGACATTTTTCTAGGTTTAAAACGTTACTTTCTGTTTGGATATGGTGACATCACGCTAAGGAATGCCATAACTGTTACCTAACAACCACAAAGTACACTGACAGAATATTATATAAAATATAAGACAAAATATAAGAAAACACCATTATTTTGTTGAAATAATGTTTAAAGTATAAAAAAAAATAGTTTCTTCTTTGTAAACTGTGAATTCTCCCTACTTTGATGTTATCAGTGTGGGACTCTCTACTTCCTGTCATTTTCAGCATATTTTTCAACGTTTCTTTGCAATTTTTTTCTTAATTTATAATTTATATTTACAACAGTTATTATCCCACCAAATTTATAAGTACAAATTTGACATAAAAACCTGTCATGCTCACTTTAATACCCACAATATTAAAGAATGTAATTGTCAGTAACCGACGTAATACAGTGACCTTTTTATGTTTCCAGGGCATGCCCAGAGTCGCAGCATGAATGACATTTCAGATACGCCAAGCACAGATCAGGTAAACATCAACAAAACAAGCATGTGGTTGGGTTTTAGATTAGATCACAATGCTCTATAGGCACATAAGAAGAATATAGGATTTTAAAGGTGCATTGTGTAACTTTTGTGAAGGGTCCATACAATGCTTTTCTCCATGGAAATGTTATAGCTTTGTCTGGACTGTTTCACAGTATGGTATATGGTATTAAACCATTCTTTCTTCACGGAGACCAAACCAGACCACGTTACAGGCCAGATCTATGGAGAGGCAACCCCCATTGGTTTTTAAGGTATTTTTGAGCAATAAAACCATCTATAATTGAATAAATGTAAGGTAGAGCTGATTAATATACTGCAGAACTTTCCAGGCAGAGTGGTCATATATCAGAAACAAACGGACGGACCATCCACCAGAAAAGTGACACAATGCCACTTTAATGTACAGATTTTTGGTGTGATGGAGACATCATGGATCTATTTACAAATATTAATAAATGATAAAATGTTCCTTGTCTAGATCTAGATCCAAATATAAATTCAGATAACAACTAATCTAAATGGGAAATTGTCCTCCTTGGTTAGTAACATTTTACTGATGTGATTTATAGTGTTGCACACTTATTGTTTACAGTATACAGATAGTATTTTACATGTTTCAAGTGCAAGATTTTCAATAAATCTTTATTACATGGCAAAAAACAATCTCTAGCTACATTAAAAGTACCTAAATTAAGAACATTTTCGTTTATTTGAGTAGATTCAACTGGACAAGTAAAATTGTCTGCCGGTGGAATAAGTGTGTCTTTTTTCATTCAAGCAACAGTCGATTTTGTTGTAGTGCCAAAAAAGTTGTTGTTTATCGTTGTTATTTATCTTGTTTTAAGTGTAGCTGATGTATTTTCATATTTTAACTACAAAAAGTCTTAAGTCATAATTTTACTTCTCAAGTGTAATTTACTCAAATCTTGCTAAAATGTTCTTAATTCAAGTAATCTTGTTGAGATTTTAGTTTTTGCAGTTCACTTCCTATATGTAACGGGGCCTGTCGTGAGAGCCCCTGTGCATTGTTTTTCCCATTACTGTGTGGATTACCTCTTGTCATGTTGTGATGCTGCTTGTTTGATTTGAGGTTTTGTGTTTGAGTGCCTGTCTCTAAGTGCCATCCATCTTTCATTGTACTCGCTGGAGGAGGTGAGAGCTGAGCCAGAACTGTGCACATGCATAACTCACTCAACTGGAAATGCATTGTAATAAACAGGCCTTAATCTCACTGACACATGCAGCTACCAGCAGGCTCCTTGGTGGAATTTATATAGTTGGCCGAGACGACACAGCATCCAGGGAGTTTTATTCAATTCAGTACATATACTTGGAGCCACTGCAGGTGAATACGTAGGAAAAACCTTACGTTTACAGTCGTCAATCTGAAACTTTTCAGCCGAATGAATTAATTTATTTTAAACATACAAATTATAAAACAGAACAGTCGCGAGTCTCAAACAAATTGATAGATAAACATATAAAAGCCACAGAGCTGTAAGTTTGCATGTCCAAAAAGGAGTGGGAAGAATGAAATGACTATGAATTTGACATAATATACATCATTCTTTATCTGGAAAAAAATAGAAAATTGCACATATTTAGAGCTTACCTTACATTAACAAATCAATCAATAATTAAATTTAAAAAATAAAAAATGACAGTATTTGAAATCTTATTTTCCTCTGTGGGTAGCTTGCCATAATTTACAATTAGAGTAGATCAGACAGAGGCCCAAACTACAGACTACTTCACAAAGAGCCCAGACATTTCTCTCTGAAGGATCAGAAACAACTTGAGTTCTAATTAGGGGTCATTTTAGTCAGGCATTGTGGGAAGATCAGCAGAATGATAAGGGGTTTCACATTTCTTGCTTCATTTTGTTTCAGATTCATTTCAAAAGTTTTAATGGTGCAAGTTTGTATCTCTTTTTATTATTTAAGTCGATAATACAGAAAAAAATAATGAATTCAACTTTTTATATGCTTAATAATAATAAAAAATTGGCCTGTTTTTTATTAAACACACCATAAACTGGAGTACCATAAATGTAGCCATCAACAAATCCTCCTATTATGATAACCATGAAAATAAAAGTATAATTTTTAAGTACAAGACAACAATGTGTCCCTTTGTAGATATTAATTTTTAATGTGACATCTGTCCCAATATGAGAAACATGCATGTTGGTGCAAATCTCGATTTAGATGTGATTTGGCTCTCTGGCTTCCTCTCAGTCTCAGTGTATTTACTTTGTACTTAGTGCAGTATAGAAACTTTCATCCAGTTTGTGTTGGACTCAGTCACATGATCCAGTTTAATCGAATATAGACAGCCCACAGGGAGTCAATACAGAACAGACTGGTGGCTAAGTAGAAGCTGTGATCCTATTTTGGAGTTTTCCAAATTATGCTGTTCATTAAACTTCTAGCAGACTTGCTCATTTATTGCTATGTTTTTGATGCTTTTGTAAGCAGGTAGGATCTCCTCCACCAGAACAGTTACATAGTGTGCCTTTTAAATACCACACATTTTGGCAACAGAAAAATAATATTTCACTTGCTTGATTGTTTTTATGTGATTTGAGGCTGAGGACTTTTTTCCTAGCTTTGGTGAAGCTGGTTTACAGTTTACTGTAGGTCACATGTATCAGCGGATAAGCGGTATGCGCCCACAGTATTTGTTTGTGTCAATATTGAATTGGCACGGGGCAAACATGGGTCTCATTTAGAACAGGCCTCGTGTACTGCGCCTCACATGCAGAGGAACAGATCAGGGATGGGCCAATGGGAAATGTGCTATAGCCAGTGTTTATTTTTTTTATTATGATGATGTTATTGTCTAGTTTCCTGCCTCACCTTTGCGTGATCATTACAAAGGTGGTTTAAGCATGACACCCCTCCTTTATCCGCACAATAAATCCAACATTCTGCATTGTGATGTGTAATTAGAGGGTAATCCTGTGAGTAATGATTCAAATGGGATTCAAAATGGCAGACATACAATTACAGCTGCTGAAAGGCCACGTTCTACATAATCATGAACTTCCCGACCCGAGATGAGAAAAGTTTTGGTTGCTATTAAGCAGTGGTGAGATGGTTAAAAAGTACTTTTCTTTATGGTTTGAGACCTACTGAAATGGTAGAGACACATTCAGTTTGAGTTAACATCCCAACATTGAGCAAATGAAATATACAAAAGTGGCTAGAAAAATTAAGAAATCAGTTGAATCATTTAAATCTGTTAAATTCTTTTTCAAAAATTAATACATTTCATACTTAAATAGTTCTAAAAATCTCTACAAAATACTTTTACTTTATACTATTAAAGTATATAAAGTATGTACTTCAGTACTTGTACTTCTGCTCCTTATGAATTAAGATTTTCATGTTATACTTTTACTTCACTTGAGTAACTTTTTACATTTGTATCTGTACTTTTACTTAAGTAATAGAATTGAGTACTTCATCCACCACTGCTATTAAGTACATTATGCTTATGTTAGTTCTGGTCATAATAGAATCTGTATATTTTGTATTTACAGTATATTTAGTCAAAGTTGATATTATTTGTAATAAATTTACTTCATGTATGCCTTTTACATGATCTAGTTTTATATTTTTACTGTATTTTACTATTTGTATTGTGTGTATGTTATTTTAAAGACACAGAAAATACAATAAAATAATGTGGAAGAGTGCTACTGTAATTGTTGAGCTGTTTAATTTAGAGGAGATCCCCATTTTTGTCTTCAAAGTAACTGACCATTGTAAAAAGCATTTTCATGGGGAACTGTCCATGGTCCTAATCATCAAAACACTGCATATGTTCAAGATGGACATTAACATTTTACACTCTAGTTTAATGACTACACTATGGAGCTCAGTCAGTGGTTTTCAATTTCTAGAATGTGTTGCTGTCATGCTTTCCGATGGCGGCAAGAGACTGATTTTCCCATTGATTACATTGCACTTTCCTATGAAATATCCACAATGTTAATTACAAATGTTGAAGTTGATTATTTTTATCAGTGACTAGACTCTAAAACGCACTGTATTACAACAGAAATCTGCATTTTAATAATGTAAATTTTAGCTCTCCCACCCCAAACCCCACCTGTATTAAATATTATTAGCCTATAGAACTCTGTGATGTCATCTGAAAACCAGCAATAGTCTCGCCCACTTTGAAGCCTGTCAGGCTTTGAAAGTACATTTACTGTTCAAAATTATGAAAATATCAAGAGTTAAATGGCATGACAAAAGCTAACCAGCTATGTTGTAATTTATATCCATGATTAAATTATATGTCTTATGCTCATTAGTTGAGATGAAAACTATCACTACATGACATCACAAGGTGCAACAGAGCATTTTGCGCTTTGCAGATGTAAATAGACAAAAAATCCAGGGTTACTCAAACATGTGTGAATGAAAATTCAACTCCAGGTATGTTTTTGAGGAGGTAACAGCATTATAACATGTCTTAAAGCTCACAGGAGTTAATTTTGCCTAATGTAGCACCACACTATTCAACCACTCTGCTCCTTTGTTTATTTGCAGCTGAAAAACAAGTTCATGAAGAAGATCCCCAGAGACGCAGAGGCCTCAAATGTTTTAGTGGGAGAAGTGGATTTCCTCACCAAACCCTTTCGTGGCTTTTGTCCGTTTGGCCCAAGCGACTACACTGGGGGGACTAACGGAGGTTCCAGTGCCCACCAGGTGAATGAACTCAGACTATAACATCATTTTACAAAACATATGCTTTATCAAGAGGTCACAAAGTTTATTTTCTTTCTTTCTCTAGGTTCCTGTTCATCCTTTTGGGACCTCAAGGAAAGGCCAAGTCTTATAATGAGATTGGTCGGGCTATAGCAACCCTAATGGTGGATGATGTAAGTGCTTTCATTTATTATTTTTTATATAACACTGAATAGATAAAAACCCCTCTGTGTTGAATGCTAGCTGGCAAGAAATAGTAGTGACAGGGTAACAGGTAGGTATTGAAAACCTGATACTAATAGATACTAATACAAGTATCCAAACTAAATACTGATTTGAGCAGGTATTAGAATTAAACTTTTGTGAATAGCTTTTCTGAATAGCTGTTTCAAAACAAGTATAAAACCGCATTTTCCTTTTGCTATACCACATAGACTAGTTCACCTACAATATGAACCACTATGGAACATACCTGGAAGATTGAGGGATTAGAAATATATAAGAATATATAGTAATTTAAGGGAGAGTACTTTGATTTATGTTAGAAATGACACTGTTGTCTAAAGAAAGAGTTTTAAATGATCATTGTGGTATCAAGTTGGTATCAAGTGTATTCTTTAGTATCGAATCGAGTTTGAAATTTTAGTATCGTGTTTTAGTATTTTAGTATCTCGATGCTTAGGACAGTTTTTTCCAAAGTCTCACTCTCACAGAGATGCTGTACAAAGAATACAACTAAGAGCACAACACAGAAAATATAAAAATATAGGTCTGATAATAAAAGCAGGTGAGACATTAAAAGCGTTTATAATAGATGGGTTTTGAGCAGTTAATTAATACATTTCTCAAAAATTCATTAGTTACATTCACTGTTCTCATGATGTAGAAAATAAACTAACTTATATTTCTTACAATTTTGTTCTCGTGAAGGTGTAGTTGATTATATTATTAAAAGTAATTATTGATAAATCGCAATATATCATCCACTGAGGGATTACAACTATATAAGATTACATAGTAATTTAAGGGAAAGTACTTTGATTTCATGTTAGAAATTACATTCTGTTGTCTAAAGAAAGTGTTTTAAATTATCATTAAATTATCAAACTGGGATCGAATATCAAGTCTATTCCTTAGTATCGAATTGAGTTTAAAATTTAAGTATCGTAAGCCTTGATGCTCGCTATAGTTTTTTCCGAAGTCTCACTCTCACTGGTCATAAAAGAGTTTTTTGTTTTACTTTTTTGCTTGAGAAAGTGCATGTGAAAGGTGTAATGATTTGGTCAAGGGTCAGACACCTGCTTGTTTCTACGGATATGTCATTGTTCTGCCTGGAATGTTCCACAGTATGATTTTAAACAGCTCTACCTTACATTTATTAAATAGTAGACTGTTTTATAGCGCAAAATACCTCGAAAAACAGGCATTCTGACTGTGAGTGGGGTCGTCTCTCCACAGATCTGACCTGTAACTTGGTCTGGTTTGGTCTCCATGAAGATAAAGGTTTAATGCCTTACTGTGAAACATTCCAGACAAAGCAATAACATCTCCAGGGAGAAAAGCACCAGAAACGTTACACAATGCACCTAACCTTAATGATGTAAGAAATACCTAAATGTGAAAAAAAGAGACATATTGCTATTTAAAATACAATCTGTCCAAGAAAATTCTGGTTGTTAAGGTAATGTTGGACATAAGGTTTCAGGATAATGACCAACCTATGGCATTACATAACCTGCTTGGACTTGTAATGAGAGCTTCTATCATACCAACAAACACACAACCCTGCAAAAGAAGACAAAATGTGTTCCTCTAAATAAAATCTTCACCTATAATGAGTAAGGATGTAAGAAAAAATTGATTCAGTGATACATATTCATTGCACAGTTGCACAGTTTAAAATGCATCCCAATAGATTTTTAAAATAATAATACATTTTATTTATATAATGCTTTTTTAACACTCAAAGATGCTGTACAAAGAATACAACTAAGAGCGCATGTAAGAAAATATGAAAATATAGGCATGATAATAAAAGCAGGTGAGACATTAAGTGTTTATTATTATATTTTGAGCAGTTAAATAATACATACATATATACATTTCAAAACTTAATTAGTTACACTCATTGTTTTCATGATGTAGAAAATATAATAACTTATAACTTACAATTTTGTTCTTGTGAAGGTGTAGTTGACTATATTATTAAAAGTAATTATTGATATATTGCAATATATCATTCATTGTTTTACTACTGGGAGATATGAATCGTGCCAGGCATATCATGGTA
Organism: Boleophthalmus pectinirostris; assembly: GCF_026225935.1. Classification (NCBI taxonomy): domain Eukaryota; kingdom Metazoa; phylum Chordata; class Actinopteri; order Gobiiformes; family Gobiidae; genus Boleophthalmus; species Boleophthalmus pectinirostris. The sequence goes on from NW_026571353.1 coordinate 12,192,692, forward strand.
TGTATTGTATCATCAGACAATGCGCAACCTTAATAATGAGCTTGGCATTTCAATAGTTCAAGTGAATTAGAAAGATTTGAACACAATGTTATATACGTTTAATTAAATGTTATTTTGTAGGCATTTGTTGATCTTCCCATACAGTCTTGTTAGAAAATAGAGAGACTTGTTTTTATTTATTTTTTCCTCCTCTTTTATTTATACTGTGTTTCTGAAAATTATGAAAATTAAAACAAAACAAATTAAAGAAAGAAAGAAAAGAAAAATAGAGAGGATAAGTTTAAAATGCTTTCTGGAGTACGTCGAATAATCATAATCTCTGCATTTTCAGATCAGTTTCCAATTACTGATTACTGTAATCACTGATAACTTTGATTCTCTGTCCAATATTAGCCCAGAATAATGTACTTTTTGCATTTGATCTGCTCCAGAAGAGTTTTGTGTGGGCCAAAATCAATGTCTTTATTTTCTATGGCTGTGGGGAAAGGTCTTCTTTCTCCTTCGGTGCGTAGATACCAGCCCAGATTCATCTTTTCAAAAGTTTAATCTAAAGCCCCTGGTAGAGTCTGGTCTGGAGACATTTATAAAGCACACACAGGCCCACAGCACAAACTCTGCCAATTAGTTTGTCTCTTTGATTTTATCTGTGTGCAACACTGCAAACTTTACTCCCAGGTTCCTCCGGCATAATTAGATCCTAATTGCTTATTAGCAAAAGCTGATTTATTGTTATTGTTCGGTTGTTAGGCTAATGGAATGAAAAAAGTGATTTATTGAATAATTTGGTTGAATGTTGCAATACATTTTCTGTATTACATTTTAAAATGGGCCAAAATTATTGGACAGGTGCCATCATTGCATAACTATGAAAATACTATTAAATTAAATCTAAAATCTACTCTTTTTACATTGGTTAAAACACTTTTTTTTTTTTACATTGAAAGTGCATTGTGTAACTTTTCTGATGGAGGCTCTCTCAAACTCTTTTCTCCATGGTGATGTTATTGCTTTGTCTGGAATGTTTCACAGTATGGCATTAAACATTTCTATCTTCATGGAGACCAAACCAGACCATGTTACAGGTCAGATCTGTAGGGCAGTAACCCCGCTCACAGTCAGAATTTCAGGTTTTCTGGTATTTTTGAGCTGTAATTTAATAAATGTAAGGTAGACCTGTTTAATGTCATACTGTGGAACATTCCAGGCAGACCACAGACATATCCATGGAAACAAGAAGGTGACAGACCCCCAATCAGAAAAGTTACACGATGCACCTTTAAGACATATTATGTTTTTTTATTTGTTCACATTAGCCGATATTGTTCCCTACAAGCTTTTACACTGCTTTAACCATATCGTGAATCTCCATCCCCACCTCTGATTCACCGTCTGTCTCTTTCCTCTCAGCTGTTCAGTGATGTGGCGTACAAGGCCAGAGACCGCGAGGACCTGATTGCTGGAATAGATGAGTTTTTGGATGAAGTGATTGTGCTTCCTCCTGGAGAATGGGACCCCAAAATACGCATCGAACCACCCAAGAAGGTCCCCTCAGCTGACAAAAGGTCCAACATTCACTGCTTTATTATTAATCATTCAGGTCTGTAGTTTTGCGTTCAAGTGTTCATATAAGGATGAATCGGGTCTGCTTTTAAATAGAAACTAAAGCTCTATCAGGAATGTGAAATATGTTACTTTTTTATATTGTGGTTTTAGTAAGCGTTAAACAGCAATAAGGAAATAACATTTTAATTGTAGAATATTAATTATTTCAGTGTTTTAAATGAAGCTAGTCCTTACATTCTTCTCAGAACAGTTGAGCATCTGTTTACCTGTTTGCTATGGTAATGTCATGGCGATAGCAGCAGAGCAGTGATATGTAAGAACTAAACAAGGAGGAGCAGTGTGCTAAAACTGCATAACACACGGCTCCAAGTTGTTTAATGCAGCTTACAACGGCTACAAACTGAAATATCTCACCTGTGAATGTGAAAAGCCCTGTCTGTAAATGTAGCATTTGTTTAACCTGTTGCTATGGTGATGTCATGGCGATGGCCGCAGAGCAGTGATATAGAACAGTGATTTGGCTCTTACCGGACTTGTGCGTCATACAATATTAATGCCGGGAACTCGCCATTGGAATTCTCGCTGACTGTGGTATAATTGAATTTAAACTGTTACATTTGAATATCTAAATTTGGAAATTCTCTCATATGCTCAACTAAACAGAACATTTAGAACCTGGATTTGAACATAGAGAGTAGAGACCTGTCTCACATTGTTGGGAAGAAGTCAGGAAGCTGCATAAAACCAAATGGCTGACTCCCCCTGTTTAGTCCTTATTCTGGGCACCAGCAGAAGGCCAGTCTTTGAGGTCCTCAGATCCCAGATGGTTCATATGGCACTAAAATGTCAGATTTAATTTGGTGCTAGGAAGCCAATATTGACAAGAGCATGTATTCTTGACTGACCAAATTAGACCTTTTTCAACTTCATTTCAACATTCTTTAAAAACAACCACAGTGCTATACAAAAATAAACCTTAATAAAAAAGACAAAAATTGTTAATGTAAAAGCAACATCATCTGCAATAGTTGCTGCAGCAAAACTTGAATTTCCCTCTGGATGAATAAAGTATCTGTCTGTCTGTCATTCTAGGACTATATGTTCTTGGAATGAGTCAAGGTTATTTCAGTTTTTCAGCTTGTAAAGATTCAAATCTCCTTGTCAAAGCCTAATCTCATCATATCTCAGACACTAAGCGAGACCACAAGCAAGGTTAATACTTGGAAGGGAGACTGTTGGGAATACCAGGTGCCGCAGTGTCGCCAAAACTGTCATTGTGTTCTCAGGCAAGATACTGAAAGTGGTGTGTGCCTGAGTGTTGGTAGGAGGGACCGATGGTGCTTCTGTCAGTCTGCTCCATGCATTATTATTTAAATGCATATTATTATTATGTATTATGTAATGCAACTTGTTTGATTATTACCTAAAACTGGACACTTTGATGTTTCCTGCAGGAAGTCGGTGTTCTCCTTAAATGAACTGGGCCAAATGAACGGGACGGCAGGAGGAGGGGGGCGTCTGTCTGCGGATGAGGAGATGCCAGAGCAGCACGAGCTCGGGGAGGAGCTGGCCTTCACCGGACGGTATGACAGGAACAGGCAGGAGCAGCACCTGGCAAAGTTCTCACAGCAACTTTCTTTGGCAGGGAGCAGAAATAAGACTTCTGGGGCCAACTTATGTCCTCCACTGAGCACTTGGGCTGTGGATGAGTCTTTGCCGTCTGGTCTCACGGCTGATAGTCTAATCTGCAAATAGGAAAACTGTACTGAGTCAGTTTGCCATGTCACGAATTGTTTACAACCAGAACAAGCTGATTTATGCTCCATCTGGCCATCGCTTTGACTCGGCATCGAATGGTTTCCCAAGATCAGCTTTATTAGTCACTTCAGTCTCTTTTGTGTGTCATCATTTACTCATGTCTAGATCAGTGGTGGAATGCAACAAAGTAAAATAAGAACTACTTAAATAAAAAAAATTGGTATCTGTAAGTACATTTTACAGTGGATACTTTTTTTTACTTTTACTTCACTAAATTTGAGAGGTATCCATACTTTCTATTCCACTACATTTTTGGACTGAAAAGGACTGGACTGACAATATTTTTTATTATTGTCAGTATTTTTTATTATTGTCTGAGACCTGTTGAAATGTCTGAGGGTTTATATTTCACACGTTTGTAATTTGAAATATACAAATAAAAACAGCTTGGAAACAATATATAATTTAATTGGTTCTGTTCAAAGTTCAGCACAAATCTTTATTAATATCAATATACATCTGAAGCCTTAGAAGACCTATAAATCTGCACAAAATACTTTTTACTCTTTAAGTACATTTTTTAAAAAGTACTCTAATACCTTTACTGAAGTAGATTTTTTTCATGTGATAGATTTACTTGGCTATGTTTATGCCTCAGTATCTGTACTTTTACTTAAGTAGCAAAATTTAGTACTTCTTCCATCACTGGTCTACCTTAAAAAGTCTAGTTTTGTCATATACAATCTACTATTACTATGGAAACTGATAGTTACTGATCAGTTTACTGACACACCGACTGAATAATGACAATGCTCCAGGTGCGGCTTTGTAAATGACTAAATAAAATATTTGAAATGACTGATCACGACACAGGTATTATCTTACAATCAATCAATCAAACCCTTTACAATTCTCATTGGTAACCAAACAAAATGCTTCACATTAAAATCAACACAATATAAAAAACATACAAAATATCAGTCAGTGAAATAAGACTAATTGTTCAAAGTGCTGTTGACTGCATTAGTGAGTGTTAAAAGCTAGTCCGAGCAGACACGTTTTGAGTCTGTGATGATGTACAGCTTGATCTTTAAACATATTTCACACATTCCCACGTTCAAACACACATTCACATCCACACGCAATACAGTGCATCCCCAAATAAAATGTTCTCTTTAGGAAGAAACTGCTACTTACTTACCACCTCAAGATTCTTCAACTTTCACAAATGCCAACAGGCTTTGCTCATACAAACCAACGGTGGTGGACGAAGTACTCAAGTAAATTCACAGATACAAGGGCAAGAAGTTACTGAAGTAAAAGTATCACATGAAACAATCAATTTAAGTATTAAAGTACCTGTTTAAAAATGTACTTTAAGAGTAAAAAGTAAAAGTTTTTGCAGAGATTTTTAGAACAATTAAAGGATGAAATGTAGTGATTTTGATAAAGAATTCAGCAAATGTTAAGTGATTAAATTTGTATAGTTGTTTTAGTTTTTTTGTGTGTTGGTCAAGGTTGGGATGAAAACTCAAATTAAATGTAGTAAAGTAAGTAGGTCTTGTACTATTAAAAAATACTTTTTTCTTTTCAGTCCAAATTTAAAATATAGTGGAGCAGAAAGCAAGGATGGATGTGCTCAAATGTAGTGAAGTAAAATAAAAAGTATCCACTGTAAAATGTACTTGAGTATAGTACAGATACCTAAAATGTGTACTTATGTATTGTACTTTTACATTTATACTTTGTTACCTTCCACCACAGCTAAGAAACCAGCTAATCTCCTGTTTATTCTGACTCTTTAGTTTCTGTGGGGGCCTCTACTTGGATATAAAGCGTAAACTGCCCTGGTTCCCAAGTGATTTCTACGAAGGTTTCCACATCCAATCTATCTCTGCAGTCCTCTTTATTTACTTGGGCTGTATCACCAACGCCATCACGTTCGGAGGTCTTCTGGGAGATGCCACTGACAACTACCAGGTAAGGGTGAAGTAAAGCAAATTTGTACAGGATAAAGATGTACTGTAAGCAGTGGTTGCAGAGTTGTTAGCATTCAGGACTCACAGTGAAAAGGTTAGAGGTATTGATCTTGGGATAGGCTGGTACTTTTGCTGTCCCATAAGCAATGCATTATAGATGAACTGTAGAATTGAAATGAAAGCATAATGTAAAAAAGAGAAAATAAAGCAATTCAGTTAATCTTGTATGACAAATATTACGTAAAATTGTATGTCTTGTCTGTTTTCTTCACATTGTTGATTATAATCTCATAGAACTTCTTTAGTAACTTTCTTAGCATCCTCTAGTTCAATTAAAAGTGATTTATTTCCTTCTTTGACCCTATTCTAGTCCCTGACCTGTAATATTAGACCAAATAAAGTGTTTCTGTTGCATGTGCTCCAAAATGTGACGGCTTTATCCTCTAAGAACGTCCTTTCAAAATCAATGCGTTTCGGTGGCTCTGCTGAGACATAATTATGCAGTTGTACTAATGACACTGTATTATTTGAGACACAGTACATTCATACAAGGAAGGTGGGTGTGGATTATCTTGCCCAAGGACACAACAACATTATGAACTGCCAACCTTTTGATTATAATATGTGGCCTCTGTCCAGTTAGTTTGCAGTTTTATATAGTAAAACACAAAAGAGCGCAATGCTTCAAATGGTTTATTTAAAGTTTATTCCAGAACCTTGTGGGGGAGAGGCCGAACTGCAGAGGATCCTCTCGGACTTCTTCTTGACCTTGTTCTTATTCTGGTCTTAGTCCTTCTTCATGTATTGAGCTCGGGTGATGTCAGTGATGTGCATCAGAAATATGTCTCACTTCCATTTCTCTCAACACTCTCTTTCCATCTCTGCTCTCTGTGCTCACACTTAGTGATCTGATCAGTAGGTAATTTGAGATTCACATGCTTCCCTATGAGTTAAAAGAGTTTTAATTTGAAGTCTTGAAGTCTTATTTGTTTGGTTTCAAGGTATTTCTCACTTTTTTCAATACTTATTTTTCTAATTTCATGAAATCTGATTAAGAAAAATGCAACTCAAGTGTTCATTTTGCCTTACTATTGGCTACAACTTCTAGTACTGTTTTTTACCACCCATTCATTTACTTCCGCTTACCTGGGGCTGGGTCATTGGGCCCGCAGTCTAGCTAGAGATTCCCAGACTTCCCTCACCCTAGACACTGGGACCTCAAGGCGTTCCCAGGGCAGCCCAAAGACATAGTCCCTCCAGAACAGATGCCCGAATCACCCCAGCTGGCCCCTCTCCACATGGATGGTGCTCTTCACCCTGGGAACTCTCAGCCAACCAGCAAAGGAAACTCATTTTGACCACTTGTATATTTTCCTTTTGGTCATTACCCAAAGTTCATGACCATAGGTGAGGGACGTAACAGAGATTGACTGTTAAATTGAGATCTTTGCCTTTCAACTCCTTCTTCACCACAACAGTCCAAAACAGCGGCCACATCACGCTCCATCCTTCCCTCACTCGTGAACAAGACCCCGACATACTTGAACTCCGTCACTTGGGGCAAGGACTCTCCTCCCACTTGGAGAAGGCAAGCCACTACTTCCCTGTTTTTACCATTGCATTAAATCATCATCATCATCATCATCATATTGTAAAACTAGCACAAAGCAGAGTTCATAGAGATTGAACTGCCGTCTGTGCAGGAAGGGCAATGTCATTAGTGTGTCATTTTAATCCATTTAGGTTAAACATATTCACTATCTCTATCTCTGTGCAGCCTGTTAATCATACACAAGTGGCAAGTGATCTGGCCCATATCTCTTGATTAATGCTTCGTTCAGAATAAGATGAAACACAAGCTCACATACACACACACAGAACTGAGTTTGGCTTCTCATGCATAAACAACGTTGTCCTATTTTATATACTGTGAATCTAAGGAACTTCGTCATTATAGGTGCTTAGTGAGAATTGTCTAAAACATGTACATGTAGAGTAAAAATGTCTAATATGGTTGATTACATACTCTAGATTCAAGTATGGTTTTGCTACAAGGGTTTTTTTCAAAGTTGTGTTAGAATTGGTGGCCAAAAAAAAATTTTTTTTTTCCTAATATTGATGGCTTAATCTGTCAGTATGTCAAATTCTTACCTCCAAAGTTTTAACTTTTACTGGATCTTTTACTAAAAAGATCCAGGTGGATCATTGACCGATTAAAATGACTTGATCTTTCATTCACAAATTTAATACATTTAAATGAACTAAAACCCTAAAGTTTTATCACAGCTAATTTTGTGCCAAAAAATAGTTCTTCCTAGAAATTGTCTTGGGGAGTTATTTCTCCAAAAGTGAGGGCATCCTGCTGAGTATTTTTCAGTTTCTCTCACTGTGTCTCAGTATTTTTGCCCTGGTTCACAGAAGGCGTCTGAGATAAGGGCTTTGACTGGCAGTCCTTCACTCCCCAGTCGAGTCCAGATACACAAGTGCACATTTGTCTTCCACTGTCACATAAGAAAGACAGGCATGTTGGATTTTAGAAATATGTGTGATAATGGATGTCACTATGGAATCTATACCTTTTTAGATTTAGGATTGAATAAAACTTTAAAAAGTTTACTCTGACCACGTCACACCCACAACATTTACTTTGTATTCGACCAATGCAGCACAGTTGTTCCACAGTATTGCATTAATCTTAAAAGTGCATTGTGTACTTTTTTCTGGTGGAGGGTCTATCAAATGCTTTTCTTCATGGAGATGTTATTGTTTTGTCTGGAATGTTTCACGGTATGGCATTAAACCTTTCTATCTTTATGGAGACCAAACCAGATGGGGTTACAGGTCAGATCTGTGGAGAGACAACTGCACTCACAGTCAGAATGCCTGTTTTTATATGTCTTTTTGTCCTATAAAACCACTTGTAATTAAATAAATGTAATGTAGAGCTCTTTAAAGTCATACTGTGTGATATTCCAAGCAGGGCCATTACATATCCATAGATACAAGCAAGTGACAGACCTGACAGACCATTCAAAAAAGTTAGAGTGTGCATGAGTTCCAAAACAAACAAAAAAATCATGAAAATGAATAATATTTCTGACCACATGTCACACCTACCACTGTTAATTCTGTAAAGCACTTTGAATTACTTGTACGAATTGTGCTACACAAATAAACTTGCCTTGCCTTGCATACTTGTTATCATTTTAATTAAAAAACAAACAAAACAAATACAACAAAACTAAACTGTAAACCATGGAAATGCTGGTCAGTATTCTGACATAATTTATTCTTGCTATACTATTACGTTAGCTGATGTAATAGTTTATTCCCAAATCCCAGTACAACTATACATTTGCCCTGGAGATAAGATCTCCTATATGGTAAATGGTCACATTTTTGTACAGTGCTTTTCCACCTTCAGGGCACTCTAAGCTCTTTACAACAAGGAAGCACTCACCCATTCACACACAGATTCACACCGCAGTGTATGCAGGCGAGATGGGGTAACTGTCTTGCCCAAGGACACAAAGAGAGCTTTCATCTGTGGGAGCTGAAATCACAATGCCAACCTGTGGGTCAGTGGATGACGGCTTAACCAGTGATGTTTATGTGGAAAGTGGGATTTGAACCGCCAGCCTTCACATGTGGACAAACAACAACAACCAACTGAACTACTGCCGGCCGAGCTCCTATTGAGCTACTATTAAGTTGAAATGCAGGCCCTTGACAGTTTTTTCTCTTCTCTAAACTAATTTTCACACGCTTACTTGTAGCTTGTATTTATGCTGATTCGTTGTGCATTGAATGCTGCGTTTTGCTGTCGTTTCTTCATTACAGGGTGTGATGGAGAGCTTCCTGGGCACTGCTTTGGCCGGCTCTGTCTTCTGTATGTTTGGAGGACAGCCTTTAATCATCCTTAGCTCCACTGGGCCAATCCTCATCTTTGAAAAACTGCTCTTCGAATTCAGCAAGTGAGTTTCAGACACAAACTTGGCTCTCCCTTAGAGCCACTGGCAAAGTTTAACTAATGGACAATGGAAGATTGTGGAGGATTTTACCATTGATGTAGGAAATGTATTCATTATTATTCATTATAATGTTTTGGGTTTTTTTGAGAGTTATAACTGAAAGCTCCAATACTACTATGACCAAGAAAACCAATCTAAAATATGCTATTGCATGACTTCTCTGGAGGTTCATTATCCCATTTGTTTCTGTGTTTTCCCAAATTGTGTTCATTATATATTCGAGACTGTGTTCTATGATCTTCTCTACTCCCCACAGGAAGAACAGCATAGACTACATGGAGCTGCGTCTGTGGATCGGGATTCACTCCTGTTTGCAATGCTTTTTGTTGGTGGCGTTTGACGCCAGCTACATCATCAAATACATGACACGTTTCACCGAGGAGGGCTTCTCCAGTCTCATCTCCTTCATCTTTATCTCTGATGCCATTAAAAAGATGGTGGGAGCATTCAAATACTACCCCATCAATACAGACTTCAAACCAGACTACGTGACGACCTACAAGTGCGAGTGTGTGGCGCCTAACCCGAGTGAGTTCTGACCTCTGACCTTTGGGGTGTCCAAGAGGTTCTTGTGGAATGACCCGATTTTTTTCCCATGTATTTGAGCCAAGTTTGTCTTACTCCAGTGCAGATATATTGTATAAACATCTCTTGAGGTTCACATAAGTCCTCTGCATGCTGTTTGCATCTGATTAGAAAGCATTTTATTGTTTGATCATCAGGAAGTGCACACTATTATGCCAGTTGTTGTTGTTTGCTTTATCTTAACGGAAAAACTGGACCACTGCAAACCGTGCAGTGAAATAGTTGTGTTTTTCATGTTTTTAAAACCAGGTTCATCAGGTAATCACAGTAAATCAGGTACAGCTCTCTTAAGCAAATGAGCTTTAAGATAACAGGGATGTTTTAGTTTTGAATGATTATTAATATTACGTAATAAAACATTTAATCGAGCAATTGGTCAACTAGTCAAAGATTGTAAAAATAGTATTAGTCACTTAAGTTGGTAATTTTTTAATGGTTTGAAGCATGCACTGGGTTGAAAAAATAAATAATTGGCATCCCTATTGTGTAACTAAATTACAATTTACTTTTTTAAATTAAAAATTACATAGTGGATCTCAACATTTTTATATATGCTATATGCAACAAAAGACCTTTAAATATTCACAATCACTTATCCATTAGCATTTCAAAGAATTCAATGTTTGCCTTTTATGCTCTTTGCTTGCCTCTTTCTTTTGCACATTATGAGTTGAGCAGTTACAGAAAGAGAATTCTAACACATGTCATTTTGACAGGCCTTATCTCCTCTGCATGCTAATGCATATAGTGTCATAATTCATATTGGTTTCTGGGAGCAGAGATGTGGGTGAAATGATGATGCTCTATATTACACACAGATAAAAAGATATAAAGAATTGCATTATTAGTTTATCCACTCATATATATGGCAGTGTTCAAAACAACATGCAGATGGTGTGTAGACCTTGGAGACAATAATCCATCAAACATAGAATCAAGAAAATCCCTCCTGCCAGCTCTTTGGCTCTAAATGATGTGCAATAATGAGTGAATTATGCAGCTGTACCTTATGCTATATATAATACAAGAGTAAATTATATTCAAAGTTGAATGCTATGCTGCTATATTGAAATTCAAGCATTCAAAAGAAAGCATAATATGTGTCCTTTAAAGGTACACAACGTAACTTTTCAGATTGGGAGTCTGCTGCCATGGAGATGCTATTGCTTTAGCTGTAATGTTCCACAATATAGTATTAAACTTATATAAGATTAATTTATTCATATTATTTTATGTATGCATATTATTATAGGTGTTTTCATTGCTCAAAAGTTAAAAACAAGGATTCTTACTATGAGTGGGTAGCCTGATTCATCAGCCAGTTTCACTTCATAGAAACCGTCTGACCTCGCACCATTAGAATTTGTTCGCTCAATGTTAGGTGGGTACTTTTTTTATTTAACCAATCGCTGTTATTGAGCGGAGGCACTAGGTGGTGCTAGCCTGGCTAGTGAGTGGGGTCACCTCTTCACAGATCTCACCTGTAAATTGGCCTGGTGGTGTCTTTTACTTGTTTCTATGGAGACTAAAAGTTGAATGCCATACTTTGGAATATTGCAGGTAAATCAATAACATCTCCATGGAGACAAGTAACTGGTGGGTCCCCTAGCAGAAAAGTTACACAGTGCACCTTTAATGTTCAATGTTTTTTTTTTAGTTGACAATGATTTCTGTAACTCATTTGTGTCTTGTCTGTATTTGCCATGCTCTAACAATGTGGCTGCTGTCTTTTACAAGTAAGTGCAAATAATGAAACCAAGCTACCGCTGTTGCTTCTTTTGGCGTTATGTCTGCAGAGATGTTTTTTGCATGACTATTACCTCAACATAGACAGTATATATACAGTAAATACTAACAGTGACGTGGCCAACATGGGCTATTTTCCTCATAAGAATTATGTTAGATATTGCCAGCCTCATAGTATAAATGTTGTTTTGAAATATTTTTTTGAAAAGCCCAAACCACAAACCAGTTTTTTTGGGTATTTTCTCAAAAACCTTGAAAAATGAACAAGGCACTTCAGCTATGAGGCTAACAAAAAGAGATATCATTTTAAAATCTGGAGTCCATTCAAATTCTGATTCAGGAGCATTCACATCTTTAAGTACAGTAGATTTTTTAGGTATCTGTTATTTACATTTTACAGTAGGTACTTTTACTTTTACTTCACTACCTTTGAGAGCAGGTATTTATACTTTTTACTCCACTACATTTTTAACAAGGACTGAAAAGGAATGAAGAATGAAAGTACTTTTCATATGATTTTAGTTATTATTACCATATTTTTACCATCCTGACTAAAGGTTTTGAGTTCAAGCTTCAGCTTTCAGCAAACAATACACAAATATACAAAATTCATAGGAAAACCAAAACCAAAGAAACTGATTTGTATTACTACTCTTGATATGAATACTTTTTAAAATCAAGATTGCTACATTTAATACTTTAACAAATTGACAACACTTTATCAAAATCTGTGTGAAATACTTTGTCATTTCAGAACAAGTTTGTAATAATAGATTTTCACTGTACTTTTATTGTTGTTTGCATTGACATTATGAAGAGTTTTATGCTAATTGTGACTGTTCAAATACATATTGCGATTCATCTTGTATGCCCAAATGCCAGTAGCAGTATTTTCATTTTTATTTTTGCTCTGTTTTGTTTCTCTCCAGTGGCTGCAATGCTCTCCCGTGTTCAGTCCCAGTGCCAGATAACACCTCCTCTCTGTCTGGGGTATGTTTTTGTATCCAATTCATATTTATTTATTTCTCATTCATTTACTTCCTGGACAAAACCCAAAATTGTTGCTGTGTTTTTGTTGTCGTTTGTCTGGGATCTTTGTGTTTTCACAGTTGAATTTGACAGGCGTGGACTGGACCCAGCTCAGCAAAAAGGACTGCCTGACGTACGGAGGGACTCTGGTTGGGAAATCGTGTAAATATGTCCCAGATTTGGCTCTCATGTCCTTCATCCTCTTCTTCGGGACCTACTCCATGACTGTCACCCTGAAAAAGTTCAAGTTCAGCCGTTACTTCCCCACCAAGGTATCCCCACCATTACAGCTGCTTTGGCTTTAAACTGGTACACTTACACTAAGTAACTTTTCTGGGGAGTACAACACCTTCTTGTCTCCATGGAGATGCTTTCACTGCAATTTCTGAAAATCCAGCTTGAGTTTGCTAAAGCCAATATCAAAAAATGAGTGTGTCCTATTGAATATCTAAGCATGTGTCTCATTTTAACTTGTTATCGATGCACAGATTTGAATTGTTGACTGTATTTACCACCGGTCTATGGCCCCTTGATTGGCTGTCTGTGTTTTGATATACGGCCATTGAAGAAACAAAGCTTGGACACTCGCTTGCACTCCTCGTCTGGAGTGCTTTAAAAACATGCCTTCAGTAAATGTGTTTTAAATGTTAAATATGCATGAAATTAATAGGTATTTCATTGTAAGTTTTGATTGTTCAAATGAATGCACCATGCAAAGGTCAGATGTTAAAAAAATGTCACTGCATTTTAATTTATCAAAATCAAAATGTAGGGACCTTCAAAGTAATAACTAGACTTATCCATGACAATTGTTTTTCTTCTTAAGGTTTTTGTCTATTAAACAATTCAAAAATGATAATGATCCAGCTCCGAGCTGTATTACTTTAGTTATTTAAATAATCTCTCTCATATAAATGGCAAATGTTCCTTTTGTTACAGAATTTTTGGCCAAAACAATCTCATTTACTCCATCCTTAAATTTAATGAATATTTTGATTTAGGCCTACAGTTTTTCTGAAATCCCCAATATTCATCTTTGTACTTGAAACAGAACATTGATAGAAAATTAAGATGACTAGATGCATATTAAGGCGACTTAGACTTAGACAAACTTTATTAATCCACAAGGGAAATGTCACAATATATTATAACAAAGAGAAAAATATAAATAAATAGCAAAAATAGGAAGAGATTTGTGTCAGATACTATCAAAATATCTAAAAAATATAGAAAAGTTTTCCTGGACACAGGTTGTTGTTTTTTTCAAGTCGTCTCCCATCCAGATGACCTTTGTCCTCTGAAACTTTCTCTACATTGAACCACTCCTGAACAAATCACAGTGTCATCTAATATTGTATAGATTCCAATTTCCATTTGCATTCAAAGCATCACGTCTAGTGTTCTAGTCTTAAATTGTAAACTTTTGCTAAGCTAAGTCTGGCCAAAAATGTAATTAAATAAATGGATGCAGTTCAGGTTTTGATTGTAGTGACAAGAGTTGCCCAGTGAAACTTTAGGTTAAGCTTAATAAATTCAAGTAGTAAATAAAAAAATGGTCAGACTATGAAATGCTATATTTGATTTACTACAACTTAACTTTTAGGAGTTTTTACTTTATATTATGTATACTTTTTCTTGATAACTTTATTGTACTTTGAGAAGTAAGAATTCAAATTCTTGTATTGCATTGCCCGACCCCCAAAATAATGTGTGTTAAAGGTGCATTATGTAATTATTTGGTTGGGGGTCTGTCACCTGCTTGTGTCAGTGGAAATGTCATTGCTCTGCCTGGAATTTTTCACAGTATGATTTATAACAGCTCTACCTCACATTTATTAAATTACAGGTGGTTTTACAGTTCAAAAATACCAAGGAAAACAAGCATCAGAAAAGTTACACAATGCAACTTTTATTTCTGCCTCTCCACAGCTGAGGAAACTGATCAGTGACTTCTCCATCTTTATGTCCATTATGACGTTTGTGGGACTGGACATGCTGGTGGGGCTCAAAACTCCCAAACTCATCGTTCCCACAGAGTTTAAGGTGATTATCAGTACTACAAACACTACTGTCACCGTCAGCCAATCACAGCTAACTACCTTTGCCTCTCAACCAATCATCTCTTAAAGACATTCTAAGGCTACGTTCAGACTGCAGCCTGAAGTGACCCAAATCCGATTTTTTGGTCCCTATGTGACCTGTATCTGATCTTTTAATGAACAACACAGATCCGATTTTTTCAAATGCGACCCAGGCCACTTGGATATGTGGTCCTAAAACCGATACATATCCGATCTTTTGACATGCGACTTCAGTCTGAACGGCCAAAGCGCATTCATCTGATCTATATGTTATCAACAAGCCGCAAATGTCACTATTCTGCGCTGAGGTAGGCGAAAATTGTTAATGAACACTGGAGATCACATACAAGTCACATTTAATTGGAAATGTGAACAACCTCGCAAAAACATCGGATTTCACAAAAAAATCCGAATTGAGCATTAAGCCCTGCAGTCTGAACGCAGTCTAAGTCATTTTTACTGTCTTAAGCATTCTTATTATTCACTGTGATGAGTTTATGAGCTCTTTTCACAACTTTCAGAGGTGAGAGCAATGTTTTGCTGTCACGGTAATGGTAACTACAGCTAGTACGCTAACTGCACAAGAGCACAACTTCCTGGTTCATAGACAATAAAAATAATTTGTTTCGACACAGACAGCACATTTTCATTTTCTACAAGATACATATGTTTTGAGACAACACAAATTTTACTTTTTTACATGAAGAATATTGGATACTTACTTATACAACACACCTCTATAAATTGAATTACTTTTGTATTTAAAAAAAAAAACTAAATATTAAAATTTTATTATTATTAGCATTATTATTGTTCATTTTCTTCTAGTTACTTTTCTGGACTCGCTTCCTTACTGCCATTGAGCCATGTGCTACACCCATAGCCTGGATATTTTCAGTGGACTTAGGGAGTGTGATGATTTGGTTGAAATCAAATGAAGCCATTCGAGGCTACCGTTGTAGTTATAATGGCTAATCTGCAACTATGAACCATATTTGGAAATCTGGGTGCATAATCAAAGAGCCAGTCAGGAGCGTGGGTGCATGCCCATTCAAACCTGTTAGCAGGGGCAAACTCGGAGAAAGAACTTTGAAATGAACATTTTAAAGTCAGAATGATGAGTCTGACAGCAGCAGTGACATTTTTTAATAGAAAGTGAATTGGAGTCAGTGGAGCCGAATCATGCCCATGTTCATTTCTTATTTAGGTTAGCTATATCCATTTAAATATACAGTCTAGCTACACTGCCACATCAGGCAATCCTTTTCCTCTTCTCAATAAACTCTTCACTGCAAAAGGTCATAACTAAGTAAGGTACAATGACTTAAATTAAGAACATTTTACTTTATTTGAGTAGATTCATCTTGACAAGTCAAAGTATATACCAGTGGAATTATGTATTTGTATGCAGTATAGTGTGTAAGTGTAGCAAGGTGTATTTTCATATTTTTAAGTACAAAAACTCTTGTTCTATTTGTAGATAATTTAACCTGTCAAGACAAATCATGATCAAACTTTCAAAATTCAAGTCTGAATTTGACTAGATTTTTGTAGTGTTCATAACCAGTTTGTCAGTCATCTGTTGCTGACATTGTACCTTCCTGTGCTTCCTGTGTTTGACCAGCCCACCCGCCCTGATCGTGGCTGGATTGTGATGCCGTTCGGTAAAAACCCCTGGTGGGTGTATTTGGCGAGTGCTGTTCCAGCGCTCCTCGTCACCATCCTCATCTTCATGGACCAACAGATCAGCGCTGTCATTGTGAACCGCAAAGAGAACAAACTCAAAGTAAGACTGGCAAATGTAATCAGAGTCATGAAAAATTGCAGATCTGAGTGAAATTAAAGAAAGATTCAATTACTTTTATATCATATCATTGTCTGTTTGTGTTGGCCTTACAATAAGTATGCAGTATGTTTTTTTGTATGCTTCTGATAAGCTTTTATCAGTCATGTTTATTTTTACCACCATTTTCATGCTGTTACAAGCGTGTCCATTTGCTCTCCCACTAATGCTGCACTTCTGTTAAGTCAAAATTCCAAAATGTTAAGTTAAAAATGTAAGGCACAAATTTTAGGTTAAAAAAACTGCTCGGTGTGCAGGCCAGTCAGCCACAAGAGCAGTCAACCACAATCAGTGAATCATTTAATCGGCATATTTTCATATAAGTACTCAGTTTCCTTGTATTTTTCTAGATAAATTATTCTTTTGTAGGAACTAATATTTTGAGTGCAGTTTGGGTCAGATATATTGACAGAAAAATGTCATTAATCGTCTACAACCCTACAGTGGATACATATTTTAGGTTGTGTATACTAATTCTCAAATCTGTGTGTAATTTATGATGCCCCTCTCTCTCTGCTGTCTCATCAGAAAGGTTGTGGGTACCACCTGGACCTCTTGTGGGTGGGGGTCCTGATGGCAGCCTGCTCCTTCATGGGTCTGCCCTGGTACGTGGCTGCGACCGTCATTTCCATCGCTCACATCGATTCACTGAAGATGGAGAGTGAGTCCAGCGCACCCGGAGAACAGCCACAGTTTCTCGGAGTCAGGTACTCTCACTTCCAAAAATAATGCCTCTTTTTATATGATCAGTGGTAATCAATCTTTTCTAGTTGTGGTACATTTTAAGGGAGCATATTACAATATTTTCTGGTGTGTATAGTGCCGTTTTCTTATCAAAAACATGCCTGGAGTTTTGTTTCATTTGCTACCTATTCAGGCTGAATAATTCTTTCAAACAGAAAACTAAACTTAAACTCCACACACCTTCACTAGAATCATTTGGATTTTTTCCAATCTCTACTAAAGGAAAAGGTAAAACAAAGCTGTGAACTTGAAAGCTGCCACTTCATGACATCACAAGGTGGAACAGAGCACGTAGACCAACTAACAATAAAGGGTTATAAAACATGTGTGAATGAAACACAACTACAGAAATGCATTTGAGGAGGTAACAACATTATAACATGGTTTAATGCTCACGAGAGTCCATTTTGCTTTTGTTGTCCATTTTGTTTTAGGGTATACTAACTGACAGTTTGCATACTTGTAAGTGGTTACTTTGGTGTCAATTAGTATTTATTCAGAATAACACATTAATAATGATCTAATGATCCTGCCTGCATGGAAACTACATGGATTGGCCCAAATTTCATGCCATGTTTTGAATTTGTTGAATTTGTCCAATGCTGACATAAAACTATAACTGACGAGATAGACCCCAGCAAATATGGAAGGATGGATAAGGCAAAATCAGACACATATTTTGAGAGATGATCATTTCAAAAAATACTTGAACGTAAAAAGCTTGAGCAGAAAATATACTTAGTTTAAAGGTACAGTATGTAACTTTTTGGTTGGGGAGGGGTCTGTCAGATGCTTGTTTCTATGGAGATGTCACAGCTCTGCCTGGAATGTTCCACAGTAAATAAATAAGCACTACAACTTACATTTATTCAATTACAGGTGGTTTCATAGCTCAAAAATACCAAGAAAATCATGCATTCAGACTGTGAGTGAAAAGTTGCCTCTCCACAGATCTGACCCGTAACTTGGTCTAGTTTGATATACATGATGATAGAAAAGTTCAATACCATACTGCGAAACATTCCAGATAAAACATTAACATCTTCATGGAGAAAAGCACTTGATGGACCCTTCCCCAGAAAAGTTACACAGAACATTTAAACTTGACCACGTTTTTTTTTGTTTGTTTGTGTGTCTAAATCAGAGAGCAGAGGGTGACAGGTCTTCTGGTCTTCGTCCTCACTGGGGTCTCTATTTTCCTGGCTCCGATCCTGAAGGTACAACACACACACTCTACAGCTCACTCTCAGGCTTCTACTAAACTTCTACCAAACCAAACAGTGAGCCTTTATAATTGAAAATGAAAATGAAAGCACGCTTACTATGCATGCAGCTGCACTTCCATCAGTTTGCCCCAGGGCAGCTGTGGCTACAATAGTTGTTTACCACCACCGGGTATGAGTGAATGAATAATGCTCTGTAAAGCATCTTTGTGACATATGTCTGTGAAAAGAGCTATATAAATAAAGACTGACTTACTTTTTTTTGTCCAATCCAAATTTAAATACATGGATTAAAATCTTACAAGATAATTTTCCTCACATGTGCACCATCTCAATTTTGTCATGTGTGATCTTGTGACGCGAGATATTGTCCCATCCCTGTACATCACATCCCTATATCTCAGATTCTCACCTGCCTGTGGCGAGGAGATGCTCACGATGTGGACTACTGTGAATACTGCACACTCCCATTGCATGCCTTTAAAACACATGAAATAATAAAAATGAGCATCAAATGAAATTTGACATTCAGCCTGTTATCTGTGTCTTTACCGTTTACTGGTGAAAGTGGGACAGGAAGGATCCATTCTGAGATCCCATCCCTTGAGTTTACAGTCATCACCACCTGGAATTTCACATTAAATTAGACATGCAGCTTTATCATCAGTTTCGTATTCATGAAATGGCTGTCCAAAAAAGAAATAAAAACATGTGGATCTGAAAAAGCTTTTGGTGTAATACCAGTATAAATAAGTTGTGTATCCCAGTAAGAGAAAGCTGAGATCCAGGCCTCGAAGTCATGAGCTTTCCACTGAGACTGAATGGTTACAGCGCCCTCTTCCAGCGATGCCACGCTAATGCAGCCTGCAGAGTCACTACACACCACACGGATGTCACTGCTACAGACAGAGACAAAAAGATATTTGGAGAATCTTGCTTTCATTTGTCCTTAATCTAACCAGGAGAATGATTGACTTTTTTTTTTTATAACATGACCTGTCCAAAATACAGTTATATACCGATAACCAATCAATCAAACTTTATTTATAGAGCCCTTTACAACAGTCAAAGTGACCAAAGTGCTTTCCAATAAAACCAACACAATATAAAAACATTCAGAACATAACTACTCAAAGATAACTACAAATCATGGTAAGAAGTGGGCAACAAGGATTAGAAATTAAGTACATTTAGTGCAAAATAACTTGAAATACTGAAATATTTAGTAATAGATTTTACATTACACATTGATAGTGTAAAAAACTTACCCATCTAATCTCCCTGTGGACCAGTCTAAAGACAGCACCAGCCGATCTGCTCCCACCACTACACTGCTCAGAGTGTGCAGTCTCCGGCCACCTTCCTACTGAAAACAAATTGAGCTGAGTGTCCCGTTAAAGGGGACATATTAAAAGAATCAACTTTGATGAGTTTTTAACCATGCTAGAATGGTGTTCTGAATATTACCCCCCCATCAACTTCCCTGCTTGAGAACAGTGTTTTTATTGCCTTACTTAATGAGACAAATGCGTACTTCTAATATGTGCATTTAAAAATAAATCTGGTATTGATTCCTCTGATGCCACACTCCGCACCTGAGTTTCTTTCAGAGTGTAAAGCTGCAGATCTCCAGTGGCTGCAGCAAGTCCGAGCACTGGTCTCTCCAATACAGGTACATGACACCTGCAACATCAACAGCAGAAACTGACTTTTACTCATTATGATGTGATAAAGATATATGTACAGGAGGGTTATTTAAAGTATTGAAAATCAGATATTTATCATTATTAAAATTAATATTGAAGCTAGATACTCATTTGAACAAATATCAATACTAAAAAGGTCACATCAACCAGACAGAAATTAACCTTTCTTGAATAGCTTTAGAATGATTTTGAGCCGTATCAGAACAAGTATAAGAGCATATACACTAGTATGCAGTCACGGATCACTATGTAACATACTTGGGACGACTGAGCGATTGCACAGATATACCACTTTTATATTACCACATGGTAATATAAACGAGATCAATATTATGTTTACGTTTATATTACCACATGGTAATATAAAAGAAAGTATTATTATTTAATGTTGAAAATCGCATTCTATTGCCAAGGAAAGAGTGTTTTATTTTCATCGGAATCAGTACTGAATATTAAGTGTATTCCCTAGCATCGAAATTGGGTTCGAAATTTTACAGTGTGTTTCATACCATTTTAGATCTAAAATAGCAGCTGTGTCCATGCGCTGGAGCTCTGTCAAAGGTGGGGTCATTGGTCCCTCTCTATGAAACTGAAAGAGATACAAGCGCCCAGTCCGACTTGGAGTAGCATCCTCTTCTCCAGTCTGCAGCAGAATACAGCTGTTGTAGCCATTTTTCCATACATAGACAAACAGAACGGTCAGAAATATAATATAATAATAGCCTAATCCATCTGTTGCATCAATCAGAAAGGTTCCTGGAATGCTATATTGATTTGGTCTCCAATAATTGTGTTCTTCTTTCTACAAGAAGCTTAGAAGCTTTTATGTTAAGGTGGAAAGACTACTGCAAATTGGTGTTTCAGTAAAAGTATAATGTATGTAGTATAAAGTATGCATGGAAAATACTACCCTTATAATTGTATATGAAGCCAATCACTTCAAAATGCCCTATGAGCAGACTTCGCAACACATTTAGCAGAGCTGCAGCATTAAGCCTATAAAAATACCATAATTTGATTTAAAATCTAAGTAACTGATCAGGATGGATAGGCCCTACTCAGTCATACTTACCCCTTTTTGTAACTGATATGTCCCGCATACGAGGATATTGTGATCAGAGGAGACGGGACACCACTCTACCGTGTCCGCGCTCAGCTCAGTGTCAAACACCTGTAGACTGCGGGTCCGAGACTTCCACGCAGCCATGGCCACCTGCTCTGCATACCGCTACCGCAAAATCAAAGCTGCAAAACAATATTGTCATTAATAATGGAAGTGATCAGCAAGTTCGATCATAGTGATAAACAGAACTTTCCGTACTCATTCATCCTGTTAGCTTTGGTAATAATCTGTTTATAGCTAGCTAGTATGCAATGTTTACATCGCCGCATTCATGCAAACTCGTTAGAAAGCTGCTTTTACAAATAGCAGATGTTTATGTATATGACAAATGAGTAAACGTAATACTGATCTTGTTGAATAACTTCAAATCTACGGAATATTTGTACAAACCCAACACACACGAGGCTGCCAGCTTGCTGCTTCGACAACTTGACGTCCTGTACGTGCTTGCGTCATTGTTGAACGTGCAGATGTGGAGTCTATGCCCATTTTCACTCGACGCACGGATCCCAGAGAAATTATGTAATAAATTAATTATAAACACATAAAAAAATGTACTGCTTTCTTATTGTTTGTTTACTATACTCCGGAACATGTCGTGATATCCACAGACGTAAATAAAAAAAAGAAAGTAAATGACCACGAAAACGCGAGTAAAAAAGTGACTAAAATATCATATAGATTAATTTATTAAACAAAAATACATATATGTTTCTAAGAAAATGCAAAAGAAATACGTTGTTATTTAATAGCAAAGTGGACCGTTTCGCCGCAGTTCACGTGATTTGTGCGTGCCTTGCGTCAGTCAGCAGGAGTCAGGAGGAGTCTGCAGCCCTTCGTGAACATTACCAGCAACAGACTCTACAAAATGGACTTTAACGTGAAAAAACTGGCCTCTGGGGCTGGACTATTTTTCACACGAGCGGTCCAGGTAAAATCAATTCTTAGCCGATCAGAAATGTGCGTTTTACATTCATTTAAAATAGCAGGTTTGCTCCTACTGCGGTACTTAGTGTTAATACGTTTTATTTACTATTTTCTCTATACCAAAACAAAGCCGTAGTGATCAAGTATGGCATTCACTGCATTGGACAAGAGAAAATAGTCCAAAATTGGCTGCGTTTGTGATTAAATATTAGATGGGGAGCTCATGTGATGTCATTAGCTTTTCGCATTAGCAGCTGCAGCTAGTTGATCAATTGTAGCTACATTTGGCTGGAACCAAGCACGAAATTTTGCGTTTACGCTAAATGCCCGAATGCTATATGAAACAACAATTATTAGTTTCGTTCTGTGCGTTTCAGCAACAAGATTATTTGCTGTTTCTTTTTAAGAGGATACGATCTTCCTCCTTGTTTTGAAACTAGGCTGCAGTCAATGGAGCCTGTCAAACCAGTGTTAAGTCAGCCCTTATGACATTTTTTTTTAATGTTATCTCTCTGTTAACATCTATCGTCATATGTTAGGCTCCACACTTCTAGCCAAACTCAAATGGAATATGTTGTTTTATGAATATTTAATAAATCCACTACTGAATAATGCATGCCAAGCAAATGTCAGTTTTGTCTCCAGCGGGGTGACTTGATCGGGTTGTAATATGGTTGTAACAAAAATTATCTGATATAATAAGTGAGAATTTAACTGGCTGAATACAATGCTATGTACTAACATATATTATTTAGTATAGAATATTATACTCTGTACTAATACAAAATATTATACATACACTAAGAATTCTAAGAAATCTCTCTGTCACTGTTATTTTCTACCCAACAATTACTTGGTGTTTAGATAATAACAGATATCCTAAACTCTGGATGAGGATGAGCACATGTTTGTGCTGCAAAGTGCACAACCTGGCAACCTCGCAAAAGCTCCTTGGGTACTGGTTTAGTGTCATCTCATTTCCCAAAGGTATGAAAGGTTTTCACTTTTATATACCAACAACTTATTAGGGATGCACCGGTGGTGATTCTGGTATTGAATATCAGTGCTGATAATGAAAAATTTTATGGGCCGTGTATCGGTTCCATAATATAAATTAATATCCTGGTTGGGCCTAAGACTATTTACAGGCCCAGAACGTCTCATAATGTTTAAACTTTTATTCATTTTAAGTTCTTCAGTAGTCATTTGAAGGATAATAAACATTTGCATAACACAACTGGATCTCTTGTGTAATAATTTCACTGTGTTTTAAGGATATAAGTGTAATTTATCATCCCTGGAAACTGATATCTGTTAATATCGGATACTTAAGGCCAAAGTATCGATATCAGAACTGCATCCCTAATGCATATTTTTAGCACTTGCTTGATGGATTGTAAAAATATGACGCTATTATTGTAATCATTCCAAAAATATCAACATTTTCATTAGATTTTTTTTTCAATATTGCCCACCAGACAAATTAAAATAAAGTAAATATTCTAATAGCCCCTAAATATTAATATTTAATTCCCCCATCTCACTGATTTGCTAACCTCTCCTGCACAGTACACAGAGGAGAAGCTGGGCCAGGCGGAGAGGACCGAGTTGGATGCTCACTTTGAAAACCTGATGAGCCGCGCCGACTGCACCAAAAATTGGACCGAGAAGATCTACAGACAGACTGAAATCCTGCTGCAACCAAACCCAAGTATGAACACAGATCAGTTTATCTCCTTTAACTGCCAAATGATTAGTGATAGGCCATCTTAAAAGCCCTAATATATTTTGTAGAGGGCACACGTTAACAAGATCATCACTCATTAAGATATTAAAATCAAAACCAAATTTACTGAATAAATTTACTATGTCATAGGTGATCATCAATATTTCAGAACTGCCTCAAATGCCTCACTAGAGATATGCTAAAATACATAAAACTGAAAAACAACTGTTTATGGAAAAAATATTGAAAATTCTGATTGGTATTTGTCCAAAAATGTTTACAATTCAAGAAATAAGAATAATAGGCTGTAACTATTTTAGCTTTTGGAATTGGAACTTTTTTGGGGGGGGACAAATGCTTGACTTCTCTGACACATGGTAATAGACTCGAGGATATTAGCGAAAATCCTAGTAATGGAAAATGTACCAAAAAAGTACAGCTCACGTAGTAATTGAAAGCATTACTAACAGGGCCCTCTAACATGTGACTTTCTGATTCCCCATGCTACAGTCGACCACACTGGTAAGTATTGTACCTCTGTGTTTCACTGTGCTACTGCTGTGCTGAACTTTTTCCTCATTTGAACAAGTTTAGCAAATTTGCCCAAACAGAAGTACCATGCTGTGTGAATGCAAAAATGTAAACATGCATTCTCGTAACCTTTGAATAAGATCTTCTATAAGATGAACTATCGGAGCGCTCAGTTTTTGAAAAGGCTTGGATGGCAGTGTGCTATTAAGCCACATTGCAAACTGTCAAGACAATTGTGTTGGCATAGTTTTTTTCTTGTTTTGCCTATTTAGTCACAGAATAATTTGGAGCAACGTGACTTTAATTTTCCAAAGTTCAAGGCTTGCTGTTACCATTCCTTCACATTTTCCAGATTCAGTCACAAGTACAATTTTTATACTTGCACACTCACCACGTGCAACTAAACTGGGTCTAAATGCAGATCTACACCTGGACTAAACCAGGACCAAACCAAGTCTACATCAGCAGTAAGCAAGCCCAAATCAGAACCAAACCAGACGTGTGAGTGAACTTCTTGCACATTGTTAAAAAAGCTATAATTTGTACAGCAATTACAACAACATTAAACTATCTATATATTAACAATACATTTCTGTTTATTTAAAAATGGAGGCACAAATTGATGCACTACATCAACCCCACCACATTAGTAGTTTGACCTTGGTGTTGACCAGCGGTGTTGTCAGTGCTATTTTGGTTAAAGCTGATAGTGACTCAGCTGTACCAAATGGCCAGGCTTGTGCCAAATGAAGAGTTTTTCTTGCGTCCAAAGTCTTGCCCTTTTAACATGAGCAACTTAATTAAACTGGAAGTATTTTTATTTATTTATTCACATTGCATATGCATAGAGATCCATCATGTCCTATGACTCCTACTGTCCAAAATATACCTGTCTAAGCTTCTGAGACATATTACTCTGCAACCCTTAATAGAAAATGGAGGCATAATTAAAAAGTCAGTCTTATTCTAAATTGTAATATAATGGAAGAAGAGAGGAGCAATAATGACATTTTAAAAACAAATCAATAGTCAGTAATTTGTGTGGTGGTGAAGAATAGAATAGCGCATCTAGTATACCCTTACTACAATGCCTCTATTGGACCTTATAATAGCTCTTTATTCTGCTTTTGTTTGCTTTGGAAAACCATTAGACCTCCATCATACTTCATCTGCACTATAGCAAACTATTATTAGCATCACTTATCTGCTCCAATAGCCCTTATTATTCACAAAGCTGGATAACAGCTGCATACCATGTAGACCGTGTAGACTGATAAAAGCCCTAACAGTCACTTGCACATTGAACGAGATGGTAAAACTAAAACAATCTGAAAAAAGTGTGCCATATGAAACCAGCTGTGATAAAAGTGTGTTAAGTTGCGGTCTTATTTGATATTTCAGACCATAATGTGATGCTAATTCACAGCAAGAACTGTCTTAACACAGTAAGCTACTAGAGGGATCCATGAAAGTTTTACAGTCATTCATTAATTTTAGGCCATGGTTAGTGTATTTTTTAACATTTAAATGTAATCTACATCTTCATCTGCTTTTGTACAGGTGCCAGGATTGAAGAATTTCTCTATGAAAAGTTGGACAGGAAGGCTCCATGCAGAGTCACTAACGCAGAGCTCCTGGGTCAGTACATGGAGGACGCTGCCCGCGAGTTTGGAGCTGGCAGTCCTTATGGTGAGTATTTGTGCTAGAGAGTGTTCTGTCTCACAAGGGATGGTCCCATATGGATTTTTTCTCTTCTTTTTCTTTTGAGCTGATACCGACATACCATTAATTGTCAATGCTGTTATTAAGCTTTTAAAATCTATAAATACAGACCAGATTTATGTTAAAATGTTTGACATAGTAAACCATAACATCAGAATTGTATTGCAATGGTTTGGAACCTATTTGCAAGAACGAAAACACTGTATAAGAATTAAGGGTACTATGTTGTCCTTTGTAGATAACTCAGTGGGGGTGCCACAAGGCTCCATTTTAGGTTAAACTTAATGCGGTCTCATTTGGATGCATCTTTATGCAAATGCACTCTACACTGGATATACATTTGGGAATTCTGCTTGTACCAGGACTTACGAGGAAAAATTATGGTGATGTTTGGTTCAAATTATCTTTTTGACTGCATTTTTACACACACACACTCCACTTGGATATAGTTACTACACTTCATTTGGGAATTATGCTTTTATCGTGACTGAGAAGGAGGATGTCTGTGGAGTTTGGTTCATGTTATCAGTTTGGCTTCCACTTTACGTGCACCCAGCAGACTGTGACTAGATGTGGATTTATTATTATGCACAACACCTTGACTCTTAAACACTGTAAAGGTCCCACACTGGAGACTGGATTTGTTTTTGGGTTGATATAAGTTTCATGCTGCACAATGTTTCTTCAGCTCATCTGTTTTACAGACAAGACACTGCTTTGTTTGGACACATGTATGACTATGTTAAGCATGAGGGCTGTTTGTGTCATACATTTGTTCAGAGTGCAGTCGTGGCATGTGATCACCTGCCTTGTTGTTAAATGAATTAGTGCGGTGTATGTATTTGTGTATTGGCTCATTGACGCATGTAAAGCCAAGGAACCAAGTGTGAATGTTTATGTATTCAATTATATTTTCATATTTTACTTACTGCATTACAACATGGCCACTGGTAACAAACTCTGAAAACAAGCACTCAAGGTATTATGTAGAAGATTTTTCACAACCAGGCACCCATACCCCTAAAAGTGTTTGTGAAATTGTGTGAAGAAACAAAATTCTGGACCAGAGCCTCCTCTAGATGACACTGTTCTGTGAACTTTAGGTCCACCATGTTTGGACAGAACTGTTTCTCTGTCAAAGCAGCAGGGACCTGAAACTCCCCACCTATATCTGTGACGGAGTGTAACATTCTGGAACATTTTAACGTCAATGTTTAAGCCACTTCAGCTTAAAGGGAGTCAGCAGGAATAATGTAAATTCTTGGAGTGTTGATGATCTGTTTCTCTCTGGTGACTGGTTATTGGTGTTTGTTTTTTAGCTGTATTTTAAATGTTACATGGGCAGTTTTATGAAGTACCTGCTGCTACTTGCTGTCACTTTGCCTCTGCCCATGGACTACGAATGGAAATTACCTTGTAGCATTATTACATGGCTTAAACCTTATAGTAGTAAATTTTGTAATCGGGAATTGGGCAATCCACGCTTTTCCCAGGCGCTGAGTGGCTGTAGTAACAAGCTAACCAGGCTTAGCTGTAAGTATTATTTTAACTTTGTCTCCAAGAACGTAAAGAAGCGGTTTAGTCAAAAGTTTCACCACGTGCACTCACACACCGGTGTTAGAACACCTGTCTCTGTCTGATACAGTTTAAAACGTGACTTTGGTAGTTCCGTTAAGACTTTTACCGGCCATATCCTCCTATGCCTCTGTGGAAGCTGTTCTCAAAAACGAGCAAACCATATAAAAGCCTATGGCTGTTATTTCATTCAAATTATCTTGCACATGTGGCTGTGCGGCAGTGCAACTTTTACGCACAGATAAACTCTGGTTTGGACTTTGAGGATGAACTGATTTTCTGTGGGTTCTGGCTGTGCACTCCCTCATTACATCTGTCTCTCTCTCCTCAACCCCGTCTCTCGCTCTATCTCCCAAGTTACAGCTTTACTGTTACGTACATCAGAACTTAATGCAACTTCATTCCCTGGCTGCATTAACCAGGTTCTGCTTAAACTGGAGATGGAGCTAATTTCAGCTCAGGATTTCAGGATAAGTCCAGATTTGGCAATCAAAGTCTGGGCTCTGGTTCTGGTGGAGTGGGGTGTGGGTCTGGGCTCTGGTTCTGGAGGAGCAGGGGTGGTCCGGACTTTTTTTTTAATTAAAACTATGTTTCTCAAGAACTTAAGCACATCTACAGTGGACTGTTATTTGGAAAAATGACTTACTTACATGGAAAAAGAAAAGAAACAAACAGCCATGCCTTTTGATTGAAATTATTGCTCATAATTATGACTAATCCTCATTGGATACGACTTGGCAGAAAGTAAGAAGTAGCTTTCAAATTTTACTATGACTAATTAGGACCAGTGGTGGATGAAGTATTCGATTTTTTTTACTTAAGTAAAAGTACAGATACATGGGCAAAAGGTAACTCAAATAAAAGTATCACATGAAAAAGTAAAAGTATATAGTACCTATTTAAAAATGTACTTAAAGAGTAAAAAGTATTTGCAGAGATTTTTAGAACAATTAAAGGATGACAAAGATGACAAAGAATTTAGCAGATTTTAAGTGATTCAATTCATTTCTTGGGATGGAAGCTCAAATTAAATGTGATATAAAAATAATCTGTCATTTCAGCAGGTCTCAAACCATAAAGAAAAGCACTTTTTACTTTTATGTCCAGATTCAAAATTTAGTGGAGTAGAAAGTACAGATATGCTCTCAAATGTAATGAAGTAAATAAAAAAGTATCCACTGAAAAATGTCCTTAAGTAAAGTACATATATATATATATATATATATATATATTATTATAATTTTTTTTTTTTTTTTTTTTTTTTGTAGTATAGTTTATATATAATATTGTATCGTTACTTTTGTACTTCATTACCCTCCACCACTGATTAGGACAAACACAAGAGCCCAGCTGAGTGGGGGTGTAAATTTGATTCATAATATGTAGGGCCCGACCAATGTATCGGTTGGCTAATATGGGCCGATAGTCCACATGGGAATGTTATGCCTCATTATAAAGCTTAGACTCTCTATATTATGTCAATTTAATCCAATTTACAGACAGATAAGTGTCCTAGTATGTGGCGCCACATCAATATTTATCTGCAGAATCATTTGTCTGTGTCTGTGACACCGTACTGCCAGTGAATGCACCCCCAGAGTCACATAACCCACATGCCCTTGTTTACACTCGTACATAGCCATAGATCCATGTGCATAACACTGAGGCGCTGGCTTTAAATGCTCTTGTGTCTGATCCACTATACTGATTGTAAATAAAAGTGAACTTCAGCCTTTTAACTCTATTTTTCCTTGTGTTCGATTTTTACTTCTTTGGAGTGCCTGGAGTCCGTTTTGTTTGAACTTCAGCATAGTTTATGCCAGAAACAAAACTACTGCTTGTTTTTGTCAAAGTGCGAGTGTGGAGCAGAGAGGACTGTCCGATAGACAGAGGACAGACGCAGCAGCTGTCAACATGCTGGATTATATTATTTTTATGGACAATTGTTTTGAGTCAGGATTAAAAGGCTTGTGATCTGAGAGGTGCCTGTATGAGCGGTGAGTGTTACAAATGTGTCAGTTTTTGAAGCTATTTTTGGTTCTTTCTCATTGGTTAGCGATTAGCTGCTGTGTACTACCACACATAAACAGCCTGTTTTCTCTACCATTGTTCTAATGTACATGAGTGAGTATAGTGGCTGTACACACTTTACTAGACTTGCACTGATCTGTAAATGATTTGTGAACAGAGGTGTGAATGAAAAATGCCATTAGGCTGACCTACTGGCAGACTAACAATAAATGTAGCAAACCCAATATAAAATCCAGGAGAGCCAGACCTAAGTTTTATAATCAATTGAAGATTTTTACATCACTAAATATATTGACTTTACTATCAGGTATCGGCACCTCCAACGCCCATTTTATCTGTATCATATCGGCCGCAAAATCCATAGCAGTCGGGCCCTAATAATATGTGATTAAAATTAAAAATAATTAGAAAATAACTAAATACCATGTCTGTGCTGGGTATTACAGCTCATGTTTCTATGTGTAGCTGTGAATATTTGCATTGCTTTCTAAAGATACAGTGTGTAACTTTTCTGTTGGAGGGTACACCGATGGATCTATATGAGTACCCTACCGGCTTCTCTCCATGGAGATGTTATTGCTTTCTTTGCCTTGAATGTTCAAGTTTACTTTGTTTGTTTACTTATGGGGTGCTAACATATAATATACTTAGATCACCACGTTTTAACATGTTTTAAAAAGTTTCATAACACAATCTGCATCCATCTCTCTAATGAAACTTGTGCACATCACATTTGGTTTGTGAAGTTGCTGTTTACAGTTTTGTATCATGTTTTTTTGTATTTGTCTACGTAGGCTTGTCGGCTGAGCATTTTGCTGAGCATGATTTTATTTGTAGGCTAAATAGTGCCCTTAGTTTCACTGAAAAAAAACAAAAACAAATCTGACTGCATGGCCCTGTGTGGCATTACAGCGCCTGGCTCTCTGTGAGGCCGTAGGACCATAGTTTATGTGCCTTTAAATGCATTTTTTATTTACAGTGGTTTTCTTGTTTTGTATTTTCCATTTATAAACAAAGTCGAAGTTAATGTCCATACTTCTGTCATACCACAACTTTTTAAAATATAACTTAAAATATTTTTACTTTTAATTTTATCCTCAAATCAGTAGACGTACAATAAGAGTATGATAATCATTTGCAGCAGGGAACACACCTGGGCCCGGTCAAGCAGAAGTATACAGCAAGGCCAAAAATTCAAGTTAATGCATCTGATATAAAAATGTATTCAACAGATAGCATATGTACTCTAGTTTATGAAACTGTTTACCTTTTTCTGTACCATTTTTGGGTCTAAAGTTACATACGTTTTAAACATAACATGTATGCAACGTGGAACAAAAATTATTTCCCAAATTTCAAAGACCTGCAAATCATGTAAATAAATTGATGTATTTCATTATATCTTGTGTTATTCGATCTTTGAACTGTTGATGAAGGGACATGATTTTTCAAAAAAAATGTATTTAAAATGATAAAAATTTGCTTGGAAGGACTAGTTTCCTTTCATTTTGAAGTAATATTAAAGCATTCGGAAGAAAAAAGCTGACAAATTATACAAAATCATGCACCTTCTACTTGCTTGCACAATTTTCCGTCCGTTACTTTTCCCTCCGTTACCATGACCTTTCTTAATAAAAAATCTCATTACTCAAAAAGTAAGAGGTTTTTCAACCTAATCTTGTACCATATGGTAGAAAACTATATTAAACAAATATTCAAACCAGTTTGTTAAGGATATGTAAGTGAGAACAGCTAGTTATCGCTGTTTGTATTTATTGCCCAAAAAGTGCTGCATATTTCATTCCCTCCGTTACCGACATGAGTTTTAAAATTTTTTGTCAACAACTTGAAAGAATATTGCAGGGTTAACTTTACCCTGTTGGAGTGCTAACTCATTCCTACATTCTGATACCTTACTTATTTTAATAGTCCCTCTAGTTTCTGAATAAGAGCTATTTGAATGTAAAAAAATCTGCCCCTGTTTCCCTCCGTTACCGCTTGACCGCACCCACATCTCTGCTCCATAAAAAGAAAATGTAATCAGCTTCAGCAGTGTCAATGTAATAGCGTGCACCATATGTTTGTGCGCTGGCATTCACACAACAAAGATGCCCTCATCTCAAATTTTCAAGAGTCCATCGCGGGGCTTTTGATGTGATTTGACAGGTTGTGTGTGGATGTGGCATTAAAGGTGCATTGTGTAACTTTTCTGGCGGAGGGCCCATCAAATGCTTTTCTCTATGCAGATGTTATTGCTTTGTCTGAACTGTTTCACAATGTGGCATTAAACGTTTCTATCTTCATGAAGATTAAACCAGATCAAGTTCCAGATCAGATCTACGGAGAGGTAACCATGCTTACAGTAAGAGTGCCTGTTTTTTTTTAGGTACCTCTAATTTAATTTAATAAATGTTTGGTAGAGCTGTTTAATGTTATGCTGTGGAACATTCCTGGCAGAGCAATGACATATCCATAGAAACAAGCAAGTGACAAACCCCCAACCAAAAAATTACACAGTGCACCTTTTAAGGATCTATGGAAAGAGATATATTATATATACCATATAATAATATATTATATAGACCATTCCAGGCAAAGCATGGAGAGACAAACAGGTGGCAGAAGCACAGAAATTACACAATACACCTTTTTAAGTGATCATTCTCCTGGACAAGAACACTGATTGATGACAGAAAAAATCCAGTTAGATAATTAAAGGTGCATTGAGTAACTTTGCTGGCTGGTGGGGGGGCCCAATATCTGCTTATCCATGGAGATGATATTGCTTTGTTTGGAACAGTATGGCATTAAACCTTTCTATCTTCATGGAGACCAAACCAGACCAAGTTACAGGTCAGCTCTGTGGAGAGGCAGCCCTGCTGACAGTCGGAATGCCTGTTTTTGTAGGTATTTTTGAGGAGTAAAACAACCTGTAATTGAATAAATGTAAGGTAGAGCTGTTTAATATCATACTGTGGAACATTCCAGGAAGAGCGGTAATATATCCATAGAAACAAGCAAGCAAAGTGACAGACCTCAAACCAAAAAGTTACATAGTGCACCTTTTAAACTAACTTTTCCACCTTTCAAACTGTTCTGCTTTATGCCTTATAGTCAGTGGTGTTATATGATTTCTGTTAATAGGTAGTACGCTGATTAAAGTTGGGGAATGTGAGAGACGTCTGGGTGCTGCAGAGAGAGAGTTCCTCCAAACGGCCTCCATAAGTTTTCTGAACCCTCTTCGAAATTTCCTTGAGGGTGACTGGCGAACTATCTCAGTAAGTAATGGGACCTCACAACTGCCAAAATATATGGAATGAATCACAAGATACATGCTCTTGGTCACGTATCCAAAGCAGCCCATTTACTTCTGTAATACAGGCTAGTGCCTCCCACCTGTGTAACATCTGTAACGTGCACGGTGTGGAGTGTTTGGACCAATCGGAGTGAGAGTTGCTAGAGTGGAGCTAGTGTGGGCTCAGAGCAGGGCTATTCTAAGTCTTACAAAGCAAACTTTTAGGCACTTTGAGGAGTTTTAAATTTAAAAATAGTTAAAGAATCCCTACAAAATCCGACCTTTTTGAAAGTTGTCGATGCCCTGTCAACCAAACACGGGCAGTTTGAATTGCCAAAAATATTATTGTGCTTCTAGGGGAGAATTCTTTCTGGGCTCAAGTTCCCGGGAACTGCAGTACTTATGAAGTGGCCTCTAGTTGGTTTCGAGCCAGGACAGAGTGGGAATGCCTTGTCCAGTTTTTATTATAGATCCATGGTTTAGCCCTGTGGCTTTTGACAATATACCCCAATGTGTGTCACGGTGATACAAAACTTAATTTACTCCTTCACTGACCATTGGGGAAAGGAATGGGATTTGATTGCCTGGGATCCAGAATACACATTTTTCAGTGCATGCATGGTCTGTCCGTATTGGAAAAAATAAATGAAAAACATATCACACATTTCACATTCATCACAAAAAAACAACAACAAAAAATTAACTGCATGCTCATGTTTAATCAGACTTGATACAAAACAGAGGGTGTAGGGAACAGATTCTTTTAAACTGTTCACATCCAGGAGGTCATCAGAGCACTATGTTTTGGAGAGACCATTCCATTTAATTCTTTATTATAACACTTGTATACCAAGATTTATGAGATTCAAAGACTCTTCACATAGATCAAAACATAATTGGCTTATGCTAGCTAACTCACTGTGTTTTAAAGCTAACAGTCAGTTTTATTAAAATTGTAAAAATATAAAATGAACAACCAAAATTTATTAAAGTCTAGACTACCCAACTTTTTATGTGTTACATACTTGAGTTTGTGGTGTTGTTTTAATATTTGTTATGCCTCCAAATTAGCATTAGTATCAGCGTTAGCATTGGGTCACAATCATCTCTCTCTAAACACAGAAGTGTTCTCCCCTCAAGTATGCATTTTATCTGTGTACTTTCAAACAGTTCAAGACTTTATCATTAAATATTTATTCATTTTAGCACAACTCAACACAAACCTCATAGATACACAATTGGGCAGAAAGCAGTGATGCTAACAATGTGGTTGCCATGTGCTATTGTGCACAGAGCCTATTGTGTAACCATAGACTGTATGTGTAACTAACCAGGAGCTAGTGCAGCTGTGTCAGCACATGTGTGAGCTTCGGTTAGTTATCCACTAGAGGTCAGCCAAACTACAACTGCTGATCAGGTGATTGTTGTTTCCTGTTCCAGAAAGAGAGGCGTCTTTTGGAGAACCTACGTCTAGACTTGGATTCCTGTAAAGCCCGTTTAAAAAGAGCCAAATTTGCTGAAGCCAAAGCCACGGTATGTGTTCATGTTTATTTACAAAGACAAATAAAATGAAGAGTGTCTCCTTAATATGACTAACAGGCTGACTATTTGTTTACCCTAAACCTTCATATCTCCAGTGTGAAGGAGAAGTAAGTATGAGTAATATTCAGAGATTTCATTTTCTTCATATCAGTCTTGTTATGGCTGGGACACATAAATCATAATTTAAATTTATAATTTTATACTCTTCTGGTGGAGGCACAGCCAAACTGGTCATCTCCATGGGGCCAAGCAGGTGACATGACATAACTGAGCCAAGTTACAGGTCAGGTCTTTGGAGAATCACCCTACTCACAGTAGCTGTTTACAGGCAGGCTGATGTCTGTTTCCGTATCAGTTACACTGGGAACCAAAGTGCTTATGGTTGAACAACCCATGTTCATACTATTTAAGTGAACCCATAATGCGTCATCGACAGAGGGTCTGGATTTGCCACCACATAAAAACAAGGCAAATGGTAACTGGTCCGGGTGGTTGCGGATTTAACTTTGATATAGTCACGGGTTAATTGGCCGGTGTGGTGCAGTACTGCATGGGTGTGGGTGGGTGCGGGTCTCCCGCGCAGGACGCATCCTTGTGGAGACAAGCAGTTGGTGGGCCTCTACCAGAAAAGTTACATAATGCACCTTTAAATAATAAAATTATCCAGTATTTAGAAATAACTTGTCTATTGTGGCTGACGATGCAATCGTTATAGTTTACAAATGTTATTGCCCAGCCTTAACATGTCCTTCTTTGTGTTCATTCTTTCCATTTTATTATATGCATATTGTATTTCCACATATATTTAGCCATATAAATACATTATTGCAATTTCATGAAAGTAAGTGATGTGATTATTCTACCAGCTTTGTAAGTAGGCCTGTCATGATAACAAATTTTGAAGCAATTATTCTACCAATTATACTGCTACAGAGACCTGCTAAGATAATAATGTTGAAACTACTTTATGCCCCTGATACGAAGCAGGATAACCCCAGTAAACCAAATAAAAAATATACTGTATATAAATACAGTACCACAAATTAGCCACAGAAGTTAGTTATTCAACCCTCTATAGCTCAGATCATATCGTATTACATAAAAATGGCAAAAATCTCACCACTATTGCATAGAAATTGTACCTATGATAAATATTGAGCCCAAAAATATATTGTTCCAGCTTTCATATATTGAACGATATAATAATTATCGTGACAGGACATGAATTTTCATCGTTGAAAGTGCATACAATTTTGAAATGATGAGAGACTAACTCATCAACTGACATACAACAGCTCTGCTAAGATAGACATTATTATTATTGTAGCTGTTATATTGGTAACTGCCATATTGCTCATTGCTTGTAACATTGTCGTCTAGTCTAGACTCTAGAGGGGTGGGTGGTGGGCAAACTACGGCCTGGGGACTCTGCGGCCCTTTAAACCTTTTAATCCGGCCCGCCGAACTGGAATAAATTACAATAATAAACCTTGTTGATGTTTTATTTTTCATGCATTTCCGGCGTTTCCCAGTAGATGGCGCACTATATATACGTTGAGGTGCGGCGTATTATGTTGGCAGCAATGCTTTATGAGAAGGTGTTCTTACAGGAGTTATTTGGACCATGAGTGAAGTAGTGGTGTTCAAGATATAAGACTGCAGTGCTTCCAGTTTGAGTTGGTAAAAATCAAAAACAAAACTTTATAGATGTTGTGTCATAAGTCTTAATGCATGGATCGTTTTAAGAGTCTTGTTGTTCTCACACGTAGGTGTGTATGCATGTGAATTTGTGGTGTGTGTTCTGTTTCTCAGTAAAATCTAATTGCTCACAATTTGACTTCGTCTGTGGTATGCAGTGGAACAGATCTGTAAATTTTTCATGTGTTCTGAATCTTTCGTGGCAAGGTTGTAGCGCGTAGTGCACTTCCTACATAAGCGTAAATACGAATATAAGGCAGCTGAGCTCTTAACACATCATGTCCTGTGTTCTGTCCGGCCCTTCAGGCAAATTTTAGGACCCTATGTGGCCTGCGAGCCAAAAGTTTGCCCACCCCTGTGTAGACTCTAGAGTCTAGACTAGTGGTTAGACAGTGACAGTGTCTCACCAAAGGAACATATCAGACATTACAAATTTTCTGATGTTATTCAGCTTTTGGCATGACATGTAAAAACCTGCATGACCTACATATGCCTGACTCACAGTGATTACAGACATTAGTCTAAACAGGATTTAATCACCACCTAATCACCAGTATGAGCAATATTTTGAGGAAGGCCACTTTACAAAGACATTGTAAATTGTACTGTGATACTTTCACTTCAAGCTTGTTACAATATTACAATAATAAGATGGTCAATGAGAGTTCCTATGACTAACGTTGATACCATAGACTGACACCAATTAATACCATAAAGAAGAGGAGTGTGACATCACCCACAGCACAAGTTCATTCCACAGTCAAATGAAGTGGAATGAATTTGGAGCTAGGCGCCATATTAGGAATACTGTTGAATTTTTTTTAAATGGACAAAATTGCAAAAAAAAAACAAAACAAAAAAACAACACCAAAATGACAACAAGACAAATACTCAACTGCTGTGGACAGAATGGGCAGCACGATGGCAAAGCAGTTAGCGCTCACGTTTACAGCAAGAAGGCCCTGGGTTTGATTCTGGGACGGATAAGAGCCTTGTGAAGTTTGATGAAGTTAAATGAAAATGTAGTAATAAGTACAAAAAATAGAATGTAGTAACTAGCATAATTTAAAACATCAAAATAGCTGATATTTTGGACATTTACATTATCATTTTAAGTTGGGGCCAAACAATATCCATGAAATAGATGAGGTTAAAGTGCATTTCACAGATACCAGTAATATATTTTTCTAGTTATTACCTGATGTGGTGGAACAGTAACATATTTTTATATGAGGTTGTAAAGAAATTTAGAAAGCATGTCCCATTACGATACCATACCATACATTGGTATTCCAGGAGGCCTGTGTCCGGCAACAGATATGACATACATAGAAGTATATGTGTGCCATATCTTCCCAGGAAGGAAAACTAACTTCACCAAAATGAAAACACTAGAATTTTTTTATAAAATATAGTCATGCTAACTTTTTTTTTTAGAGAAATTGGTAGTCTATTCTACTCTCAATGCATACATGGTCTGATTAAATGGTCTTAAATTGTAATGTTTGGTTGATTGCGTATGGATGTGTGTGCATGAGTTAACATGGATCCATTGCACTGATTTGATTTTAAGTAAAAGAAAGGAATAGAGAAGTTGAGACTTTTTCTGAAAATGTTCTGTTTTGTTTTGTTTCATTTCTGAAATAACCTGGTTTTGTTGTAGGCTCCAGACTTCCAGGAGACCAGACCACGCAACTATGTGCTGTCTGCAAGTGCCTCAGCGGTAAGAACTCAAGGGGGATGAGGTGTTCATTATCATTCATTTATCATTAGTTTGTCTACATCTCCAAAGCTCAAAATGCTCTGTTTCATCATGTCATGTCCTGAAGCAGTAGTTTTCCAGTTAACAATTAAAAGTTTTACCTTTAGTTCAGTAGATGTGCAATTCCAGGGCTGAAATCATCC
Source organism: Boleophthalmus pectinirostris (assembly GCF_026225935.1). NCBI lineage: Eukaryota > Metazoa > Chordata > Actinopteri > Gobiiformes > Gobiidae > Boleophthalmus > Boleophthalmus pectinirostris. The sequence goes on from NW_026571353.1 coordinate 12,231,055, forward strand.
AGATGATTTTAGTGGTGGTTTATGTACTTTAAACACATAGTGGGGCATTTGTACTAGTATTACAACATGTCATCACAAGGCGGAACCTGCGTGATAGGATAAGGAACAACATTATAACAGAGATCAGAAAATAGCCTAATATGGGCCATTTAACTCAACAATTTAAAACAATATAAAGCCAGTTTATTTCTTAGAGTGTGTTTTTATATATCTGCTGACCTAAAGTTAAGGTGCATTGTGTAACTTTTTTGGTGGAGGGTCTATCAATTGCTTTTCTTCATGGCAATCTTATTGCTTTATTGGGAATGTTTCACAGTATGGCATTAAACCTTTCTACCTTCATGGAGACAAAATCAGACCAAGTTACAGGTCAGATCTGGGTAGAGGCAACCCCAGTCACAACGTAAAGGGAGTACACCCACCACTGCTTGTTCAAGTAAAAAATTTGCTCCATTCAGCTTTTTTTAAAAAAACAGTAAAGTTGCGCAGTGCACCTTTTAATAAGAGAAAGTTAAAAACAGAGATACTACTGCAGTCTGTTTAGCATATAAATAAACATGAACATGAGTCATTTTCAGTGACAGTTTCTTCCTCCTTGCCAGTGTAAATGAGTCACAGGTTACCACGTGGGGCGGCAGTAGTAAGAGTTGACTTTGAACCTATGCCAAAGTAAGGTTGACACGGTGATGAAATATGTTTCATTCTATCCTTACACAAAACAATGAGTAAGGAGTAGTTCATCGAAGTGTTTTATTCACATGTTGCATCACCTTCTGAAATTATGACATAAGTATAACAACTGTAAATTAACAATGGATTTGTTTGAACTAGAAGACTATTACTATTATTATGTCCTCATTATGCATGGAGTACAAATACAAAAAGTACAAATGGTAGTTTTTTATAACATTTTTACAAAAAGTACACATTTTTACAGGCAAACGATAATAATAATTATGGAGGAAATCGCCTTAAATTGTGACATGCTTTCATTTGGAGACACAGCATATTTTCATTATCTTAGCATAGCAAAGGCCAGAGATAAAATCTTCAGCTCACAAAACTGTTCTCACCCTGATGAAGGAATAAAAAAGAAAAAAATTATATAGCTACATTTGACATTTTTGACATTCTACAGGTTCTAAATAAGTGGGACCTCTTCATACGTTTGACCATAGCAAGCAGTTCCCATGGACATGTTTTTTTATTTATTTTTTTATTAACCTTACATGTTTGAGATTGGTGCAAATGGACAATACAGGATTATTCAAAAGTTGGGTGATATCCATTTTTAATATTGTCATACCGCTCTCTAATAGATAAGCAGTATTATTGCCTGTCCATCTAATTAAGGCAAATGTGCGTTAAATTCAGATTTTTCCTTAAATAGCACATACACAGTGTGAAAAATAGATTAAATAACACACTGAGGAAGTTTTTTTCCTCTTTCGGGTGATGCAAGAAACAAGCACCATGGCCACACAGACAACGCACACACTGACGGCTCAGCTAACACTGCAGTTTTTTAATCACAACTGGTTTATAAAAGCATAAGGAGACGACCCAAACTGATATTAACGGGGATGTTTGGTTTCGCATTTAAGACATCAAATACAATATTTGAAGCCCTGCTTCATTTTCATTCAGGACTGACATGCTCTCTGTGTATTTTGATGGGGATACGCGTCTACGCTCATGTAGAGCGTCAAAAAATAGGATGGATCCTATTTTCTGAAATCTACGCGTACAAGACTCACTGCTCCATACGCGCGTCTAGCGTGTGCAGTGGAGCCGCCCTCATTCACTTTCCATGCATTCTAAAAGTTACGCATCCAAAAGTTGCAGTTTTTAGATGTGCGTAGGGCGAAATACGCATGCAGTGGAGCCAGGCCCTAACTTTTCTGCAGCAGCTCTTATGTTTTCAGATTTTGTGGACTAGGCAAATTGTTTATTCAAATTATAATGATGCTGATTTAACAACAAAATAAAGGTTTATGGGAATATTTTCTTGTAGATTATGTTCAAGGTGATACTGTCCCGCTTTTTCAATACTGTGGTATGATATTATAGTCATATCGCCATGCTCCAATTCAAACATATATAAATCAACCAAAAACATTGTGTCTTCTGTGTGTGCTGTGCCAGAAACCCTCACATTTTCTCTTGTTTTGTTCTTGGACAGCTCTGGACTGAAGAAGTTGAGAAGGTGAGTAAAGGAGAGATGATTGTAAACATTGGTACATTATATCCATATATATTTTCTATACTGACTGCCATAAATAAATGGTACAGGATTTATTTTGCAGTCCAAACACTATGCACAGCTAAGTATAGCCAAGCCAGGGTCACTGATAACATTACATAAAACACGTACAAACTTTTAACAAATGCTCCATTCCAGTGTGGTTTGGTGTGCACCAGTAGCCAATCAACAGTTGTCTCTGTACATTCATATAAAGATATGTTTGGACTATGGACTGAATAATGGTGGAGTGGCCTTTTGAATATTTCAGCTTGGCCTGGCTTTGAACCCTCAACTTACTATCAAGTCATATTGTCTGCAATGAATATGCTTCAGTGTTTGCCTCCTCATATTCTGTAAACTCTAGCAATATATTGCAAAAGGCCATTATGAAAACCTAGATGTACACTAGAGTGGAAGTAAATAAATTTAAACTTGAACTAAAATGAACACAAATGAAGAAGTCTGTAAATCACAATTGCCCAAACTGCTTCCATTTCTCAGGCTGAACAGGAGTTGAGAGTGGCCCAGACAGAGTTCGACCGACAAGCTGAAGTTACTCGATTGCTGCTGGAGGGAATCAGCAGTACGCATGTAAGAAGAAGCATCAAAAAAAAAAGTGCCTTAGTGTTCTTGGGCAAAGCATTTCACCATATTCCATCAGTGTCACTGATGCCTGTACAGATGTATTTATTTCTACTAGTGCAAGTAGAGACTCTGCAGCTCAGTGAGTGAATTCTGGAGATTCTGAGCTTTTCACATGAGGCCTGTCCATATACAGAGAATGAGAAAAAAAAAGTTTCAATTGTGATTGTAGTTTTTCTTGCCAAGAGTGCAGACTACATACCTTACCTTTTCTTGTTTGTTTGTATTTTATAGGTAAATCATTTGCGCTGTCTGAATGAGTTTGTGGAGGCCCAAGCAGTTTACTATAAGCAGTGTCATCTCCATATGCAAGAACTCCAAAAAGAACTGGGAAAGTAAGAGTTACACGTGCCGTGACTTAAGTATTGTTGGGTTAATTATTTCCTGTTTAGATTCATCCAGTTGCTATGTGTTGAAGAAATGATATGCTTTAGTACTTCGACTGAACGTTCATAATGGTGACAATGATTGATCTTTTTCCTGTCTTATGATTTCCCAGTGAAGAAGGGTGTGTAAGAGCTGTGTGTGTTCTTGCTTTGGATTTGTTGTTAATTTTAAATTAGGTGGTTTTAGTCTAAAGCAGGGGTGTCCCAACTTTTTTCATCAAGGGCCACATATCTAAACACAGACGAAGCAGAGGGCCGATCAAGAGTCGTAGACTGATGCTCAGTACAGGGAATAACTGAAATATGTGCATGTTTAACACATTAGAATGAGCCATCAGTCTTTATTCATGCCAAGATCCTTAAAACCAAACACTAAATATGAAATATTGGCTTTATCAAGGTAGAATTTCAAAAAACTTGCAGTAAAAAAAATTTTTTTAATTGATGCAAGGTAATTTGGGCCAATGCACCTGGAAGTCTGAGGGCCGCATTTGGCCCCTGGGCCATAGTTTGGACATGCCTGATCTAAAGTGTTCATCATCTATGATGTTTTTTATGGTCAAATTAAATGGGAGGGGAGCTAGAAGGCAGAGAGATCTTGTCTAATTTGGAAGACAAAACTTTTAAGAGAACCAAGAGGAAAGAGGCATCTACTCCATTCTCTCCCAGTTGCTCCATGGATAGAGAGAAGGCTGACTATGTAGTGCATAGCCTAGTTAATGCAAAGAATTTCTGATACCTTACCTTTCTCTTTTGTGGCATCCCTGTGTGTGAAAGTAGATCTGTTAAGAAATGAGAATTGGCCAGTCACATCTGAGCTAATGTGGATGCAGTTTGACAGGGAGCGAGAGAGGAGGGAAAGAAGTGGGACAGAGGTGCTGAAGGAGTGTGTGCAGCCAAATCAGCATCTGTGTGCAAAAGCACTGCCCCTCACACCAAGACTTATAGAAAATATAAAATTTATTTATGTTAAAATATTTTTATTGATTAAAAAATATTCTAAAGGGAAATTTATTTTAATACTTCCTGATAGAAACTGTGCATGGGTGAGATAATTATAATGACCCTTATCGTACAGCATCCACAGACTTTTTAAACGCAAGAATTGTCATGTCATGCATTTACACACACACGTTAAACGTGTGCGTAAATGTTTCTCTGTTTCTGTAGATATTCTTGGAGACAAAGCTAAAATAATCTTGACCGTTAGCGTGGTCCCGACCAGGTTTATACCTGCATGCTTGTTTCTACTGCAGCTCAGTGCCAATTCTGGTTAGTCACTTTGATGGAACGGAACTGAGGATTTGATGAGCTTGGATTGCTCACATAAGCCAGGCTTTGGCTTTAGCTCGCTTCATGAAATATCCTCACTATCAAGTCTGGATAGACAGAAAGTTCTGGGAACCAAATTTCCACTTATTCAGTGTGTTTTCCATTTTTTCGAGTAGTATTAATTGATGCCTGATTATGTTTACAGACTTCCTAATGCCTTTGCCATAAACTCCATTCACTGTATGGGAGCTGGAGGTTCAGCTGAAGATGGTGAGAAGAGCCCTATAGAAACAGATACACTTAAGATCGAAGAAGTGCAGGCGCCGGCTACGGGAACCCGCAAGGCCAAAGTTCTGTATGACTACGATGCTGCCGACTCAAGTGAACTGTCATTACTAGCTGATGAGGTGAGTTAACAGCACCTAGCATTACATACCTATTAAAATACGTGCTGATTAATATAAGAATACTTAATTAACAATAATAATTGTTGTAGATTAAATTGTAGTAGCCTGTGAGATGAAGAGAAGATGCATGATGTTTTTAACACAGAAGTTCCTTTATTCATTTGCAGCAGTGTTTTTGGGCAATGGGAGGATGATGAAAGAACAGAAATATAGAGAATGAGTTTGTCAGAACACAGTTGCTTTCAGGTTAACCACTGGCATAACTTTACGTATGACTGGGACAGTCTCCACCAATATTTATGTCACCTGCAGAAGGCAGATTGGGTCCAGACAGCATTCTGCACTAACCACTTTTTTGTGAGAATTCTCATAAAATTAGAAATTTGCACAAACTTTCTATAACACATTTTCCCTTGCTGCAACTACAGCCCTCCCTCTGCTCTTATAATGCCGGGCGCTAGTAACACAGGTTGCATGTTCTGTAGCTCTGATAAACATGACACTGTATTTGCATGTCTTACATTGACTTACAATGTAAAACATGGGTTCAACTTTATCATGAGGAAAAAAATGTGCTGTGGTCTGAAATGTTTTGTGGCACCTCTGTCCATAGCACAGTGAGGAATGAAGGCTGTGAGTGAGCTCTGAAGCCTCCCTCGCCTTGGAATTGCAATTAACAGACGACATCTTTCTTTTTCCAAATCAGTGAAAGCTAATTCCACTGCCTGCATTTTGAAATGGTTTTGTCTTGTTTATTGCAGCTTATCACAGTTTACACGGTACCAGGGATGGATTCAGACTGGCTAATTGGAGAGAGGGGAAATCAGAAAGGAAAAGTGCCTTGGACGTACCTTGAATTGCTCACCTAAGAAACTGTCTCTGACACCAACAAATATGTGTCGGCACAACTAAAGCCATGGCTTTTTCAATTCTCTTATATCCCCCACAGTTCACCGGCATTCCTTCTGATTGAGCAACTCTGGCTATAGTTGTTATAATAGTGACATCATTCCCATTTGTACTGAAAAAATTTCACTTTTGCATTCCTTTTCCATTTTTACATGTACTATGTTAATGCTTTATTTATTCCCTGTATTTATTGTTAGTGAAAGATAATTGTTTTTTTTTTAATTACCATATAGCACTTTTTTTTGATGTCTTAAACCTGCTGAAGTTGTCTGCTGCCAGAAGGGCATATTCTTGTTTCTATCTTTACTTCATTCTTTTATTGGCTTTTATAATCTTAACTGCAATAACAAAGCTGTTATGTCTACGATTCATATTACAATTTCCAGTAACACATACAAGTAGTCAATCAGTAACGTCAATGTTTCTATTATCTCCACTGTAGACACAAGCTTTGAGTATAGCAGGGACTATTGCAACACTCTGCTCTGTAATCACATGCAGCATGACAAAAGTAAGTTAGCTGTGCTCCAAGCGATCTTTTCACAGCAACTATGTCCAGTAAAGTATCAATTTAAAAATGCATTACACATCACCTTGAACAAAAGAAACATGTAAGAACAAAATATTTGTTGTACTGCATTTTGCACACAAGATGTTAAATGGCAATAAGAAACAGCTTTACAGCCTTGTAACATTCCCAAACCCTTTAACATATCCCATAATAGTGATGATATAATTATTATATACTGTTTAGAAAAACATTCTTGGTCAATATTCAGGTTGAAAATACACTGTTACTTTCAACACATGGTTACTTAATCCTCTTGCACATGGGCAAAGCTGGAGCATCCCACTGCTGCTTTATACTTGTCATTTACACTGTCTGCCTTGCTTTTTAGTCCAGTAAGAGTAATATTTGGTAGAGATTTATGATACTAAAGCAGAAATGCCTTAAGATGAAAATTCCCATATTGACACAATCTTTAAAAAAAAGTCTTTTATTTATGAAACACTGAAGATGTCATTAAATTACAGCAATGCAAACAACACCCTTCATCACTTGCCTTACAATTCCTGAATGAGTAATACAGTTACACAATAGTTATGGCATGCAACTATCTGTTCTCAACTGTGCGTGTGTCAGTGTTTTGTTTTCTGAAGAAATTATTATGAACGTTTGCTTTTTTGTCTTTGTCATAATGTCTATTATTGTCCGGTATGCGCTATGTCTTAACAGTTTGTCCAATTGGGAATACCAAAAATACATGCATGCACTCAAATGTAATGTCTTCAATGATGCCTCAAATTGTAAAATATTTACCTAGAATGTCACTTCGGCACATAAACGAATGTAACATCATAAACCTGTTCTACCACACCAGTTTCTGTTTTGTTACAAGTTTCATCATTTCTGTACCTCATCTTGGTTGGTTTGTATTATTTTACTTGATTGCCTGTTCCTTGAAACACATAATGGACTGTTTTGCATTTATTAAAAACTAAACATGGTTACTTGTGATTTATTTTTATTTATTTTTTTATGGCTATATCTCACAATCTCTAGTGTTTTAAAATGTTGGGGCTTTTAGAGAGTTTCACTGAGCTTTGTTTCCTGTTTCTGGGTTTGGCTAAAGTGATTAATAGAATTGGCACCACCCACAGCTTTGTCTGGATTTTGTGCTTATAAGTACTCACTGTAGTGTGTGTGGGCGTGCAACAAAATACAAAACATTAATATCTTGTAGTTTTTCCTATTTATAGCAGTTCAAAAACAACTGAAATCAATACAATTTACTGTTCATCTTAGGTGGGTGGAAATCATTAATTGGACTTGCGATGTTATTGTGCAGCAATACTCAAAATGTTTCCTGAATCAATACACTAACACAGTATTTTACATAGTTTAATTTTTTTTTTTTTACTTCATCATAACCTTTTTGATGATGAAAAGATATGTACATCCTTGGTTTGAAATTTTTCAATTTGATGTGTTTTAAATGGCAATAATAAAGTAGTCCTTATATGAAAGAAGAAGTATGTTATATTCATGTGTTCATGTGTGTTGTGAATTTCTAAAATGATTATTTCATTATTAGTGACTATTGGTGATTGTTTTTGTTTTGGTCAATTCTAATTGCTATATATACATATATACTTCTAGTGTAGGCCACTGCTCTAATATTTAAGTGTTCCCTAGTGCTGTTTCTCTGCGTGAAGCCACAGCATCTGGAGGCTGTGCTCAAGCTCAGCTGAGGTCTGTGCAGTTCCACTAAAAAGTTGAAAAAGAAAATGTTATTAAAGAACTGTAAAGATTGAAATCAAGTTAGAGGAAGGTAGTAGTTAAATTAACATTTACCGAATTACATTACCATTTTGAGGAGTTTTCCCAAGTTTTTCCACAAGGAAATTACATTTTGGCTGTGATAAAAGTATATAAACAACAACCACAACAAACCCTGTGACAGTAAGAATACTTATTGGCATGCATTTGTATGACTGGAAGTTACTTTCTCTACTAGAAAGTAACTGAAAGTGAGAGTGGTTTGAACTTCTTTCAACATCTGCTTCAAGCTGCTACTTCATGTGTGCTGGGGCACAAGGAAATGCTGTATTGGCTTTTAAGGAAAGCTGAGGCTGTGGTTGGACTTAAAGTCTACTGGTTGGGCTGGGCCTGGACTCTGTGGAGAAGGTGGTGGAACAGAGGTCTATGGCAAAAATAAGAGCTATCCTGTCCAACTTGAGCCACCCCCTGCGCTCATAATAACAATATTAGTTTTAGCTGCTCTCCCATATGTATTAAATATTATTCCCCTGTTAAAACCAAAACTTCCTATTTGAACGGGACATTGCTTGTGAAATAAGACCTATATTTTCTAAGGTTGCCTTTGCCAAGACCAGCAGCGGGTGAATTATGCCCATACAGCTGTGTGGTGGCATCATCCATTGTGCTCCTGATGGCAATTTCTGGTTAAACAAATCAATAAGAGTAAAAAAAAAAAAAATGCATAAACTGCTTCTTCTCGGCTGAAACTATTAAAACATACTAGCCTACTAAAACCACTTCATACCCTAATCATGATTCTGATTAGTCTTTACTTTTTCTATCCATCAAAGTTGGTAATAATTACACCAAGGACTCCTTTTGGAATCATGACCTTTCTCCGAATCTCCTCAGCATCAGCCTAAAAAACAAAACAAAATAACCAAAGCACATATGAACTCTAGACTATAAAGAAAAATGGACGAATATAATAAAACAACAGATTAATGTTTACAGACTCGAAATCTTAACAGAAAAATCCCGTTAATCTAATGTGCTTACAAGCCATAAATATATTTTTTGCGTTCGTTGGAAATTATAATTATAATGGTAAAAAATTACTAAACAAATCCTACTTTAAAATGGTACAAGAAATTAAAATGTAAGCAAGTGCCGAAAAGGAGCGAGAATTACGGATTTGTTTATGTAAATATTTTTCGCATTTAGGCTTATTTTAAATTTGCATTTCATAGGTAAGATATTATTTTTGTAGGCCTATGATACTAAACGTTGTGTTCTGAACCCAGACTGACTGAACCAGGACTGAATCAGGACTAAAATCAGGACTGAATCAGGACTGAATCAGGACTAAACTCAGGACTAAACCAGGACTGAACCAGGACTGAAGCAGGACTAAACCAGGACTGAAGCAGGACTAAACCAGGACTAATCGTGGACTTGTTCAGCTCTGACCTGAAGTCTAGCTCAGGGCCCAGTCCGCTCCTGAGGCCGGACCGGAGAAAACATTAAACAACCCATATTACACAAAATGTACTCTTGTCAGCTTTATTGTTAGAATGTTGTTACCTCCTCAAAAACAGACCTGGAGTTATGTTTTATTTCATTTACACATGTTTGAGTAACACTTCATTGTTAGCTTGTCTACTGTGCATCTCCAAAACTCAAAATGCTTTGTTCCACCTTGTGATGTCATGAAGCAGTAGTTTTCAAGTTAACAGCTCCTTTTACCATTTTTTCAGTAGAATTTGGCAATTGCAGAGCTGAAATTCTGCAAATGATTTTAGTGAAGGTGTATGGAATTTAAAAACACAGTGGAGCACTTCCTGTATTACCTCATGACCTCACAAGGTGGAACAGAGTGTTTTCTGTTTGAGAGAAGAACACTATGTAAAGTATGTGTTGAAACATGTGAATGAAAAATACAACTCCAAGTATGTTTGTGATGATGAAACAACGTTATAATATAGATCAGAATGCAGGATAATAGGACATTTTTCTTCAACTTTTTGTATCTAATCTGATTGTTGTGTCATTGATTATTATACATGATATTTATGTTGTTTTTGTTTTGTGTAACAGAATGATTTCATCCTTTAAAAAAATGCTTATTGTTTTAAATAATAATAAAATATTGATTATGCATAATAAATGGCATTGTTCTTTCACAGTTAGCTTGATCTTCTATTTAGAAAACCTGCTGCATATTTCAAGGAGGTAAGTGTGCCAGTGTAAGAATGTCGATGTGAAATATGTCAGCAATGAAAGATTGTTGTGATAAGGAAAGGATTTAGGAAAATTCAGTATCGAGTTGGCGGAACATATCAGTGACAGTCAATGTGGCAAAAGTGAGCGTAAAGAAGGAAGTAGAGCTCTGACATAATTTACTAAAATGAAAGTAAACAACTACTTCAACCAGTATTTTTATGAAAGAAAGGGCATCTGACATACATACAATACCACTGATTAAGGAAAGGATTTAGGAAAATTCAGTATCGAGTTGGTGGAACATATCAGTGACAGTCAATGTAGCAAAAGTGAGCGTAAAGAAGGAAGTAGAGCTCTGACATAATTTACAAAAATGAAAGTAAACAACTACTTCAACCAGTATTTTTATGAAAGAAAGGGCATCTGACATACATACAATACCACTGATTTTACATGAGATGATCTTTCTTCCATTGTAAACCAACCCAGTTTTAACAAACAGAATCTGCTGAATCATGAACCTTCTCAATGATGATGAGGCTTAAAGGGCATTTGCCAGGTTAGACTGCTACTTTTATTAAAACATAGCTAAGATCTTTATATTTAAACTTTGTCTAAATTATACAATAGTCATGATCAGTGGTGGATGAAGGTACTCAGTTTTGTACAGATTTAGATACAGGGGCAAAAGATTACTCAAGTAAATGTAAACTATCACATGAAAAAAGCTACTTCAGATAATCTACTGAAGAACCAGTTTAAAAATGTACTTTAAAAATAAAAAGTAAAAGTATTTTGCAGAGATTTTTAGAACTATTAAAGAATCAAATGTAGTGATTTTGATAATGAATTTAGCTGATTTCAAGTAATTCAATTGATTTCTTAATTTTTGGAATTGTTTTTGTGTATTTGTGTTTTTGGTTTTCTCAGGCTTTGGACGTTAACTAAAATTAAATGTGCTATAAAAATAAATAAAGTATCCACCAGTTCAGGTCTCAAACCATAAAGAAAGTACTTTTTACTTTTCCGTCCAGATCTAATATGTAGTGGAATAGAAATTACTGACACATGCTCTCAAGTGTAGTGGAGGGGGGTGATGATGACATAGAGGGATTCTGTTGTAGAACTTGCCAATATTATGTGAAACATTCATTTAAAATTCAAGATTCAAAGAAGTTTATTTGCATGCACAAAGATCCATACACATGAGAATCCTTGCGCAGGGATCTCCGATGTTCACATAAGAACAGATACAAAAAGTGCATTTGAGTGAAAAAAAGAAAAACACATACATGCCAAACCAAGTAATAATTAGAAAAATTATTACACTTGTAATATCTGCAATAAGTGTTTTCAGTTAGTGAAAGAAACCCATCCACACTGAGGGAACATAGAAAATAAATTTGATTTTGAGTGTACTGAGTGAAAAGATGGGTTTGGAAATTCCTTAAGTGTTTTTAGTAATGTATTATTGCACACTTCACTCAAAATATCAACAAACTGAACCAATAAACTATAATCTAGAGTAGTGCTTTTGAGACATCTTGCTGTTTAAGAAGCAAACGTTTTAAGCACGTTGATGTTAACAGTGCAGTTAACAGTTAATACTACTTGTGCTACATTACAAAAACACACCATTAAGGTGTCAGATTTGGGGGGGAGTTGCATAACAATTAATGCACTTAACAACATCATCGCAATAGTTTGTCAACTGGAAGCAAAATGGAACTGCAGAGATATAATTTACAAAAAATATAACATATTTATAGAACATTAAATTAAATATTAACACATTGATAGTAAATAATGTGAATATATGAACATATTTAATCAGATTTACTGTATCTTCTTCAAAACTATGCTACTCAACTAGAAAGAGATTCCTAGATAACAAGCACACTGGGGCCCTACATGCCTCAATAACGACAACACAGTAGGTGTGGCCTAGTCAGTGTCTGAAATCCAATAAGGCACTTTATAATTGTAATCACTGCCACATATAGGCTACTGTAACAAAGTTTAGGGACAGTACAAAAAATGCAAAGGTCTTATGTAGGCAAATAGTCAATGGCACGCACATGGCATTTGGGTTTTAGTAAACAAATAAATTAACAATGTGAGATTTCATGTATATATAAACATAGAGTCATAAAACATGCTACTGCATACCTATCCATCATTTTGCAATATTATTCTTATGTTTGTATTTGTTTGTTTATTGTCCAAAGAAACTGTAAGATAATAAGTGTCTGTGTACATTTGTGTTAAGTATGACCCGTAATGATTTAAAGGCCACTAGCTCACGCACAATCAAAACAAATAAGTGTTCAAGTGTAGCCAAACCAAAGACCATTTTTAAATTCAAGTATTCAGACCTAGTAAACAAAAAGTGTGCTAATACAGGCAGGGCTCAAGCAAAGTAGCCTACATTTCATTGTGTAACATGACCAGGACTGGTCAGTTTTGTTAAAAAAAAAAAAAAAGTTCTTTCTCATTGTAAATAAAACACAACAAAAGATTCCTTAGTATTATACTATATTATAAATTATGCTTTTTAAAAGCAAGCATTTGTCCAAAATTTTATTTTGAATCTGCTAAAAGACATCTGGGTGTCAGTGCTTTAGGTAGTGATAGGAAAAATCAGCTCAGCCCCAAAGAAAGTGCGAGTGTCTTGGTCAATGACGAACTCACTGTGCAGTAACTGCACTCGGAGTTTGGTGCCAGCGTCCAACAGAAACGTCCCAGTCGTGGTCATGGTTTTAGTCCAGTCATGGCTGCAGCTCATGGTCTCCTCACTGAACAGTAGGGTCCTGAAGGACATGTAACTCTTGGATAAGCTCTGCACATAGATCTGCAGGGACATCAGGTCTTTGTCACAGATGGGATCACTGCCTTCACACTGTTGCCTTATTTCGTATTGTTTGTGATCAAAGCCAAACGTGACCTGCAGATACAGCCTGTACAGGCCTTCAGTGGGCACACTAAGGTTCCCATCAGACACAGTCATATGTCCTGTAATGTGGGCGTTACCATCTTCCCCCTGCCACTCAGGGAAAGGTTTTCGTTCAGTGACTGCAAGGGACCACAAATGCAATGTTAACATATAATGAATCTATTTTATTGTGAATTTAGCATACAATGAGAAATGTTGCAGTAAAATCTACAATGTGGCATTTCAACACCTTCTGTGGTTTAAACTAGGCAAACCAAATACTGTATTTTAACAATTATTTAAAGCAATTATTGTAGTGTATGTTAGTTTTGTTTCACTACAAAGTTTACACCATTCTCTTAACCATGTGCGATATTAGTCAGCATGTGTGTAATAATGTGATGTCATGCCTCTAAACTCACTTGTTAGCAGGGCACTTGAGTGTGGCAAATCTTCAGCCGATTGCTGTTTCTCTCTTCGAGCTTCTAAAAACACATTAATGTGAAACATTATTACAAGGCACTGAAATGATTACTAGATAGTAACATTGTCCTGTAACTATACATAAACTGAACTCACCAGATAGATTGGGTGGGCTTGGTTCCAGTTCCTTAAAAAAAAAAAAATTGGGCAAAGCTTTAAAATTTTAGACTTTAGATTTACATTTTTAAGCTGTAGATAACAGTGGGTAATGAAACCACGATCACACTACTCATTACAATGTCTAAATAAATTACATGTTGGAATGTTAAAGTACTCTTACTGCGCTTACTGTAACCACGCATTTTTACTCAACCAAGTTTTGTCAAACAACATGCAGTCAAATACTTATTTTTGACAGTCAAATGCATTTCACAAGGAGGTTAGTGCCAGGACAATTTCCCCAATTGTTTATGCCTAAACATTTTGACTTTTGGTAGCAGTTCGAGCGAGGTTCGAGTGAACTATGAGCCTGTTGTAAAGCACAAGAGGGCAGAGTAGACCAAGTGCACAACACTGTCATGATCACCTATAGCTTCATGCCACAGGACTATAGTTTACAGTCTACACAATGAAAACAGGATGAAAATAGTTTACAGTAAAGTTAGTCTGACACGAGTTATTCCCGTAACATTTATGTTACCTTGCTTTGGTGTGACGATGCCCGTGACCCAAACAGAAGCAGTACCAGTATAGCCAGAACCATGACGAGCAGCAAGATTATGGATACGGATATTAAGCGTGCCGTGCTCAGGAGCCGCATCTGGAGGCGGATCGGGATTTGGGCTGCTGCTTCCTCAGCGCAGACACAGTTGGACATCTCTGGACATCTCTGTGGAAGCATGTCGCTGTCGTATGCTAATCGCACTATGTCCTCATCACTTGCGCTTAACCGCATTTATCCTGTCCGCGTCGCCCACGTTTTCAACAATGCTCCTGAGAGGTAGTCTCACTTTATAGAGTTTCAATGAGTGCGGCTTCCTGTTTCTGGGTTCGGCCAAACGTGACTGATCTTAGACTGGATTAGAGCCGCCCACAGCTTTCTCCTTCTGTATTAAAATTACTCACTACGACGTGGGCCGGGACCAAAACAAAGAACACCACAACAGCCACACCTTGTATCTTGATATAACTTTTTTGCTCTAAGATTACTGAATGAAAGTTACGCGCTTCTTAAAGTGTCGCAAAGACAACAGGGCCCCAAATTTAACAGTTCATTTTCAGCTCGAACTTGGTACAGTCGCCCGCTGATCATCGCTACAGTCTTCATCCCGTTCCCACAGGCTCGTTTGGCAGACACTTGCAGCGCACTCAGCCCAACGACCCGCGGGCCGCACACAAACTCTCCTCTGATTTGGTCACGCGGTGTCCCGGAGCAGCTCCAGCATTACACGCTTGCGAATGTCAAATGTCCAATGGGCCGTCGCTACCCGATGTGCGTTATATTTACAACGTGTTTCCATGTACTGAAGCTTCCAGTGCCTATATGAGTTTATGTTTTCGTAGGCGATATACAACTGACATTTATCTGTTCCCTATTCAATTTGAGCACGTACAGCGGCCTCCTTTTTCGTATATGTATATTCTGAGTTCATGTTTACACGCCCATTCTGCTCATTATCATGGCCTATAAATGCTTATGGTCTTTTGTCTGGGCCTCTGGGCCGCTCGCCAAAATGTAACGTGAAAAATCCTGATATTATTAAACTTCTTTCATGTAACTATTCACTATTCATCCATAAATCACTCATTAGGTCTGAAAATGTATTAGTGTAATTACATAAGAGTAATCATTTTGTCACATTTATATCACCAGTACAAGTAGACACTAAACCTGTGTCCCTCAGTTGTTCATATGAAAATGACACATTTAAGAAAAATGCTGCTTAGTCAGTGGATGTGGTGGGATTCTCTCCATGAAGCAAGATGTTGCAAGAGCCAACAGATGAAATGTGCCCTATTACTCTACTGTTAATCATTTTCCTTTACTGTTGTTTATTTGGTCACACTTCATTTACAGTTCTTGTTGCTAACAACGCGTACGTGTAGTAAGGTTAAAGTTTCTATCAAGCAGGTCATCGCCACACTGAAGTTATGGTTGGAGCAAAGGAAGAAAGTTACAAAGCAAGTATCAAAGGAGAAGTCATAGTCACATGAGGAACTACATCCTGATGGATGATGTTGTGAGCAACTTTCAACTAGGGCTAAATCAAGTCTAAAATTGGACTACATCATTGCCCTCGCCACTAACAAAGTTAGGGGCGAGGGGGTATTGTTCTTCGCCGGTTTCTTACGTTTGTTTATTATTATTATTATTATTTTTCCTTGCAAACGATCGCAATTTTGAGGGCTTAAACGCCGACGAAAAGTCCCCAAACCGGGGTCCAGATTGAGCGGTCCGGTGAAAAATTTGATAAAATGGGCATCGCGACTATGCCCAAAGCCCCCCCACTCAATAGCGCCCCCTTGAAAATGGACATTTTTGAAATGAATGGGAGTCTGTACTATAAAACATATGAAAAGTGAATAGTATAGCGCCCCCTACCTTAGACATGAAATGTCAACATTATCCGACTTGGACCAAAGTCGGGGAATACATTCTTTGCATGATTATAAGCAAAAATGTCTATTACAGTCATGGTGTATTTTTCACGGTTGGCCAGCAGGGGCACAGAGAATCCCCCCAAAAATATTGTAAAAATTATTATATGCACATGTTTTGTCCGATTGTGATGAAATTTCTATCAGTTATACACTGCATTTGGACCAAACACTGTTTGGTCCATATGAGCTCAGATTTGACATGTCACATCTAGAGACATGAATGATATGATTATAATACAATATATAGCATATGAAAAGTTAACTCTATATAACATGAAATGTTTTGGATTTGTACCAAATTCGGGAATTAAATTTTGTGCATCATTACAAGCAAAAAAGTCTATTATGCACATGGGGCATTTTCTATGGTTGGCCAATAGGGGCGCAAAGACTCCCCTAAAAATATTTAAAAAATGATTACACACATAGTCTTAGTCCGATTGTGCTGAAATTTGAAACACTAATGCATGATCTCAGCAGATATAATACACTATAAAATATATGAAATGTGCGCAATTTTTTATTTTTATTTTTTTTTGTCTTTATTGAATCATATTTGGATACACAAACATTTAACTAGTTATAAAAGTAAATCCACACATATTTTCCATATTTAGATATAAAATTGTATTTTCAGGGGTAAGTCAGCATTCTTTTTTTTCTCGGCTTTGGCTGGTCACTGCTCAATGGTGCTCAGCACAACTTGTTCAGGCACAGATTCTTCATCAGGCACAACTTCTTCAGGCACATCTTCTTCAGGCACAGTTTCTTGGTGCTCTTTCAGTCTCAAAACAGCTGCAGAGGGGGGATTCGTGGAGAATGAAAGTTCAGTCTTGTCCTTTTTTTTTTCTTCCTCTACATCTAATGACAGAGCATTTGATTTAGAACAGTTGTTATTTAAAGTTGTGATTAAAATAGTGAAAGGCTTAATTACCACTTGCAAAAAGAAGTTCCAGGACTTCTTGATTTTTTTCTTTAAGTTTTTGTAGATCCTGCTGTTTTCTAAAAATCTCCTCCTCTTGACATCTTGTGTGACATATGACACTCTCATACTTTTGTAAAAACTCAAAGCTGTAATCAAGAAACAGCTCTGACTTCTCCAGGGCTGTGAGACCAGGATCGTGCATTTGATACTGTAAAACAGAAAAATGGAAATTAAATATGCCATTCTGATTCTACACAAATAAATACGCATTACATTAAAAAATCAAAATCACTGAAATCATTGAAATCACCGAAACAATTTAGGCACAGACACAACATACCTTGTACAGGTCTTTCTTCCTTCTTGATTTGTTGGGTCTTAGAGGTCTCTCCTCCTTCTTGTTATCTTGGCTGTTTGGTGTTCTCCTTTTATGTCTGACAAAATGACACACCCCCTGATATATTTCCTTAAGCAAGAATGGACCTCTTATTGGTTGTTTAAAACCAACATGTACGTCTTGTATGTTATATGACTTTTTTTTTTACATATCAAATATCAAAATATATTGCAGTATTAAACAAATATTTTGGATCATAGGTCACTACACATGCTTTATTGTTCACTGGTTTTACCTTATTTAACATATTGTGCAGAAATCTGAACCATTGTAGAAACTTCAAAAGAAGAGAAATAAGAAATAATTCTAATACAATGTCAAATTTCATGAACACACTAATCCATTATTCATTCACGCAAAATAACTTAAAATGAACCATTTGAACATGTATGTGCAAGTAATGTATATGATTAAAAGTTAGCACTTACCAAAAAATATTCAACAACTTTTTTGTGAGAGGGAAGGCAACTATAATTTAACAGGCTTTTTAAACTTTAAAGTACCTCGTGCTCGAACAACAAGGGGGAGATTTTGTGTCTGTTTGTGTTGTTAAATGATGGAACAACATGAAAATTAACTAACTGCAAGCAAAATGAAGATAAAGACAATAAGATCATCTCCAAGCAGCTGATGGTCCTGTGATTACAGTTACACATGTTCTTCAGAAGTTTAAGGTCCACAGGACTGAAGCTTGAATTTGAGTTCTCTAGGACAATGCCTGTGGCCGTGACAGGTCAAAAAACAAAAAACAGGAAATGAAGGCGTTGTTCGCCGGCGTGCTACGGGCGAACCGTAAGGAGTATCCCAAAAAAAATTTGGGAACTTCTGTGAGTTCATGTCTGTAGATGTGACATGTCAAATTTGAGCTCATTTGGACTAAGCCATCTGAAACTTTTTACAAATAATAACACAAATGAATATAACATGGCAGAATATTTCACTAGACTGAAAACTGTTATTTACAACTACTACAAGTGTATACACAATGGGGAAAAAAATGAATCTATATAATTTAAAAGACTTACATTTGACCTTATTTCAGTCAATTCAACTTGACAAGTGAAATTATGTACCAATGGAACAAGTGTGTATTTCGTAATTCAAGCAACATTCAATTTTCTTTCTTATTTTAAGTGTAAAAAGTTATGTTTCTTCTTATTTTAAGTGTAGCAAGATGTATTTTCATACTTTAAGCACAAAAACTCTTGTTCTACTGGCAGACTAGTAATTTCACTTGACAATTGAAATTAACTCAAATCATGATATGACTCTCTTAATTCAACTCATCTAAACTTGACTAGATGTTGTTATGTTAGAATACATATACAGAACTCTTACTATTTATGACAACTCTTAATAATTATTCATATCTCATGCTGATCTCATTACAGTGAAATTAAAGATTTCATCAAGTGCTCTATTGCAAAACATATAAATGATGAACGTCCTGCTTCTACTTACACAAACGGACAAGTTTCAAGTTTGAATTGTTTTATTTAACTATTTACAATTTTACAAAATACAGTGGCTAAAGATTAACATTCTTGGTCTTGGTCATCAGTCACAGTTGAGGGTTAGCAGTGTCTTCCAGTGTCTTGTTTACAAAAGTATCTAAGGAGAGATGGTATAAAGGGTTAAACAGTGATTTAAAACATTTGTTTTGTATACCAATATATGCTAACTACTCACTTGACTTTTCAAGCTCTTCTTCTTTCTTAATCTCTTCGTCCAAAAAAGCCAGCCGTTGCTCATTTGCTTGTATCTTCTGGTATAATCTTTTCATAACAATACAGTGATTTTTTGACATTTCTAATACTGCTACTTGCTTATTTTTTAACGGTATATGAAGATCCCTCATTTTGTACTGTAACAAAATAAATTAAAAGAACATTATTCCGGGACTATTATGTCTCTTTTCATACTAATTTAGTGTTTTTTGTTTTGTTTGTTTGTTTTTAACTTACATTTAATTCCTGTAGTTCTCGTCTTATTTCTTGTCCTTCTTCGCAGCATGCCTCTGGGAGTTTACTCGGGGAGCGAAATGAAGCCATTGCAAAACTGTAATAAATGTCAAACATTGCAATTTCAGTATAAACCCATTACTCATAGCAATTATAGTTTTAAATTAAAATTAACAGTCAACCATACCTTGATCAGTACGAAGACCTTGTTCACTCAGTTGCAAATTCAAAATAATGTCTCCCCCCTTTTTACTGTTTAATTTGTGTGACTGAATTCACTGAAGTGTTCACGCCCTCTTTTTTTCTGTTACTATGATTGGCTAGTAACTTGCCCCCTTTTCAACTAGATTTACACCCTTAAAAGAATATTTAAAATACATCATAATTTCTTTCCCTGGTCCCTATGAATCCTCACATTAGATATTGTAATTTATATTTGGCCCTCGCCACTAACAACGTTAGAGGCGATAGAGGCGAGGGGTATTGTTCTTCGTCGGTTTCTTTTTTTTATTCCCTTTTCCGACCAAACGATCGCATTTTTGACCCAATGAACATGGACGAAAAGTCCCCAAACCTGGGTTAAGATCGATTGGCCCGGCGAAAAATTTGATAAAATGGGCATCGTGACAATGACCAAAGTGACCCGACTCAACAGCGCCACCTAGAATTGGACCCCTATGGGAGTGGGGACAAACAAAGTTTGTTGCAGGGAAACGAAATTTGGAACAGTGATAGAGAACAATGAGACAAGGCAAAAGATGAATTGGAGCATGACCCTATGACGAACAGGAAGTCGGCCATATTGGATCAAACATTCGCCGCCGTTTTGACTTGGGTGTCTACAAAAAGATTCAAGTCCCCGGGGTTTGGTCCAAATGAGCTCAGATTTGACATGTCACATCTAGAGACATAAACTCACAAAATGCATCAGAAGGAATTTTGATTCTCCTTACGGTTCGCCCGTAGCACGCCGCCGAAAAACGCCTTCATTTCCTGTTTTTTCAGTGACCTGTCACGGCCACAGGCATTGTCCTAGAGAACTCAAATTCAAATCACAATTGTGTGATCCAGGCCTGAATGTGATGAAATATGAAATTTTATAAAAGTGAACTCTATAGCGCCCCCTAGCATAGACGTGAAACGTCAACATTATCGGATTTGTACCAAATTCGGGAATTAAATTCTCCCCATGATTACAAGCAAAAAAGTCTATTACGAACATGATGCATTTTCCACGTTTGGCCAGCAGGGGCGCAAAGACTCCCTCAAAAAATAGTAAAAAAATTATTACACCCACAGGGTTAGTCCGATCGTGCTGAAATTTGAATCACTAATGCCTGATCATGGCCTGAATATAATACACTATAAAACATATGAAAAATGAACTCTATAGCGCCCCCTAGCATTGACAAACATCAACATTATCGGATTAGTACCAAATTCGGGACATAAATTCTATGTATGATTACAAGCAAAAAAGTCTATTACGGACATGATGCATTTTCCACTATTGGCCAGCCGGGGCGCAAAGACTCCCCCAAAAAATAGTTTAAAAATTATTACACCCACAGGCTTAGTCCGATCGTGCTGAAATTTGAATCACTAATGCCTGATCATGGCCTGAATATAATACACTATAAAACATATGAAAAATGAACTCTATAGCGCCCCCTACCATAGACATGAAATTTCAACATTATCGGATTTGTACCAAACTCGGGGATTAAATTCTATGCATGATTGTGAACTAAAAAGTATATTACGGATATTGGGCATTTTTCATGGTTGGCCAGTAGGGGCGCAATGACTCCTCTGAAACATTTAAAGGTACACTGTAATTTTTCTGGTGGACGAGCTGTCGGCCTTGGGAGCTATCGGGAAGAGAGAGTGGCGTGCCGGGGCGGTCGCGAGTCCCCGGCGGTCGCGTGGGGGGGCGGTGCGCGCCGGGGCGAGGACCACCATCGCCGCGCGCGGCTTTAATTTCTATTGTAGTTCTAAACAAGAAATTATCAAAAGGAGGATAGAAAAAGTGGACAAAATAAACTGAAGAGCTGAATTACAATTTGAAAGCATTTGAGTACTGTACTACAGTTTGAGAAACACTTGTATAAAGGAGAAAAGGGTGATAAATGGTGTCCAATGCAGCAGAGAGGTTGAGGGAAAGGTGTATGAAGGAGTATACTGTATGTTGCGGCCAAATCCTACTAGACCGCTGAGAGTTGCAGGTAAGGAGAAAGTAAGTGACGCGCTCTTGTCTCTGGCGTCTGAGTAATCAAATCCAGTCTTAAGATAAAAATAGTCTTTATTACTTCTTAATTGGCCAAAATTCATTATTATAAAAATGAATCTAAAATCGTACAAAGACGCCAAGCATGGCGGTCAACAAACTGTGTGCTCCACCAGATTGCAACACCTGTGGAGCACAGGAGGGGTCCTCCCTAATGTAGCCTACCACACGGCGCCCTCTACAGGTGATGCACACACAAGACACATGGCTCCAACACTGTATATATGGGCAAAGAAGGCATTGCTGATAGTGCTGTTTGCCCCCATCTGTGTTTGAAAAGTGACAGAATATAAAAATATAATAAAAAAATATATATAATATATATATATATATATATATATATATATATATATATATATATATATATATATATATATATATATATATATATATATATATATATATATATATATATATATATTCACAAATGTTGAACCTGGCCATTTCTATGACCTGATCCAAGAAATGACTAGATTACAATGTAACTGCCCCCATCAGTTTTCTTTATTTGAGTGTTTTCCAAACTATTGCTGCTTTCTGCAGACTTCTCAGTGTGCTATGATTTGAAACACTACCTCCTATGATGCAAGTGCTCTTCCCATTGTGCAGTCAGCTCAACTTGTCTGAAACAGCACAAGCCTTTCCTAAAATTTACAACATTGTGATTAGTCTCTGCACACATCTCAGGGATGGGGAACACGCCCTGTCAGATGTGCTCAGTCCTTTTGTTTCACTGCATCTTTTAATAGTTTAATAGAAACAGTTTAAAATGGGGGTGTTGGTCAATATTGTGATCACAGCTGCAAAACGTTAACCACCCCATGCTCAGTCACTGATTCATGCTGACAAAGCTGGTTCCACCATGGATGTGACGCAAAAGAGTGAAAATCAATAGTTTGTCCAAGTGGCTTGGACTCTAGGAGCTGATGAATGATGCATGATACACTATGTGATTTCACTTATAAATACATTTTTAAAAATCTATTTTACATGTGGGTGACAGTTTAGACTGTTTCAATAAAACACAAATAGTTAACATCATATTTATTGTTAACAATAAAGGCCAATCTATCTATCCATCCCTCGAATTCACAATTATCACAATTGAAAGATGAATTATAGCTGAAAATAATGAGCATCACATTCCCTGAGAAGTATTAAGGTACTGTACAGGGGTTTCTGTCTCTTTGACTGAGAAACACTGAAAACAATAAACATATACAACAAATAAATCATAACCATCTAACATTATCATTATGAGTGTAAGTGTGATTAAATCACATTTTGGTATGAGTTCCTCCTACTGTATATGCTGCTGTTGTTGTTCTTTGTACTGTAGTTGCAGTTGTACTGAAATTGAAAATTGAAATATGTTGATGCAGTGATTTCAGTGCAAACACAAATATTAAGATGCTTAATTTTTTTGGCTCCTGGTCCATTTTCTTGTTATTGAATGTCAAATATTGCAATTTACTTGGAAGAACAAAACCACTTATTCACCTACCAGATTAAACTGACCAAAAACAAAAACAAAAAAAACACACAAAAAAAACAAAGCAATTAGAATAGTTGAAAAAGACAACATCCAACCAATTAGGACCTAACATGTGAGAGTTGTTCTGTCCATTGCCGTTTTCTGTGATTTCTCGTCTGTCCTCTGGGTTCTTGGTCCCTGTTACTCTGTTGAGCTCAGTCTAGTTTATATCTCCATCTATTAATAGAAACAGTTCCAGAAGGGGGCGTTGCTTAAAATTACAGCTGCAAAGTATTACAAAACTTCCCTCCATCACTGACTTACAGAGAAAGCAATAGCCACCTGGGATATGACACAATTATCAGTAACACAAACTGTGGGGCTAAGACCCTGTGACCCTGCCTAGTATCAGTGTGGTTTGTGAGAGTGTTGATGATGGTTGGAGGGGCTGATGACACAGATTTGCAGCAGTGCTTCTGTCAGTCTACCCCAGTGTAGCTGTGGCTGAGTATGAATTGAATGAATGAAGAGATAGTCCATTGCCGACTACAAACAAGTTGTAGTTGTAGCCACAAGAAGAATCTTTTACAGGGCCTCTACAAAGCTAGAAATGTTTCTCCCCACTTAAATTTTTTCATGTTGATCCATTGCTGTGGAGAGAAGTGTGCTTATGCAGCATATATATTGCCTTTAGACATGTGTGTCTTCAGAGAGCTCACAAATATCTGTGATGAGCTGAGTCCCCTCTCTGAGTATGACCTCACAGGGGCCTGTGCACAGAAAAAACACTGAATCACAATGTGACAAAATCACAGGATTCAGGAATCAGGTCACAATTCTGTTTTTATTGTTGCCCAGCCCTCTCTTATATAGTGCCTAATTGAAGGTTGGTCAAATAGATGAGATGGATAGATATTATCTCATTAAAATCAGAGGTGTGTAGTCTGTGTGTGTATTCTAAGATCACGAACTGGAGTAAGTTTATGAATCATACATGAGTGAATAATTGTACCTCAAAGCTGGGAGAGGCTTCAGCTTATGCTGAAATCATGTGAAACGAAAGGAACCAAGATATGAGTCAAGAATCAGAGGTTCATCAGATGTAAATGGAGCTTGAGCTTGAGGTCAAATTATCTAAAAACTGCATTTATTTAACAAACACATTTTATTAAACCACATCAAATTATTTGTCACTTTGATTTATTGCAAGTCAATTATATTTTACAATGGTGGTTCCGAGGTTGTGCTTGGTTAATTTGGGTGTCGCAGCCTGGGAGCCTTATAAAATGTTATTCTGATCATGCATGATGCATCATTCAGTGGCAGTCAAATAGCCAGAACAGATCAACAGACAGTGATGCAATACAACACAATCACTGTTTTGGAATTGCTCTCTATCTCAGAGGGAAAAATTTTCCTCACCAGAGCCGTATCCTTCCTCTCATGGTCAGAAGAGATGAATCATATTTTACTTCAGATGCTTGACTTGTTCTTTCACCAAGCACTGTGCACATCTTTTTACCATAGAACCAATTGTAGTTGAATAGGATATTTACAGCAGACATAAAAATGAGTTTACTCATTACTGCAGTTCACATACATACAACGTACAAGGTAAGAAAAAAAGGTGTTTTTCATCATGTAATGTTTTCACTTATGAATGAGGCATTTTATGTGCAAGAATGGCCAAAACTACACAAATCTGAATGTGAAAAATGTTTGGAACCAGGTTTAACTTTTCTCTTAATTTTGTTTACATATTAAATAAATAAAAAGGTAGATGTTACTGAAAATTGGCATTGTCGAAGTGCTACTTTATGTGTTGAGACAGGCAGGTCTTATTAGCTGCATAGCAAACGTGCCTGACACTCCCCCGCCGGGTCCCAGTGCCAGCTGTGGGATCTTCAGCTGGGAGCATCAACCTTCACTGGTGTTTGGCCCCTTTAATCTCCAGAACATCTCAGGATGGTAGGGCAGCAAACAGGGATATGAAATCGTGAAACTTATATGAGAGCAAATACACCAAAAAAACACAATGAAAAAAAAACAACTTTAGCCTGCAATGACTCTCCTTTATATCCTAAAAGAAGAAAAGAACAACAGCCATAGCATCACTTACGTTTCATGTTTTGTGCAGCAAACAATTTTTGTTTATATCAGTCAGTATCAAAACACACTGCTGATCTAGTCTTTTGTTAGAGTCTAATAAACATGACACAAGAACAAGTTTTACCCCATTTTATTGGAGTTGCACTCTGACGCTTGGGGTTTTATTATTTACATCATTTTACTTGCCACGTTGAGCCTTTCTGGGTCACGGTGCATTCAAATCATGTGTACAGTTTATGGCAATGTCAGGACGATGAGGAAAAAAAGGAAAACAACAGTATAGTAATTAAAAAATAGAAAAGCTGTGAGCAACATGAGGGGATGCTTGTTGAGTGACAGTGAACACACGATTAACCTATACCTGTACAATTATAATAATAGTAGTGCTATTCACATCCATATGTACAGTAGCCAAAGTATTTACAGTGGTCACATTGAGAACAAAGCCAGACCTGAGGAGGTTATCAACTTTCGCTTTACCACACATTATAGCCAGAATGATGCAATAACAGAAAACCAAAACTAGCGGCTAGCTCTGGAGTTGCTCACCAGTTAGTCATTGTTTGTTTAACAGCTTGGGAACGAGGAAACATGTGCTGACTACATAACGAAATGGTACAAAGGTTAAGTTTGGATCTTATCAATCCATAGTTTTGTCTGGTCACAGTTCGTATACCTTTCAAGATGGCCGTTTGCAGTTTGTTGAGGTAGGCAGCAGATTAGATCTTTATAGTGGATGTATGCATTGCATGAATCACACTGCCAAATTGTATCTGTAGTTTAAACAGTATAAAAGACTCCTCTTTGATTATGAGCTGGCACG
The DNA here is from genome assembly GCF_026225935.1 of Boleophthalmus pectinirostris. Lineage (NCBI taxonomy): Eukaryota > Metazoa > Chordata > Actinopteri > Gobiiformes > Gobiidae > Boleophthalmus > Boleophthalmus pectinirostris. The sequence goes on from NW_026571353.1 coordinate 12,257,394, forward strand.
CATAATAACTTGGAAGCTATATGAACAAAAAAAAACAGTTCAGGAATATCCATCTCGCTCCCCATATTCTCAAAAAGAGACACACAAACTATACAATGAAACATATTGTCCCATTCAGACAAGAGAAAACACCTTGGATAAACATACATGTGCAGCATTTCACTCAAAACCAATAAATAAGAATAGAAATTCATTAAATAACAATCACTGTCTTAAGATCACTCGTCTTCAAGTGATAAAAATTATAACTTAAAATAGTCACGTTTTAAAAAACAGTGAAATGCTTAGCTCCTCTTCTAGTAATTATAGTGGTTCCATTTAGCTTTGCACGTGCTCCAACTGCAAACAACTCCACAACAGCGCGATCTTACGAAGTAACTGCCCTTCTCTTTGGAGCATTCTCAGTTGAATTTTCAATAAGAATGCAATCTCCTTTCCAAGTTTGTATTGTGAACAAGCCTGTAAACCGACTTATTTTATTAGGGAGCCATCTCGGTTTTGGTAACTTTTTCCAGCAGCTTTTAGTGATATAATAATGTACAATTTATGTTTCAACTTGTTTTGCTTTGTTAAGCTTTATAGCAGTTGCCCTGCGTTGTGAGAGCTAGTTGACCATTTGGCGCTACTTCATTAGCTTCATCCTCAAGCAAACCCGATACGTCCGCGTTGGGGATGCTATCGTGATAACTGCTAAAGCTAATGTTGTCCTCCTTCAACTCAATGGTCCAAAATGGTGCGTTGAGCTTGCGGTTTTGGTACTCGCGATAGGTGTAGACTCCCCCCACAAACCCAAGTAGGAGTAGCACCACGAGAATAATGACAGCTAGGATGATGATGTTGAATTGGGTCCAGGAGACTTCGGTGAGTGCAGCTGTGGTGTTGTCCGTGGGGCTGCCCAGGCTGGTGAGCAGGGCCTGGGTGGTGGTGGGACTGAGGGACGAGGAGTTGGAGGTGGAAGGGGGCAGGAGTTTTGGCCCAGAGGTGGAGGAGGAGAAAGCAGTGGAACGGGTCGGAGGGGATGTGGGGGCTTCTGTGGTGCTGGTGGTCTGGACTGGTGTGGGTAGAAGCCTGGGATCTGGAGAGAGGAAAATGCATTAAAGTTCTGTTATAACTAAAAAGATAGTGAGTGATCCCCATTGGTGGTCTATAGACCATTAGTCTAAATCCTTTAGTCTTAAGAATATTATCCCATCCCAACTCACAGGCTGCTGGGAAGCCACAAATAGCCTACTTTATAATTGATATCATGACCTGAGACAAACCAACAAGCAAAAGTTTATTTTAGCATTTGTTTGTCTATATCCCTTAAAACTTTCTGATGCAATGTCCCAATCTATTTTTAGCAACTGTGAGGCACTTGCTTTGGCAGTGTGTTTTAAGTACAACACAAATGCAAATCCAAAATAAAAATGAAGAAGACATCAACTGTAAGAAGCAAGATGTATGGAAGTCTGTATCTTTTATATTTTAGATTCAAAGTCGCCACCTGCTGCAAACTCTTTGCCTTTAATGAGAATCTACAATATAAACAGTCATGAAAATAAAGAAATAATGAAATAAACAGTCAACATAATCCTGACCCATAGATTCACTTCTTACCGTGCTCACTGATTAGAGCCAACTAGCCACTGCAGCAGTAACTAGTGAGAGCTGAATATTGAGCACTTGTTTCAGTTAGTTTGGAATTTTCCATACCCTGCACAACTTTGTCAGGGAAACATTGAGTTCACTGGATTTTACTTTTGGATAGCCTAATGTATAATCATAGGTTGTATTATATATTATTTATCTGTTATCTGTTTATCTGTGTACTATTGAAGCAACTAGTTGGCTGAAATCAGTGAGCACTGTGAGAAGTGAATCTTTGGGTCAGGATTAAACTGACTGTTTATTTAATTTTTCTTTATTTTCGTGACTACACTGTAGATTACACTGCAAATTACATTGTACATTGTAGATTCTCAGATGGCAACTTTGAATCTATAATATAAAAAAAAACATACAGACTTCCATACATCTTGCTTCTTACAGCTGATGTCTTCATCTTTATTTTTATTTTGGATTTGCATTTGTGTTGATGTAGGTTATATTTTAAATATCAAGATATCGCCCATACCTAAATTAGACAGTCATAATTTCTCTGACACATTTTGGGGTTCATAACAAAAACACAGCATTTAAGCAGTGTCTCACTCATACGGAACTATTATGGCACGTCTCAGACTTTCTATTACAGTAATGGTGGATCATGGATGTGATGATTTTTCCTGTAAGGAAAACAGATGCAGTGGGAATGTGTCATGGTAGTTAAAATATTGGTGCATTTGCACCACCTAGGGGAGCAAACATGAGCCAGGTGTTGTGTTTCATTCACACATGTTTAAGTAATCCTTTATTCTTAGTCTGTCTACAGTAGATCTCCAAATCACAAAATTCTTTGTTCCACCTTGTGATGTCATCTAGTGGTAGTGTTCAAAGCTACCTTTTACCTTTAGTTCTGTAAACATTGGCAATTCCAGGGCTGAAATGATCTAAATGATTCTTATGAAGGTGTATGGAGTTCAAACACACAGTAGAGCAAGTGTGGCGATACAGGAAGTTTAAACTTGATTATTTTTTGGTCCAAGTTTAGAATTTGTTAAGTTTTGGTTTCGTGCCTAATTGTAAATACTGGATCTGAAAAGAATCCTAAACCCAAAATGGCATTTGAGATCAAAACTACTACTGTTAAAGAGCATACACTCAAATACAATTATGTAATATCTGTTTATATCCAGTTTGTACTTTCTTTGCAGTTAGACCCTTACTCAGCCGTGTGCAGTTGTGAGCCTTGGCATCTCCCACATATCCTGGTGCGCAGAGCTGGCAGTGTGCTCCCGTAGTGTTGCTGATACAGCTCAGACACTCTCCCGTGTGGGGGTTGCAGATCTGTGAGGGCCCCTGGGGGTCGGAGTTGCCGCTGCAGTCACATGGTACACAGAGGGCATCCCGTCTGAAGAACCCGACACTACACTGGTCACACTGAGGGCCTAAGTACGGACCCAGGCAGCGATCACAGACTGCAGACCCACTGGCATCTGAGGAGAAAATGGCAATGTAATGGTGAATTCAGTTCAATTAAAGGTGCACTGTGTAACTTTTTGTTTGGGGGTCTGTCACCTGCTTGTTTCTATGGATATGTCATCGCTCTGTCTGAAATATTCCACAGTATGACTTTAAACAGCACTACCTTACATTTATGCAATTACAGATGGTTTTACTGCTCAAAAATATATCATACCTAGAAAAAACAGGCATTCTGACTGTGAGTGGGGTTGCCTCTCCACAGATCTGACCTGTTAGTCTGCCTTGTAAAGCATCAGGAGAGATTAAGGAATGTACATGAGATAAATGTCAACCATTTGCACAGCTCTGTACATCCATCCATCCATCCATTTTCGTCCGCTTTTCCGGGGCCGGGTCGCGGGGGCAGCAGCCTAAGCAGGGACTCCCAGACTTCCTTCACCCCAGACACGTTCCTCCAGCTCCTCCGGGGGGACCCCGAGGCGTTCCCAGGCCAGCCGAGAGACATAGTCCCTCCAACGTGTCCTGGGTCTTCCCCGGGGCCTCCTCCCGGTGGGACATGCCCGGAACACCTCCCGAGGGAGGCGCCCAGGAGGCATCCGGAACAGATGCCTGAGCCACCTCAACTGGCTCCTCTCGACGCTCTGTACACTTGAGGCTTTTAAATGATTACTGAAGAAGTAAATGAAAGTGGTGAATGATCCAACAAAAAAATTAATAAATGAATACCAGGGAACAACTGATATAATAAACAGACAATGTCTGAGTTTTTACAATAATGTAAAATCTCCTTGTTAATGCTAGACAGGTTAGGCCTGGTTAGTACTTGCATGGGAGACTGCAATAGGGCCACTGCTGCCCCACTGTGGTACCTGGTTTTCCTGTTGTGTCTTTAGGCAACACATTTCACCCACTTTCACCCAAAGAATGAACCATATCATTACAATAACTATGTCATATCTGATCAATTATAATCAGTTAATTATAATAGATTATTATTGTGAAATGTTAATGGCATACCTTTGTTGGAAACCTAAATAAAACTTGCACTCCATGTATTGTTATTTCAGTATGGAGTCATAAAACTATCTTTTTATTTATTTATTTTTATTTGATTTTAGTTTTTACTACTTAAAAAAAAATCACAAGGGTTTACGTATAATAAAATTACAATTACAAAACAGAGCCAGTGGATAAATGTTAGTTTGTGTTGCAATATGCTGAAGCACCACTAGAGGGCATAAACGATCAATAAATAGTTGAGGGACAAAGAGAATATTTATAATACATTTAAATAATAAATTATTATTTATTTTAATTATTATATTATATTATATTTTAGTATTAATATCAAATAAACTTAACAGCTCCAACTATAAAACTATAGTCATTTTAACATTCCTGCAAGCCCCCCCCTACAGTATTTGATTAACAAGAGTAAATATCATACCAGTGACAGAACTATACAATATCCCTTCAAAAGTAGTAGTAGTAGTAGTAGTAGTAGTAGTAGTAGTAGTAGTACTACTAGTAGATAGTACTAGTAGATAGTACTAGTAGATAGTGGCCAAGTTGTTGGTGGCTCTCCACTGAAGTCATGTGACCTGCTCCTGATAAGCTTGGTTTACTCTCTGTAGGGGTCCACATTCAGGGTTATATAACCAAAATGAAACAGGAACTACTGATGCTACCAAACTGTGCATTTGACCACTGTCCTACTCACACTGACCAAGGAGGGGAAGAGCCAAATGCATTGAAAGTAAGTATAGTAGTTAAGATAGTAGTTTAACATTAATCTTTCGTGATGAAGTTACTTAAGTTGGAGTGAGTGTACACCACTGGGCAATCAGTTTGAATGAAAAACAAGTCAGCGAAGTGAAACGAAGTCAGCGAAGAGAAGTCAGCGAAAGGAAACGCATTACAAAAGTAGTAGTAGTAGTAGTAGTAGTAGTAGTAGTAGTAGTGGTAATATTAAAAGTAGTAGTTGAAGATTAACATGCACTTTAAAATATAAAACTAACTCCTTACTGCCCAAAGTAAAGTAGTAGTGGAAAATTCTTCTATTCTCAAATCTAACAAAATTTACAATATAAACCATATAAATCCAACCCTTTGCTCCCACCTCTGTCTCTGTGACATATTTTCACATACGTAGGCATACTTTACAACCAAACCTACCACTATGGTAAGCTTCTAAATATTTCATGATGCCCAGATGAGGCCCGTGCCCGACGTGAGCGAGCGAACACACGGTCCATTTGACGTGTGTGACCCACATTCAGACGGCTGCCGACGAGCTGCAGTTCCACACTCTGTCAAAGATGGCACCATTTAGACTTAAACTTAGACAAAGTTAATGGATCCAAAAAGGAAATTAGTGCCAAGCAGGGGTGGAAGAAGTACTCAATTTTGTTACTTAAGCAAAGGGACAGTCTGGAATTTTGGACATAGGACCTCATTTCCTAGTTAGCCAGAGTGTTGGAGACGTGTGGAGATACTTTTTAAAATATTACATCCAGTCCTTGTATTTGCAGAGGTTGCTGGTGCTAGGCTAGTGCATGTCAATGGTCATAGTCACCCACTCCACAAAACACCTGAAGCAAATCTATTATTACACCAGACTGTCAATGTAAATAGAATAATTCTAATTGATCGAATAATTTTTGAAGTAAAACCAACCTTGCATTTGAAGGATTTATGTCTGAGCAGCAGCAGCGAGTTCTACTTCCTAATAGAAAGCTTGGCAGTGGTGGACTGATATATGAGAAAATAGTCCCTCAAAATGCGATGATTCAGTTTTATTTCAGATATTATTCTATCAACACAGACATTTACATCGATCATAATATCTGGCATAATAATAGATTTGCCTCGGGTGCTTTGTGGAGTGGGTAAGTCTGTTTTTAGTGGCAGGATAACTATGGCCATTGACATGCACTAGCCTAGCACCAGCGACCTCTGCAAATAGAAGGACTGGATGGAATATTTTTTTTAAAAAGTGTCTCCACGTGTCTCCAACACTCTGGAAATGAGGCCCTATGTCCAAAATTCTGAACTGTCCCTTTAAGCAAAAAAACAGATACTAGAAAAAAAAAAAAAAACTCAAGTAAATACACACAGTATCACATGTAAAAATCTATTTAAGTAAAAGTATTAAAGTACCAATTTTAAAACGTACTTCGAGAGTAAAAACTAAGAGTAGAGTATTTTGCACAGATTTTGAAGTCTATATATATATAAATGAAGTGATTTTAATAAAGAATTAAGCAGAATTTTGTTCAACTGAAATAACGGAATTTCACCCCAAACGTAAACCTTAAAGCAAATAACAATACATCATGAGAAAATGGCCCAAGCCTACTGAAAAGTATCATGCACAATGCTATTTTCTGATCTATGTCATAATGTTGTTTCCTCACCACGAACATACCTGGGGTTGTGTTTTATTTCATTCACACACATGTAGGCTGAGTTCTTCTCTCAAACAGACAACATTCTGTTCCACCTTATGATGTCATGGGGTAATACAGAAAGTGCTCTTCTGTATTTTTAAACTCCATACACTTTCACTAGAATCATTTGGATGATTTCAGCCCTGGAATTGTTCATCTCTACTGAACTAAAGGTAAAAGGAGCTGTTCAATTGAAAAGTACCACTGCATGACATCACAAGGTGGAACTGAGCATTTTGAGCTTTGGAGATGTAAAGTCGTAGACTAATAAAAACTGATTACTCAAACATGTGTGAATGAAACAAAATACAACTCCAAATATGTTTTTGAGGAGGAAACAACATTATAAGCTCAAAAGAGTAAATTTTGTGTAATATAGGACTTTAACATAATCAGTGTCTCTACAATTTTACTTTTGCACAACTGAGTAATAGTGCAGGACTTTGAACATAGCATAATAATTGGATATCACAGAGCCACAATTAGGACAGGAATTCCCAGTGAATGTTTCTTAATGATGTGCTATCATCTGTACCATCACTCCCACACCCCATTTCTCTCTCCATCACAGTCTTCTTCTCCGTCTTAATCGTATCCACTCCTCTTTCTCTTCTCCTCATTTCTCCATCTTTTCCTTTCCTCCACGTCCTTCCTTCTCTCCTCCCCCCTGCCTCCCTCCACATTTTTGGCTCTTTCACATCCCTCTCCTCTGACTTCTCACCGCTTTCTCATCTCCTCCATGATCCCTTTTTCCACCAACCTCTCTTTTCTCTCCTTTTCACCCCGTATCTCCTCTCTTCCCCCAACTCTCTTCCTCCTTTCTTCCCTCTCCTCCATCCATCTTCCCTCTCTTTCTCTTCTCAGCCATCTTCACCTCCTCTCCTCTCTCTTCACCTTCTCTCTTCCCTATCCTCTTCCTCTCTCTATGCCAGGGGTCATGGTTTAGACCTGGTTAAATCCTGGTTTAGTTCTGGTTTATTCCTGGTTTTGGTTCTGGTTTAGTTCTGGTTTCAGTTGTGGTTTTAGTTCTGGTTTATTCCTGGTTTTAGTTATGGTTTAGTTCTGATTTAGTTCCAATTTTAGTTCTGGTTTAGAGACGTGGTCTGCGCAGTTTATGAGCATATGGAAGGGGGGGTTCGTGATTTTACGGCCAGGTACCGAACGACCCACAGCCCAGTACTGGTCCCTGGCCTGAGGGTTGGGGACCCCTGCCTGCTCTAATGTACACAGAAATTATGAAATATTAAATAAAATGATAAGAAAACTACTTTATTTTGTTGCAAAATACCAGCAAAATGTGTTTCTTTTTAGGTAAACTGTGCCAGACTTTTGGATAGAATTCTCCCTATGGTGATGTCATTAGTATGTTGAAAACTGTCAGCTTTGTGTAATTTTTAAGATAATTTTCAGCACAAACTGCTTCATGATGGGTGTAAAACTATAATTTATATTTACAGCTGGTATTATTCTCCAAATGAAGCCAAAATGAGAGAATTATAAAAAAAAATCTGTCACACACACTTTAAACGTAAACAGGTAGTGTTTTTGCAATTTTAATATTATGCCTAATTTTGGGCCAGCAACTACATAAATCTCCTTAGTTCATCAATTTATGGAGAAAAATGTGATTCTTGGACACCACAATTCTAAATCAAATTTGCACTGATATTCAATACTAGTATCATATGCTTCCTTGCGCTCTTTCTCCTCTCTTCCATCTACTCCCTTCATCTCTTTCTCTCTCCTCTTTCCAGTCTAAAGAGCTCCAGCTGTGCCCATATCCACCCATCTCTCCTCCCTTGCTCTCTTGCTCCCTTGCCATTTTCCTCCTGTCTTCCCCATCTCTCCCCCCTTCTTCCTCTTCTCCTCTATCATCTTCTTCTCTTCTTCCCTCTCTCTTCCTCTCCTCTCCAGTCTGAAAAGCCCCAGCTGTGCCCCCCCCCTCCCTTCTCAGCGTAGTTCCTGTCACCCTTTCATCACCCTTTCATTTCGTAGAGCATGGAGCACCTCGGCCACTTTAGCTCCAGAATCAGATGAAATGTGACCTGACAGCCAAAGTGCACACAATTATACCTGTACACAATGCTGCTGTTGCTATGGAAATCGCCACATTGACACTGCACTTTTTTGGAATAAATTTGCCATTTCTTTCAAGTGTTAGTTTGGGTTGCTTTTTAAACTCAAGTCACAATCACTCAATTCTTGGTCACCATTACTACCACTACTACTACCATTACACACCACTACTACCTACTACTACTACCCACCACCTACTACTACTACACTACTACCACTACTACTACTACCATTACCACCACTACTACTACCATTACCACCACCACTACTACTACCATTACACCACCACTACTACTACCATTACTGTTACTACCATTACTACCACTACTACTACTACTACCATTACACCACTACTACTACCATAACCACCACTACTACTACCATTACTACTACTACCATTACACCACTACTACTACTACCATAACCACCACTACTACTACCATTACTACTACCATTACTACTACTACCATTACTACCACTACTACTTACTACCATTACCACCACTACTACTACTACCACCACTACTACTACTACTACAATTACCTCTACTACTACCACCACCACCACTACTAATACTACTACCACCACCACTACTATTACTACCACTACCATTACTACCACAACTACCACCTTTCCCATTACCACTACTACTACCACTACTACTATGTTTAGTTCTATGTTTAATATTTTGTGAAAGTTTACCATAGAGTGATGATTTTTGAATTTTATGCTGGAGTTTTGGAAAACATCCAAAGTTTACTTTGCTCTTTGCAAACAAAAAACAGGTTAACAGGCCAACTAGACATCTCATATTTTTGCTCCAGTTAAAAGAGTATTATCATTTTTCATATGAGAAATCCACCATCTATTTGTCACCATGGAAATGTTATTGTTTTGCATTAGTCTATCTAATGAAAATGCTCTGTTCCAACTTGTGATGTCATCAAGGTATAGTTTTCACATTAACATCAACAATTTACCTTTAGTTCAGTAGAGATGGCAATTCCAGGACTTAAATTATCCAAATGATTCTAGTGAAGGTGTATGGTGCAAACTAATGTAAAAACACAGTAGAGCACTGACATCACAAGGTGGAACAGAGTGTTTTCTGGTTGAGAGAAGAAAATATACAGGGTTTATGTGTTAAACATGTCTGAATGAAACAAAACACATCTCTGGATGTGTTTTTGAACTTTGAACAGAAAAAAACATAAGTCCCTTTCAAGAGTTTTCCTTTAGTTCTATATATATATATATATATATATATGTGTGTGTGTGTGTATATATATATATATATATATATTTTTTTTTTTTTTTTTTTTTTTGCAATACATGCACCCTAACTGGTCCAAAATGACGAAGTACAGAACTCAAAGATAAATAGTTTGACTTAATCAGACTGTATGAAGGGTCAGTTACAGTGTAGACTCCTGATAAACCAGAGCTGTGTGAACACTCTGAAAACTGCCCATGAGGCTCCATTTTGGGTCTGAGCCAAACTGCAATTAAGGTCACACTACTGGAGTTAACGAGTGTAACATTGATCACTGTGAGCCATCAATGAACCACAACATGCTTTTAACAAGAGGAGATACAGTGGGATAGCAACAGTCTACTACTTCAAAGTCATCTAGGCTGGGATATCGTTTTTCAGTTAGAACTGTACCACCAATTTAGCAGAGGTTGGTAGTACTCAGTAGCATTGTCAAAAGCATAGAAAATAATATACGAAATGTAGCACTGAAATTAGATACTCATTTGAGCAGGTATTGATAGTAAAAAGTCATATATACAGGACAGAAATGAGCCTTTCCTGAATAGCTTTAGAATGATCTTGAGAGCATAGACTACTAGTATGCGCCCATGGACCACTATGGAGCCTACCTGGACAACTCAGGGATCACACAGATATAAGACTGTGGTCAAAGAAGATCTATTCCTTAGTATCAAAATCGAGTTTGAAATGTTATTATTGTGATACCACTACTCAGGTTTACTCAACCAAAAATTGTTGTAGAAATTGTACTTTTCAGAGTTGGTTTTGATCGTTTTCTACTTGAAGAATAATTTGGTTTCTCTTCGATGTTGTGGTATTAGCATTAATTTGTGTGGAATTAGAGTGCACAAATTTGGTGCTGCAGTCTAAAGAAACATAGCATTAGACTATTACAAGCACTCTGTAGTACAATTCAACTAATCTAAAAATAGTTGATAATGTTTTGACCAAGAATTGACAGACCGTAATGAAGCTCATAATATAGCAGGAGAGTGAAGAGGGTCATCCCATAACTAGGTTACAAATTGAATTATTCAGCAGAAAAAAAATGTAGTACAGCTAACATGGATTCACTTCTTCATTTGTGCCCCAGTATGCAACTGTGAAGGTTAAACTACGAGTATGAGTGTTTTGGTTTTGTTGTGATAAAGCAACTTCTGGGGTCTAGTCATTAATAAAATATAATAGAATCTATGTGATTTTCTGTCAGCATCAATACTGAAATTAACATTTAGTTACAATTTTGATCATATTGTGAATCTTGCAGCTCTTCATTGGACAGTTTGAGACATGTTTTAACAGCTCAGATTCCTCTCTCGTGATGTTAAATGCTACAAAACCCTTGAGTTTCACCAGGTATGTTCCCAAATCACTTTTCATTCCCAGATTTGTCATGATTTAGTGCTGTGTCGTAAACCTGGAGTTCACACTGGAGGAGACATGTTTGACTAGGAGGGGAAAGTAGGTCATTTGCAGAAACAGATGAGATCCGAGGGGTTGCATAGGTCCAATTAATCCCAGACTGTCTGGAAAACGCATGTAAACATCCGGTTTTCCACCAGGATCATGTTCAGGATCAATGTATGGATTTTAAAAGCAGATGAAGTAAAGTCTAATCAAAGAGTTAATCAAATCAAACTGCTCTAGTTTATGGGTGATGCATCTCAAATCAAAGTGTTACAGTGATGAAAATAAGTATATAAAGGCCGCTATCTTAACTTGATAGGAATGTATTCTTCATACAACAAATATCAATTACAAACAAATCTGAATTTATTCATGGAAAGTATCTTGAGATTATTAAATTAAGAAATGTAGGTTGTTTTTGTTTAGCCATATAGTGTAAAAAGAAAACATGAAAAGTTACATTTAAATAAGGTATTGTTGCTTAAACAATTTCAAATTTTTTCCATTCCAATTTAGGTAATTTATGAATACAGATAACCTGAGTAACTTTTACATACACATACCACTTGCTCTATTTCTAGTAAATGCTCAATAGTCTAGTAAATATTCAACAATAGTCTACTTCAGTAACTATTCTGCATTTTATTATATCAATAAGAGTTCAATTTGAGGATTTTAACTGATCAGAAATATCAAGTTTTGAACCTTTAATTTGTTTCCATTAATACTAACCTATAAATTGGACTTTAAGCTTCACATCCAAACAATGTAAGCTGACTTTTTTACCTTCTATGCTACATCAAACCCTTTTTTAATGAAATTGTGTCTACGGGTATATTACCGTATATTGCTGGCAAAACAACAAGTGAATTTATTTTATTTATCTTATTTATGCTCCCTTTGCATATATGGTGTATTTGTGTTCTTGTTTTTACTGTATTGTTTCCAGTGTTTCAGTTCTTTTATCCTGTAGTCTGCGCTGTTGTCACTTTTCTAGCTGCAGATGTGTGTACATGAATGAGTCAATGAGCTGAGTCACTGCCAAACTAAATTTACTTGTTGGTACCAATGAAGTAACCTTTGAACCTTTGTAAATAGCATGTTTAAGTATTACTTGACCAGTACTGACCGGTGTGGCAGGTCCCATTGGAGGAGGTATTGGAGCAGGGGCAGGGCAGACACGCTTCATTCGGGCCACTGTTAGGACTGCGATAGAAACCAGGTCTGCACTCTTCACAGTTGGACCCCTGTGTATTCCCCTCACAGTTCAGACACACACCTGGACAAGACAACAATGCATTTATTATTAAGATAATGTATATGTATCATGGAACTGAAAATGAACCAAAATATACAGCCAAAGTAGTGGTGAAATTATATTAAATAAGACATATTGTGCTTTTGTCTGCTGTATAGTGATAATTTATGTCACACATGGATCATCATGTTATAATTTGGACATTTTAAATTGGAATATTACTTTGAAATGACTCAATCAAAAAAAACAAATCCACCAATTTCAAGGTTAAAAAACTGCAGTGCCCAGTGGGAGGCTGTTAACACCGTCACAAGAAGGAGACGCAAAGTTGCAGGCATTTCCAATGGATAGCTGCACATTACGCTGGTCAATACCATTTGTATGCTGCATAATGGTGACGAATCCAATTAAAACAAATTCAATTATAACAATGCAATCAGAGAACCAAGTAAGTACAGAGCAGAGAGGGATGAAAACGAGGGTTGATCAGAGCAATGACGTCTTAACTACAACAGTATAAAGATGACTCATACATGCTTGGCTCACGCTAAATACAACTTGGAGAGGGTGAATGAGAAGGGAAAACAACTATTACATGGTTGAAACTGTGAAGAGTCAATTTTGCGTAATAGGTTCGCTTTAAAAATATGGTTAGATTAGCATTTTTTAAAATCAAGATACCATCCAGGAACATTAACACGTGACATTTTGAGGACTCATCCCATGTTCAAATTCAGTTTAAAATTTTTTGGCAATGGTCATAAATTTTATAACTCTGAAATCAAACAACTACTGTTTCATGAGGTCATTTTATTGTGTAACAAGCTGAGTATGTGTACTGTCTTGGTATGTTATGATGTGTTGTGAAATTGTATTAGTCTAATTGTATTAGTCTGAGGTCTATATTTAACCACACACCAGTGACGCCACTATGACCTTTGGCTGAAACTGGCTGGCACATATTTCACATTCTGACAATAGTTGTGTACTTCTTGCCATTGTTCAAGAATTGATGACATGAAATAAATGATGATAAAGCAACGTTTCCTTTTGATTTTGTATATAGACAATGCAAATTTGAACAAATCACTATACATATTCAGATAAACTATTAAAGGGTTGTTTAAACAATATCTAAAAAAAGAGAAACACAAACATGTACTGAGTAGACTAGCTTTTTGATCAAAGTAGGAAGATGCCAAGACATAATGTAATTTATAAATATTACATAACATTAAAAAAAAAAAGTGTTAAACTTCTTGATGACTGAAAAAAGCAAAGAAAATGATTGGCACAGAGGGAAAAATTAAGGGGAAATTGCATGTAGAATTTGAGTCAATTATTTGAGACATCTTATTGCATATACCACTAAATTTTAAATAACTATGGATGAATTATTTAAATGTTTTCACAGTGTGATCCAATATTATAGAGCGCATTCTGACACAGAGATAATATTTGTACCAAAACATCACAATATTTTGACCACTGCTACTTTAAATTCAAGGGCAAACACTTCAGCTATTTTCAAGTCTTAATCTAACTACCAAAACATCTAGTAATTTTTCCATTAGGGCTCTGTTAAATCCACAAACATTGCCTAGTTCTCCTGTAATTTACCATGCCATTACTCATCCACAAACCTGAGCCCTTACAAGCCTACTATTAAACAGTAAAAGTAACCTGGAGTGAATCACTGTCATTACACACTCCTAGCATTAGCCCTGCTCTGGTGATGACTGTTTATCAGTTTGGGAGGAATAGCATGCTTATGTAAGGGACGACACTGCAACAGCAATAACAAAGCTCTTAAGTTACATGGCCCTGTATCAGATTCTATCCCATGTATTTAAAATGTGCAAATGTGTAACTTTTTGGTTGGGAGTCCGTCACCTGCTTGTTTCTATGTATTCTGCCTGGAATGTTCCTCAGTATGACATTAAACAGCTCTGTCTTACATTTCTTAAATTACAGGTGGTTTTGCTGCTCAAAAATGACTAGAAAAACATGCATTCTGACTGTAACTGGGGTTGCCTCTCCACAGATCTGACATGTACCTTGGCCGGGTTTGGTCTCCATGATGATAGAAAGTTTTAATACCATACTGTGAAACTTTCCAGACAAACCTATAAAATCTCCATGAAAAAAAAGCATTTGACGGACCCAGTTTACACAATGCAAATTTAAGCAAAATTGTCAACTGCAGATATATTGTATGACATCAAAACAAGCCTGTTGCACACTGCCTCCATCTAAAAGTGTTTCATTGTCCCATAATCAGAAGTATGTGTTAACATGCTAGTTGTTCTAAGATTCACTGTCACTACAAAACTCCGCTCTGATCTCTGAGAGTTGTGAAAAGTGCATATAAACTAATTTTGAGGAATAATTAAAATATGCACTATGTAACTTTTTGGTTCCACAGATCTGAGTTATAACTTGGTCTTGTTTGGTATCCATCAAGCTAGAAAGATTTAATACTATACTGTGAAAAATTCCAGACAAGCAAATAACATCTCCATGGAGAAAAGCATTTGACAAATTCTCCACCAGAAAAGTTACACAATACACATTTTACCATTAATCATGAACTAGTTACATTGCGTAGTCAAACGCTTGAATCAAAATTACTCAAATAAATTCATATTAAAAGGTGCACATTCTTCTGGTAGAGGATCTAATTTGTGTTTGTCTCCATGACAGTCGTTATAGCTTTGCCTATAATGTTCCACAGATTAGCATTAAACTAATCAATGCTGCATCTAATTGTTTGTGTTGCTAACAGTTCTTGAAAAACATGCATTCTGTAAGCAAGCTTGTCTCTCCACAGATCTGAGCTGTAACTCACAGTTTGCATTCATATTTGTGATTGAAATGAAATGTATTGATTTGAAATGTTTTAAAGTTAACTATCAGTGTTCATGTAATATCTGGAAAAGAGGGCAGATAACATAAGATTACTGTTCTTTCTGTTCCTTTTCATTCATTTCTAGTATGTTTAACTTCATGACACTGTTTATGTCTTTTTATACTTTAATAAACAAATATAATCTAAATCAATAGCAATAATATTTCCAGACAAACAAGTGACACAATACACGTTTAGTATTTTGAATTTACTTCGCGTTTAGCTCATGTGATATTTTGTGCAGGTGAGAAGACAGGGGAGGACAAAGAAGTCTGTTGTTCCAGGCCCCCGGGATTTAAGATACGTTTATATGATGAAGGTCTGAACAGAAGTTGCAAAAGGGGCGTTGCAGCTTCACTTTTAATTCCGCGTTTAGACAAGCATTTTCGGGAGGAAATCTGAGTGCGTACGGCGTGTGGAATTCAACTGGTTAGGCTTGCCAGGCGGCTAGGTGGTGCTGCTATGTGATGATGTATGTGAGATAAACGCGACGTGACCAGATCTGATCAGAGTTTTGTGTCTTGGGCAGTGTAGACGGAAACGCTACGGCGGAGCGTATTCAACTTTTCCACTCTGGAGGGTGGTTTCAGATTTTTGCGTTTTTTAAATCCCCCAAACGCCGTTACCGTCAAAATGAAAGGCACTTCCGATAAAATATTTTGTCGTTTTTACCCGCAAGCTTTCTCGTGTAAACAGGCCCTCGGGGACCCAGAACTGGACCTTCATTGTATTCATTAATATTAGAGGGGGGCCCGTGTAAGGCTTTATGCCCAAGGCCCCAAAATTCGTGTGGACTGGCCTTTTGTGTTGCGGTGTTGCGTCGGTTAGGGGTAGTATGTGGACGGGGCATGTCATGTTCCAGCCTGTTGACAGTGAAAACAAACACATAACAGGTTTAACACACACGTCAATGAGAGAGTCCTGTCTGCCAATGTTTACGCAATAACAACCGCTCAATAAAAAAGCACTTAGTTAAAAGCTATGGTCAATCTACTTCATTCATATTCATTTATAGCTGATGTTAAAGGACCAGATATATTTAACGGTGCACTGTGTATCTTTTTGGTTGGGGTCTGTCACCTTCTTGTTTCTATGGATATGTCATTGCTCTGCCTGGAATGTTCCACATTATGACATTAAACAGCTTGGCCTTACATTTTTTCAATTACAGTTGCTTTTATAGCTCAAATGTACCAACAAAAACAAAACATTCTGACTGTGAGAGGGGTCGCCTCTCTACAGATGTGACCTGTAACTTGGCCTGGTTTGGTCTCCATGAAGATAGAAAGGTTTAATTAATGCCATACTGTGAGACATTCCAGATAAAACAATAACATTTCCATGGACAAAAGCATCTGACGGACCTTCCACCAGAAAAGTTACACAACGCACCTTTAGCCCAACAGTTTTGTTAATTATTTAAAAGATGCTGCCGTTTGCTGCGGCTGTCTCTAGGCTATAGTTCTACTTGCCAAGCTGTCTGGGAGAAATACAAATAACAAAACAGAAATGTGCATGTTGCCAGCTGTAGGACACGCAAAGACATGACTGTGAATAAATGCTACAAGGATTCAAAGAGATAGATGAAAGAAGTTGTGTACAAGTTTGGGAAAATATCTTGCAGCATTTTCCCACTGCAATTAGTGATTATGATTAGGTTTGCTATTGGTGTTGTTGTTCATTAATCAAGAATGAATTCATTAACTCAGATACAGAGACAAAAATCAGATACTAAACTAGAATTGAAACTAGATAGACAGGTGCTGATACTAAAAGTCACAGTGACAGAATAGAAATTAACATTTCTTGAATAGGTTAAGAATTATTTTGAGCTTTATTTGAACTCTAGTATAAAGACTAGTATCCGCCAATTGACCACTATGGAACCAACCTGGACAACAGAGGGATTACATAGATATAAGGCCACATGATAATATAAAATTATTATGATTTAATGTTGAAAATGACATTCTATTGTCTAAATAATGAGTGTTTTTAATCATCATTGTGGTATCAGAATCGGTATTTGAGTATTGAGTCTATTCTTTAGTATCGAAATCAAGTTTGAAATGTTAGTATCATGACAACACCAGTCTAAATGAAGGGTTACTAATTGTACATATAATACGACCCCATGGAAATATTGCAGAATATTACAAAAATAATGAACTAAATACAATCATACAAACTGAGACTTGACTCCGTGTAGATGTTATTGTTTTTTCCTGGAATGTTCCACAGTATGATATTTAATTTAACTATCTCTGTGGACACAAGCAGCCACATTACAAGGCCAAGTGACAGGTCAGATCTGTAGAGAAGTGAGCCCACGCACACTAAGAATGCATGTTTTTGTGGTAGTTTTGAGAAACAAAAAATCCTCTAATTGAAGATATCTTTGTTTAATGCCATCCCACGGAACATCCAAGGCAACACAAAAACATCACCATGGAAACAAGTAGATGGTGGACCCTTCACCAGAAAACCTTAATATAATCATCTAGCCTTTGTGAACATAAATTGATAAAAGTCTATTGTAATTTTGTCAGAACTCAAAACAGAGCTCCTTTGTGACTTGTTCTGTATCAATACTAACCCAATCTGCAGGGCATTCGTGTTTTTCCTTGTTTCAGTCTCTCAATAACAATTACCTCATTAGCTTGCATCGCACTCTTTAGCTTTGTCGCACAGTGAACCAACGTTGCACCTGCATTCTAAGTGTAGACTCCCTCCTTTTTCCTTATTTAGTCTGTACTTTCTTTGTTGAGTCTAGTGACAGTTACAAACACGGACAATTTACCTTCTCTCTGCTAAAAATGACGCCTATCTGTCACGTTTATATGTTTGGGGTAACCGTGATATTTGCATTATTCCTATTGTGTCCTTGGCCCATGGGGAGACACAGGGTCGGCCTCTACTTCAGTCTTCTGCTGAGGTGATCTACTGGCTCAAGGCTGTAGCAGTGCTCCATCTGCCCTGCATTATAATGGCGGGACATATGGCTGCTACGAAGAGCCCCTCTCTCTTTGGTTTAATCTGAAAAGGACACCAACGGAGAAACGGGCTTCGCTTTGAACAGGTGCTCCTTTATACCGTGATAGGTGTAATGTGATATTGTCATTGTTCATTCCAAATCGCAGTTTGGGTTGCCGCAATTAGTCAAATCGCAAAAGGCTGCAATTATTTAAATGATAAAATGAACCTGAAGAGGTGCCCAAACATTCACAGCATATATACATATATATAAAGAAATTATAAAGAACTTTTGCTTTTGTGGGTGAGTGACAGCACTGGGTGATCTATGTATACAGATAAAATAATAATTGTACGTATATACATAATATTATACAAAAATAGAAAATGTGTTGAAATTGTTATGTCTTCTAAATATCGTTCCAAGTTTAGTTAATCGTTTGTGCTGCTCTATGTATGTATGTATACAAGTGTGTACCCGTCCAGAGTGATATTTTTCATGCAATTAAAAGTGAAATTCCTTGCCAACTGTACTTGTTTTTGTTCTATTATTGTGCAAAATTTTCAAGAAAAATTACCTGACAAAATATTTGGGTGGGTTAATATAAGTTTTTATGAGAAATATGCTTTTCTCTTGTTTACAATATATGCAGTATGTATATGATTGTTTTTTTTATATCTTTACAAACTCAAAAGCAAATCAAAATCAATCAAAATGTACTCTGTTATCTTTTTATACAAATCTTACCTGACTTAAAATGCATGAGATTCTTGTATTAGTTTATCATTTCATAATGTTAATGCTTCTAGAGTTCTTTATAATGTGCACTACTATAAGGTCTGCAGATATTTTTGAGCCAATATGTAGATCTTATTTTCATAGTTTTCCCCAAATTTTGTATTTTAAAATAACTATAAACGTGTTCAAGTGTTCACATTGAGTTTTTTGTGTATTCTTTAGGCAGCAAGTTGGCCAAAATATCAGCCTCTGCTTGAGTTTTATATGAGATATGGTGAAAAGAGCAAATGTCAGCTGGACTATATATCGGTCAGATCATGAGAAATGGGGATGTCAAGATTTACTGATCAGTTGAATATAACTGTATGTATGTTATGTATGTAAGAAGCAAAATGACAGATTTGAATTCAATCTGTACTCCAAAAAAGTCAAAGAGTCTTAAACGGCTAACCTATAGTTGACAAAAAAGGTCTGAAATGAATATTGCTATAATCTCTTTTAGTTAATGTTCCTGTTGTTTTAAAAAGCATTTTGAATCAGTTTGGCTCACTTCACCTTTTAATCGTGTATCTTCCTCTTTAGTTTAAAAATATTTTAATATAATAGATTAACACTGACTGGAGTCTTTTTTCCTAAACAAGTTTTAAGCAGTGCATCTTTCTCAGTTTAGGTGCGTGATTGACAGTGACATCCAACCACGTATAATACTTCATTCACTTGTGATAATGGGTTAAATTGGTGAGTTTGTTTCATTTCTTCATATATAATAGTGATGAGATACAAAAACAGCAAATCAAATAGAACAGTTTCCTAAATATAAGTCTATATTTTTTCTTAAGCAAAAAATCTATTTTGTGGATTATGACAGAAAATACAATTTGTCTATTTATAATGAAATAACATCAAGCCGGTAGGTTACAATTAATTAGTGATCAGTTAAAAAGGTGCATTGCGTAACTTTTCAGGTGCAGAGTCCACCACCTGCTTGTCTCCATGGAGATGTTAATGTTTTGCCTGGAATGTTCCACTGTATGACATTAAACAAATCCATCTAGCATTTATTCATTACGGGTGTTTCTGTTGCTCAAAAATACAATAAATCTTTTTTGTGAATAGGAGCGCCTCTCCACAGATCTGAATTATAATGTAGCGTAGGGCTATAACCTGCTCATCTCTCTTGGGATAGAAAGGTTTAATCTATACTGTGGAACATTCTCGACAAAGCATTAACATTTCCATGGAGACAAGCACATGGCGAACCCTCCACTGGAAATGTTACACAGTGCACCTTTACAGAAACAATTACATGAATGAAGAAAAATGTACATATATGCATCCCAACATGAAATGCTTTTTAATGTACTTTTGTCTATACAGCATCAGGCTATAGTTAGGGAAAGAATGTCCAACAAAAGGACCTAAAACAAAAAAATGACAGTTCTTTCTTCCTTAAGTCAATATTGTCTTAACTGGAGTGAGGCAGTTTGTGTGCAGTTGAATATGAAAATTAAACACAGCATGTAAGTGTGGGTAAACAACATGGAGGTGATAAGAGCCGCCAAGGCCCAGAGCCTGGTTTATGGGCATTTTAATGAGACTTGGGCTGGCTCTGTCTAAACTATGAGAGGTCCATTCAGATAGACAGCTGCTCCTTTCACCAGGGGTCCTAATACGACGCCTGTTTTAGTGGGAATGGGCTATAAAAGCTTAGAGTTATTGGATACAGACACAGAATTTAATTAAAAGACACAATTTGGCTTTTGTTAGTGAGAATGTACTTTGAATAGGAGATATGGGAACAGATGCTACAGTGTGATGTCTAATGAAAAGGATGACCAAGTTGGATTTTAGTGTTAAAATAAAGGGAGGGAAGAGTGACCCGTAATTTGTTATGTTAATTTATATGCACAACTACTGATCACTAACCTGTAGAAGTTGTAGTTTATTTGAAAATAGTAGTTTGTAAGGCCGGTTAATTTTGAATTTCCTGATAAAAATTAAGGCAGTGGTGGAAGTATTCAATTTTATTATTTAAGTAAAAATACAGATGCCAGAGGGGGAAAAAAAACACTAAAGTAAAAGTAAAAGTATCACATGAAAAAATGTACTTGTATTAAAAGTACCTGTAAAAATGTACTTAAAGAGTAAAAAGTAAAACTGTTTTTGTGAATTTTGAGATTTAATAGGCTAAAGCTTCAAGATTTTTGCTAAATTTTATTCAATGGAAGCAACTGAATCGATTGCTTTTCCTCTAGCAGTTTTTGTCTGTTTGAAGTTTGTTCATAGTTCAAATTATGAACATGTCAAAAATAAACCACTCAGCCTTTTCAGCAGGTTTCAAACTATAATAATACTTTTCAGTCCCGTTGAAAAATGTGGTGGAGTAGAAAGTACAGATAACTGCTCTTAAATGTAGTGGAGTAAAAATATACACTTTTAAATGTCCTAAAGTATGTGTTGGAGACATGTGGATACACTTAATCGCATGTATCATATGAATCATTGTATGTTGAGGGACTATTTTCTCATATATCAGTCCACCGCTGCCAAGCTTTCTATCAGGAAGTACAACTCACTGCTGCTGCTCAGACATAAATCCTTCAAATGCAAGATTGGTTTTACTTCAAAAATGATTCTATCAACACAGACATTCACATCGACAGTCTGGCGTAATAATAGATTTGCTTTGGGTAAGACTGGCAGGCTAACTATGGCCATTGACATGCACTAGCCTAGCACCAGTGACCTCTGCAAATACAAAGACTGGATGGAATATTTTTAAAAAGTGTCTCCACATTTCTCCAACACTCTGGCTCACTAGGAAATGAGGCCCTATGTCTAAAATTCCGAACTGTCCCTTTAAGTACAGTACTTTACTACTTTTACTTTGTTACCTTCCACCACTGCTTAAAAAGTTCCTTTTTTTTTCACCATATATTTGAGCAAAAATTGTATTGCCCCAGTACAGATAAATTGTAGCTCCGAGAAGTCAACAAATGTTTGGTGCTTGCTATCTGTATCTGATTAGAAATTTATAAGTGTTTGATAAAAAGTCAGTGCAAGCATGCTAGTAGAAAAGCATTTATAAACTCCTTTAAACATAACCTACTAATACCACAAGAATCCCATGCATTTCACAACATGTTGGTAAAGGTCTAAACAATATGGATGACTTTAGATTTTTGTATACATAAATCCACATTAAATAACTTAACTCAAATTTGTTAGATTTTGATTTATTGAAAATTTACACTAATCCTGAAATGCTCCACATTTCCATAAAACGTTAGTAGTATGAACGCTATCGCTAAATATTAACTGCCAATTCCTGGCACCCCAACAGCAATTTTGGTTTTGATGTTTTCTTTTTTTTTTTTTTCTTTTTGTATTTTTAGCTTCAGAGGTGAAAGATCTGAGGATCAAATTAACCTGAGCCAGATTAAAACCCTGCTGTATCTTTTGGGACCTAGTATAGTAGGGGTGGATCTATTTTCCAGTTGTGGTGGCATATGTCTAATTAAGCTCTTTGTGTTTCAGACCCAGTGGGCAGAGCCTTGCAGCACCTGCCCAAAATCCCCAGGTGTGCACTAAAAGAGAGGGTGTGGTTACTATTCTACTGCAGACAGCGCTTTGGCTTTTATTTCTCCTTTGTTCTCCCAACTATACAGCCCTTTCACTTCCACTCACTCATTGGCTGATTAACAGAAGTTATGACATTAGAATAAAACAAGCAGGTGGCAGACCCTCTGCCAGAAAAGTTCCATAGTGTGGGTTTAAGTGTATGTGTAAATAAATTCGGAGGGCAGAGAAGTCTATTGTCCCTCAGACCAGACAGGACCGTGGTCTTGGTCCTGACCTGGTCTAATCCTGGTCCGAGGTCAGGTCTAGTCAGGTGAAAGGAGCAGGAAGCAGGAAGTAACAATAGGGGTTTGTACTTGTGTCAGAGTTTGAGAATGTGTATACATTGTGGCTTCTTTAATTGACATTTTTTACCTTAACAACATAAATCTTGGCCCTGCACACACCCGTACGACGGACAAGACAGCAAGACACACGATCTTTGCATTAAGAGATAGATATTAGCTATATTTAATAATAATAATAATAATAATAATTTTATCTAATTTAGTCATGTAATAAAGTCAGATATGTTTTGCCCCATTACACATAGTATAGTAAAAGCTCAAAATAAGATGGGGTTAGCTTGCTAGTTGTTGTTAGTGGTGAAATGATGGCAAAACTCCGCTCCAGCCTCTGAATATTATGAAATATTTATGTATGGCGAGATTTGTGTGTTTTTAAACACGAAATGGGATTCTGACAGATCGTATATATCAGTATAAAGCTTATATTTAACTCCGATTTCGCCGCTCTGCTTGTTTGCCTTCTCTGTACTCACCCCTGCTCGTCCCCGCCTCCTTGCTTTTCTTATCCCTCCCCTCATGTGTTGTCTCATTCACTCACTACTACCGTGAATGCCAAAAGTGGGTGCCAACCTCTGTCACAGAAAGAACACACATATTCCACTGAGTTGTGTCCTTTAGTCTTACAGAAGATGACGGCATCAGGGCACAAGGAGCGAGCTGTTTTTTTCTGTGTTTATAATTTATGCAAATGAGCCATGTGGTTTTAAGTTTCATTTTTGTAAAATGTAAACAAATGTGTCAAAGCTGCATTAAACACATTATAATCTCAAACGGGCTGATGTGGTTCTATAGTAGTTATGGTTTATATGATGTAAAGTTTAGTAATGTAAAGTTTATTTATCCAGATTCTAATTAATAATCTGTTGCAGAGTAGAACTTGTACAACAGTATATGGAAGTGTTCGGTTTGATCTGTGCAGTGGATTGTAGGATACTTCATAGCTCCTTACCGCTGGTTAGGAACATGAATCTATTTAAATAAGAAACCCCCCTCTGTTAACCACACGATAACCATAACCATGAGCTCCTTTAGCAGAGTTAATGCAAAGATGAGCTTGAATTAAGTTGTTTTATTTTTGAATGAAAAGAAAGCAGTATGCATTATTCTTTCATTTATTTTACAGTTAAATTATTATTTTTGTATACAGGGATATTTTTTTTTTTGTAAATGTCGCAGAACCACTTTGTTCCCACATGAACTGCCTCTTTGCACTTTGATTAAAAAAAAAGACCTTGTGGAATTTGGCATATTTGTTTTTGGGGGGGTTATTTTTCCTCTACAGATTTCGAGATATGTAATGTATATCAAGATATAGCAAAATAAATCAAGATATATTTTTATGCGCCATATCGCTCAGTCCTTGTATGTACTGTTAAGATGTTGGATGGATGGAGACTCCAAGTATCAAAAGAAACACAGTAAGGACAAGACAAGAAAAAAAATAGCCCACTTAGCTCAGGAATCAAACTTGGAATCTTCTAGCTGTGAGAGGTGAGAGTGCTTAGCTGCATTTATGTGGTGTAAGAATACAGGTGGTATGTGTATACTGTAGTCATGTAGTCATAGTGGACTCACCGGACTGGGGGTGGCAGTTGCTGGTGTGATTGTTGCACTGACACGGTCTACAGCCTGTACTGCTGAAGTGGAAGAATCCAGGGTGGCAGTCGTCACATTTGGGGCCATATACACTCCGGTTTTACACACACAAGTCCCTGAGCTGTGGAGGCATGAATAAAACATGTGAGTGGAAAGAAATGCAACTAGCTATAATATTGTTTTTATATTAGGTCAGACCATTACGACTGAGGCAAGAGGCAGTTGTTGCAAACAGATTATCAAACACACAAATTCAAAAGCAAAGAAGTGGATGAATGTGGTTTTAGCAAAATTAGATTTAGTTTTTCATTACTGATAATACACTAACTAACGAAAAGCTGTAGGTTTTATCATTCCAAATAGGATACAACCTGAAATATCTGCTTTTTTTGTATTTAAAAAGGTGGCTGTAATTAATTTTTTCATGCAATAAAGTAAAATTTGTTCAGCCCCAGTACAGATATATTGTAAAAGCATCTCTTAAAATCATCTCTCAAAATCTCAACTAAGACATTTACAGTTCCATTTTCATACACTTCTTACACAGAATTCTCAACATAATACCCAAAGCTATGCAGATATTGATTTAAATTAAATCAATTTCACCCAGAAAAGGCCAAAATCACAAACGCAAATCTTCACTCAAGCAATACATGTGAACCCCTGCTTCTACTGACCACTACAGGCAAATTTTACACAAATTTAACACCAGGTTTAAAAGGTTTACCATCCAGTGTATTCTGTTTTTAATCAAATAATAACAGGTATAGTCCCTTTGATAAAACGGGTATTTCAGGGTAATTTGAGGAGGTGATTTTTGCATTTTGAAGGCATGTGGAACAGTGTTTTGGACGTCAGTAGTGACAGCTGATGTACGGACTCCCTGCTGTGTCTCCATCTCTCCATCTGCTCCATATAACTGTACTCATAACAGTTATGTATATCATCAGCATAGAGTCAGATACATTTAACCTCTACTAATGATCTGAATAAGCATCAATTATTAAAATAATTCTAAAGGTAAAGGTTACACATTATTGAGGGGAGGGATGCACAGATACAGCTTTTTCTGTTCCAATACTGATGTCGATACTCTGGCTCTAAGTATCTGCTGATGCCCCGATATCCAGAGGGTGCCTTAAACAATTTACTTTAGTAAAAGTATGAAAGTACCAGTTTAAAAATGAACCGAAAGAGTAAAAAGTAAAAGTATTATGCACAATTTTTTTGATCTAATAAAGCTTCATATATAGTGATTTTGATACAGATTTGTATCAGAACAGAAACAATTGTATTAATATTTTTTTCCAAGGTGTTTTCATTTGTATATTTTACTTAAAGTATGCATGTATTAAAAATAGCCTTTTCAGTAAAATACTTTACTACTTTTACTTCGTTACATTCCCCCACTGTTGAACTGACAACAAGGCATAAACTAATGAGATTACTTATTTCTTTACATACAAACAGCGTATGGTAAGAAATTATGCAAATATGTTTTGTAACTGTTATTCATCATCTTAAGTAACTAGAACAGCTTTGAAAAAATACAAGTTCAATATTATGAGGTATTTTTGGACCAACACTGACCAGTAAATCTTAATATTACACCAATTTATATACCAAAATGTGATAATGACTGAGCCGATATCCTGAAGCCAATATCTGATTCATCAAAAA
Source organism: Boleophthalmus pectinirostris (assembly GCF_026225935.1). Taxonomy (NCBI): domain Eukaryota; kingdom Metazoa; phylum Chordata; class Actinopteri; order Gobiiformes; family Gobiidae; genus Boleophthalmus; species Boleophthalmus pectinirostris. The sequence goes on from NW_026571353.1 coordinate 12,283,748, forward strand.
TGTTCAATATCTTCACCGATATCAGATAGCAGCATCGTATCAGTGCATCCCTATATAATACAAAACACACCAATCCTATGCTCTATTAGCCTGATTTATAAGCTGGTTTCACTTTGTAGAAACCGTCTGACCTCGCAGCATTAGGATTCATACACTTGACGGTAGGCAGGTACTTTTTTTATTTAATCAATCACTGCTATTTGCTAATGGGGCTAACTGGTATATTAAGCTTTTCCCAAATCCTGTAAGGAAGAAGAACAATAACGTCTTTCCCTCTGATAAAATTCACAGAACATTCTCTTTGTTCCAGTTTTAAATCCTCGATCTCGGGAATCGTCGTTAACACAGAACGTATGGCTCGTTGCTGATTGGCTGGTGCCCGAACTTGCGCTTCTGGGGTTTTTGCGAACCGTCTAGTGTATTCCAATTCCTGATCTAGTTGCTGGAGAGAAATTAAATTGAGCTTTGGGCCCAGGCTAGGGTCTTTGTTCAAAAACCCTATCTGCTCCTAACAGGTTGATTAAAGGATGTAGATCAAAAGCATGAAAATCATTTATCAGGAAGCTCTCCATGGATCCAGAATGATGAAAAATTAGGACTGTTGCCATAGTGATGAACAATTTTTTTTTTACAAAATATTATATCTTTTGAATGGAGAAAAGTCTTCATAGGGCTGTACATAATAGGAAATTGAAACTTATAGGTTAGGGTTTGTCATCCAACCTTTATCTGCTGTTCAAACTAAAATATTTGGTATAAAATCCATATCAGTGAAAATAAAAAGTCAAAACCTGAATCAGTAAATGCAGTTCGCACAATAGTAAGATGTTGGTGTGGTTGCATAAGGCCTGAATCAAGAGCAGTCAGTGCCCCATTTGAAAATGCCTGGAGACTATCTGCTTCAGTGGCCTGCTGTGTGTTTTACATAAGAAAATCAGAGTGGGAACACAGCTCCTATTATGTTTGATCCCATTGGCAATAATACACAGTTCACTTCATTTCAAAGGTTAAAGATGATGCAGCTTTCACGTCATTTACATAACATTAACACGCTGATTAACGGAATAAATTATTAATTAAAGATACATATTCAGCTCAGATTTGTCACCTTATGCCACTCTCTTCACAAAAAGCACGTGTACTTTTAGTTTGGTTATAAAGCTCCACTTTTCTTTTCATTAGATAACTATTTAAATGCACCAGGTTAAAAACAGGAATGTGCAATTAAGCCATTTCACGTAATTACTAATCATTTCATAATCAACGGTGGTAATAAATGGTTTTGAGCAGAGGTTGTATTTTGGGGGAGAGTGCAATGAATAGACTGTCTATAGTTGGAAGAAAGCAAATCTTTTCTCTTAAACAGCACAAGAAATAAAATTTAAATAATAACATTTGGCTGTCCCTGTTTTAATGGACCAAAAGGAATCCTTAAAAGGTGAATTGTGTGCCTTTTCAGGTGGAGAATCCGTGAAAAGTTTGTGTCCATGGAGATGTTATTGCTTTGTTTGGAATGTTTCACAGTGTGGTATTAAACCTTTCTATATTCATGGAGACCAAACCAGACCAAGTTACCGGCCAGATCTGTGGAGAGGCCCTACAGTGACATCTCCATAGAAACTAGAAAGTGACGGACCTCCAACCAAAAAGTTACATAGTGCACCTTTTTTCATTTACAGTATATTTAAGTGGAAAAATCTGTACATTACTTATAGTTATGTGGAGTCAAACAATAATGACCTATCTATGGTGTTACTACCCGCATTACTACAATAGTGAGAGTGAACGTACAATGAGATTTGATTGTTTCCCATAGAACAATAAAGAGTCATTCTTATGGTGAACAATGCAAAGTCGGTGCTGATCAGTGTTCGTCCCCAGACAATGAACTTAAACCTAAAAAGTGACAAAGACCAACCGTCTGAAGAAAACGCGGAGACAGAGCACTAGGGGAAGGTGGGTGGGGTTCCCCTACTCGGTTCTCAAAAAAAAACGTCACCAAAAAACGACCAAAAATGTTGTGGTGTGTGTGCACAGGCCTTAAAAAGATAATTCGGATGCTTTTGAAGGTAACACCTCCTCCTGTCTGCACGGCCAGTTTGGCAGGAATCAGGCGCCTAGAAACACTAACAATCAATTATTAATATCCGTATTGTGATTTATGGACAAAATTATGAAATAAAAACAGAAAGATCATGTAGAGCGGGCTAATACGAACATTTTAAGGTTGTAGAGAGAGGGGTGACAGTTTCCCAAATCAGGCAATGACAGGGTTAGTTTATGGGTTAAAGTTTTAGGTTTTAGTTTTATATTTATTTTTTTTTTAATCTCTTGGGTTAAGGTTAGCTGTGTTAGTCTTCAGCTGTGTCTCTTGGGTGCGACGCGGTTCAGCTGCCTGCAGATGGCGCTGCGCAGCTCGCGGCTCACCAGGCCGTAGACGAGCGGGTTGACGGCAGGCGGGACAATGATGAAGAGGATGCTGAAGAGTTTTTTGATGTTTGGGGCAAGAGCAGGGAAGCGGTACGATATGACGATGATGACGGATGCCAAGTTGTACAGCACGTAGACCAGCAGGTGGGAGGAGCAGGTTTGCAGGGCCTTGGACCGGGTCTGGACCGGGTCTAGACCACCACGACCCAGGACTGCCAACAGGATCCGAGCATACGAGAACGCCGTGACCAGGAACACGCTTGTGCTGACTGTATATGTCATCACCAGACCTGAGGGGGCGGAGTCACAGGGCAAGAGCATCAGGGTGAGGGTCACTGAGAAAGTGTTGTAGTCCTGGTTTAGTCCTAGTTTAGTCCTGGTTTAGACCTGGTTCAGTCCTGGTTCAGCTCTGATTTAGTCCTAGTTTAGTCCTGGTTCAGCTTTGGTTTAGTCCTGGTTTAGTCCTAGTTACCTGGTCCCCGAAGGTTTGACCTGGTTTTATATTCACCTTGTGTCTCTGTGTCTCTGTATGTGTGTCCACCCGCGATAATTCCGCCATTTATGGACCAATTATTACCAAATTTGGTACGTCATTTGAGGTCACACGGGTCAATTGAAAGGTCATGCCGTTATAAAGGATTGGCAATTTTGGCAATTTCTGAACCATCTGTGGGTTGAAATATTCACCCAATCATCACACAAGTTGGCCCACACATAACCGGGGCACACTGGATGTTACAGGTTGAAACAGGTCAAGGTCACTTAAAAGTCAAGATAACCAAGGTCAAATATGCAGTTTTGGTCATAACTCCACGAAGGATCGAGCTCGAGCAACAGGAGTGTCTCAAAATCTTAGAAAAATTATTATCTATTTATAATTCTATGCATTTGTATCGTAAAATATTAATAGTTTTTGAGATAATCACTAATTTATAACAGTTCCTTTCTCTTTCAGTGTATGACATTAAAATTCTAATTGGGACGAAAATAATTTCCATTTCTTGTTATTCTGGTGAAACACAACACACTGATCTACAGTCACACAACTAACACACACACAACTCATGAACAATGATATTTTGGTTCCACACTAGTAAACACAGACATTCTCATGTGTGACCAATATCACACTAATGTTCATGGGCCTGTACAGATACACACATTACATTGTGGATATAACGATCATGTAATATGGGCTGGGCTCCTCATAAACTGCTTCTGTGGTGATGAACTGACCACCGATGCCTCATGGGGACCAGGTTGTTATCTCTGATTGTGCTTGTTTAGTCCTGGTTTAGACCTGGTTTAGTCCTTGGTTTAGTCCTGGTTTAGTCCTGGTTTAGTCCTGGTTTAGTCCAAATACGGGCCAAATGTTCGGCATCTTCACACAGATATTTTGGTGAGAGTAACTTAAAGTGCTGCAATAGTCGTGTAATGTCTGTAGTGGTATTAGTATCAGCACTATGCCTAGTACTCGCAGTATTAGCAGTAGTATTTGTAGTACTCACCATAGTAGTTGTTGATGGGCGTGGGATCACAGGACAGTTGAAGTATTCCTCGGTTACTGCAGTAAACATGTTGGATCAGAGTCCC